>NC_057864.1:266437756-267132756 GCF_019393635.1 Dromiciops gliroides
TCACATCTCACCAAATGAGAAATTCACCAAAATATCTAATGTATTAAGCTTAAGATAGGGACATGAGAAAGATTGCCAGGCCCTCTCCATGTATGCTTCTTCCTAGGTCTTTCTCTCCCTTCATGGGCCTGAAGAGAGGTTGAAAGGTCATCTTCTCTCTCAAAGCTAGAAGTCACCAAATACCAGATCTCTCTACTCTCCGGCTCTCTCCAACTCTTCCCCTCTCACAAGCAAGGGATATTCAGTAATCAGTCTCCACCAATGATGATGGAGTCCTATACCAAGGTGCTTTGAGGCTTGGGTTAAATATGTATTTTGCATTTATTTATATGGGAATATGTTGATTTCCACCACCTCCCCCCTCCAATAGAATTAAAACCTGTTGATGGTAAGGATTGTTCTGTTTTTTTGTCTTCATATCCCCAGTAACTAGTCCAATGACAGATTTACAGTGGGCACTTACACACACACACACACACACACACACACACACACTCACACGTGCAGGCCCTTGTTCATCTTGCTCATTAATTGGTTAGAGAACTAAATTGAATCTGAAACTAAAACTTATTGTCTAGATCTGAGGTCTCTGAAAACTACTTACCATGCAAAATCTTTCCCTTAGGCCCTACCCTGGAGGTAATCAATTATTCTTCACTCTTCTTTAAGGACTCAGGGTAAGCCACCAGTTCTTTTCTTTTTTTATTATAAAACTATTTCATTATTTTCCAGTTACATGTAGAGATAGTTTTCAACATTTGTTTTTATAAGATTTCTAGTTTCAATTTTTTCTCCCTCCTTCCCTCTTCCCTCCCCAAGACAGCAAG
This sequence comes from Dromiciops gliroides, assembly GCF_019393635.1. Lineage (NCBI taxonomy): Eukaryota > Metazoa > Chordata > Mammalia > Microbiotheria > Microbiotheriidae > Dromiciops > Dromiciops gliroides. Next base: position 266,438,584 of record NC_057864.1, read on the forward strand.
TAATCTGATATAGGTTATATATGTACAATAACATCAAACATATTTCTGCATTAGTCATATTATAAGAGAGGACTCAGAACAAAAAGGAAAAACCTCAAAAAAGAAAAACAACAACACCAAAAACAAAAGAAATAGTATGGTTCAATTTGTGTCCATATTCCACAGTTCTTTTTTTTCTGGATTTGGAGAATCCTTTCCATCATGAGTCCTTTGGAACTATCTTGTACTGTTGTGAGCCATCAGTTCTTAAAAATTTGAGCGATTTGTTATTAATATGAATTGTTCTCACTATTATTGTTATTAATGATAATAATGATAATTTTCTATAAAAAATAATATGCTATTGAGGATAGAAAACTGTAATACAAAGTCAGTAAATCCTGGGTTCAAGATCTGTTTCTGACACATACTGGCTGTGTGATTCTTGGGAAGTTGCTTAGATTCTCAATGCTCCAAGGAATGTTTTACGATTCTAACTTGCAGGGGTAAAAAATCCAATACAGCTAAGATTAGAAGAAAAATAGCTAACTGGAAGGGAAATCATTGCAGGAAATTTGTCTGATAAATATCTTGCTTACAAAATATATAAGTAAATGATTCAAATTTGTAAGAATAAAAGTCTTCCCCAATTGATAAATGATCAAAGAATATAAACAGGCAGTTCTAAAGGGAGAAATCTAAGCTATCTATGGCCATGTTTTTTTAAATGCTCTACATCACTCAAAAAGAGAAATGCAATTTAAAACAACTCTGAGATCCTATTTCACATGCATCAGATTGGAAATTTTGACCCAAAAAAAGGGGAAAACGACAAATGTCTGAAGAGCTGCAGGAAAACAGGCACATTAATGCATTGTTAGTGGAGCCTGTGAATTAGCAAAGCCATTCTCAAAAGCAATTTAGAAGCATGCCCCAAAAGTGATTAAAATGCCAATACCCTTTGACTCAGCAATACCACTACTAGATCTATATCCCATTGAGATCAAAGAACAAGGAAAAGGTCTTATATAGAGTGAAATGAGCAGAACCAAGGGAACAATTTATACTATGACATCAACCTTATAAAAAAACAATTTTAAAAGGTTTAAAAAACTCTGATCAACAAAATGATCAAAAACAGTTCCAAAAGGCCAGTAATGAAACATGCTACGCACCTCTTGATAGGGAGATGAAGGACTAATATGTAGAATGAGACACCTTCAGAGCCACGACTAATAATGGGAATTTGTTGTGCTTGACTATGCATAGTTGTTACAGTGTGTGTGTGTGTGTTTTCTTTTCTTAGTACAGGAAGAAGTGAAAGAGAAAAAAATAAATGTCTGATAATTCCTTCACCATGAGTTCCTACACTGATGAAAACACAGGTGCAGACATTCTCTTTTCCCATTCTGCTCTTCCCCCCCCCATTGATTATAATACAAAATATCTGGTGAATGAATTAAAAAGAGGCAAGAAAAATGCTAGTTGAGGTCACCAAGAAGTATGTCATTATTGACTATAGGTATCAATGAAGACTTCATGGATAAGGCAGCATTTGAATTTTATGTTAAAGTATTAGAATGAATTCAACAGTTAGAAAAAGAAATTGCATTTTAGGCATAAGGAATAGAGGTGGGAAAATGTGGATAATATGTGAGAGAATACTAAGGAGTAAGCCAGTTTATCTGAAGCATAGAGATGTAGGATAATAGTATGAAAGAAGACTGAAAAATTAAGGATGGAATTAGATTATGGAGGACCTTGAATTCCAGGAAATGAAAGCTAACAAGCATTTATTAAATACCTACTATGTACCAGACACTGTGATAAACTTTTTTTTTTTTTTTTTTTTTTAGGCAATGGGGGTTAAGTGACTTGCCCATGGTCACACAGCTAGTAAGTGTCAAGTGTCTGAGGCCGGATTTGAACTCAGGTACTCCTGAATCCAGGGCCGGTGCTTTAACCATTGCGCCATCTAGCTGCCCCAATGTGATAAACTTTTTACAAATATCTCATTTGATCTTCACAATGGTCACTGGGGATGAGTGCTAATATTTTCTTCATCTTATAGTTAAGAAAACTGAGACACACAGACATTAAATGACTTGACCAGGGTCACACAATTACAAAGTATCTAAGGCTGGATTTGAGTTTAGATCTTCCTGATTTCAGGCTCAGCAATCTATCATTGCACCATCTAAATGCCTCCACTGGTTTGAGCTGTACTCAGCAATAGGTAAGTACTGATAGGCTTTAAACAGAGGAATGATATGACAATATTTTTACATACAAAAGATGACTGAAAATGGAATGAAGAATAGCTTAAAAGAGACAAAATTTGAGAGACAGAAAGACCTGTTTGAAAACTATTGCAAAATATATTTGATTTCTTTTTGATACTGAGCCCCTTAGTCCTTAATGGTCAAGCATCAATCATTCTTCATCTAAGTGTAATTTACTCCTGTCCCAAAGCCCTTTGGTGTGGGACTCTCTCCTTGTTGGTGGAGATGAATGCCCTTACCTGGGTGAGCAGTGGGGTAGAGTTAGTGAGAGCAAAAGAATTTCAGTCTTATTCAGTGTTCTTCAATAGTCTTTGAACTTCATTTCTGAATTGCTGCTTGCAGAGGGAAGGTGGAAGAGACCAACTTCACTTCAGGATGCTAACGAAAAAGACTCTGGGAAGACATTAGAGGAGCTGGCAATTTCCATCATATCCCTGTCTCCAGATTGCTACACTAAAAACTACAGAGAATTTCCCCTTGGGTGAGATCCAGAACTCTCTCTTTGTTAAGATGAGTTATCTGGCATATATTCTCTTATGTATAAACCTTCTCTGATTTCAGTTTTGCTATGATTTGGATAAATGGTTTTCTTTGCTTTTCATTATGTGTATTTATTTGAACTGGTATTTCTTAGAAAAGGAATCAAAACTTGGATATAAAGCTTAGGGGTCTGCTTTCCCTTTCATTTAGTGAAGCAGTGATCAGAAGTTTGCTTGAACCTAATCATATGCCCTAGACTATCAATATCTAAGGGAGCAGAGAGATATAATTCTAGCCCAGTAGCCCATGTTTCTGATTAGAGAAGAGTGGCCTATGACCCCAAATTCTTGCTTCTCCTCCAGGGAGAAATTAGTTTCACTTGAAGAATGGTAGAAGAGGCTAGAGCTATCTATTTTGCCTCCCTTCAAGCCACACAATGATAGCCCCTTGAAACATATGTGAGACCTTTCCATACAAAAGTTTTTGCCATGTATTTACCCTACTCCTAAGCCACATTGGAGCATGAAGGAGACACAGTTCTCAATGGCTATGGTATCAGGGCATCAGAGTCCTAATAGATCCTCACCAGGGTGGAATAAAGAATGAGCCAACAATGGATTGCAAGTCTGTTTTCTGAAAATCACCTTCTCTAACTCAGAAAGAATCCTCTTCAGAAGGCAAGCCAAAAGGTGATAAATGTTTTCAGCCATATCAACTGAAAAATTGCCACCTCAAAGGCATAATCTTGGCATAGAGTCAAGGGTATGCACATGTGATAAAATCAGTGAAAAGAGTTTGTAAATATCCTACTGAGATTGTCCCCTCTCCCCATTATTTGTTAATCAGTTTCATACCACATTGTGATGCATTCAGGCCATCAATTCAAAAACAAAAGTGAAATAGTCTCTGCCTTCAAAGAGCTAACATTAATTTGGGGAATATAATACATCTATCAATCAATCAACAAGCTTTTGTTAAGCACTATGTGTTAGGCACTGTCAATACAAAGAAAAAACAAAAATAGTCCCAACCTTCAAGGACCTTATATTATAATGACATCTGCATTAATTAATAAATGCTTGTCCAATCATAGCAGGAAAGAAGTCAGAATGAATCTACCTAGAAATTGGATCAATTCTGCTTTGTTTATATTTTCTGGGTATTTGCAAGGGAGGGACTTCCTACATTAAAATACTCATATTCATGGGCATAAAATACCGAGTTCATGTAAGAAATCTTAAGGACTAATGAGAATGACTATAAGGACTTTGGACATGTTTGTGCCTTTTGGGGTGGAGAGGTGGTAAATTAGAGTATGGAATTGCAAATAGGCTGCCTGAAAAGAATTCTATACTAATCTCAAAGCAGAGGTAACATTTCAGCATCAGTGTTAATGAATAATTCCCCTTGGCTTTACAGACAATGCATCTCTTGAACAATTCTCACAATTTGTCTTTATTAACAACATATATATATCCCTTTAGATTACCTCTCCTCATCCCCTAAATGCATATAAAAAGGATGATGTTTAAAAACATATGAGATGTATGTTATTAATTTAGAGTAGCCCACCCTGAGGCTGCCTATAAAGAGGATTTCCTTACTTGGATTTCCTAAGCTGAAAATTATATCAAATGTGCATGCAGGGAAATGCTAGTAAATTCTGGGCTTAGAGAGACCTCTACAGCTGCATTAGAAGAAATAAAATTCAAGAATTTAAATTTCAGAAAAAAAAATTTATTTTGTGAGTTCTTAAAGGAAAATTCAATCACCATCACCTATTTGGGGTGGGGGAGGGGGCTCAGTTGGGCAAGAGGAGTTGGCTTTTCTGCATTTTTTTATTAGATCATTAACTTCAACTTCACTGGTATGAGGAGCACCCTGGTGAAAAAACTGCCTCCACCAATGCAGATCAGCACCTTTGCATCTTAAAATATTAAGAAGCACCTGGGGGGGGGGGGCAGCTCCGACCCTGGATTCAGGAGGACCTGAGTTCAAATCCGACCTCAGACACTTGCTACTTACTAGCTGTGTGACCTTGGGCAAGTCACTTAACCCTCAGTGCCCTGCCAAAAAACAAACAAATAAAATCTTTGGGGCAGCTAGGTGGCGCAGTGGATAGAGCACCAGCCCTGGATTCAGGAGGACCTGAGTTCAAATCCAGCCTCAGACACTTAACACTTACTAGCTGTATGACCCTGGGTAAGTCACTTAACCCCAATTGCCTCACTTAAAAAAAGAAGAAGAAGAAGAAGAAGAAGAAGCACCTGGGGCACTGATAGATTAAAAGACATGGCCAGGGGGGCAGTTAGGTGCCACAGTGGATAAAGCACCGTTCCTGGATTTCAGGAGGACCTGACTTCAAATCCAGCTTCAGACACTTGATACTTACTAACTGTGTGACCCTGGGCAAGTCACTTAACCCTCATTGGCCCGAAAAAAAAAAAAAGACATGACCAGGGCAATACAGCTGGTGTATGTCAGAGGGAAGATTTGAGCCCAAGTCATGACTCTATCTACTATACCATGCTGCCTCATCAATTAGCCTTTGGGTAGTGGGGGAGGGAGGAAGAAAACTTACTTGATAATTTTGTTGTATATTTGAATGGAATAGCAAGTTTTACATAACATATTTGTAGTTTCATTGCAATCATCTTTTTTATTGTACTATGTTATGGAAATGCTTGCTTTATTCCATAAATTAAAAATAAAATTTTAAAAATAAAAAATAAAGTTTGATTTTTAAATGCTATAACTTCAAATCCATAATTCAATAATTATGTTTTAAAGTATCTACATGGGGCACCTAGGTGGCTCAGTGGATAAAGTACCAGGCCTGGAGTCAGGAGGACTCATCTTTCTGAGTTCAAATCTGACCTCAGACACCAGCTGTATAACCTTGAACATATAACTTCATCCTATTTGCCTCATTTTCCTCATCTGTAAAATGATCTGGAGAAGAAAATTGCAGACCATTCCTGTATCTTTGCCAAGAAAACCCCAAATGGGGTCACAATGAGTTGGAAACAACTGAAACAAATGAACAACAACAAAAGTACCTACTATACCAGGACTGTGTGGCCTATGAAAATGAATTAGCCTAACTAATATTCGGTGCTAACAGTGTAGTAGGAAGAGGAATGAAGTATGGTCACAAATAACTATAAGGTAGAATCTGCTGAGTCCCACAGAAGAAGTATAAAGGATATTCTATGAGAAAAAAGATATCACATTCAAAGGAACCTCTGATGACCAGCAGACTCTAGAGTACTGTAGTTACCCAAGTATTTCCCCATTCCATCACAACAGAGGCTGTATGTACCATTTTCTTTCTCTGTGACATTGATTCTGAGGCAGAGGATACCCAATAAGTCGATCTTGCAAACCGTTTCTGGACATATATGTTACCCTGGGAAAATCGGAAGTCCAGATTTCAGAGTTATTAAGCAGTGGAGTGGACAGAAGGTTTTATGTCATATCTTTTTTTTTCTTATTCCATTAAATAAATATAATCTAACCTATAACACGAATGCATATTTCTTTGGGTCTTAGAAAGCTGGAGGAAGGAGAGGTAAGACTTCATGGGAATGGGGATTGACAGGTTTTTTTTTTTTATAAATTTATGAAGTATTGCATGATGATCTTTACATTTTTTACCTTATTATAAATTAAATAGATCATGGAACATGAGAAAGGGGGAACCCAGACCAGTTCATCTCTCACCCTTTAAATTGGACTTAAGGATGCTTGAAGCTCATAACTCTAGCTTGGATTGCCACCTCGTGGCTATTTCAGAGATTGCAGCATGACTTGCTATTTCTTTTTCCATCCAGTGACCAAGTAATAATAAAAATAAAGATAACATTTATATAGAACTTTAAGGTTTGCAAAGTATTTTTAATTACTTTCTCATTTTGTCTTCACAACAAACTTGGGAGGTATGTGCTATTATTATCTTCATTTTACAGATGAGAAAATTGAGCCTAAGAGAAGTTAAGTGACCTGCCCAGGGTGACATAACTAGGGAACACTTGAGGCAGGATTTGTACTCAGGACTTCTGGAATCCAGGTCCAGATTCTGTACACTATGCCACCTTTATACAAGTTTCTGAAGAGCAAATGTTCTTTTTGAATTTTCTAATAGTATTTTTTCCAATTACATGTAAAAAAAATTTTAACTTTCATTTTAAAAAAAATTGTGTGTTCCAAATTTTCTCCTTCCCTCTCTTATCTCCCCCTTCCAAAGATGGTAAGCAATTTAAAATAGGCCATATATAGGGGCAGCTAGGTGGAGCAGTGGATAGAGCACCGGCCCTGGAGTCAGGAGGACCTGAGTTCAAATCCGGCCTCAGACACTTAACACTTACTGGCTGTGTGACCCTGGGCAAGTCACTTAACCCCAATTGCCTCACCAAAAAAAAAAAAAAAACAAAAAAACAAGAACAACCAAAAATAGGCCATATATATATACATATACAATCATGTAAAACATGTTCCCACATTAGTCATATAAATGAAGAAACACTAAAAGAAAAAAACATGAAAAATAAAGAAAATGAAAATAGTATGCTTCAATCTGCATTCAGACTATATCAGTTTTTTTCTCTGAATGTAAATAGAATTTCTCATCATGAGTCCTTTGGAATTGTCTTTGATCATTGTATTGCTGAGAATAGCTACATCATTCATAGTTGATCATTGTACAATTTTGCTATTAGTGTGTACAATATTCTCCTGGTTCTGCTCACTTCTCTTTGTTTCAGTGCATGTGTCTTTCTAGGTTTTTCTAAAATCTGCCTGCTCATCATTTTTTCTAGCACAATAATATTCCATTACATTCATATACCACAACTTTTTCAGCAATTCTCCATTTGATGGGCATTCCCTCGATTTCTAATTCTTTGCCACCATAAAAAAAAGAGCTGCTATAAATATTTTTGTGCAAGTAGGTCCTGTCCCACCCCCTTTTTTTGGATCTCTTTGGGATACAGACCTAGTAATGCTATTGCCAGATCAAAGAGTATGCTCAGTTTGATTACCCTTTAGGCATAATTCCAAATTGAAAAGCAAAAGTTCTTAACCATTTATACATTATAAAACCTTTTGGCAGTGTAATAAACCTATGGACTCTTTCTCAGATTAATATTTTTAAATTCATGAAATAAAATCCATATGTTTACAAAGTAAGCAAGTTATATTGAAATTCAGTTATTAAAATATTTTAGAAATCAGTTCAGGGACCCCAAGTTAAGAAGCTCTGAAGAAAAAATAGCTGCACTCAAATTAAGCTGAATAATTAAGCTGAACTCCTCAATATTACCATGTCAGCCATGAAGATTTTTATCTATAATATTAGAGATTGTACTTGTGGAAATTTATTGTGATTTGGGGACCCTGTCTTTGGGCTGAGATTAAAAAGCCTTAGGCCCTCAGGATATTTTTCTGTGTAAGAGGGGCTAGGGCCCCTCCCCCTCCGCTTCAGCTTGGGGGGCCCTCTGAGCCAGGCTAAGCTGTGTGGACGAAAAACCCTAGGCCATGGCGCTGCCCATATGCACAGCAGGGAGGCACACGAAAACCCTCAGAAATGCTGGGGTTTGCTTCACCCACCCCCCAGTTCGGCCCAGGGAACACAGGCTCAGCCGGCCCTGGGGGCAGCCAGCCCCAGATTTCACCTGAGAGAGAGAGTTAATAAAAAGGGATACTAGAGATGCTGAGGGAGGCAGACGTATGGAGGTTGGGAGAAGGCCAGAAGATTAAGAGAACAGAGGGCTCCACAGGATAGAGAAAGACAGAGCAGGGGGTGGTCAGCACAGAGGAGGTGGAGAAAAAAGCTACGCAAGGAGAAGCAGGTCTGTGAGAGAGAGATCCAGGGGTTCAGCACAGCAGTACAGAGAGGAAAGTTAGACTGTAAGGGGGTGTCAAAAAAGAGAAGGGGGCTTGGAGTTAGAAGAAAGGAGCAGAGCAGTAAAAGCGAAGCAGGGGACTTGGAGTAAAGGAGAAAAAGAGTGGAGGTTGGAGAAAGCTGGAGCATACCCTAAGGCAAGAGGCAATGGCCCTTATTATATTAAAAGCAGACAGGTTGTATAATTTGCATTTCTTAACCTTTATCATTTATATTGATTTTTATAAATAAATTCTGCTTTGATTATTTAATTAAGAGGCTTCTTAATCTTTTGTTTATCAATTTGGGAGCAGTGTAGAGAAATCTTTAAATGGCCCATGTTAAATTAATAGCAGTCAGATAGCCAGCCAGTCAGAAGTCCCCAGATTAAGTACCCCAGTAAGATTAGGCCCCCCAAATTAGGCAAGTTTAAAAAAAATTACATTTGAATGGTGACCACAAAGGGACTTACGACCCAATTATAATTTTTCTAAAGTTATAATTTTCATATAATCATAATTTTTCATATAAGTACAGTTATATAATTTTTCAGACTAGATTAGATATAGTTAATAATTTTTTTTTACATACTTCTGTTTTAGGCTAACCTAGATAAGGATTCAGATCAGTGATCCCTTTTAATCAGGAACAAAAGTTAGCATGAACTTTCTCTTCTTGCCAATCCAATTTAGATACAAGGTCAGACTACCTCAGAGTGTGTCCAGACATTTGCTTGATCATCTGAAAAGTAGGCCATACCTTTCCAGTTCTCCCCAACTGATAGTTATCTCTCCCTCTTCAAAGTTATCATAATACTTTGCTTGAATCTTCCTTTTACCCGTAATGCATTCTTCTCTGTATCTTCATTAATTGTGTGTCTCATCCTTCACTATTTAACTGAAATTCTGTCAACAGGGACTTTCATCTAGGCAGCTGCTAAATTTTGCCATCGCTATCTCTAAAATGTCTCCCACATCTACTGTATGTACTCAAACAGTTACTACCTTAGTGCATATGTCTCGCTTGGACTATTTCAATGGACTTCTAATTGGTCTTCCTATCTCAAGTCTCTCCTTACCCCAATCTATCATTCACATGAATATCAGTTATTTTCCTTAAACAGATCTGGCCAGGTCATTCCTTTATTTGATCAACTTCAGATGCTCTCTCTTGAATTTAGGATCAAATATAAACTTCTGAGTTTAGCTTTTAAAACCTTTGACAGTCAGGTCATATAACTAGTAAGATGGAGAACTAAACATTTTCTCTGATCCTCACAACTTCTCAAACCTCTCCAAAATAAAAATTATGTGCAAAAGATAAAGGAACTTCAGCTGTCTCCATGGTCACCTGGAATACTAAAAGAAGGTAAAAAACAAAACAAAAAAAAGAATTGATATATACCCTGAGCTCTCTAAGAAGCTCTCTCCCACAAAACCTAAGGAGTTGATGCATGGGTTTGCTATGTGAGAAAATAATGGGTTTTGGGATGCCCAGAGGCCTGCCCCCCACCCCTCCCACTTTGAGGGAATTATATTAAGATTGATTGGATTGACTTTGCTGATTGACTCATTTGGAGTTAAATTGATTGGAACCACACCTACCTGAAGGCCTGGCCCTCAGGGAATGTGAGCCAAAACCCAGACCCACACCCAGGCACCCTTTCTCTCCATCTCCCTCTCCCTCCTCCTTCCCCTCCCCTTCCAGTGTCATGGAGTTCCCACCTAAGTTTATTTGGGCAAGAGAGTGGAAGAACAGAAAGAAAGGGTCAGAACACATATCTGGGAGTGAAACAGAACTCAACCCCACAGTCTCTCCCTCCTTCTAAAGCCCTGAAGATCCAAACTACAAAGATCAACCCTGTAGTGCCTGTGTGACAGCCTTCTAAACTGCCAATGCCAGGTAAGAACTTTAAAAACAGGGAGAAGGACAGAACACGAGGACACAGAAAATTGGTGGGGCCCGGGAGGGGGTGTGGCTAGGGGTATGTACAGCTCTCTACTAAGTTGAAGGAAAGAACTCAGCATCCAGTTGAAATCAATGATGTCCTCCCAAAACTTACTTAGGCCTGAGACCTAGCCTGGTGATCTGTGAATTGTCTGGTGTGGGAGAAGGCTGAGATGCTCTGAGATCCAGTCCCCAAGGAGGAAGGGAATCAGAATGTGAACAATAGGGGGAAATAATGAGAAAAAACCTGAAATTACCAAAGATCTCAGGAAGAAGAAAAACCAAAGACCCTGAACACAAATCAATAGGGAAAACATTAGCAGCAGAAGGACATGTGGCCTCCAGATCTAGTAAACAGGTTCAAGCATTTATGTATTGTTCAGAATAAAGGAAAACAATCCAACATTTGATGAGACAAGACAGAAGACCCTGTGGAATGTGAGAAGAACATAGAATCACAATGTACTGTTCCTGAATGGTTCAAAAAAGAAATGAGAATTATGAGAGCAGCCTGTATAGCCTGAATAGCAAATATAATTGGAAGAATAAGAAAAGTGGAATCAGCAAAGACAAATCCAGCGAGAGAGAGACAGAGAGACAGAGAGAGAGGAATAGAATGGGAATGCAAATATACAGAAATAACAATCTGAAAGAAGAAAAGCAAAAAACAATGATACTAAAGGAAAATTCTATGCAATTATATATATTGATCTTGAAGACAGTATTCTGAACCAAAATAAGTATCATGTCTCCCAAAAGAACATAATAAGATGAAAAGCCTGATCACCATAATGCAAGAAATGATATAAGAACCTCCCAGCATATCTGAACATGGAAATGAAACAAAAATTGAAAGAATGCATAGATTGCCTCCAGAAAAGAAACTGAAGGCTGCAAACTCCAACACACTTAGTGTTTAAATATATGATTAAATTCAGAAACAAAATCTTCAAATAATCGGGGGGAACCCTTCAAATACAAAGTAAAAGACTTCAGATAAGATTATTCTGCACCCACTAAAAAGCATAGGAGGGAATGGAATAATATGTTTTGAAGAACAAAAGAGCTCAGAATACAGCCCAGGCTGACCTACCCAATAAATCTGAAATTACACATAAATGAAAAAATGAAGATGTTCAATAATAGCAATGTTTGAAGTATTCTTAGAAAGAAAACCATAACTGAAGAGATTATTTGCTTCTCATATACCCCAGACCAAATAAACAAATGAACAAATGACTAAATAAATAGATGAATGGATGAATGTATAAATGAATGAATAGATAAATGAACAAACAAGCAAATAAATGATCGAACAAGCAAATGAATGAATGAGTAAATGAATTAATAAATTAATTGATGAGTGAATGAATAAATAAATAGATGAATGAATAAGTAAATAAATAAATAAGTAAATGAATGAATGAATAATTAGATAGATAACTGAATAGATAGAAAAATAAGTGAATGAACAAATGAATAAATGCATAAATGAATGAATGAATAGATAGATAAGTAAATAAATAAATGGATAAATAAATAAATGCAGGAGGGGTGAATAAATGCAGCAGCCAAGGACAATAACAGTAACAGAGTGACAGTAGAAGGACCATTAAGAGACCAACCAGTAAAACACTCACTCTCTTGGACACACACACACACACACATTTGTAAAGGTACACAAGGAGACAGGAATAAAGGCAGAAATCTCATGGAGCTAACAAAGAAAATGCAGGCCTGGAGACACCCTGACTACAGGTGAATGAATTTGGGGATGGGGGGAAACTACATTATAAAATAAGAGGGTGTATGAAAGGGGGAAGGCACTAGAGGGAGAGAGGGGAGTGTATGATAGACTCAGATGAAATTGAGGACTAGCAAGGAGGGGAAGGTGATCTCTAATCTCAAAAAGAGATGAACCTACCTACAGGGGAAGGAGGAAAAGATTGAAAAGTGGGGGAAGAAAAAAAAAGTCTTGCTTTAGTGGTAGGAGGGGGTTTCATGGATAAATGATCCTATGATAAAAAGAGAGATATTTTGTGAAGGGAGATGTACTGGATACATCTTGTACTGGGTGTGGTGTGAGGAAATAAGGTCACCTTTTTAAAAAAGGATTAAGCTAAATAACTGAGGAAACTGAGTTTATAGCAGAAGGGTTTTGGTTTTTATCCAATTTGCCATCCTTTTCATTTTATTGAATTGTTTAATTCATTCACATTAACACTAGATTTTACTATGTTTTTGTTTATTTCATTAAATATTTCCCCACTGCATTTTTTTTTTCAGAGCAATGAGGGTTAAGTGATTTGCCCAGGGTCACACAGCTAGTTAAGTGTCAAGTATCTGAGGCCGGATTTGAACTCAGGGAGTCCTGAATCCAGGGCCAGTGCTCTATCCACTGTGCCACCTAGCTGCCCCTCCATTGCATTTTAATCTGGTTCCAATGGTATTAAGAAATGTTGTGAACCACATAAGGCTTGCAGTCAGTATGACTGACACCTCTGCTCTACAGTTTAGCCAATCTGTCCTTTGTTCTTCATACATACTAACCTATCTCCAGACACCATGTCTTAGAACTAGCCATCCCTTATGCCTGAAATGCAGTGTCTCGTCACCTCTGCCTCATAAAATCTCTCACTTCCTTCAAGACGAAGCTCTTATACTACTGTCTACCTAGTCTTTCCTGATCCCTCCAAGAGCTAATTCCCACAATCCCTGATTACCCTATATTTAGATTCTTATGTTTATTCTTTTGATAAAAATTCTATGCATATTGATGTATGTCTTTCTCAAGAGGATCAACTTCTTGAAACAGAGGTTGTTTCATTTGTCTCTATATTCCCACCACCTACACCAAATAGTAGGCACTTAATACACACTTGTTGATAGATCAATCGCATTCCTTCTTTTTCTAAATCTTGAACAAAGTAGACCATAATGAGTATTTATTGAATTGAATGAATAGAAAGAAAACTACTTACCTAAGAAATAACCCCCCAAAAAAAATTATCTCATCATTTGTATCACTATATCATCTATCATCAAGGGTACCTAGGTGGTACAATGGATAGAGTGCCAGGTCTGGAGTCAGAAAGACTCTTCTTCCTGAGTTCAAATCCAGCCTCAGACACACTACCTGTGAGACCCTGGGCAAATTACTTAATCCTTTTTGCCTCAGTTTCCTCATATATAAAGTAAGCTGGAGAAGAAAATGGCAAATCATTCCAGATTCTTTGCCAAGAAAACCCCAAATAGGGTCACAAAAAGTCAGACATGACTGCAAAATGACTGCACAGCCTAGTTACTTTGATTAAGACAGTGATGGAATACAATTTCAAAGGTAGTACAGTGGCTACAGTATCAGTTCTGGAGTCAGAAAGCCTTATCTTCCTAAGCTCAAATCTGTCCTCAGTCTCTTACAAGCTATGTGACCCAGAGAGAGTCACTTAACCTGTTATAAAATGAGCTAGAGAAGGAAATGGCAAACCACTCCTGATTCTTTGCCAAGAAAACCCCAGATGGGGTCATGAAGAGTCAAAGACAACTGAAAACTGAATAACAAATTATCATCATCATCATCATCACCACAACCAACCACATCCTTATTTTCTTCGTGCCAGGTACTACAATTACAGGTTCAATCTGAAAGGTCTGAGTTCAACTTCTGCCTCAGACAGTTAACTAGTTGTGCTTCCCTGACAAGTTGTTTAACTTCTATTAGCCTCTATTTCCTCTTCTATATAATTGGAATAATGATAGTGCCTCCTTACCAGAGTTGTAAGGATCAAATAAGATCATTTTTAAAGCATGTAAACCTTAGAGAACTATATAAATCCTATTACAGTTACTTTGACTTATGGGTTTATCTTCCTGTTAAAACATAAATATTGCTGAAAGAGGACTCAGGCTTATCAGTTATTTGTATGAATAAATTTATCAGACTTTGTTGTACTGAGGTTTTGAGCGAAGAGAAGTTAGAAAGCATGAAATCACCGGATATCTAAAGGGAACAGTGGTATAGAAAATGTCTAGGGGAATTAGACCATTTGGAGCTAAAAGGACCATTAGGGCTTAGCCAATACAACCTCTTGATTTAAATAAAGGCACTGAGGCTAATAGACTTGCTCAAGTTTACATAGGAAGTATGAGCAGAGCTATGATTTTATCCAAGGACCACTAACTCAAAAATCCAATGGTTTTCCCATCTTACCATGCTGCACAGGCTTTAAATGCAAATATTTTCCCAGTGCCTACCCTATCCATAATAGTGTACCGGTTAAAAAAACCTTCGAATTTGCTCAACCTACAACCTCTTCTCTCCCCACTGCTTGAGGTAAGGGTGTGGGGTAATAAAAGGATCTCCTATTCTTCTAGTGATCTTAATTCCTCTTACATCTGAGCACATTCTTGGAAGGCTCAATCTCCTCCAACCCCTCTCTCCTCTTCCTATATCCTCACTAATGTGAAGAGATGCTGAGGGCAAAAAAGGAATTGTGTTACTTTGAAAGGGGTCTCATTTCTCTGGACTGTAGCCCCACCCATAAATTCTAGGAAAATCTCTATTGAACAATTTAACAAAATGGTACCAATTTGCAATCTGAAATAAAGAGCAAATACCAATAGGCTTTCTGGAAGGCAATGGAAATAATGCTTGATTTATAGCCAGAGGACCTGAATTTAAAATCTATATTATTAGCAGCCATGTGATCTTGAAAATATTACATAAAATCTCTGGGCTTCAGTTTTCTCATCTTTAAAATGAGGATCTTGCACAAGATAGCTTCCAATATTCCTTCCAGCTCTAAACCTGTAATCCTGCAATACTGTAAATTGCAATAGTAAATTAAGGTTCCATCATTCCATCATGGTTACTCAATATCCCATTTGTGTATTACCTAATATCCCTAGTTAATAGAACTTCCATTAAGCTGTTGCCAGACTGAGGCAACCTAACTTTAACACAATCTAATGAAATTATTTTATAATTTTTCTTTTTTTTGTGTGTGGGGCAATGAGGGTTAAGTGACTTGCCCAGGGTCACACAGCTGGTAAGTGTCAAGTGTCTGAGGCCAGATTTAAACTCAGGTCCTCCTGAAGTCAGGGATGGTGCTTTATCCACTGTGCCACCTAGCTGCCCATGAAATGATTTTCAACAGCTTAGTCTGCCTCCTATCCTCCTTTGGTGTGGTCAGTGTCTTCTCCAGATTAATATCATAAGAGCATATGTTGTAGAATAAGGACTACTTTTTGTTCGATAAGTCAGATTGCTCAAAGGTTTTATTCACCAACTGTCATTTTGAAGATCATCTCTTTGGAGGAGGGCAGAGCCCAGGTGGCAGAGGAAAGGCAGTAACCTCTCAGACCTCCCAAACATGATCAAGCCAAAAACCTCCAAATAATGCCATAGGACAATTTCTGGAGCAGCAGAACCCACAATAGAATGGGGTGAGATTATTTTCCAGCCAAAGATAGCTTAGAAGTTTGGCAGAAGGGGTCAGCTGTGCCAGGTCAGGAGTGAAGCCCAACCCCGTGGCAGTGTCAACACAGATCCAGCCCCAGGCTGGCTACCCAGGCTTGGCTGCACTGAAACAGATCTGGACCCAAGCCATGCTGTGCAAATCTGGCCCCAGGCTGGCCATCCTAACATAGGTCATGCTGCACAGATCTAGCCCCAGGCAAACTGTGGCAGAGAAAGAGACCCCTGCCTGCCCAGGGCCTCTGAGTCAGCTGCAATGCGGGCATCTTCTGGAACTAAGCTAATGATCTGGTGAGAGGGCTGAGCTGCTGGCCAGAGGGAGATTGCATGGGTTTCTGCTGGTGCTGACCCATGCAGGGAAACAGGAAGCAAGCTCAAGTGGGGATGATGGCCCAGGTTGGGGAGGGGTGTAGTCTCTTTGGAGCTCTCAACCTTAGAGAAGCCAAAGTTTGTTTTGTTTCCAGGTTAAAGAGCAAGTAAGCCTGGGGTTATTTACAGACCAGAGAATAGTCCAGGTAAGTAAAGAACCTGCCTCTCCTTAAGTTGTAACACCTTGGATCCCCTGAAGCTTGGAACAGTGCATCCTGGAAGCAGTGCCCCACTTTAAGAAGGAGTTAAAAATCAAGAAATAGGCTGGAAGAATGAGCAGGAAGTAAAAAGATGCAGACCATAGAAAGTTTCTTTGGTGACAAAGAAGATTTAGATACACCCTCAGAAGAAGGTAGCAACATCAGGGCTCCTACATCCAAAGCTTCCAGGAAAATTATGAATTGGTCACAGGTCACAGAAGTGCTCAAAAAAATTCTTTGAAGATAAAGTAAGATAAGTAGAGTAAAAAATGGAAAGGTAAATGAGAGTGATGCAGGAGGGTCATGAAAAAAAGTCAACAGCTTGAAAAGCCAAATGGAAAAGGAGATACAAAAGCTCTCTGAAGAAAATAATTGCTTAAGAATTAGGACTCAACAAATGGAAGCTAATGACTTTATGAGAAATTGAGACACAATAAAGCAAATCAAAATGAATAAAAATTAGAGGGCAATGTGAAATATCTCCTTAGAAAAACAGCCAACCTAGAAAATAGATCCAGGAGAGTTAATTTGAAAATTATTGGACTACCTGAAAACCATGATCAAAATAAGAATTTATATAGCATCTTCCAAAAGACTGTCAGGGAAAATTGTCCTGATATTCTAGAAGCAGAATGTAAAAGAGAAATTGAAAGAATACACTGATTACCTCCTGAAAGAGATACCAAAATGAAAACTTCCAGGAATATTGTAGCCAAATTCTAGAGCTTCCAGATCAAGGAGAAAATATCGCAACCAGCCAGAAAGAAACAATTCGAGTACTGTGGAGCCACAGTTAGGATAGCACAAGATCTAGCAGCATCTACATTAAAGGATCAGAGGGCATGGAATATGATATTCCAGAGGGCAAAGGAATTGGGATTACAACCAGAAATCACCTACCTACAAAAAACTGAGAATAATCTTTCAGAGGAAAAAATGGGACTTCAATGAAAAAGAGGACTTTCAGGCATTTGTGATGAAAAGACTTGAATTGAATATAAAATTTGACTTTCAAATGCAAGACCCTAGAGAAGTATAAAAAGCTAAACAGGGAAAAAATCATGAGGGAGGTTAAACTGTTTTCATTCCTTCATGGGAAAATAATACATCTAACTCATAAGAACTTTCTCAGTATTAGGGCAGCTGACAGGAATAAATTTAGACAGAGAGTACAGGTGGGAATGGATTATGAAGGGATGATATCTGTAAAGCATTTATCTTTTGTTTATCTATATAAATGTTCACTATTATTGTTGTTGCAGTAATCAACCTCATGAGTGTTTTGTAAGGAAATCTCCCTTTAAAGTACTATATAAATGTAGTCTACTATTAAAAAAAAAAAAGATAAGCAGGATGCTATCAGAAAAAACCTGGAAAGACTCTTAATGACTTATGAAAAAAATTCAATTCATCTACAGAGAAAGAACAGATGGTATATGAATAAAGATGGAAGTATATTTTGTTGTTGTTGTTGTTAGTTCATATTTCTACAGGATTTTTTGTCTGATGTTTTACATAACTGCACATGTATAGCTTAAGTTAAATTGCTTGAGTTCTTAAGGTGAAGTAGGGAGGGAGGAAAAGAATTTGGAACACAAAGTTATAAAAATCAATGTTACAATTTGTTTTTACATGTAAGATGGGGGAAAATTCCAAAAAAATAAATGAATGAATGAACAAATAAATAAATGGATAGGAAGATAGATAAATAAATAGATAAATGAATGAACAGATAAATAGCTGAGTAAATAAATGAATGAATGAATGACTAAACAAACAAAAAATATCATCTCTTTGTAACACTGACCTACTGTGAAGTCAGATTTGTAAATTTATATACAGCAATATGAAAACATAAAAAGAGGATATTAAAAAAACAGAGGACAATATGTTGTTCATGGGTAGCACCTTCCTTAGCACAGAAAGTGGAACATTATGGGATCACCACAGGAAAGCATAACAACTTTCAAATACTGAAACAAGAGGGAAAAGGTAGAGTGCATGCTTCCTCACCTTGAGTCTAATGGAGAACCATTAAAAAAATGGAAGCACTTAATGCTAAGCTAGACACTACATATAAGAGCAAATTATTTGAAAATGGATAAAAATTTAGAGCATAATTAATCTGAACTCATTTTATAGATGAGAAAACAGCTTCATAGAGGCTAAATAACCTTTCTTGGCCATCTGGGACAAGCCTAAGCATGCTTGATATTAGGACACTGGGTTAAAGATATAGAGCTGAAAGAGCACCTAGTTTTACCATCTCACTTTACAAATGAAGAATTTGAGGCACAGCAAGATTATGTGAAGTGTCAGAGACTGATGTTCTATGACCAAAAATTCAGTGCCTTTATCTGAGCCAGTGATTACAGCTCTTCCAGCAGCGTGCCTTACTCTAGAACTAAAATTAGAAATTTATCATTCTTTCTATTTTAGTGTTGTCTCTTCTGTTTATAGCTCAACTGTCTCTCTGTATATGTATATATACACACATATATACACATATACAAATACACACACACACACACACACACACACACATATATATATATGCATATATATATACACATATACATATACACACACAGACTCACCCAAGAGCAGAAATTCTGTGTCTATTCTTATACCTCTCTCATTCAGAGTTCAAAGATTGACCTAAGGCAGTAGAATTAAGGTAACCTGTGGGTCAAGGACCATTGATTTTTTACAAAGGATCCCTAAATCCACATCAGAATCTGTAAATAAGCAAACATACCTTCTGTAGACTAAATAATATTTTCACATATATATTCCCTATTACTTTTCAAATTTATGTAGATGCTGTTACAATTAATATATAGCTTGGCACATAGTAGGTGTTTAATAAATGCCTGTGGAGTTTAATTGCAAAGTGTTACTCAATTCATAATCTCATGGTGAACAGAGTGGTCTGTCTTGACCATTGCCTAAAAATATTATCTTAACTTACACTTTATATCTTCTAGAAACACTTTTCTTGCAGGGAGGGGAAGGAGGAGGGCACAAAGAGATTCAGACCTCTGATTTCATTGGACTAGGCAACTGCCGATAAGGAAAACTCCCTCTAACAATACAAATTAACAAATGTTTTCTAGCTGATAATCCTAGAAAATTGTCTGGAGCATAAGAGTTTAAATGACTTGCCCAAAGTCATATAGCTGGTGTATGTCAGAAGTAGGACTGAATAACAAACCCAGCTCTTCTTGACCATAAAGACAGCTCTTCCATTCCTTATGCCATATTACCAGCTCAATGCGGCTACCATGCTACTCTGAGGAACATGCCATGTATTTTTAATATAGTTATTAATATGTGTCATATACCCCAACTAAAGTTCAATGAGGAGGGTATTGGAATTTACATATGTGAGATTGATGTGGGATAGGTATATGACTGGTCGCTGCTCCGGATGACGCTTGAGATTCCCACAGCAAACTCATCTGGAATTGGCTCGTTTTCCTGCTTTCTACCACTTAGCAAAAAAAAACAAACAAACAAACAAACAAAAAACTATTATTCTATTGGTTAATTAAGTGGTCAATTAACTAGGTAGGAAGCATATTATACTATGGCTACAAAATACTACCTTCAAAGTCAGTACAGTAGTTTCATCAAAAAGCATCTTGTGTCTCTGCCTTGGGCTTTTCAGATAAATGTAGTATCCTCACTGCTCACCAGAGGGCATATGCCTACAAGATAAAATGCCTGACTACTCTATTCACCTCCCAGTGCTGTCAAGAAACCTAGTGTGTCTCTGATGGCCCTAATTTCATATAGATCTAGGTTCAGTTTTGGGGGAAAAGGGGAAAGGAAAAAATGTACTTAAATATTAATAGTATTGAAATCTCAATGTGGCATGTCCCTTGTTGTCTAGAAATCTGCTCACTGTTAACCAGCCTCATTCACAAGAATAAGAAAACTGAGCCCCAACAAAGCCTCAACCCAGCCAGTAGATGGGGGTGGTGGGATACAGGTAAAGAAAGAAATTGCACATTAGGAGTCAATGGAAATCAGCTTTGCAACAAAATGGAGAAAATGAGGAAGAGGTGCTAAAAATAGGAATTGGTCACCGAGCTAGTTAATTACAGGGGTTTCATTGCAACTGCCAATGCATTCTAGTCTCACTGTTCTTGCATTTGATTGCTGGTCTGTCACATCTCCACAGCTTTGGTTGCAACTCCGCTACAGGACTCTACCTCAGCCAATACCCCTTTCCTGGATCTGTTCCAGCTCTGCCTTAGACACACAAAGTATCAATAGCAATGGCAAGGGTGACAAACAGCAAAGTGCCTGAGGCCTTGTGTTCCACCAAGAATTCCTATTCTGGGCAGCTTCTCTGATCTTGGCTGCAAGAATGGAATGGAGTGGAGTGGAATGGAATGATATTAAAGGGCATAGGAAAGAGGAAACTCATGGATTTTCTCATAGAACTTTACTTTTCTTCTTCAGCATCTCATTGATTTCATTCTCTTTAAGAAGAAAGCCTTTCTACCTGCTAACTAAAATTTTGTATCTCCCTCAGTGCCTACCATAAATCTCTGCACACAGGAGTTCCTTAATAAATGTTTGTTGTTAAATTCAATGACCTGCTAAAGCAAACAATAATAGTAATCTGAATTATAATAACTATCAACATATAAAAAATGTTAATAATGTTAACAGCATTAAGTATTAAGGGATATTGGAGACTGAATTATATCTTATACTTTTTTATCCTTGGACAAGAACTGCTATACTTGTTATCATTTTTGTCTTATTTTAGTCCTTTATTACTTTGGGGATACAGAGTACTTTCCTCACAGTTACTCTGTAAGTGAGATTAGTACATGTATCATTCTGCTTTAGTTGATGAGAAAATTGAGGAAAAAATTAAGAAATTCAATGCCTTTCCAAAAGTCACATAGTTAGTATGCAGAATTGCCAGCAGACTGGCTAGACTCCAGACCTAGTTATCTCTCCTTTGAAATAAAGGTGCCCCCAATTGCAAGCTTGAAAGAGGATATTAAAGAAATAAAAATAGAGCATAAGGTTAAGTGGATGCAACAATTTTACCTAATAACTTTCTAAAGTTCTCTAACCCACCACCACTGAACTTTGAAATAGTGCTGGTTGTCTTGATAAGATTTTCCCTATCTCTTCATAATAAATCAAATTTCTTTTCAATTAAACTTTGAGAAATGGCAAATGGAATTATAACATGAAGGAATGATTTACAAAGCAGGTACTAAATGTCTGGAATTTATTACCCTAAGAAGTGTTATCTACATATTTAGAGATTAAAAGTAGTAAGCCTCCTAAGTGGTTAAATCAAGATTTGAACTTAAGCTTGGGAATTCCAGACACCTAGGTGTACAGACTAAAAATATAGCAGGCCAAATTTTTTAATCTAAATTTAGAACAATGCCTAAATTGTATGGAAAATTCTCCCAATGTACATTTTCTTTAAAGATAAGTCATGTTCTTCTAATCTAAAATTGTTTTAGAAGTGGGGTTAAAAGGTAATTCATGATGAGCAGATGGATTTCAGAGAAACCTAGAAGGACTAGCATGAACTAATGATGAGTGAGATGAGCAGAACCAGTAGAACATTGTACACAGTATCAACAACATTGTGTGTTGATCAACTGTGATAGACTTGATTCTTCTCAGCAATGCAATGGTCCAAGATAGTTCCCAGGGACTCATGATGCTCTCCAAATCCAGAAAAAAAAAAGAACTGTTAAATCTGGATGCAGATCGAACCATACTATTTCTATTGTTTTCGTTGTTTTTCTTTTTTGAGATTTTTTTAGTTTTTCCTTTTTGCTCTGATTCTTTTCTCATGACATGACTAATGCAGAAATATGTTTAATGTGAATGTGCATATATAACCTATATCAGATTACTTGCTGTCTTGGGGAGGGGGAGGGAGAGGGGAGGGAAGGAGAAAAATTTGAAACAAGAAATCTTATAAAAACAAATGTTGAAAACTATCTCTACATGTAACTGGAAAATAATAAAATATTTATATGGAAAAAAAGAAATTACTTCTATACAATAAGCAACCTTACAAATCCTCAGCAAAACCATTCCTTGTAACAAGCTCTTTTCTGGCTAGTTTACAAATTAAAAGAAGTCTAGAAGGTTAAAAAAATTTTTTTTTAACTAAGAAAAATGTTTAAATGTAATTCATGTGTTATGGTGACTTTTTTATTTAAAATAGATAATTTAGTCATATTAATAAAACCAAGCTTCAACTTATATCTCTAATGCACATAATAACTATGTTGTTGTTATTTGCCCTTCATTCTCACAAAGTGATATGACTTGCATTGAATTGGATTTAAGTGAGGGAGGGCTGTCACCAGCCTCCAGAGTCATCTGGGTCCAGTGGCACAATATACACAGGATGATTGGAGATGGCCCTGGATGTTTAAGGCAATTGGGGTTAAGTGACTTTGCCTAGGATCTCACAGATCTCTGTTGTCTCTGTGACAACACTTGAACTCAGGTCCTCTCGACTCCAGAGCCAGTGCTTTATCCACTGAGCCACCTAACTGTCCCCCAATAACTATGTAATTGTAGGCAAATTACTCAGTCTCTCAGCAGCCCCAGGCAATTCTCTAAATCTAAACAAATTGATTCTATAAGTAAACATGTAGATAGAGATGATAGAGAAAGTTTCCCCACTAAGCATTCTCCATACTGATGAAAACATAGGATGGGATTTAAAAAAAAAAAAATTGATTCATGACCCAGAATCCAAAGCTTTGGATTTATACAGATGAAATTCAACCTGGGGTATATGGGAGAGATTCTCATAAATCACTCTTTGAGTCAAACCCCCACTGAGGGTTTACCTCGGAAACTTCAGAATTTGTCTCATTATGCTACTACATCCAAGGCCTCCTTCCCATCACCCACACTGTCCAACCCCCTGCCCAAGAAAATCAGAATGTTTATTTAAAAAAAAAGATTTTCTGCTGCTGTAGTTGTGTAAGCCTTTAAGATAACAATATAAATAGGATATGGGATAGCCTTTATTTGACCCTCTGCAAAAAATTCAAAGCAAAGGATTAATAGAAGTCCGTAAATAGTCAAGACACCTCTCCTACTTTTTCTGTGAGTTTCACTTCTCCTCAAGGATTTATAGTGCCACCCTTGGGTCTGGAGCTCCCCCCAAAAGAGAGTATTCTTACTTGGGTTTGCTGGAGAATCATGGTTCAAGTAAGTCCGGTGCCTTTTCCAAGGACTTGGAGTAGTCTGAAGATATGAAAACGGCAAAATAAGTTTGACTTTTTTTTTTCAATTCTGTATTGTGCTTCTTAATTGAATGGAATTGAATTGGAACTGATTGAAAAATGTGACAAACCGTGACAGATTTTTGAAGTTAAGGATAATTGATGACTTTCTCAATAAGATATAAGTATTTTGTAGTAATTTGTAGTTTTTTTTTAAATGAGAATAATAATAGCAGTTACCTCTCATGGGTGTTGTGAGGATCAAATGACATAATATTTTTTAAATGCTTAGCCCAGTGTCTGACACATAGTAGGTGCCAAATCCTTATTTCATTCCTTCCTTCTTCCAGGTTTTATATTTTACGTCAGAGCTCAGAAAAGGATAAACAACTGAAAATGTATAAACATCCAACTACAAAACTAATTTCTATACCTTAAGACATGATTTGTTGCTGTCAAGTAACAAAAAAAAATATTTAGGAGCAAAACACTATTTAGTCAATGGTTCTATGGAGGCTAAACCCCAGTAATCCTGCTTGGCAATGATCTAGCCAGTAGCTAAATCAAGCCAAAAAAAGAAAAGTCTGCCTATAGAATGAGTGAATGTTTTAAATAAACTAGTAGGTAAATAACTTCCCAGAGTCCTAGAGAAAATTATTTGAATGAAATAACATATTCATAATTTTATATACTAAAAATGTAAATGCAGCAAGATGAGAAAGTTGATGGAGTAGGGTATTTTAAGTTTAAGTAATAGTGAAAAAATAAATTTCATATTTATTATACATTTCTTTTCAGAGAAAAGGAGAAATAGTGGGGGCAGCTAGGTGGTGCAGTGGATAAAGCACTGGCCCTGGATTCAGGAGGACATGAGTTCAAATCCAGCCTCAAACACTTGATACTTACTAGCTGTGTAACCCTGGGCAAGTCACTTAACCCTCATAGCCCCACCCAAAGAAAAAAGAAGAAGAAGAAAAGGAGAAGAAAAAAAAGAAAAGGAGAAATAATATTTTTGAGCATTAGGAAGGAACTTAATTCATACTGACTCTTCCTTAATGAGCTTCCCTCAGACTTGACAATGGGTCAGTTTCCTTTGCTCTGTTTTTATAGTCTGTCTTCAGAAACTATCTCATCTTTCTTCTCCTTTCTTTTAAACTCTTCCCAATCACTTTTCAATAAATCTTATATTCTTTAGATTGAATATATAATATTCAATCCTGCTTAAAGATTTTTTTTAATTATAGGTCTATAAAATTTACCAATGCTCATCCACACTTTATAAAGGCTTAATACTAGTGATTGGTCAGGGATTTACCAGGAAAGTGGTTACAAATTACCTTAAAATTTGAAACTGTGTTACTGTTGCTCCCAGTGTCTGATGGAACCCAGAAATTAGATAGCAAGTTTGAATTTAGCTGAATAGGCAAGGAAAACACACTAGACTGAAAATTTTTCTGTGCTGGCAGTTGCATTGGAAAAATACAATTAATATAAATCCTAAAATAGAAGAGCTCTTTGTCAATTACAGAGCTACAGGCGCTCTGAAGTTGGAGAATGTAAGAAAAGGAACATTCATCTTCAATGTTAGCTGCTAAAAGAACATCCTGAGATTGGCAGCCGCAATGTTTGTGATCTCAGAATGAATTTTCATTCTACTTTCTAACTATAATTAGTACAACCAGACCAAAAGAAGTTGGCTATGTTAGATAGTGCATTGCAATTTGTTGCCACTAATTTAGAAACTGGCCTTGGTTTCCTCATAAATAACATGAGGGTGTCTCACAAGATAATGTCCAAGGTCTCTCCCAGCTCTGAATTTTGTGATCTTTTGATCATTCTAAACAGGTGAATCTCCATGTGTTCAAATTTCATTATTGATTACTAAAGTTGATTCTAACAGGAGAGGCAACATGAAATCATGTATAGAATGCAGCTTTTGAAGTCAGGATATATAACTCTCCTCCATTCTGTTATTCAATGTTCTAGGTCTACATAAAGAATAGATTGGTTGGGGCAGCTAGGTGGCGCAGTGAATAGAGCACCGGCCCTGGAGTCAGGAGTACCTGAGTTCAAATCCGGCCTCAGACACTTAACACACACTTACTAGCTATGTGACCCTGGGCAAGTCACTTAACCCCAATTGCCTCACTAAAAAAAAAGAAAAGAAAAGAAAAGAATAGATTGGTTAAGAGTTTGGGAGAGGAAAATGTTATGCAAATACCCAGGCTTGAACCTCAAGCTGCGACAATAAAACCTGGGTCTTACAGCATACTGGCTGTATAATGCTGGGCAAATTACTTCATCTCTCAATGCCATAGACAATTTTCTAAGATCATGAATTGTAGTAGATGCAGCTCAATACTAGTGGAGGAAATGTCCTCTCTAAGATTTTCCTATACCAATGAAATCAACAGCCTGATTTTAAAACAATATTCCAAGACTCATTTATTCATTCAACTGATAGTAGCAGAACACTTATTATACACACAGCTACTCTGGGAGGTAGGAAAATATATAATACACATAATTTTGGCCCTTAAGAAGTTTACAGCATATATTAGGAGAAATACCATATGTGCATAAATGCCATTCTTTTTTGCCTGGCTGCTCCCTCTGGACTTCATCATGGTCTCCAGAAACTCATTGTACTGTAATATCATGTTGACTCTGAAACTCACACCTCCTCAGTATCCCCTGTCTCTAGGACCCCTCCTTCTCTGTGATTAGAGAGGGTAGAGGGTGGATATGGGAAAGCTCCTCCCAGATCCTCTGTTTAAGAGTTCCCAGGGCAGCCATTTCATCATTGCCTATCAGGCTACAAAGCTTTATCATGTTTCCATACCCAGGTTCTCTCCCCTCCCCCTTTTAGCTTCCTTTTATGTATTATCTTCTCCCATTAGATTGTTTTTGTTGTCATTGTTTTTCCTTTTTTATTTATTTTATGCTTAATTTATGGGACAAAATAATCATTGACATAACATAGTGTATTTTTTAATGATTGTATATGAAACTGACTATTATATACAACTTGCTATTCCATTTACACATATAATAAGTTTATATATGCATATAATTTATATATAATATTTTTCTTTTTTTCCTCCCCCCATGGCTACCATTAGATATAAATAAGTGTATATGTGTATGTGTACACATATACAAATATATGTGTGTGTTTTGTATATATTCACACACACACATATATATACATACACATATATGTGTGTATATATACATATATATGTATATATTTTTGATAATATTATGTGCATACTTCTATTTATAAGTTCTTTCTCTGGATGTAGATTTTTTCACATGTCCTCTGTAGTTAATTTGGGTATTTATGATAGTCAAAATGACTTATTCATTCATTTTAAACCAGTATTACTGTTACTGTATTCAATGTTCTCTTCATTCTGCTCATTTCACTCTTCATTATCCTATTAGATTGTGAGCTTCTTGAGAGTAAGGACTGTTCTTTACCATTCTTTGTATCCCTAGGGCCTGAAAAATAGTAGGCACTTAACTAAGAGATGGGAGTGGTACAAAATGCTAGAGGAGTTGAGGTGGGAGACATTGTCACTGATAATGATGTAAGGATACTTGGAAAAGATTGAGTTTGAATTGATCCCTGAAGGATATGTAGGATTTTATTTTTATTTTTAAAAAAATTTTTATTTATAGTTTTATCCCTCCTTCCTACCTTTCCCCCTGCCCCTGAAGCAGTAAGCAATCAGATATAGGTTATACATGTACATTATATAAATCATTACCATATTAGTCATTTTAATATGAAAACTTGAATGAAAGAAAAAAAATGACAGAAAGTAAAAAATAGCATGCTTCTGTCTGTGTTCCATCAATATAAGTTCTTTCTTTGGAGGTGGATAATGTTTCAACAATCCTTTGGGATTGTCTTGGATCATTCTATTGTTGAGAATAGGTAAGTCATTCACAGTTCTTCATCAAACAATATTGCTGTCTCTGTGCACAATGTTCTCTTGGTTCTGCTCTCTTTATTATACATCAGTTCATACAAGTCTTTCCAGGCCTTTCTGAAATCATATTGCTTATCATTTCTTATAGCACAATAATATTCCATCACTGTCATATACCACAGCTTGTTCCCATTCCCCAATTGATGGGTATTCCTTTGATTTCCAATTCTTAGCCACCATGAACAGAGCTGCTATAAATATTTTTGTACAAATAGGTCTTTTTCTCTTTTGGAGGATGTCTTTAGTATATAAACCTCACAGTGGTATTACTGAATCAAAGGGTATGCACAGTTCTATAACCCTTTGGGCATAGTTCCAAATTGCTCTCCAGAATGGTTGGATCTTTTCACAACTCTGCCAACAGTGGATTAGAGTTCCAGCTTTCCCACATCCCCTACAACATCCAGTATTTTCTGTTTTTGTTGCATTTGCTACTCTGATAGGTGTGAGGTGATACCTCAGAGTTTTTGTAATTTGCATTTCTCTGATCAATAGTGATCTAGAGCATTTCTTTCATATGATTTTAGATAGTTTTAAATTCTTTGTCTGAAAACTGCCTGTTCATATCCTTTGACCATTTATCAACTGGGCAATGACTTGTATTTTTATAAATTTGATTCAGTTCTCTATATATTTGAGAAACGAGGCCTTTATCAGAGATACTTGTTTCAAAAATGCTTTCCCAGGGGGCAGCTAGGTGGCGCAGTGGATAAAGCACCAGCCCTGGATTCAGGAGGACTTGAGTTCAAATCCGGCCTCAGACACTTGATACTTACTAGCAGTGTGACCATGGGCAAGTCACTTAAACCTCATTGCCTGGCCAAAAAACAAAAACAAAAACAAAAATGCTTTCCCATTTAAACTTGTAATCTTGGTTACATTCGTTTTGTTTGTGCAAAAACTTAATTTTATGTAATCATAATTATTTATTTTATATTTTGTTTTGCTCTCTATATCTTCTTTAGTCCTAAATTCTTTCTCTGCCCATAAATCTGATAGATAAACGATTCCATACTCTCTTAATTTGCTTATGGTATCATCCTTTATGCGTAAATTATGTACTCATTTTGACTTTATTTTAGTATACAATCTATCCCCAGTTTCTGCCATACTGTTTTCCAGTTTTCCCAGCAGCTTTTTTCAAATAATGAGTTTTCATTCCAAAAGCTTGAATCTTTGGATTTATCACATATGAGATTACTATAGTAATTTATTATAGTGTAATTGGTATCAATTCTATTCCACTGATTCACCTATTTCTTAGCCAGCACCAAAATAATTTGATAATTACTGTTTTATAATACAGTTTGAAATCTGGTACTGCTGGACCACCTTCTTTTGTATTTTTTTCATTGATTTCCATGATATCCATGAGTTTTTATTTTTTAGATGAACTTTGATATTATTTTTTCTAGATCTATAAAATATTTTTGATACCTTGATTGGTATAGCACTAAATAAATAAATAAATAAATAAATAAATTTCAGAGGACTGTTATGAGGATGAAATGAGATAATGTACATAAAGTACAAACCAGCCTTAAAATGCTATCTAAATGTCATACATAATGGGGTTCAAAGTTTGCATTTTGTTCAATTGGTAATAGGGACTTACAGGAGAGGAGGCAGGGAGGAGAGGAAGCATGATGAATAATACGAAGTAGTATCAGAAATTTAAGGAGAGAGCAATTTTTGGTTGGGGAGATGAGAGACCAAGGAATATTTTATGGAAGAGAAGAGTAATAGAATAAAAGTACACAGAGAAGTCAAGGAAAATTCAGAACTAAGAAAAAAGATTACTGTATTTGATGACTCCAAGGTTATCATACATTGGTATAGAGGGAAGTGTGATGGCAAAAAATGAATGGATGGTAGGAAAGAAAAAAATACAGGGAAAGGAAAGAGAAAGCTGTGGATTTGAGGGATGGTTTCTATGGATCAACAAGACTGTTTAACCAGTCTGTGGCAGAAGGCACTCAATGGTCATTGGGGCTCTGGGCAGAAGGACTTGTTGACATTGCCAAACCTTCATCAGGGTCTTACTGGGAGCCCACCTTGGTTAAACCACTACATCCTTTCAAGAAGTCTCATTGTCAAGCATTCTTCAGACTTCCAAATTTGCATGTAACCTTTCAAAATGTTGCCAAGAGTTATCTTCCCAATGCCCTCCTTGAATGTTATTACACCTTAATCCATCCTATCCATCCATGCCCAAAACATTAGTTTGGCTGTTTTACAGTTGGTTGGAGTACAGCTCAAGATTACTATACACTTTTATGGTTCCCAGTGCTTGAACATTATGTGGAAGAATCAACAGTCAGTTGTTGATTGTCCTTTCAGGAGCATTACCTTCCAAATGATATAGGAGAAGTTTGTTAGTTCTATTGCTACCTATAAGGGTGAGATATGTGGGACAAGTACATAATTCTAATTTCTAGTGTCTTTTCCAGTTGAGGAACTACTGACTATGGACGATGAAGGGAATTTTGACATGCTAGTGATAACTATAAGAACTGGCCTTCTTGAGTTTAAAATTGAAAAAACAATGAAAGAAAAAAGATCTGTTAAAGATTCTTTTAAAAAGGAGAGTTTTCAGCTTAAATAACAAGTTGGATGACTGGGAAAGAAACTTGGAGAAAAAGAGAAGTAACTAGCTGCAAATGCAGCAAAAAGGTCTTATTGAAGAATCATAAAATCTAATTATGGAAAACAAATAGCTTAAGAAAAAACACAGTGAAGCAACTTTGTTCT
The DNA here is from genome assembly GCF_019393635.1 of Dromiciops gliroides. Classification (NCBI taxonomy): domain Eukaryota; kingdom Metazoa; phylum Chordata; class Mammalia; order Microbiotheria; family Microbiotheriidae; genus Dromiciops; species Dromiciops gliroides. Next base: position 266,469,188 of record NC_057864.1, read on the forward strand.
CCATACTGAGGAAGATCTTATCACTGTGACACAAAGAGCAATTACAAAGAAGACCAAAGAAGTCATGTTTCTGACCAAAGAACTGAGTGATAGAGTCAATGTTAGGGATCAGAAAATAACTGATCTCCCAAGTGCCAAGCAGGGAAATGAGTAAATCAAAAAACATCTATTGGATGCTGTGGCCAAACTGAGAGTCAAGATCATAAAAAAGGAACAGGAAAAAAAAATCCAGTTAAGCAGGACCTATACAGAGAGGTGGAAGACCTGAAGCTTCATATGCAGATGGCTGCAAATAATTGCAGAGAGAAATTCAAGGAGTGTTGGAGGCTCCAAAATCAAGTGACCAGCCTTTCAGAGCAGGCTAAAACTGGGAACCACTAGAAAGTGACATGGAGATGATTGCTGGCTCCCCTGCTGATATCAAACTATCAGGCGCTGTAGTTGGGCTTGGCTACTTATGAGATCATTTCTGAAATGGTTACAAAGGGTCAGGTTTGTTAAATAACCAAAAAAATTGCTGAGAAAATAGAAAAGCATATGAAATGTAAAAAACTATTATTATATGAGAGGGCAAAATGCAGCAGCTATGCTGATGAACTAGCAAAATTAAACAAGTGAAAGAACAAGTGAAAATTAGCAGGAATCTAAAACTAAGGTTTACTGAAGTGAAGGACTGACACAAAGTTCAGTTGGTGCAGAGAGAATAAGAAATAAATTATCTAACTTTCCATTTGGAAACCTTTACCAGGGAGAAGGAAAAGGACAAGAAACTTAAAAGGAGACTTGTAAATCAAGCAGAAAAAGTCATGGAAGGTCAAAGGTCCTGGAAATCCCATGTGAGCATCTCCCTCAAAGAGCAAAATGGTCTTGTTCTATTACAGCCTAATAAGAAACCAGGTCTAGACACCCCTATACAACCCAGAACACAAGAGAGGGAGGGAATGGTCCTTTTCACCCAGACAAAATCCAAAAGCTACCTGTAAGAATGTTCTCTTGGGGATTGGAAGACAATGAAATCTGTAGCCAGCCTGCTCAAAACTTTAGTTAACCTGATGGTTTAGACGACCCTAAAGATAGCAATAATAATGATTAGAATGTCCTTATTGCTCCAGATCCTCCAAGATAGCTTTTTCATGCTCATGGGAGCGCTTTTGCTTTGATTTCAGCTTAGATGCTCAAAAAAGTGTCCCCTCTATGATTTAATGTTTCCTCCTAGCTGTAATCAAAGAGAGTTTGAAGAATATGTTGAAACAGTTAACTATCTATAGTAGCTCAATTTTGAGGTGGTGATCATATGGCAGTTTCATTTGGAGTATAGATATTGGAAAATTTAAAACATGAACCCATTTACTCTCTTTATATTTTGTGAGATATACAGTCTAGTTTCAAAATGCAGGGAAGAGAATAGAAGGAAATCTACAGAAAAAATAGGCAGCAGCACAGTGTTGAAAACTACAAGTTGAACTTAAATACCTAAGAAGAAAAGGAAGTGATACGTAATAGAGATCTACCATTTCTCATGCAGTCACTTTATTTGGTGTTAAGTTCAGAATGAGATTATTTTTAAAAGAAGAATAAAAAAAGAAATTGACAAGATCATAGATCTAGAGTAGGAAAGGCCTTGGAGAACATCCAGTTTAACCCTCTCTTTTTATATTTGAGGAAATTGAAGCCCAGCAAGGTTCTGTAATTTACCCAAGGGCAGCTAGGTGGAGCAGAGAATAAAGTTCAGGGCCTAAAGCCAAGAAGACACATCTTTCTGAGTTCAAATCTGGCCTCAGACACTAGCTGGGTAACTGAGCATGTCACTTAATCCTGTTTTCTTTGGTTTCCTCCTCTGAAAAATGGGCTGAAGAAGGAAATGGCAAACCACTCCAGTATCTTTGTCAAGAAAACCCCAAATGGGGCAGCTAGGTGGCACAGTGGATAGAGAACTGGCCCTGGAGTCAGGAGGACCTGAGTTCAAATCTGGTCTCAGACACTTGACACTTACTAGCTGTGTGACCCTGGGCAAGACACTTAACCCCAATTGCCTCAAAAAAATAAAAGAAAACCCCAAATGAGGTCATAAAAAATGAGACATGATTGAACAACAACAAGATACAGGTAGAAAGTGGTAAAGCCAAGATTTAAAGCAAGATCCATTTACCCTAAGTGCAGGGCTCCTTCCAACCACCCTGTCTATTTGACTTTTCCTTAGGGTAACTAAGGCACAGAATTTTAATAACTTGGTCAATAATAGTTAGTTGGAAGTAGTTATGTGACTCCCACTTCTAGATCCCTCCAAACCAGAGCTCTTTCCACAAAATTATTTTACCTTCAAGCAAGATCTAACACTTTGATAAAGTATAAAACAAGAGAAAGGTGGCCAGCATTGCTGACCCCTGGGAAGATATTTCCTGTTAAAAGACTCCTGAGGACAGATTGAGCTGCCAGCAGAACTTGACACACTACTGGAAGTGCTTTGTGAAAATCAGTGAAGGAGTAAGCAGAGTTCACTCTACTTGGGGTTCTGAGACCCCATTTATTTCTGTCACAGTTTCAGCTCAGCTCAATTCATCTTTGATCCATGCAATAGACAGTGAAATTTCTGCACCACATTCTGTGATCAAAGCAACATTTGAAGAAGGATAAAAGTGGTGGCTCCTCTGGGCTCAAATGGCTATGTCAGCCATGTCCATCTTAGTCATGCTTTTGGATTTTCCAATCCAACCTGATGCAATCTGACATACGGTCTTTCAGGGCCACTGGAACCCACACGTTTTCTGGCTGTCTTTTCAAGAGATTTGGTTTTGCAAGAATTTTTTTTTCCTAGGCAAGCCTTAATGCAAATGTTTGAGGACTTAGAACCTAGAAAAAGAACTTAAAGATCATCAAGTACAAAACCTTTATTTAACTTGGGAAGAAATAGGTTTAACATGGAGAAATAACTTAAGATATGAATATTGTTTTCCTTTTCATATTTTATTTATCACCAACTGAATCTGTAATTGCCTGACCCTGAGGACTAGAGTTATTCCACTACATTAATGCTGTTTGGAAGATGGGCATAGAGATTAAATTAATTAAATGCCATACTTCATATGAAAAGTGAAGCTATTGTACCAACATTCATCTGTAGTTGTTTAAGAGAACAAAGCTAACTGGCTCACCAAGGAATTGAGTACACGATTTCATTAGCATTCTTCCCAATGGCTTCATTCTAGTACAGGCTGTCATTACCTATGACCACCACCCTGAACTATTATAAGAGATTCCTAACTAATCCCTTTCAGTTTTGTGTTGTTTAAAATTATTTGCTAGTAATGTATTTTATAAATTAATTATTATTTACATATTATTGCTATTGGACCCATTTTGGTAATAAGCATTTATTATTAATTAATATCAGTAAAGTATTGACCACGTGTCTCCCTAACTTCTCATAGTCTCAGATCTTTGAAACCTACATTGCCCTAAAAGGAAGAGAGGGCTCCAAGGGCTCCATTCAGGGTCAAGAGAGCAAGTAAAGAGAGGGCTAAGAGCTCAGCCCTTGCATGGGCAAGAGTTTTACCCTCTTTTGTTAGAGGTGGGTCATTATACATTGATCAAAACTAATTGGTTAGCATCATTCAATTCTATTGGTTGACCAAATTAAACAATTCATAAGTCATAACAACTCTTTCAGAAGCCATTTAACACATTCTCCAAGTCTATATATCTGGATTACCTGCAATTTATCATATATAATATGTATAGATGGTATAAGTGTGTGTGGGGGGGGGGTGTGTATAGTACGGCATATAATATATTTATATATAATCTTGTTTTGTTTTGTTTTTCCTGAATAGTGATGCCAAAATATAAGGGGAATTGAAACATTTAACAATGCACAATAGAGAAGAAAAAGAGATTCATAAAAAAAGAGTAAATAAGTGGGACAGTTTTGAAAATAATGTATGGAATTTATCATGTTTTTAAAAAGTAAGGTAAGCAGTATGAAATGGAAATTCACACCTTCATACAGAATTTTCTTTCTGTGTTGTTATGTATATAGAAATGCTTTTCTTCACGTTTAGTTCAGAATAAGATAATAAAATTTTAAAAATAAAAGGGGGCAGGAGGAAGGAGGAAGAAGAGCCCAAAGAGAAGATAAAAAAGGAAGTAGGAAGGGGACAGCTAGGTGGCACAATGGATAAAGCACCAACCCTGGATTCAGGAGTACTTGAGTTCAAATCTGGCCTCAGACACTTGACTCTTACTAGCTGTGTGACCCTGGGCAAGTCACTTAACCCTCATTGCCCCACCAAAAACAAAAATTTTAAAAAAAAAGGAAGTGGGAGGAATACTAGAAAAATAAAGTGACAAAAACATAAAGGAAAAATCTCAAGGGAAGGGAAGGAATGTAAACAATTTCAAATGATGTAGAAAAGTCAGGGGGATAAAAACATATTGGATTTGGGAAGAAGACCACTGCTGTCCTTCTAGGTTATAGTTTTGTGAGTTTGGTCAGTCAAAAACTTACTCATCAAGCATTTTATAAGTCCTCACTCTGAAACCAATTCTATATCCATTACACCATGCTGCCTTTTTTCTCACACTCAAAATGGAATTAACAATACCTCAAGGGGTCATGGTAAGGTTGGGAATCAGTGTAGTGTACTGGATAATACAATGGATAATGGATATCAGGAATACCTGGGTTCAAATCCCGTCTCTTATGCATACTAGCTGCAAGTTATTTAACTCTCTGAGCTTCAGTTCCTGGTCTATAAAATGGGGTTAATAATATATGTAGTATCCACCTCATGAAATTGTTGTGAGGCTCAAATAAATGTAAATGTTAAGTAGGCAAAGTATTTCTTAAATGTCAACTATCATCAAATGAAATAATATATGTGAAGTGCCACATGAATTTTAGATTCCCAGCTTTGTGGGGACAAAATACATATCAGGGACACTTAGTTTGTTGAAAAGTCCTTATATTCTTCCTAAAAGATCCAGAGAAGAAAGTGTATCTAAGACCATGCATGTAAGCAGTTCTTCAAATTTTTATATCCCTTTTTTTTCCAGAAGCAAATGGGGAGTAAATTTAAGTTTAAATATTTAAAATATACTTGATTAGGTAGGTAAAGAACAGAATGAGACTTACAGGTTTTGGAGATGGAAAAGACCTTGGAGATACAAAGTCTAATCACCTCATTTTCTAGATGTCACCAAGTGAGAAGTGACTAATGCAAAGTCACACTAGTAAGAAGCAAAGTTAGCTACTGTTTCCACCTTCTGTCCACTAGCACAGCTATGAAACCTAAAAGGGATGATTTCAGGGGCCCAGAAAGATTCTTTTTTTCTTCCTTTTCCTACTTATCCATCTCCATTCCCTTAGCTGAACACTTGAATATTTTTTATGATTCAAATTTCCCTGAGAAAGGTAATATTTTAAGCTATCAAGCTGAAGTATGAATGTATTTTAGGCGGCAGAGTTTTAGAATCTGGGGCTTGGAATGACCAGTAGGAGGGATTTAATCCAATTGATTTCTGAGCAGAATTTTCTTTTATGGGGACCAGGAGGACACTGGGCACCTGAAAGGGGACTTGGGGGAGCTATAGAAAAGGTACAGAACTTGGAAGCTGAAGGGTCATAGTAATACTTCACCCAATATATGATTTTGCCCTGAGCAAGAGCTGCTGAAGGTAAACCTAAAGTTTAACAAGATGACAATCAAAATGGAGGAAAAGGCCAGTTCTAATATTTAAAAAAGCTATTTGTTCTATGAAATCATTAATGGCATGACTCAAATACTTGCTACCTGGCCTAACTTCAAAAATACATTTTTTTTACTTTAATGAACCTGTGATCTCATTCTCCACTGTTGCAGTCTGCAGCCTGTGCTGCCTTTCTTCTCATTCTGCACTGTGGTCAAAAGAGATTTTTTAAAAACTGTGACCTATCTCAAATACACAGGCTATATAAAAAGTATTTGTTTTATTTTGTTGTTGTTCTGTTTTTCCCTTTTGGCAAGCTACCCCATATGCTAAAACAATAATAAATGTATATATTAGAGTTATTGAAATTAAAAGAAGATAAAACAGACAGTAGCATATTTGTAACTCATGGCCTATAGCCTTCCAAAGCCTCTGGGATTAAACAAATAAGGTTTGATCCTGAAGACTTGACCTAAGACAGTCATTTTCTGTCTTTGGCTTCCCCCTTACCTGTTTGGAATTGCTCTGGAGAACTCATGATGAAATATGCCATCCAGCTCCGGATAAGAGAGGTGATTCAGAGTACAGATTAAGACATAATTTTTTTGGAGGTGGCCAATGTAGGAATTTATTTATACATATTTATTACAGCAGTTTTACTCTTTCTGTTTCAGTGGGGGGAGAAGGGAGCGAGAAAGAAAGAAAGTTGAATTTCATTAATAGAAAAAAAAAGAATTGCTCTAAGAAAGTCTCCTAATATTATCAGGGTATCACTAATATCTAGAGTTCCCCAAATGTGTACAAGAGGATTGCCTAGGGGGCAGCTAGGTGGCGCAGTGGATAAAGCACCAGCCCTGGATTCAGGAGGGCCTGAGTTCAAATCTGGTCTCAGACACTTGACACTTATATCCGTGTAACCCTGGGAAAGTCACTTAATCCTCACTGCCCTGCAAAAAAAAGGAGTTCCTAATTGCTATACAACCACTCATGTTAGCATATGAAAATTAGGCATGGGACAGCCTTTATTTCATTCTAGAAATGAATTTTTAAAAATGAAGCACTTACAAGAGCTCATAAACAGATACAGGATCATATGATGCACTCAAACAGCCCCTCAGTTCTCCCATGAGAAGGGGAAACAAATTTAGGATAGCTGCCAGGGCAACCCTTTGAGGTTTTAATAAATCCTTTTCCCCAAAATGTTCTGCACAAGGACATGTGCCAGCTCATGTTTACCACAACCTTGTGATTATACAGCAAGTGACCACCGATTGTTCCTGAGGATGGGAGGAAGGGATAAAACTGCCATGGGACACAGGTTCCTCACATACTCTCCCCACTAACAAAAAAGCAGGTTTGTTCTACTGTACTTTGGTCTGGAGGAGAGGGAGAGAGGGACACAGAGACACACAGAGAGACAGAGACAGAAACAGACACAGACAGAATCTTTGCTTACTTTTATAAACCATAGAAAGAGGACAATTCCTCCAGTAAGACAGTGTCTCTCAGCCAATCATGATGAATTTCCTATATCCTATTAGCAAGGACTAATCTCCTTTTTTTTATAATAAGGAGATTTGTCTTCAAGTGCCTTCAGCATCCCACAGTCAAAATCATCCAGTTGATTGGGGAGTTCATTAAATTGATAAGGGACTTCCTTGATCAACTCCACTTATCATCAACTTGATTGGGAAGTTCATCAAACTGATAATGTACTTCCCTCTGATCAACCTCACTTAAATATACATTATGATTATTTATGTACTTTCATTCATTCATGGATTCAGTCAATCAATTCAGAGTAATGCCTGGAGTTCTTAGGGATACAAAGATGAATAGAACATTAAAGGGTAGACTCCTGATTTCCCTATTTTTGTCAATGAAATCTTCATTTACCTAGTTACCCATGATCAATCTTCATTATTAAATTTGGTTTGTTCCCTCTCCCCCAGCTCACGTATTTAATAATTTATAGAATCCTATCATTCTACCTATGTGCTATAGCTCCAATTAATCCCCTTCTTCCTCTTCCCCCAGCCACAACAGTGGTCCAGGTCTATGCTACCATTTGAAACAACTGTTTGAGATCTGTTCTCTGCCTCCAATGTCTTCTGCTGTTATCTAACCTTCATATCATTGCCTACACAAGCCTTTTTATGACTTCTTAAAGCCTACTGAATAATATTCAGACTCTCAGGTCTGATATGCAAGTTTCTCCATAAGAACGTAGGTATCATAGTGCAAACAGATATCCATCTCATGGTACCAGCACATCACGGAGGGAGGTGCTAACTTGCATGATGATTTATATTATATTTTATTTATATTATATTATTTATATTATATGATGATTTATATAGTGTTTATATTTTGTCTCATGATCTTCTCTTAGACTGAAATGTAAAGCCATGATTTCTAAGGATCCATTGTCTGAGCAGCCACAGGATGCAGGTATCATGCCCTATTACGGTGGTGTCCCTTTCCTGACCTGAATTTTCCCCCAAGCCTACACTGAGACAAGTACTAGAACGGATAGTTTTCCTGAAGCAACTGACCTCCCTCTCCCCATTAGATTATCTGCCTTCCCGGGGCAGCTAGGTGGCGCAGTGGATAAAGCACCAGCCCTGTATTCAGGAGTACCTGAGTTCAAATCTGGCCCCAGACACTTAACACTAGGCAAGTCACTTAACCCCAATTGCCCTGCAAAAAAAAAAAAAAAAAAAAAAAAAGATTATCTGCCTTCCTACCAAAGATTGTAGACAGTAGTGCTTTAATGCTTGTTAATTGATAGGAAAGTATGCCTATCAGGGCTTTTCTATTCAAGCTCTTTTGGAGTACAAAGCAACTAATTACCTATGTGGTGCCTTGTCTATTTTGTAGTGCATTGTCTATTTTTTAAACCTCCATTTCCTGTATAGAGTAGTATCTCAATCTATCTAATATAGGGCTATATAAGTCTGAAGCCTACAGTTTTCCTAAATCTAAGATAGTGATAGTGGTGGTGGTTATTGTTTAGTGTAACGATTGGAATGACGCCACCTGCTGGAGACTTGCTGTAGAAGAGTTCTGCCCATGAAGTGAAGGTCTTTGAGGGCAAGACCAGGAGTCTTTTCTTTGGCATCAGGAAGTGACGCCAGCTAGTGGGAGGAGGAAGGAAGAGACTGGCGCTCAGTCTCGCACTCTTTCCTTTGGACTCTGGTGGAGAGCGGAGCTAGAAATGTGCTCTCCCTTTAATAGATAGGAATCTAGGCCTTTCTCTCTCTTTACCAAAATTCTTATTCTCCTTAATAAATGCTTAAAACTCTAACTCTTGCTAAAGCTTATAATTTATTGGCGACCACTCATTGGATATTTGAGACAGACTAGCTAGAATTTTAACCCTTAACATTAGTACAAATAAGGGAGAGGAGGAAAGGCAAAGGAAGAAAACCTCTAGGTGAAGCCAGGTCCAGGTGTCACTGCCTATCTCTAATCTATGTTTTAAGGACTTATTAAATATGTTCTGAATGAATGAATATGCTTACAAGTTATCAGGGAGAACAAAGGAAATATGTAATAGTATAAATGATAACAGTATTGGGTGAAGTTACAAAATAGTTTAACTCTTTTGGCAAAGAGTCAGTCAACAAATATATATTAAGTGCCTACTAATGTTACACATTGTGATAAGCATTAGGGTTACAAAGAAATTTAAAAAATAAAATTGTACTTAAGGAGTTTATAATCTAATGAAAGTGCTCACAACATGAAATAATATTTGGAAAATTGTTAAATTGTCCATACCTTTTGAACTAGAGATCCTACTTCTGAGTTTTTTCCACAAAGATGTTGTAGGGGGAGGGGAGAAGGGAAGGGTTATAAAAAAAATATTCATGGGAACACTATTTGGAGAAACAAATGGCTATAGCTAAATATATGCCAACAATTAAGGAATGGGTGAACATATATTATTGTAATGTAATGTAATATTATTGTGCCATAAGGAATAATAAATATGAAGAATTCAGAGATGTAGAATAAAGAAAGTAGAGCCAAAGGAACAATATACTTGTTTGCAACCATGTAAATGAAGATAACATTAAATGCAATAAAACACGGGCCAAATTCAATGAACAATGATGGTACCCAAAGCACACAACCTTCCTTTCCATTAACAAATGACAATTTATAAAATTAAAAAGAGACGTGTTTCACTTGCAACCACTCTTAGATAGCTGTGTTTGATTATATTAAGGGAATGTTTTGAGGGTGGGAGGGAGCTGTTGCTTATGTCTTTTGGAAGATGTCTGATGTATAAAAAAAAAAAAAGTAGCAATGAAAGAGAATGGAAAACTATTTATAAGGTAGGCTGGATAAGATATAAAGTGCTCTGGAAGTTCAGAGGAAATATTACACCTAGGGAATTAGGAGAATCTTCATAGAGAAGATGGAACCTCTGTTGAGCCCTGAGAGATCAATTTATGTCAAAATATGGAGATTGGAGGGTAAGGGGTAGGAGATTCAAGGCAGGAAATTTGTACCAGGGTTTACATTGTATTCTAATAGAAATAGAAAATGTTTGTGCTCTTAACTTTTACTGACGGTCTCTCTGGAAAAGACTCGTGCCCAGTCCTGTCCTTGTGGCTAACACCAAAGTAGAATAAAGTATAGAAAAAGCTTTTTTTAATAACACTTCACCCTACCACAAACAAAATATGGTTCAATGGAATTAATAGCTGATCCTGGGATCTGTATGTTGACTAGTAGGGAAATAACCATAATTTACATTTTATAAGCTTCTTTCTTATTAGTAATTATTCTTTCTTTTCTCTAGGGTTTAAGATGGTATGCATTTAATAGCTCCCCAAGGCATTCCTTTGCCTAACCTAGAGGCCAAGAGGGATGACATTCTTTTACATATCATGCTTAGAAACTGCTGACAATATAACTGTCCTTTGGGGATGGGCTTGTGTGAATGCAAAATGTGAAACTGACAGATTTATTTTCATCTACTGGTTCTGAGAGAATGGGTGTTTGCTCTGCACATCAATAGGTAATCTCTGGTGTGAGGTAGCTTTGTTTAAGGTCTGCCAGCCGCAAACCATAACAAGCCCAGGCTCCCCATAGGAAGTCAGAGGGCAGCCTGAGTCTATATAAGACCAATAGCATACTTATTTGGCTTTGCTGCCTATATAGTCAAAGGAAGTTAGTCATTATCATAGATGAATTATTTTCAAATAATAACTACTAAAATGTAGTTAGACAGTCTTAATGCTCAGTGGGGTGAATTCAGTTCTAAACAAAGTCAGTATAATGGAATTTATGGCCTTTTTTCTCCATCCTCAGCACTTAGCCTGACATGTAGTAAAAGCTTAATAAACGCATTACAGCCAGAAGGTATAGTGAATAGAGTGTTGGAACTGAAGTCAAGAAGACCTGAATTCAGGTTTTGCCTCAGACACCAATTAGAAGTGTGTGACCCTGGGCAAATTACTGAACCTCAATTTCTCAGTCTCCTCATCTATAAAATGGAGAAAATAATAGCACCAACCTCCAATGATTGTTGATCCAAGGATCAAATGAGATAATACATGTAAAGTGCTTTGCAAACCTTAAACCACTAAATAAATGCTATTGTTGTTATTTTTACTCAGTGGCTGACTCTTTGCATTCAGCCACTGCTTTTCTCTTCACCTTTCATCACTACACCTACCTCCCCTGAAATCAAGTTATATGGAGGGTTGGAGCCCTAACAGTATAGGTGAAGTCCAAGGAGCAAGGGGAAAGAAGGGGAAAAATGTTGCTTCCAATTCAAGAAATATGTTATCACTTGACATTGTAAACATGTTTTATGCTATTTTTCACACATATTCTACTTTCAAGGGTCCTAAATTTAGCTGTTTCCTGTTCTATTCCTTGGCTATTTTCACACCATGGCCCACTGCACACAATTATCATCTGTTTTCTGACCCTAATTCTGGGAATGAAAACCAAATAAAACTATCATTTTGAGAAAGATGTGTAATTAATTGCTCTATGATTCCATTTACAACATTCCTGTGATTTCCTTGAACCAAAATAGCCCTCCTTAACTACCATTTCCTATATTTGTAGTCTTCTATTAGAATGTAAGCTTTTTGAGGACAAGGACTGTCTCGTTTTTTTGCTATTTATATTCTCCAGAACTTAGCACAGAGTCTGACACATAGTAAGCACTTAAAATGCTTTCTCATTCATTATTTCTAAATCAATTTTGTTTGTACAGTCATACCATCAAGGTGTTAGAACAAAGAAAAAAAATGGGACCTGGTATAAAATCAAAATTGCTGATGTTAAGAACTGGACAATGGGTATAAAATAGATAGGACTAGCAATACTTCCTACTGTCAAAAACAGAAACAGGGTGAGGTACAGTCCAGTAAGACAAGCACCTATTTTTATTCCAATCAGCAACCAATTACACACATTGCATAGGAACCCCTCAAGGGAGGTTCAACTCAGATTTGGGTGAAGGAGAGTATTTAATCAGTTGAGCCAAATAATTGTTGTTGGGGGTTTGGGGTCTGCAGTGCCTGGACATTTAAATTTTATGTCTTTATTGATAAGTCAGTCAGGTCTGGATTAACTCCCTGTTTCTGGGTTTGGAATAGGATGCCCTTGATTCTATTTGCACAATGCAAATAAGCCTGATAGCTCACTCCTTGAGCCCAAGCAATGGAGATAGAGAAAGTGAAGCAGGAAGTCTATGGGATTCTTTGCAGATAATGATGTCTCTGGAAGGACAATAAATTACAAAATGTCTTAGGAGAAGCCTGCTTGGTTTGTGCTTCTATTGTCCTCAGGAATTTCTGACTATTTTCATATCCAGCCAGGTAAATAACTATCACAACAAAAGACATATGATGTGTTCCTTTGGAAAATAAGGGAATTCTACACTACAAATGTTTAATTGGAAGAAAGCAGTTGTCCCAAGAATAAAAAATTCAAGAAAACACCTTAGCCAATAACCATTTTGTCTCTTTAAAAAATAGGTGTCGTCCTGAAATTAATTTTAAGAGCTTCTGGAGAAAGGTTGTGAAATATTATAAGAAATATCACCCTATAGAAGAACAAGAATAAATTGTGATGATTAAAAAGATTTGAGACATGGTTTCTGAGTAATTTAATGATTTATTAATAAGGCCAGCAGGTTGGTGTTGGGGTCACATTTTATGTACCCTTTGAAGATGAGGTGTTCCCAAGGGGTGGCAATCAACTAGGACTGGCTAATAAAAACAGGTTTGGGGTATATTAAAATGAAGGTCTTGGGGTACTGTGACTTAGATCACTCAAACCCCTGTCTTGATAATAGGGAGAATCAAACTTTCCCCAGGCCTATCTGAGCAAACACAATGAGCAGGAATACACCCATTAGTCCATACTTCAAAGTTCTTTTCCTCTCTGAATAGATCTTGCCCTGGTTGGTTTCTGAATAAGGAAGTAGAAAAGGGAGAAAACCTTGGTCCTAATACAATTCTTAGTTATTAAATATGAGAGAAATATTCATCTCTCACAATGAAGGAAAAAAGAAGTTTAGAGAAACCTTAAGTGAGATCTAATTAAGTCAGATCCAAAGAGCAGTTAAGGATGAAACTGGAAAAAATAAAATAAGCAAATTAAAAAAATAGAAAAGATCCACTGAAGTTTCAACAAGTTTCCCTCAACAGTCAATGGAACCTAACATCACAGATTCTAATTGTTTTAAGAGCATACCAAAATGATATTAAATGGGGGGAAAGAGGGGCAGAGGAAGCAGTTGGACAAGAATAGTTATGAAAAGGGTACAGTGGGGACCAATTTTTAATTGGGGAGTGTTAGCTAAGGGGCTCACTGCAATATTGGGGCAAGGAAGGAGACTGGCAGCCTCCCTCAAAACAGAACAAGATTTATTTTAACAAGAACGAACTTAAAAAAAAAAACAAACAGGATCAGTAGGCTCAAGGGAAAGGAAATAAAATGGGGAAAGGGAAATTATAATACCTGAAAAAATACCACCGCCCAGGAATCAGCTGAAAATACGCAGCAGAATGCCAGTCGCTTTCCAGCTTCTACCTAGAATGCCCAATTCTCTTCCCCCAAACCTAGAAACACCCCACACAGCCCCAGCCAATGGGATGGCCACTCTGACAGTCACATGACTGCCCTCACTAGGCTTCCAATTATTATAATTTTGCCAGGCCCATGTAGGCATCGGTGAGTGATGGTGATGTGAGGTGCCAGAGCCCTGGCAAAGGCTATGACCAGTGGGTGGAGCACCGTGCGGTTTTTGGAGCCCCAGGCCAGCTCGCGCCGGGGCATAAAAACCTCAAATAACAATTAATTCTTTACAGTATACTAGACTCAAGCAACATATTAAGCTATTAAAGGCAATGGCTCTTTCAGAAAAATGAGGGATCAATTCTCAAAATATCTAAAAGAGAAGACACCAAATGAATAGAAAAAGTTGTTTATGTGATGAGGAAGAAGGAAGAAGATGAAGAGGAGGAGGGGGAAGAGAAGAACAAGAACAAGATGAGGAAATATCAGATTCATTGATGCAAGGAGCTTCCCATGAGAAACTCCCTCTACCATTGTAAGTTGGCACCTGCTCTACAATATAGTAGTTTTAGAGTTTCCTGGGAGTACTGAGAGATTAAGTAACTTGTTTAAAGTCACACAGTATGTTTAAGAATTGGGAATTGAAGCCGTCTGCCTGACTCAGAGGACAGTTCTCCATGAACTATTCTATGCTAAATTAATAATATTACCAGAAAAAAGGACATTGTGAGATTAATAACTTCTGACTACTTTTTACTCTTTTTTCTTATGTCTACTAAATCTTTATTGACATAACTTATACACATATTGGGGGAATCCTTGAAGAAAATGAGAAGAGAACAAGCAAGCTTTTACAAATTATATCCTATACCTGACCACTTCTTTAAAATCACACAATTGGCCAGTCATACCAAATCTAAAACTATACTATAAAGTACCAGTCATCAAAACTATTTGGTACTGGCCAATAAATATAGTGATGAAGTGGAATAGGTTAGGCAGAAGAGTAATCTACTGTTTGATAAACCCAAAGACTCCAGCTTCTGGAATAAAAACTCACTATTTGACAAAAACTGCTGGGAAAACTGGAAGATAGTATGACAGAAATTAGGCATAGCCCAACTTCCTATATCTTATACCAAAATAAGTTCAAAATGGGTACATGATTTAGATTTAGGGTGATACCCTATAGAGGCAAATTAGGAGAGTAAGGAATAGTTTACCTCTCAGATCTATGGAGAGGAGAAGAATTCATGACCAAACAAGAGATAGAGAATATTATGAAATGCAGAATGGATCATTTTGATTACATTAAATTAAAAAAAGTTTTGTACAAACAGAAGCAATGCAGCTGAGATTATAAGGAAAGCAGAAAGCTGAGAAACACTTTTTACAACCAGTGTTTCTGATAGTGGCCTCATTTCTAAAATATATAAAGAACTGAT
The DNA here is from genome assembly GCF_019393635.1 of Dromiciops gliroides. Classification (NCBI taxonomy): domain Eukaryota; kingdom Metazoa; phylum Chordata; class Mammalia; order Microbiotheria; family Microbiotheriidae; genus Dromiciops; species Dromiciops gliroides. The sequence continues at coordinate 266,484,373 of NC_057864.1, forward strand.
TCAAATTTATAAGAGTAAAAGTAATTCCCCAATTGAGAAATGGTCAAAGGATACAAACAAGCAGTTTTCAGATGAAAAAATCAAAGCTATGTATTGCCATTAAAAAAAGTTCTAAATCACCACTTGATTAGAGAAATGCAAATTAAAACAACTCTGAGACACCACTTAACACCTATCAGATTGGGTAATATGACAAAAAAGGGAAAATAATAAATGTTGGAGAAGCTGTGGAAAAATTGGAACACTAATGCATTGTTGGTGGAGCTGTGAACTGATCCAACCATTCAGGAGAGCAATTTGGAACTAGGCCCAAAGGGCTATAAAGCTTTGCATACCCTTCGACCCAACAATACCACTACTAGGTCTGTATCCCAAAGAGATCATAAAAAAGGGAAAAGGATGCACATGTACAAAAATATTTATAGCAGCTCACTTTGTGGTAGCAAATAATTGGAAATTGAGGGGATGCCTATCAGTTGGGGAATCACTAAACAAGTTGTGGTATATGAATGTAATGGAATACTAATGTTCTATAAGAAATGATGAGCAGGAAGATTTCAGAAAAACCTGGAAAGACTTAAGTGAACTGATGTTGAGTGAAGTGAGCAGAACCAGGAGAACATTGTACACAGTGAAGGCAACATTGTGTAATGATCAGCTGTGATACTTAGCTCTTCTCAGCAATGGAATGATCCAAGACAATTTCAAAGGACTCATGATGGAAAATGCTCTCCATATCCAGAAAAAGGACTGTGGTTTCTGAATGCAGATTGAACCATACTATTTTTACTTTTTGTGTTGTTTTTTTTCTTTTTTTGAGGTTTTCTCCTTTTGTTCTGATTCTTCTTTCACAATGTGACTAATGTGGAAATATATTTAATGTGATTGTACATGTATACCTACACCAGATTGCTTGCCATCTTGGGGACAGAAGAGGCAAGGGAGGAAGGGAGAGAAATTTGAAACTCAAAATCTTATAAAAATTAATGGTGAAAACTATTTTTAGATGTAACTGGAAAAAACACTATTAAGGAAAAAAATCACACAATCAATTGAAAGGTCAAAAGAATATAAGAAAGATCTCATTATACTTAATGTTTATTGGTGCTTTTTGTTTTTGTTTTGATAGGATAAAATGAATCCTTAAAGGCATTCCTCCAGCAAGGTATTTCCTATGCATCTGTAATAAGAGTCCTTAATAGAGGCAACAACAGAGATAACAATATTTTTTATAATAAATATCAAATGAAGTATAACAAGGGAAGACTAAAGATACTTACACTAAAGGTACTCATTGCTGTCATGAAGGATATCTATAACTGAGTCCAAATAGAAACAAGATTTCCTGTAGTTTTAAATCCCTCCAGTCGTTCTTATTTGTGGTGCCATTGTGTTGATTGCATCAAGTCTTAGTAACAATTCAAATGAGATTTGCCAAACTACACATATAAAGAAAAACCAAGTGGATGGTGAGGGAGAGGAGGTTCTGTCCTCACTATAATATAAAGACTGAGGGAGAGTTCACAGAAATAGTCCATCAGTACACATACCTGAGATGGGCATAGAAGATGGTATCAAGCCAGCATTGAATGGGAAGAGAATGTGCTATATTATATTTGGAGAGTGTAAATAAACCCAAGCTCATTCCTAAAACAAAGTCCTATGCCTAGTGGAATCAGCCAGGGACCCAGATCCTAAGAGCCCTACAGACTAATGGCCCCTCTTCTATCTTGACTCCTATAGTCACTATAGAGGGCAGTGTTCTTAGTGGAGATAAAACCTGGAAATTGCCTCTGCTGGTGCTACAGACTCTACCTCCTTGGAAGACCCAGAAAAGAAAGTTCTTTTTTTTAATGTATCATGTTTTGATTTTTTTTTTCAAATAGTATTTTATTTTTCCCCAATTGTATGCCAAAACAATTTTTAGCACTCATTTTTACAAGATCTTGAGTTCCATATTTTTCTCCCTCCTCCCTCCCCTCCCCTCTTCCTAAAATGTTAAGCAATTTGATATAGGTTATATATTGTGCAATTATGTAAACTCTATTTCCATATTAGTCACAGTTGTAAAAGAAGACTCCATCATATTTAAATTGTTTCTTTCTGGCTGCTTGCAGTATTTTCTCCTTCACCTGATAATTATGGAATTTGGCTGCAATATTCCTTGGAGTTTTCCTTTTGGGGTTTCTTTCAGGAAGTGATCGGTGTATTCTTTCAATGACTATTTTATGCTTTTATTAAATATTATCAGGGCAGTTCTCCTTGAAAATTACCTGGAATATGATGTCTAAACTCTTGTTTTGATCATGGCTTTCAGGTAGTCTAATAATTCTTAAATTATCTCTCCTGGATCTATTTTCCAGGTCAGTTGTCCTTCTGATGAGGTATTTTACATTTTCTTCTATTTCTTCATTCTTTTGATTCTGTTTGACTGATTCTTGGTGTTTCATGGAATCATTAGCTTCCATTTGCCCAAGTCAAATTTTTAAGGCATTGTTTCCTTCAGTGAGCTTTTGTACCTCCCTTCCCATTTGGCCAATTGTATTTTTAAGGAATTGTTTTCTTCCTCTTCCAAGTTTTTGGAATTGTGCTTCCTTTTCTAAGCTGTTGACTCTTTTTTCATAATTTTCTTGTGTAACTCTCATTTCTCTCATTTCTTTTCCCATTTTTTCTTCTACCTCTCTTATTTGGTTTTTAAAATCCTTTTTGAGCCCTTCTAAGAAGGCTTTTTGGTCTTAAGACCAATTCACCTTCCCCCTTGAAGCTTCATATATTGGCATTTTTTCAGTATTGCCCTAATCTGAGTTTGTGTTTTGGTCTTCCTTGTTGCCATAGAAGCTCTCAATGGTAAGGGTCCTTTTTTGTTTCTTACTCATATTGTAGCCTATTTTTTTACTTTTAAAGTTGAAGTCTGCTCCTGGGGCACAGGGACCAATGTTGTAAGCTTTTTTTGTGCTGGGGAATAGGGCCCTAGTCACTGGCTTTCTGCTCTGAGACTTCTAGGGCTTTTGGATTCCTCACTACCCTAGGCTTGCTCCCTGTGCTGGGATTGCTTAGCCTAGTCACAACTGTCCTGTGGGTCATCCTCTAGCTGTCAGTTTGCCCTCTCATCCAAGACTGGCAGGTCTCACAACTGGCCTACTGCACCACCAGCATTCTAAGCCAGGACCAAAGGGCCTCAGCTGCTGATCCATGCTGTGGCCAAGAGCCTCCTGCTGATGTGCCCAGACCCCCTCCAAGCTGCACTGAGTTGCACTGTGCTGTGTTGCACTCCCCTTTCACCCAAGTAAGATAGACCTTCCCTGAAGTCTTCTAAATTATATCAAGTTGGAAGATTGTGTCTCTATCTTTTTGTAGGTTTTGTAGTTTCATAATCCATATAGAGGCTTGATTTAATGTTGTTTCTGAGGGAATCTCAGGAGAGCTCAGGCAATTTCCTCGCTGCTCTCTGCCATCTTGGCTCTGCCCCCCGCCCCCTCCTGACCTCTCATCTCACATGTCCAGTTGCTTATTGTACATCCCAAACTTAATGTACTTTTGGCATTTTAAACACAACATGTCTAAAACTGAACTCATTATATTTTCCCCCAAGCTCTCCTCTCTAATTTCCCTATTACAATTGAGGGTATCACCCTCTTCCCCACCCAAACTTGTATAACATAGATATCATCCTCACTTCACTCTCATCCTCACCTCCACATTCAATCAGTTGCCAAGTTCTGTCATTTCTACCTTTGGAACACCTCTCGAATATGATCCCTTTTCTCCTCTGACGCGGCCACCACCAAGGTATAGACCCTCAACACCTTATGAGTGAATCGTTTCAATAGATTGCTGACCTGTCTCCCTGACCAAAGTCATCCTAGTCCATCCTCCACTCAGCTGTCAAATTCATGTTCCTGAAGTATAGGTCTAATCATGTTAACCACCTCCCACCCACCGCCACCTACCCCCACCCCCATTAAACAAACTCCAGTGACCTTCTATCATCTCTAGTATCTTCTAAAGTCCTTCATAACCCGCCCCTTCCTACTTTTCTAGTCTTATATGTTCCTTCCCTCCATGGATTATTGTAAACCAGTGACAATGGTCTCCTTGATGTTTCATACATAGGATACTCTATTTTCTAAATAATAACATTTTCACTCCATGATAGAATTCTTCCTTTTCATCTCTGTCTCTTGCTCTCCTTGGTTTCCATCAAGTGCCAACTAAAATACTACCTTTTACATGAAGCCTTTCTTGATCCCTCCTAATGTGCCTTTCCTTTCTGCATATCTCTAATTTATCCTATATATATCGAGTCTCCAAAATTTAGCACAGTTCTTGCCTGGCACATAGTAGGTGCTTAATAAATGCTCCTAGACTGAGTCATCTCCACAGAAATGACTACTGAACCTACTGAAGCTAGTAAAATAACTAAGAGTTTAGAGAGAAAAGAGGACTTAGGATAGAATCACAGGTTCACCTATGCATAGGAAATGCAACTTGGATGATTTTCAAGAAAAAGAGTCACTAAACCTGGAAAGATGTTTAAAAGAAACAGGTAGTCAACAGTATCAATTATGGAGAAAATAAAAAAAATGAGGACTGACAAAAGGCCAACAAATTTGGCAATTTAGGGATCATTAGTAACTTTGAAGGAAGAGTTTTAGTTGAGGTATAAGACTGAAAACTGTAAAATGTTTAGTGGACAGCAGGTGGAACATGAGTACATGGATTTTTTTCAAGGAATTCAGCTGAAAAAGAAGGGAAACATAAAAGATGATAGCTGGAGGTGGTATGAAAATCAAAATAAAGGATTTTTCATTTGCTTTTTAAGGATGCAGAGATCTGGACATAATTGTAAGCAATAGGGAAAATGCTGGAGAAGGATTTTGACAATTAAGGAAAGAGAGGAAATGATCGAAGTGGTTAGCTCACAGATGAAGATGGAAGAAGGTAAAAAAGAACGGTGTTGACAAGAAGAGGCATCTCTTCTACCAAAACTGGAGGAAAGAAGAGAGTAGAGAAATACTATTACAGTGATTTTTAAGCACACAATTGAAAAGAAGTGGGAACTCATGGCTTCAGTTACTTCAGTGAAGCAAGGTCTTCTGCTGAGAGGAGGAAGGTGATACAATTGGCTAAGGAGAGGAAATAATTTACAAAAGACAATGTAGGTAGCAGTGTGATAGGAAAAAGTAAAAGAATTGAAGTGAAGCACTAAGAGCCAAGTTGAAGTAATATAGCTTCCACTTGAATGATTAAGCATTACATTTTAGTGTATTACTCATTTGTCAACACTTGGCAAAATGAAAATTTCAGCTTGAAAACATTTAACAAGAAATATAGTAAAAATATTCCTATCAGTATCCTTTCTCTATACACCCAAAAGGTCAGGTACTTCAATCAACAATTTTTAATTAGCTCTTTATGTGCTTAGCCCTGGGCTAGGAAAACAGTGAATTAAAGTGTTGTAATAATGCTAACATTTAAAGTTAGTTAAGATCCATTTTTAAACACAACTGAATATGAACATAATTAAATGCAACTGGTCATGTCGAAAGTCAAAAAAACTAAGAATTTTGCTTCCAGGAAGTATGCAGAGCAGGGGAAATTTTTCAGTGACCTGAATACAGTATTTGATGTTTGCCTTTCTGCTGTCGTCAAGTAATTATTATTTTTACTTAAAGTGTAGGCTGGTCTCCCTTATCCAAAAAAGATAAAGGGAATCAAAGACCTTCCAGGTGTGGTAAAAAGTTTTAACAGTCGGTTAGATAATGGAGAAACGCCAGTTTTTTTTAGGACCACCCTTTTGGGGAGGAGACCAACAGCATGAGCTACGCACACCAGTCCGCCTGCGACACAGGCCAGATTGCCGGCTGAGCACTCGACTTCCGGGGTGCGAGCTTAAAAGGCAAGGAGAGAACGGAAGTGGGGGCCTTTTTTCCTGCTCCGCTGGTCTCCTGGCTGCGCTGCACAGACAGACGCTGACTGGAGTTTGACTCAGCCCGGCTCTCGGTTAACAGCACGCGCTTGACTCGGTCTCTCTCCCCAAAGGTGGCCTTCGGCTTTTGGTGAGTTTTATACGGAATATAGACTAAGCCTAGACTTAAGACGATTTGTATTGTATTTCTACTTTCCTATCCTTCTAATCAACATCACCTTGTGACTACCATACAATAAAAGCTCTAACTAGAAAACCAGAAGCTTCTTCCATTTACTAGTCTGGGAGATAAATTAAGGGAAAGGTTAAGTAGGGGAGATTTATGATCTAATATCCAATTTTAATCTCACACAGGTATTGGATGTATAATATACTGCAATTAACTAGTTTTCATAGAACATTATTACACTTACAAGATCTGCTAATAATAATTTTATATTTGTGTAATACTTGGCGATTTACAAAACATTTTCATGTAAATTATCTCATTTGATACTATATAGCAATAAAAGGGAATATCTCTAGTTTTTCTCAGTGTTAAAATTTACAATACTGATTCAGTTCGAGGTAATTTTTTTCATGTTAAGAGAGGTTTTATAATATGGGAGAGAAAAGGAAGGGGGGAATAAAAACAAAATAAAGAATACAAAGATACAGAGAAGTTAACCTGTGTTAGAGAGGGAAAAAGGGGAAAGGAGCACAGAGAAGTTAGAGCTAAGTAAAAAAAAAATAATAATAATACAATAAATAATAATAATAAAGCCCTTTTTGGAGAGGAAACAGCTGAATGCTCTGGGGAAAAAAATCTTGTCCTTCAAAGAATGATGATGGAGATCAGTGGATGTTGTCAGATGAAAGAATATCTAGTAAAGATCAGAGAAAGAAGAGGAAGGAACTAGGAGTTGATAATTCCCTTATAAGTGATACACAAACATATATTTTTCAGGTGACAGCAACAATAGAGAGGCCTACTGTTTTCCCCATGGGTTTGTATTGAGGACAGGTGATTTTAGGTTGCATTAAGAAAAGCAGTCCACAGGGCTAGGGAAGCAACAATCCTACTATACTTTATCCTGATCAAGACCACATGTGGGCTATGGTGTCACGCGATGTCTCTGCGTCCACAGGTTCTGCGCTGTGGGGTTGTTGGCCAGAGAGAAAAGACTAGGAAATGGCCACGGTGGTATCCCAGAAGCATAATTTTGTTTTCTTAAGATTTTTGGAGAAAGGCAAATAACAGATTTTGAGGGTGCAGGGAGATGGGTAAAATCTGAAGATGTAAATACGCTGAATTTTTTAGAGCATTGATGGAAATGACAGCATTATCATCTTTAAGTTAACTGGTAATATAAAGTCAATAATGCTAGTTTACAGAGAAATCAATGCAAGTAGGCTCTCCCTTTGCAACACAGTAGTGAGGAACCACACTTTAACTTGACTGCCTGTGAAGATGTTGTATTCTTATAACAGACATCAGTGAGATCTATGATAGAAATATAAGTATTGGGAGCTCCCAGTGAGGAAACTCCTTCTATCTTACAGTCTTAGAAAGTTGGGCATTGAGAGGTTGTGACTTTCCCAGGATTACATAGACATTATGTGTCAAAGCCTGAACTTGAATCCTGACTGAGGATGGCTGGCTGTGGTGAAATTGATCACACAAAAAACATGCTTTCCCAGGAACAAAGGCAAATGAGTCCTGTTCCAATGCTGGACCTTCTCTTACTGTCTCTGAATGTGCCATCTGTCTGCAAACATGTGTTCACCCAGTCAGTCTTCCCTGTAAGCATGTATTCTGCTATTTGTGTGTAAAGGGAACTTCATGGCTTGGAAAGTGACATGCATTATGTCAGCAAGAGATTCCTGAGGACTTTCTTGACAAGCCAACTTTGTTATCACCAGAGGAACTAAAAGCAGCAAGTAGAGGAAATGGAGAATATGCCTGGTATTATGAGGGAAGAAATGGGTGGTGGCCGTATGATGAACAGACCAATAGGGAGCTAGAAAATGCTTCCTCCAAAGGTAAAAAGAGCACTGAAATGTTAATTGCTGGGTTTCTGTATGTTGCTGATCTTGAAAATATGGTTCAATACAGGAGAAACAAACATGGATGGCATAGGAAAATGAACCAGGATATAATAGATATACCAAAGAAGGGAGTGGCTTGACAGGGACTCTACCTACTGCAGTTAATTTAGCAAGAGAGAACTCTGCAGACGGAGCAGACAATACATCAGCCCGGGCTGGGGCTTCTGTGCTGCTTCTGTTAGACCCTTCACTAGATGGCCAATTAACAAGCCCTGCAACACCTTCACCTGATGCAAGCGATTCTCTAGAGGGCTCTTTTGCTCATTTGCAAATCAGTGGAGACAGCATGGCTGAAAGGAGTCACAGGGGAGAGGGAGAGGAAGACCATGAATCTTCAGGCAGGGTACCAGTACCAGACGCCTTCATTGAGGAAACGGAATCAGATGACAGTGATAGTGAGAATGTATCTGCTCACATTGCACAACACCTATCCTCAACTCAGCCAAGACCTTTGGTTCCAAATGTAAATCAGATAGCAGCTGATAGAACAGCAGTGGGTGGAGCAGTGAGTGCCAGTGTCAGGTCTAGAAAACCTGATGGACAGTGCACAGTAACTGAAGTTTAAAGATGTTGTCAGCCATATGTTCAAGAATACAAGTACATCTGTAATGGTATCTGTAAATTTCTGCCCATAAGACATTACACTCATCCCCTAGTAGAGTATTGTGGGGTTAGGGGATGGGAAAGGGGACTGGGGAGAATTGGCCTGTAACTAAAAGATCTAATATGTCTCTGGAAAATGTATTTGAAAGTCAGGAACTTGGGTGTTGGTAGTTGAAAGCTACTTAGCAATACCCAGTTTTTCTTCTAAAAATCTTTTTATTTTGTAGGGGGAGAGGGTTGTTGCTTTTCTTTTCTTTCTTTTCTTTTCTTTCTCTTCCTTCCTCCCTCCCTCCCTCCCTTCCTTCCTTCCTTTCTTTCTGAGATCCTCAATCCTTTTGGCCACTGTGTGTTTCTCTGTGCACTGTCTTCATTATCTGACTGTTGCATTGTTTTATTTCTCTGCATGGATCGACATATGGAAAGAACATTAAGTTTGGGAGCAATATGAGATACTGGTTATTGATAAAAGCAGGATGCTTTATTTAATGTGAAGATAGATTATGTTTGGAAATTATGAGGGATATTTTAAATGAACAAACAACACCATTTTTACCTTCAAGTTCTCAAAATGAAAATGTGCTAAAATAACTTCTGTTCCATAATCTTGGCTGTAACACACATTGTAGTGTTCCTATAAGCTTTGCTGTCTAGTCCTTGTAGTTTGAACTTAGGTGTTGATAGTTGAAAGCTACTTAGCAATACCCAGTTTTTCTTCTAAAAGTCTTTTTATTTTGTAGTGGGGGGGGTGTTGCTTTTCTTCTCTTTATTTTATTTTCTTTCTCTTCCTTCTTCCCTCCTTCCCTCCCTTCCTTCCTTTCTTTCTGAGATCCTCAATCCTTTTGGCCACTGTGTGTTGCATCTTTTTCTTCTCTTTTTTTGTTACAAAATTTATAATTTAATAAATACTACAGTTTGTTAAAAAAAAAAAAAGACCACATGTGGTGCATTATGTTCAGCACTGGATCTCATTTTTTAGGAAGGATAAACTGGAGAACATCTAGAGGGTGACCAATATAAAAGTCCTTGAGAATAAGCCATATGATAAAAAGTTGAAAGAGCTGGGAATGTTTAGCCAAGAAAAGCTCGATTTACAAGGGAAATGATAGATTTCTTCAAGTTTTGAAGATCTCTCATGAGAAAGAGGGATAATATGGCTTATTGTGTTTTCCTTTGAGGGAAGAACTAGAAACAATAGGTGAAAGTTGCAAAGAAGCAGATTTAGGTTTGATGTCAGAGTAAATTTCCTAACAATTAGAATTCCTAACAATTTCCAAAGTGGAAAGCTACCATGGCAAGTAGTAGGTTCCTTCTTAGAAGCCTTCAACTAAGCCTTGAAAGTCAGCTGCCAGTTATCTTGTAGAGGGGAGTTATGTTCCAGTATGTTTACAATAAAAGGCCTCTGAGGCCCTTCCTAACTCTGAAATTTTATACTGATAAATACTATACTGGATTTAACTGGTTATCATGTTATAATTTTAATACCTGCTAATGACAATGTCTTAAGTAGCATCAACAGCCTTTCTGCAAAAGCAGAGGACAACTGATGTGGAACAGCCCATAGAATGTAACAGGTTTTCAATATTTTGGTTAGTTTTGATGACTTTTCCCCCTCTTTTTTATTCCTTATTAAAGGAGGAGAAAGGATAGAATGGAAAATGTAATGAAGTAAAAACAAATGTTATATTTTTAATGCCTTACTTTTGTATGACATTTGACAATTTACAAAGCATTTTCACATTACCTTATTTTATAAAAATAGCAACAGAAAAAAACTTTGAATTATTTTCCCCACAATGTTATAGTTTCTAATTCTGATTCTATCTAAATTCTCTACTACAATATTATTCAGTATTGCTTATAGAATAACAAAATTCAAGGGTTGGATTGGCTTTCAAAGGTAATTTCGTGCTACTTCCAAATGAAGCATCAATTCCCTTTATACCAATCCTGAAAAATCATTCAGTCTCCTACTTAAAGATCTCCAGTGATGAGAAACTCTGCACCTAAAACCCAAGAGAGCTCATTCTTTTTTATCAACAACTCTGTTTTGGGAGGTTTTTCCTTAGAGTGAGCCAAAATTCACTTCAGTGTAAAATTCCACCCATTGGTCCTAGTATTGATGTTACATTCGGTAGGTGCCTTTCTTCCTTCAGAGGAACTAAATCATAAAAATAGGCAATGATGAAATCAAGATAAGGACTGGTAAAGTTTCCTTTTTCGGGAATATTTATTATATATGAATGCACATGGAATAATGAGAAAAAACAGTTTAAAAACAGAATAATTTAAATATAATTTTATTTATCCAGGATTTTTGGTAAAATCTTTTTTCTCTTTCTAAGTGTATTTTTTCTGAGAACCAATAGATGTTCATATGCAAGATGAAATGTATGTATCTATATATGTATATAGGTCTAAAGCATTATACAATTTTCAAAAGTAAGGTTTTGGATTTCAAACTTTCTCAGAAAGTACACAAGGCAACATGTGGCATAGATAATTTTTAGACATGTCTTTTTCTCTTCATTAATCAAGAGTGAATAATAGAAATTTGGCAACACATTAAGACAAAATATTTGATATTACATAGATTGTTGCTTCTTTTCCAAGGATTTCTCAATATCTTCAAGCACCTGAACTGCAGCTTTTGGAATCCGAGTTCCAGGACCAAATACATTGGCAACACCAATGCTGTACAGAAATTCATAATCCTGTTGAAAGAAATTTTAAAATTCAGGGAGCAAGGAAGAGAAGACTAATTCTAACAGTCTTTTGTGATGGTAAAGAACATTAAGAAAATAAGAACCATCAATCCATTGGTTCTTCTGTCCTCACTATTCTAAACCTACATCTAAACCATAGTAATCATTCACTTTGATTTCTGTTACCTTTCACTTATCTTGTGACATTTGCTGTCATTCTGTAGAGCTAAGAAGACAACATGTCTTTTGCTTTTTGCTTACTAAGTGCTGGCACTTAGTAAGTACTTAATAAATACTTAGTGACTGACTACATAAAGATCAATTATGATTCTAAAGCTAACTTCAAAAGAACCTTCCCATAACGAACTTAACTTTATAGTCTCAAAAAGTCTCCTTTTCTTTCCCATGTAACTCGGTGGAAGTCAGATGAGAAAAAAAAATACATTCACAGAGTACCTCTAGGTTTATTGTAAAAAACTGATGTTCTTTTATCAGAAAGGGGTAATTCTCAGTTCTCTTAGCCATAGTTCTTTTCTCCTTGTACTTATAATTTATTTCCAACTCCAATTAATATTGGATGACCCTTTAACAACCATCAAGATTGATATTATGTTCTGAAGGAGCTTAAATTTATAAAACAAAACTTGTGGCAACATAACTTAGAAAAACCACATCCAAAGAGAAGTTAAAGATTTTAAACAGAGACATAAACCTCCCTTTCTTTAGCATTTCTCCCTTTTCATTAAGTTCTCTGCATGACTGTCAAGTGATTTTCTTTAATTCTGACAACAGAGGCTATTAATTAAAACCTCAAAAGGTCCATTTTCATCATAGTAAGCTCTAAGGTGGTGTAAAAATTCTTTAGCTGTACTGCAATTCTATATTTTTTAATAAAATACTGTTTGAAATCTTACTGAAGTCTTATACCAGTGCCTCATCATGGTTCTCAAAGAGTAAGCTACTGGAATGTGGGCTTTGACAAGTCAAATCAAACTCAAAAAGCTTCAAGATTGGATGTAGGGAAGGACTGAGCATCTGTTATCTTAGGAATATCCTAGTTAAGTTCAGAGAAGCTCATTATCATAAAGTTGCACAAAGGATGAGTTGTATAAAGGAGATGGTCACAGAAACCATGAAGAATATTCACTAAGGCATGGAAGGTTGCCATTTACACTGGTCAAAGGAATAACCATATTGATAAAATTTTGGATTAAAAAATAATAACTAGGACATTATATGGAGTTTCAAACTCTTCTTGCTGTCCAGAGATTTTTTTTTGTTGCCCTTTGAGATAGAGAATGTACTAACTTTACAATACCCTCTAAATTGGGGGCAGCTAGGTGGTGCAGTGGATAAAGCACTGGCCCTGGATTCAGGAGGCCCTGAGTTCAAATCCGACCTCAGACACTTGACACTTACTAGCTGTGTGACCCTGGGCAAATCACTTAACCGCCATTGCCCCGCAAAAAAAAAAAAAAAAGATAGGCTGGCATTCAGGTAAGGCTAATCACACCACTCTAAACCTCTAAATTAATGATGTCAAACTCAAATAGCAACAGGGGCTACTAATCTATCCATAAGGATCCCTGCAATCTGCATATTGAGTATTAAAATGTAAAATGTATGTAAAATGTTATCTATGTCATGGTATATTTTATCTATTTTGTTTAATATTTTCCAATGAAATTTTAATCTAATTTGGGTAACAGGAGTGCTGTAGGCTACATGTGGAATCTGGGCATATATCTATGAACTTGTGTCTGTTTATTTTTTTAATATCTTCATAACTATATTTTAATATAACTAGTTTCTTTTGTAATTATCATTTCATTTTGATCATTTAAAAATATCATTTTGAGAAAGAGTCCACCAGCTTCATTAGACTGCCAAAAGGAGTCTATAACACATAAAAAAGTTAATAAAGAATGATTTCTTCAAGAATTTTCTCTCATTTCATATATGAGAGGCAGCATGGGATAGTAGAGAGCTGGCTTTGGAGTCAAGAATAAGTAGGTTTAAGTCGTATCTCTATACATGCTGGTTATGTGTCGCCTGGACAAGTCATTTGACTAGGAAATTCCCTAAGTCTATAAGCTGCAGAACAGGTGCTGAACAGCATTGCTAGAAGGAATTCCTCATTGGAAGTTCACTATACTGATCAAATTATGGATCTGATTTAAAACAACAACAACAAAATTGCTCAACTACCTCACCTCTCATTCATGTTATGTTATGGCTACCTATTACCCAGTAAAGTCATGCTATACCTCTATCTTGATCTCCCACTGTAAGTCTTTTGCTATCAATCTCTCCAATGCCTGAAATAAACTTCCTTTCCTTCCCTATGCTTTCTTCATGCACTGAAGAATATAAAGGAGATTTGGGTGTTTTGGAGAATATCAAATACATAGTTAAAAGAAATCTGCCCTGCCTCTGATCATCTCCTCTAAGAAAACAGATATCACATTAAAATGAACATCCCATGCTCATCACAGCCTTGCTATATTCCATATTCACTCTATTTTCAAGTGGCATGAGAAGGGCTATTTTTTTCAATATGACAGAATGCTATGTATGCATATCCCTACTATTCTTCAAAACCTAGGTATGAAACTATTTCCTTAGCAAGTGAACAATGTGGAAAATTATACCTAATCCAAGGTCTTATAATAGTTATTGAGGGGCAGCTAGGTGGCGCAGTGGATAAAGCACTGACCTTGGATTCAGGAGTACCTGAGTTCATGGGGGAAGCTAGGTGGCCCAGTGGATAAAGCACCGGCCCTGGATTCAGGAGTACCTGAGTTCAAATCCGGCCTCAGACACTTACTAGCTGTGTGACCCTGGGCAAGTCACATTGCCTCGTAAAAAAATAAAAATTAAAAAAAAAAATAGCCAGGAGTACCTGAGTTCAAATCCGGCCTCAGATATTTGACACTTATTAGCTGTGTGACCCTGGGCAAGTCACTTAACCCTCATTGCCCCACAAAAAAAATAAAATAAAATAAAATAGTTATTGAGACAAATGAACAAATTAAGGGATATGGATAGGAACTAGAATATTATTTTAGTGGTATAAGGAACATACAAATAAATATTCCAGAGAATCTATTGATTCAAGTACACATCTTCTCTTTAATTTAGAGCCTCAGGGAAGCTAGGTGGCACAGTGAATAAAGCACTTGCCCTGGATTCAGGAGGACCTGAGTTCAAATTCAGTCTCAGACACTTGACACTTAATAGCTGTGTGATCCTGGGCAAGTCACTTAACCCCCATTGCCCTACAAAAAAAAAATTTAGAGCCTTAGATAGATACCACTTTGGGCACTGAGAGGTTGAGTGATTTGGCCAGGATCACATCATTATATTTAAGACTAAGAACTAACCCAAGGTCTGTTTGGTTTCAAGGCTGGATCTCTGTCTACTGTACCTCTCTCATAATAACAAATGTGTATAGATGAAAGTGTTATGTAAATCATAAAGTATTACATGAATAAAATTATTTTGTATATTTGCCTACTGTTTGGCTTTAACTTTAAGAGCTTAACCCTTTAGGTCTAAGCTCATTGGCTCTAAGCTTTTGAAATATGACCCTAGATTGTCATCTCCCTGAGAAAATTTTTCAAGCATTTAACAAATGCTTGAATTGAATGAATGAAAAAAAATGAATGTACATTTCAATGAGAATTCAACAAATACTGTGAAAGAGGAGAAAGAAGACAATTTCAATTAGCAATCTAGTACAAATGAGTACAAAATAGCATCTCTATATGATTGCCTTTGAAGCCATTAAAATTGAGTGACCAAAAGCAAAAAATAAAACCTAAAGCAATTCTTGGGCTTAGTTCTTAAAATCTTTCATATTTCAAGAACCTGTGTTTTTTAATCACAACTGCTGATAATTCCTCTACAACTTAGTAGATAATGGTTAAGAGGTTGAACCACAAAACTGAAGATGAACTTCTCTGAACTTAGTTTGGTTGGAGAGAAGAGTCTATCAATGTTTTTCTATCTTTTAGGACCTGCCAAAGCTTGTACTCCACTGATACTGCCATTGAGAACCTAGGGTAACCTCCATGCTATGGTAAGGCACTGGAGTAAGACTTTTGGAGAGGTTCTAAGAGCTGATATAAGATATTAAAACTGCTGTGGGACAGACATAACCAGTTTAAAATGTCTTATCATGAAAACAAGAGCTAGTTTGAATTTTTTCTCAATTGATATTTTAATTCTAATATTTTTTTAAATCTAGCTTTGTTGTTTTAGTTTAATATCTTGGCTGAAAGTTTTAGTATAGTAGTAAAAAATATCTGAGCATATTTACTGAGTGATACATTAAAATGGTTCTATTTCTATAACATTAACAATAAGGATGTGATGCAAAGCATTTCTATATTAATTGGTACATAACACTCTGCTATAAGAGGAAAAATTAAAGTTATGTGGCCTTATTTTATGTCCTCATAATGTCACTAACACTAAGCTATACCACTTGCTCATTTATATACATTATCTCATTTCACAATTTTTTTTGCTAAATTTCTTTCTTACTATTCTAAGATATGAAGGGAAAGTGAATTAGGTGAGGTAAAAGTGACATTTGACTGATAGAATCTTATAGAGTCTAAGGATAAAGGAGTAGATGTATAGCATGTGTTCTCTTTTTGTCAGGGTAACATGTCATTTCTTTTTTCCCATTCCATTCTATTACAATCACAAAGGGCAGCTGCATAATTTCTGACTGGGACTTTCTTCTACAATCGTCAATCCCCCACATACCATTCTGGCCTATTGAAAAAAATAGTCCTTCATCTCATGCCACTTCAAAATAGAGTGAATATCGAATATAGCAAGGCTACAATGAGCATGGAATGTTCATTTTAATGTGGTATCTCCTTTTCCAGAGAAGATGATCAGAGATAGGGCAAATTTTTTTTTGACTATGTATTTCATATTCTCAAGAACATCTAAATCTCCTTTATGTTCTTTAGTGCAAGAAGAAAACATAGGCTCAGTGTCAGCATGTCCCTGAAAAGGAGAAGGAAGCTATTTTTCACATTCTTTATTCTATACAGAAAGGATCTTTAAGATGTTCAGAGTACCTCACCTAAAATGAAAATGAGGGTCAGTGGTTAGGTTTCCCTTTCACTTAAAGTATACTCTGTTTAGCTTTTGAAGCCCTAAAAAACCTGGCCTCATTGGACATTATTCCTTTTCTCATATCCTATGAATCCAGCCAAAATGGCATTCCCTCAGTATCTCAATCATGACACCGCATCTCCAATTTCCATGCCTTTTGACTGGCTGTCCCACATACCTGGGATGCATAGCTTCCTTATTTCTATCTCATAGAATCCCTCTCTTCCTATAAGATGGAACTCAGGTAGCATTTTCTGCATGTGTACTTTACTGATTCCCACCAACTGCTAATGCCTTTTTCCTTCCCAAATTACCTTGTATTTAACTAATTAGAATATCTATCTATCTATCCATCTATCAATCTATATACATATATACATATACACACACATGTTTCTATTAACTTTATACCTATATACATGTATAGATATATATATATATACAGTACACAAACTTGTTTATATTTGAATTCAAGTTTATTACTGAGTAAAGATTATTTCATTCTTTGTACTTGTACAAAGTGCCTAATGCAGTATCTTGTATATAGTAGGTGCTTAATAATTATTTGATTCAAATAGGAAACTATAATTCCTTTAAAAGAATGTAATTTGATAGAAAATGGTAGCATTAACCTCTTTTGGACTCTGTAGAATGTCATGGAAAAGCATTTATTAAGCAATTACTGTATGGCAAGCACTGTACTAAGTATTGGCAATACAAATAGAAAAGCAATATAATCTCTGCTTACAAGGAGCACACATGCTAATTGGAAGAGATAACACCTACAGGTAAGTTGCATTGCAAAGAAGATGGAAAATTCCTTTGGGTCCTTGGACCTAACTTAGTAAAATTCTCAGGAAACCCTTTCACAGGTTTATTTCCACAATAAATTTCTTTTTCAATAAAAGCATAGAGTAAATATAAGAATTTTATAAGAGTTATCTTTACTAAGAAGTCCCATCTGCATAATTTTACTTAAAATAGATAGGGATGAAGATTACCTGAGGTGGTATTACTCCTCCACATACTGTAAGAATATCTGGCCGTCCGAGAGCATTCAGCTCCTTGATGAGCTCTGGAACCAGGGTTTTATGACCAGCTGCTAGTGTACTCACACCTACAACATGAACGTCTGCATCTACAGCCTGCTGAGCCACTTCCTGAGGAGTCTAAACAAAAAGAAGAAGGTAAATCATGATTACTTTTAGGTAAAGATTTTTAAAACAATCATGAATGATATATGCTACTTCAAAAAAATCATTACAAAACCATTTTCTTCCTTAGAAAACCTTGAGTGGATGAAAAACATTACTTCACAGTAATGGCCCACCAGCAGAATAGATGAGAACTGACCTTAACGTCAGGAAGACCTCTGTTCAAGTTCCTCCTCTAATGAATGTGACCATTACATGCTCTAGACAAGTCTATAAGACTATATAAACTGCAAGCAAAGGACTAACCTTTATGGGAAGAAGTTTCCTCACCCTGGAATTCTTTCTATCAGTGAAATAAATCACAGGCCCAGTACCTAACCCTATTTAATATTTTATTAATTCGAATTCAAGTACACCTCATATTTCAGATGCATGAAATGACTTAGGATTAATATCTTATGTACTTAAATTTGTTTTTATTCACAGCATTAAACCTCTACTAATGATATTATTGTTCTTTAGAATATTTTACCCAAAGGGACCTTAAGTTCTATTAGGAAGCTATCCAATAAATAATTTAAGAATGAATAAAATGAATGAAGCATTTATTAAGCACTTATTCAGTCAATCAATAGTAAATAAATATTTATTAAGTGCCTATTAGGATGCAGACACTCTACTAAGTTAAGCACTGGGAATACAAAGAAAGGTAAAAGGCAGTACCTGCTCTCTAGGAGCTCACAGTCTAATGGTAGAGACAACATGCAAACAACTATGTATAAGCAAGCTTTATACAGGGTAAATTGGACATAATCAACAGAGGGAAGACTCTAGAATTAAAAGGGATCAAGAAAGGCTTCTTTTAGAAGGTCAGATTTTAGCTGGATCTTGAAGGAAGTTAAAGCAAAGTACTGGGATTGCAAATAAAAAAGTTATCCTTTGCCTTTCATAAAGCTCACATTCTCATTGAAGAAAAGACCCTTATAGAAGGTTTCAACTCAGAAATGTAAAGAATTAATTGTTAATTGAGGTTTTTATGCCTTGGCGTGCACTAGCCTGGGGCTCCGTAAACCACACAGTGCTCCACCTACTGGTTGTAGCCGTTGCCATGGCGCTGGCACCTCATGTCATCACCACTCACCTACACTTACATGGGCCTGGCAAAATTATAATGATTGGAAGCCTAGTGAGGGTAGTCATGTGACTGTCAGGGCGGCCATCCCATTGGCTGGGGCAGTATGGGGTTTTCTGGGATTGGGGGAAGAGAATTGGGCATTCTAGCTGGAGGCTGGAAGGCGAAGGAGGTCTGCTGCATATTCTCAGCTGATTCCTGGATGGTGGTATTTTATCAGGTTGTATAATTTCCCTTTCCCCATTTTATTTCCTTTCCCTTGAGCCTACTGATCCTGTTTGTGTTGTGTTTTTTTTTAATTCGTTCTTGTTAAAATAAATCCTGTTCTGTTTTGAGGGAGGCTGCCGGTCTCCTTCCTTGCCCCAATATTGCGGCGAGCCGCTTAGCTAACACTCCCCAATTAAAAATTGGTCCCCACAGTTATTTCTTAACCAAGCCCCCAATGTTAATAAGAAGGAAAATGAACTTTAGAAAAGTGAAGACAACTTGCTCATGGCCATGTAGTTATTAGTAAAACGAACCAGAACTAGAGAGCTGATTTCTTGACTCTGAGTCTAATGTTCTCTTATATCCTGTTCCCTCCCTAAAAGCAAAAGGAATTCAGATACAATTAAACTGTATAGAATTTATCCTTGATTTCTTATCATGATGAAATTCCATTTTCTGCATCCAAAAACTGTTAACAATTCTCTGGCTATTTTACTCCTAACGTCTGTTGATTTTACACTACAAGTTTAAAACCTCATTAGAGTTTTAACTCTATTGCAAACCACGGTATTCTTTTTAAAATTTTCCTATGAGTTTTTTAGGTACCTGAAAAAGAGGACCTATATCCACATCAAAGCCAAGATCAGCAAAACCTGTAGCAATAACTTTTGCTCCTCTGTCATGGCCATCTTGTCCCATTTTTGCCACAAGAAGACGAGGTCTACGCCCTTCACATTCCATGAACTTCTGGACCCTAAAGAACAGTATAACTACATTAAACTGATTATTCAATAGTACATTAGACAAATTGTGATTTATTATAATAATCTTTTAGGTTTACTAACAATCCTTCAACTGGTTAGTTATTACTAAGTTGGATTCCAATTATTTTTTATTTTTTCTTTGAAGTAAGATATTTCTTTTGAAATCTAAATAGTTCCAAGATGGTTTGAAAAGCCAGAATTTATAACATTTTATAACACAGTGATCTATTTCCAACATGGAGAGGATCATAGATATGCAGGATAGGAAAATAGGCAACTTTGAACTGATACCTTCCAGATGAAAACTTCTCATTTTACAGATAAGGAAACAGAATCATTTCTCTAATTTTAAAAAGTCAAGGCATTTCTCTAAAGTCATGTAGCAAGCTGATAGAAGAATCTGGATTAGAACCAAGGTCACTTTACTTGTAGGAGAATACACATCAAGCTAACTCAAGTCAAGAAGCATTTATTAAGTGCTTACTATGTTGCCAGGCATGGTATTAAGTGTTGGGAATACAAATTCAGGGAGAAAGAAATATAGTCCTGCCTTTAAGGATCTTACATTCTAACAGATGAAGATAATATATGGAGCTGAATGGGGGTTGAAGGCAGAGGCAGAGGTACAAAAGTCTTCTGGAGATGAGTCAACAATGTATCCTTGATAAGTTAGATTCTAAACACTTGGCAGGGAAGGGAGTGGAGGGAAAGTGCAGTCTGTCACTTGACACATTTTACAAAATGTTCAGGAAAGCATCATGGACATTTAGGTGCTTCACAGATATCATTTGATCCTAAAAATAAAACTAAAAGGAAACTCTTAAATATACAAAGAGAAAATAGCGAGAGTAAATTTTTTTGGCAAACGTTAGACAAACAAAATTGCTGAGTTTAAAAATGTAGGCATAGGACTTCATTAACATTTCCTAAATTTCCATAAGTTTTACAGGCACTATTTTATGACTTTTCAATATTTGTGGGTCATAGAGGAGATTAAGACTTTACTACAGATGCATATATATGGTCTGTTTTTGAGAAATTAGAAATATGATTATTAAATACTTTTGAGAAATCTCAAATTTTTACCTACTAACAGCAAGGGTTATTTCTTCATTCTCTCCAAATTCTTGGCGGTATGCCCCACTCACCATTCGATCACTAGCTTTATGTTCACCAAACACTCTTTTCATTGCATCTGTTATTTCTCCAACTGTACATCTAAAATATACAATGAAATGTCTGATAAATATAATGTTTTTATTCCAGAAGATGTAACTATTTACCATGAAACTGAATACAACTTCACAATAATCTTACTGCCTACATAAAAAGATAACTTGAAAACCATAAAAATTATTTTAATAAAGATTTTTAAAGTATATAGATCAAATATATTTTTATTATCCATTCTACCCAATGAATTAAACACCATAAAATTGAGAAAATCCAAGCATTTAAATATTATAAAGAAAAAGTCATTCACTTTAAAAAAAATAATTTTGCTTTTACCAAAAATTATGTGTAATTATTTGTTAAAATAAATTTCTTGAATGAAACTGTTTGGAAATAAAAATTCTATATTGGTCATTTACCCTCTCTTGCTTTATTAGTGCAGTTTAATGTTACTTAAAACACTAAACTGGTAAGGAAAATTCTATTTGACTATTGTCTATTAGACAATCATACCTTGAAAACTAGGTGTTAGTATGATAGTATGATAAATTAGTGGCAAATCTGATTAATTGATGTATATTACTATATATGATACATGAGGCATCACAGTAAATTCTAATATGATGGAATTCTGGATTAATAAAAGTTTGGTAATAACAATCTATGCTCTAGTGAATGTTTATACACATTAAAATTCATACATTATTTCATGAATTTTGACAGTTCTGCCCAAGAGACTCAGAGTGATAAAATAACAAATATGCTATAGGTCACAACAAAGAAAGATTCAGAGTATAGTGGCAAACTACATTAACCTTCAAGTGAACTTCTATTTCTATAAGAAAGAGGCACAAATCCCTAGATTTCCTCCTCATACAAACTTTGAACAACTTTAATAGTAACTTTACTGATTTATCTCACAGCAGAGTTCATTGTTTCCTATATTTAAAAAATTCACAGAAAAACGTTTTGCAATTCCCAAGGCTAAGTGGCATATTTTAACAGAAAAGTAATGTAGGCTTTTGGGTCATTTCACTAAACTCTCCTATAGCTAACACAAAATTGAGTTCAGTAACTGGACTCAAAGATTGCTTTTTTGAAAGAATGTAAATGCTTGCATGCTTTCATAGAGTGTTATTGCTAGAAGGGACCCCAAAGATTATCTAGTCCAATGTTCACATTTTAAAATGAGGAAACTGAGGAATAGGAACGTATTTACTTGCCCAAAGGCATAAGTATTAATTATAATTTTTTTTCTTTTACTGGTTTTAGGTATTTTCCACAGATATGTAGCATGGTAAAAAATAGATAAGCTGTCCTTCCATATAAATAACAGAGTTGCTTTGGATAAATACTCAATAAATCTCATAGACTGAAAAGAGACTCAAAGTATGCCAACATATGATATGTAGCACACTTTTCCAATCTTCTTGTTCTGGTTGGTATGGTTGATAAAGAATGAGCTCGGTAACAATGGGCCAAAAAATTATCACTTGTTGAGGGAGCCATTTGGCTAAAGGCACATCAAGGTGATTGGAATAATTCTTGATCATATAACTGAAACATTACAATATGATCTACAAACAATATCAGGCCAGTGAAATAATTTATGACACTAGTTTCAAATGAATTTAACTACAGCAAAGTGCAATCTAAAATTAATATCTTATAAATTCTACCAAAATTACTCAAAAATGTTTCAATATGAATCTTTTAAGCTCCCCCCCCCAAATTATAAGAAACAAAAGAAAAATGTTTTTTGTTTCTCTTATGTTCTTTAAGGGTCAGGTGATATACAGAGTTCTTTATTTAATGGGCATCTCCTGTACTGAAGAATATTCCTATAAAACAAAAACATTTAAATCTTCAAATTTACAGCTACATACCTTGCTCGGGCTGCCTCTACTGCAAGATGGAGGATGTTTCCTTCCCCAGTGGCAGCACAAGCAGTGATTGCAGCTAGACATTTTTTAGCTGCTTCTTGATCTCTGCTGGCTTTCACCTTGTGGATGAGGTCAGAGAAAGGTACACATTAGGCAAATGTAGAACACAGCAGACATCAGGAGAACCAGAGATAGGCCATGTGAAAGGTTTTCTCTGATTTCTGTAGCAATAAAGTATTATTAATCAAGAGAAAATGAAGTTAAAGGAATGGCATCCAATTACCCACAGTGACTAATGTGAAAAGAATATCTTATAAGTCCATATAGATGTAGCTCTATACTGGTATTAAAAATCACAGAAACAGAAGAAAACCCCAGAAATTGTGGCATAATACTGCTAAGTCATGCAAATGGAAACCAAAGTGAAATAATAAATAATGGAATCATCTCCTCTACTATTATATGACTTGTATTAAAATGATGCAAACACACCGAGATGAAAATGGACACTGGATTGAGTGTTTCAAGGATATGCTAAAAGTGAAATAATAATGAGGAAAATGAAATAATAGACTTTGAACTGACATTTTATATATTTGAGAATTATAGTCAGTGGCATTGGTGTTTATATTCACTGTGTTATTACAAACTCCTGTTTTAAGATAGTGAGTTTCGGGGGTGGCTAGGTGGCACAGTGGATAAAGAACCGGCCCTGGATTCAGGAGTTCCTGAGTTCAAATCCGGCCTCAGACACTTGACACTTACTGGCTGTGTGATCCTGGGCAAGTCACTTAACCCCCATTGCCCCGCAAAAAAAAAAAAAAAAAGATAGTGAGTTTAAAAAAAGATGAACAAGAAAAACAGAATATAAACCAACTGTATTTCAGAAACAGTTAGAATAATACTTTTTTTTTCAAAATACAGTCAAAAAGTCATTCCTAAAAAAACCATTATCCAAAGGCCATAGTAATCAGCTCTCAAAGAAAAAACTATAAACAAGTGAAAAGTTTGTTCCAAACCACTAATAAAAAAGCAAATCAGAACAACTCTAAGGTTTCACCTCTGGTAGGAGCAATATCTATTATGTAGGCTACGTCAGGTGTTTTGTTTCCTTTTGTTTGCCCTAAAAGGCAGGAAAATAGGCCCTGAGACTTAACTGTAGTAGGGACTAAGGCGTTGGTGCAGCTCCCTAGTCACTTAAAGCCCTGACATGGAAACTAAACTTGTTTTTTTTTCCCTTAAAAGTCAGGGAAACTGTCCCTGAGACTTAATGATCCAAGGCAGAGCTGTAATGCAGTAATGCTTTTCAGTCTTGTAGAATATAAAAAGGAAAGTCCACAAGGAGTTATTCCCCTTCAGACTTGACAAATGTCCCAAAACCATGTGAGTCAATACAAGTCAATACACTTTTCTGACCCTAACACATTGCCTTGTGGAGACAAATGGGGCTGAGCCTACCTGAACCAGTGGCATATTCTTTTTGAATATCCTTTACATGTTATGCCTAAATGTTCCTCCTTTTATTAACTGCTAGATGGTCTGCAAGTGTCTCATTTCATCCTAATCCTGAATCTGAATCACCAGGCTGGCCTAAATCAGGTAGATGTAGTTTACAAGAACCTCATACTCAACAAACTAGCAAAGCAACAAAAGTGGGAAGTCAATGTTGGGGTGTTCTATGGAAAGACAGGAAAACTACTATAGTGCTAGAAAAGCTATGAATTGCTACAATTCTAGAAAGCTATTTGAAATCATGAGAAAAAAAAGTGACTAAAATGTCCACATTCTTTGATACAGACAGTGCACTCTTTGGCATATGATATACCTTGAGGAAGTAAAAGACAATAATATATTCACCAAAATGCTTACAGCAGCACTTTTTCTGAGAGCAAAGAAGTAAGTGGCAGCAAAGCATAGCCCATCAATCAAGGAATGACTTAACAAACTGTGGGGCTGAATGTAATGAAATATTGTACTGAAAGAAATAAAGATTATGAGAGATTCATAGATGTTGGGGAAGATTGACAGGAACTGATACAAAGTGAAGTATGCAGAAACAGGATAATAATGTACATGATTACAGCAAGGAAAATGGAAGCAACAAAAAGGAAAATGTGAACACTGCATAGAATGTTATAATGATCTAGTTTACCCCAGAAGAAGAGAAAAAAATGTACATTTCTTCCTTTTTTGCCTAGGTAGGGAACTATGGCCATATACTGCTAGACTTGGTCAAATGTGTTGGTTAGTTTTGACTAAACTGAACTGAATTTTAACTAAACTGTTTTTCTTATTTGTTTTTTGTTACAAGGGATAGATGGATTGCTTAGGAGGAGAGGTAAGAAGAAGAAATTTGAAAATGAAGGTAAAATAAAAACAACAGATGTAATAAAGATTTTTTTTAATTAAAAAAAAGTCAAAGCTTAGGAGCTCAGAATCTCTTTTCATATTTTCAAGGACAAGAACTCCTCCAATATGTCAAGATTATGTTCGAAGGCCATCCTCTGCTAGCATCTTAGATGAACAAAGTTATCTGGACCACACTCTTCCCTCCCCCACCACCACCAGCAAGCTTAAGCAGCTGTAAAATGTTCTGATTTCAATATTGTCTCTTCTTGTATGAGGTGTTCATAAGTTTAGTTCATATTTTGATAATGATTTCTGAGAAGTAATTTGTTGTAGTGTAGCATACAACATTATAATCAAGAGGCCTAGGCTTGAACCCTGCTCTAACAATTAATTATTACTTCTATGATCCTGAGAAAGCTACTCATCTCTATACCTTTCAATTAATGAAACACTACATCCATCACTGCTGTGTGGAAGGTGTTATGCTAGGCACTAAGGATACAGATACAAAAATGAGACTTTCCTTCAAAGTGTTTACATTCTACTGAAGGAAACATACAGATGAGTCAATTATTAGGAAGCACATATAACATGAAGAAATCCACAGAAACTTAGCTTTTCCTAAGTTTTCCAAGAAGACTGCTGCTTTCATCACATCATTTATGGAAACCTTACATGCCAAATTTAAAATGTATGATAGGGAAAGTCAAAAGCAGTTTTGGAAAGGAAAACAGCAAAAAGTTTAGGGGAAGGATTTAAGGCATGTATAGGCTGTGACTAAATTCAATCCTATTAAACTATTTTCAAGCAACTGTTTTATGACATTGTCATTATCCCTGAAATACATTAAATTGCATGCTGTTCACCTCATGTTTCATGCTTCCACTTGCAAATGCCATGGATTAAACTAGTATAGAGACTCAGTTATTCATTTCCTTCAAAAATTAAAGTTTAAGTCAAGATCAAAGTCACATTATAATCATTGACAGTGGGTTGGTAATTGGTTACAATTATCTGGTTCCTATGCTAATAAAAGTTTATTTAAATGTAATTTTCAAAACAAAACAAAACAAAAACAGGCAAGTTAAATATTTTAAAGCTGTGAATGACTGTTCTTAGTTTTAAAAAGTTTGTATTACAGGTGAAAAGTCTTTAATTAGTCGAAAAATATAACATTATTTTTTACTTATCTACGCCAATCAATAGTTATCCACAATAATTCCAAAGGACTCATGAAGAAACATGCTATCCACCTCCAGATAGAAAAATCATGAACTCTGCATGCAGTCTGAAGCATATATTTCTTTGCTTTTTAAATTTTTCTTGCTATTATTTTTTCTTTCACAACATGGCTAATGTGGAAATAAGTTTTGCATTACTTCATATGTATAATGGATTTCTCATTTCTTGCCCTCTCAATAGGTAGGGAAAGGACTAGGATTAGGGAGAGAATTCAAAAATTGATTTTTTTTAATTAAGTAA
The DNA here is from genome assembly GCF_019393635.1 of Dromiciops gliroides. Classification (NCBI taxonomy): domain Eukaryota; kingdom Metazoa; phylum Chordata; class Mammalia; order Microbiotheria; family Microbiotheriidae; genus Dromiciops; species Dromiciops gliroides. Next base: position 266,510,975 of record NC_057864.1, read on the forward strand.
TTAAAAAATGTAATTGGAAAATGTTTAACATAAATAAAAATACAACACAAAAATATTATTTCCAAAAGCAATAGGAAATCAATGAATCATGCAAACAACAATAGAGTCATAGGATCACAGGATTTACAACTGAAAAGATCATCATGTCTAATGTCCTAAGCTTACTTTATTTTTTAAAATGTGTCTCAATGATGACTTTCTAAATTACATCACTGTTAGATTTTAACTGGGGGGAAAGTGTTGAACATTTTGAATAATCATAGGAAAATTGGATACCAGGAAGACTTGGTTCTCCTAACTGAGCAAGAAGCAGAAACCTAAGCAGATTAAACCTCTGGTATATTTATGAGACTAAAAGGGAATTCATGAATTGAGGATAACATCAATTAAAGATTATGATTTTATGGATTTTACATTTAATATAATTTGACATGTCCTTATCATTATTAGGGACTGTCTTAATTCCTAGAATTCCAGGTAAAATTTTTTAAAATAAGGCATATTTGTGAACTGTAGCTTAAAAGACTGATATATGAACAAAATAAAAATAAAGTACAAGATTGAATAGTTTCAGGTTGAAGCTGTAAAGCCTTGGATACCTCTACAAATCTCAAAGTACATAAATAATTATAATATGCAGTGGGTTCCTATATAATAAAGAATCCATGGAGACAATTTACTTGGGACAATATCATATAATTTCAGTTAGGAATTACAGAAAGTAAACCTACCTTTTTAAGTTTCTCAATCTGCTTGTTACGAACTGAAGTGTTATCGATGGACAGAACCTCAACAGGTTCTTCTTTTTCTAACTGGTACTTATTTACACCAACAATTACTTCAGATCCTATTCGTTTCCAAAAGGAAAAAATGTAAACAATATTCATAAATAGTTGTAGAACCATGACACTATTAGAAAATGTACTTGCTTGAGGTTTTCTAGAAATTCTCTCACTTTCACTGAAATACAGTTTTTAAATCAAAGAATAAAGCTCTCTGAGTATGAGGTACTTTCTTTTGGAGGTTAAACACATTAATAAAGCTTTCAAAGCTTTTTTCAAAAGCTTTCAAAAATCTAAACTCAAGACACAGGAAAAAAAGAAAAAAAGAAATAGCATCTACCTTTTAAAAGTAGCAGGGCAGGGGCAGCTAGGTGGCGCAGTGGATAGAGCATCAGCCCTGGAGTCAGGAGTACCTGAGTTCAAATCCGGCCTCAGACACTTAACACTTACTAGCTGTGTGACCCTGGGCAAGTCACTTAACCCCAATTGCCTCACTTAAAAAAAAAAAAGTAGCAGGGCAGAGAACAAAAAATGAACATTAATATTCCTATTTTCTCAAATAATTACAATTAAAATCATAGCTTCATGGATCTAGAGCTGGAAAAGAATCTAGAGGACATCTACTTCAGCCCTTCATTTTACAAATAAGGAAACTGGGGCTCAGGAGGGTTAAGTAACTTGTCAAAAGTCATACAAATAATAAATACCAGAGGTGGGATTTGAACTCAAGTCATCTAACTCTAGAGCAAATGTTAAGGGGGGAAAATAATTTTTAATGAACTTTTGGTCTTTTGTGGAGAATTTAAAGGTTGCTAAATACTAAAAAGGCTCAATAGTAGCATCATGAAAATGGACACATTTCTATTCCTGAGGCTATAAACAGTTCTACACTGGTTGTCCAAGTCTTAGGGCTGGGCTTTTATAACTCTTCCTCAAACAACTATTCCATCCCAGCGGTAAAGGAAAGAATAGTAGTGTGGGAAAAGATAAATTAAAAGATTTGGGGCAACTAAGTGGTTTGTTTATTTTAAAACTTATAAGTGAACAACCTGATATTTATTTATTTTTTTTTTTTTTTTATTTTTTTTTTTTTAGTGAGGCAATTGGGGTTAAGTGACTTGCCCACGGTCACACAGCTAGTAAGGGTTATGTGTCTGAGGCCGGATTTGAACTCAGGTACTCCTGACTCCAGGGCCGGTGCTCTATCCACTGCGCCACCTAGCTGCCCCACAACCTGACATTTAAATAATCCTTCAAGGGTCTTCAAATGGTTCACCTTTATTATGTGAGCTTTAGAACAAAACTGCAAAGTAGATCCTCTAACCCATTTCACAGATTAAGAAACTAAGGATCAGAAAAGGTAAGTTAGTTGTTTGTGGTCATTCAGTCAGTGAGTGACCGTCAGAGCTGATATAGGCCTTTGTGACTCCAACTCCAGTAATTCTATCCACTATCTGACGCTGTTTCAAATAGCTCCACTGATTTCAGTTTTAGCTAATAAAAACAAATAGAAACAAATCCCTGCTTTGAATACTTTAAAAACTGAGTTAATAAGTTTTCATGTATTTTACATTTGTATCTATATCATGATACAAAGTATTTATTATAGTATCTATAAAGCTTAATAATTATTTAGAATTTACTTCAAAAAATTTTGTAATTTACTTTAAGACTTCACTCAAGTTTTCCTAAAGAATGAAAGAAGAAAATAACCAAAAGAAAACTAATATAAATATAAATAATACAAACAAAATGGAAGACATCAAATTTCCTGTTATTGTTGTTCTGTTGGGTCCAACTCTTTGTGACTCCATGGACTACAGGATACCATTCCCTTCTGTCATTCACTATCTCCCGACGTCTGACCAAGTTCATGTTCAGAAATCAAGAACTTTAATTCTTTGACTATAGGGAGACTATTAGTCACTAAAGTCAATAAGTTGACTAAGTGATAGTCAACTCATGTGTAAAGGATGAAGCAGTCATAGAGCATTATTATTATCTTTCTAATTCACTTCAAGTTCATTCAAATTCCTCCAACATTTATTATTTTATTGTATGTATAACATCATGTAAGTAGGCAATAGAGAAAATAGAAACTTTAGATAAGACATAATCCATGCAACAATGGAGGAACAAGGAAAAGATAACAAACACAGAAACTGTAATATACAGTATTATATGATAAGCACACTGCAGAATTGCCCAAAAAAAGTGTTATAAGGGGACTGAGCGGGAGAGTGATTACTGATTGAGGTTAGGATGAAGACATTTGAATTGGGTTTTTCATAAAAGGGAAGAAAGGAAGAAAAGACATTCTAGACACAAGGAAGAGTATAAAGACCAAAGCAGCCTGTAATGTTCCTTGTAGCTCTAAATCTATGATTCTAAAATTACTTCCAACAAACAAAAACAATGAAAATTGTTCTATCAACATATGTTTCTTGTCAATTTATGTGATTACGAGGGACATAGAAATTGAAATTTTTTTACAGATGGATGCCCTATTCTTTTTTGAAAATTTAAAAAAAATGTTTGGATGCCCTACTCTTAATACAACTTGTCTGATAGTATTTGACCTAACTTAAATCAAAAATGTAATTTTTATTATTTTTTTGTTATCTTTTAATATATAACTTAATTAAATTCAAGGCAGAAGACTAATTCCATGAAAGTAAGATAAAATAAATGTCCTTTTGTTGAATAAATTATTTAATTAAAAGCACTTATTCACTCACCTCTTTGCAGAAGTGGCATGTACATAAATATTGCACATTGCACATGTTTTCAGACTTTTTAAATATACATCAGTTTATCAAAATAAAATATAAGAATAAAAGTTCTTGGTTTCCAAACATGAGTGTGGTCTGACTTCGGGAGATAGTGGATGATAGAAGGACTTGGTCTGCTATAGTCCATGGGGTCACAAAGAGTTGGACCCAACTGAATAACAACAGGAAACTTGACAGCTTCCATTTTATTTGTATATTAGTTTTCTTTTGGTTATTTTCTTCTTTAATTCTTCAGGAAAATGAGTAAAATTATAAAGTTCATAATAAATAATTATTTTTGAAGTACATTTTATATAATCAGTAAGCTTCATAGACACTATAGTAAATACTTTGTGTCATGATAAAGATATAAATGTAGCATACACGAAAACTTATTAACTCAGTTTTTAAAGTATTTAGAGCAGGAATTTGTTACAATGATTTTTTCCTCTACTTTTTTCTATTCTGTCTTTGAAAAACACTACTCTATAGTATAATATATTACATGGTTCTATGGGAGAGCTACTGGGAGGGCTAAGAGGCGGGCTACTGGGAGAAAACTATGCTTATGTAAAAAACAACAACAAAAGCAATAAAATCTATTTAAATTATTTTTTTTTAATTTATTAAGCCCTTACTATGTGTCAAGCACTATGTTAAGTGTAGGGGACACAAATAGAAAAAGTAAGACTTTGCTTTCAAGGGGCTCACATTCTAAATGGGAGAGAGAGATAACCCTAAAAGAAAATTCAGCTTCTGGTAGACAAAAAGGCCTAGACCTAATAGTTAGACTCTGGATGGCCTGGAAGACCTGGAAGGTTCATGGGTGCAGAACCTACTTCACAGGTCAGATAATGGTGCCAAGAATCTAAAGGCCATAGAGACAAGGCAGTTAGGAAACTCTGGTAGATGTCAGAGTGCAGGGACAGGGAAGATGTAAGAACCTGGGAGTCCTCCATTTCACTAGAAGTGACATAGTGACTCATATCGCATTCAAGTTTTGAGCTGTCAAGTATCCCTGATGGATTCTGGGACAGTTGAAGCCAGGAGAGATGGGGAGAGGAAAGAAAACAAGAAAAAAGGGGAGCTCCTGTTGGTGATGGGTCTTGACACCACAAGGCCATCCCAAATAATCAAAAAAAGTGTCCCTTAATTTGTAAGAAACCATATCAATAAAAGCTACCCTTTGACATTTTTGATTACCTGGGATCTGACCAAAAGAGTCAAAAGAGTCCTTTCCTTAATTAAAGTGAAAGAAGAAATCTCTTTTTCTACCTTTGACCAGACCAAGAACCCATTTTTAGAGGGAGTAGTTAAAGAAACAGGAAATTGTTTCAGGAAAGTATTTCTACAAGGGTGCACCAATACTGACATTTCTATTTTTCTGTTTGGTAAATCAAAGTTTACTAAACCTGAATTTTATACGTTGTTTTACTCTTGCTGCAGGAATTTTTCTTTTGTTTCACTGTTACTAAAAAACATAAGTAGAAAACTACTTATATTCAGGAGAATTTCAAGTAGCTAGAAATCATCCATTTGTATCTCCCTCTAAGCAAGGAAAACTTGTGTATTAATAAATTGCATCTGATAAGACAATGACTAAAAACAGAGTACAAAATTTTTCTCCTACAACCAAAGGAATAATATACATGATGCCTAAATAATGTAAATAAAAATAATATTAAAAGGCACCCACCCAAAACTCAGGTTAATTGCAATGGTTCCTCTTGGTTCTAAAGAACAAATCAAAGACTCCTCCCTCTCCCCACAAAACTATACACTGTCCTCTATAGTTGCTGCAATAGAAGAGCACTGTGGCAAATCCAGCTACAATTTTGTCAGTCACTTTTGCTTAACTGTTTTTCTTTCTTCTAAGGAAGGATTCAGTGGGGGATAAAGAATATATCAAGACCAATAAAAAATAAATCAAATCAAATCCAAGTCAATAATAATGGTGTGTCTGAAATGTGCAAAGAACAGAGGCTCCTGTAACAGAATGGAAAACCAGTAGACATGTTTTCCCCAGAGGACAAAAAAAAGAGTCCAGATACAAATTTTTCCATTTCATCATACCAGAATCTATCCTGGCTTGTCTCCGAGCAGCACATTCTTCAATTCGAAGTTTGGGGATCCCTTCAGCTACAGCTTTGGCCATTCCACCCATTTCTTCAATTTCATTAATAAGCTAAAAGGGCAACAACATAATTAGGAACATTTAGTGATATGTAATACTATAACCATTTTATAGTCAATATTTGTCAAATCTTTTAAGTTTTGTTTTGTTTGCAAAGGTCTGTCATTTTCTCTGACTCTTACATTTTCAGCCCTTCTAATCTCTTATAATAGGAGACTCGTTATCAATTTTTAAATCACTCCTATTTGGGGCACACTGATCAAATCACTGAACTTTATAAAATATATTATCAAATTATTTGAAAGTTGGTTCCTAAAATTAAGGTTTAAAATCTCTTTGACTTAAAAGCCCAGGATTGTAACCAATTAGTAATTTAAAAAACATAGAAAAAAAATGTCCTTTAACAAATACTTATTGAACATGTTATGTGCAAGATACTGGGCTAGCTGCTGGCATACTAATACAGCGCAGAATCCTTAAAGATAACTAGCCAAATTTTAAATATGTACATTAATACTTTTAAAGTCTTTTAAATTGTCAATTTTTTAAACCTATGAGACAGTAAAACTGATTGAATACAACTTTTAAAATACAAATACTTTCTAAAATAATTTTTAAATTTCCATTTTACCAAATTTTTAATCTAAACAAAAAAACCTTCCTAAACAACTCAAGATAATACCAGAGACATTATTTATTATAACATATTCTTTAAGACTTATTTTCAAAGTCATCAGAGAATATGCCAAACTATCCAGGAAAATATAAAATGTCAAATTAAATTACATTTGGCTCAGAAAATCACATGTAAAAGCAAACCTTAACTCAGGATAAGGAAGACTTCCTTCACAATTAGAGCTAGGAACAAATAATTCTGGGATGTAATGTATTCCCTGACAATAAAGGTCTTCAAGCACACACAAGATAGATGACCATTTGTCAAGCAGATTGTAGATTCATATATTAAGGAGCTGACTAGATCACTGAAGTGCATTCCAACTCAGATCCTATGATTTTAAGATCATTCAGTATCTTTGCCCCTAAAAAATAACACTTCAAGATATGTGATCTAGTCAACTTTCATCTATGGACTTAGTGAGGAATAAGACTAGGAGAAAGCTAAAAAGGTTCTTGCTCTTTCCTAATTCATAAGATTTGGGGTGGGGGAAGCTTGGCACAAATTTAAAGATTAAAATAGTTTCTGATAGTTTAACATAATTTGCTATTCAATAAACTTAAGACCATATTTAGAGAAAAAGAAAGCAGTTTGCTAGAAAATAGGCTCAGACCAGCATTTTAAGTAATATATCAAAATAAATTTCAAATGGACAATTTAAATGTAAAAACTTACAATATGAAAAAATTAGGAGAGAACAGAAATTTATCTCACAATTGTTAATAAGAGAAGAATTTACAACTAGACAATAGAATAGAGGAGATAATAAAAAATAAACTACACAATTTAGATTCTACAAAATCAAAAAGCTATTGTAGGAACAAAATCAATATATAAATAAGAATTAAATAAGAATAATAAAAGCTAGAAGAACAAAATTGGGGATAAAAATAGGTATGTGTATATGCACAGTGTGTATATATTTATTTATATTTGCATCAAACATATGTATGATGAAAGTCTGATATCCAAAATCTATAGGGAATTAACATTCTTCTTTAAGACTCGGAGCTGGGGTCAGCTAGGTGACACAATAAAGCACCGGCCCTAGATTCAGGAGGACCTAAGTTCAAATCCAGCCTCAGACACTTGACTCTTACTAGCTGTGTGACCCTGGGCAAGTCACGTAACCCTCACTGCCCCACCAAAAAAAAATTACCACTCTAATTAAATAACAAACAGGAAGGACATTTTCATATGCATAGTATAAGAGAAAAAGAGGATTGTACACAAAACTCTGTTACAAAGAGTTTACTTTTCTAAGTATATAGTTAAGATCAACTGAAAATTTCAAAGATGTTCCACTTGTCTGGCCTGCTTTTTGGCCCTCTTTCTGATAAAGGTAGTTTTCAAAAAAAAAAATTTTCAAAAATGAATAATGATTTTAAAGTGTTCAAAATAACCAATAATTAGATAATTTCAAATTAAAATAATTCTGAGGTATCATTTCACATCCATTCAATTGGCATAGATGGTCAAAGTTGGAAAAATTAAAACCAAAGGAGCTGTAGGAAGGCAGACACTTGAATTCTCTACTGGAAAAACTATAAATCATGTAAAAGTACTGAAACAATTGGAAATCTGGTGAAAAGAAATATTAAGTTGTTAATATTCTTTGACCTGGCCACCAGTACTGGACTCATATCCCAGGAAAACAATGATAGAAAGGAAGATCCCATATTCATAGCCAAATATTGAGAGCAATCAATGCTACAAATAATTTATGGGTTAAAAAAAAAAAACCCTGGAGAATGGCTGAAATAATAGCATACGAATACAATGGAACACAACTGTACCATAAGAAATTATGTATATAAAGAATTCAGATAGATTTGGGAAGTGTTATATGAACTAATTCAAAATAAAGAAAATGTAACTAAAAGAACAAGAGGACATAATAATCACAAAATATAAATGAAAACAATACTAAAAGACATTAAAACTCAAGCTAAGTACAAGAGTAAATATTAAGTCCTAATTATTAAAATGAAAGCAAACATCCTTTCTTTTTTTGTTTTTTTTTTTTGTTTTTTTGCGGGGCAATGAGGGTTAAGTGACTTGCCCAGGGTCACACGGCTAGTAAGAGTCAAGTGTCTGAGGCCGGATGAACTCAGGTCCTCCTGAATCCAGGGCCAGTGCTTTATCCACTGCACCACCTAGCTGTCCCCAAACATCCTTTCTTTTAAGAAATCAGCAAACTAAAAAAAGTAGAAAGTGACATGTTCTTTCACTAGAAAGGCCTATATTTCACAGTTTTGCTTAAAAGTTTTTATAGGAAGATACTAAATTTGAGAGGAGCACATTTACTGAGAGCTGATTGTCAAAAAGCAGCAACAAAAACAGTCAAAATGATATGTCAAATAACTATAAACAAGCATTCATAGGAGGAAAAGACAATCTACTCTTTCAGACACACGAGAACAAGTCTAATAATCTTTTTTTGCTATTATATTTCAGTTTTAAAAAAGTATACAATTGGGGCAGCTAGGTGGCACAGTGGATAGAGCACTGGCCCTGGATTCAGAAGGACCTGAGTTCAAATCCAGCCTCAGACCCTTGACACTTACTAGATGTGTGACCCTGGGCAAGTCACTTAACCCCAATTGCCTCACCAAAAAAAAAAATACATTAAAAAAAAAAGTGTACAATCAAACTTAAAGCCCTCATCTCTCAAATATTCAAAATTGTTACAAAGTAACAAAACCAAAATAAGAAACTTACCTTCAAAGCAGCATTATAGACTTCATTTGTGAGGGATTCCATCATATATGAACCTCCCCATGGATCAGCTACTTTGGGAATCCCAGATTCTTCTTGAATTATGATCTGGGTATTTCTGGCAATTCGAGCACTTTTTACTGTTGGCAAACCCAAAGCTTCATCAAATGAATTTGTATGCAAGGACTGAGTCCCTCCAAACACTGCTGCCATTGCCTCTATTGTAGTACGAATAATATTATTGTAAGGATCCTAAAGAAATTAAAAAAAAAACTTTAACTAGACAATATGCTACTTGACTATAATACTTTCATGCTTATGTTTCATCTGTGATATGATGAAACAGTGATATATATTACACTTATAGAGCATTCATTCTCAGACACAAGGAATTAACCTCAGGTCAAAGGCTAATCAGTAGAAGCAGCAGAATTATAATTAATAGCCTATATTACTAATTTATTATCTTGTCACTTCCATAATGCTGTAAATGTGAATCTAATTTATACAGACAGATTTTAATCATATGTATTTATGTATAGCCTTAGAAATCTTTCAGGTTGTTCAATACTTGACAATCAATATTATATTGATAATTTTTATTATCAATTCTTCAAGTCGAGGAAACATATGCCTACCATATCAATAGACACACAATAAGCACCAAATTGATGTTTATTAAATTAAACTGAAGACTACTATAGATCAAGAGACAGAAAATAGTGATAAAGTTCTAACTTTGTTACCAATTCATTGTGTAAACATGAATGAATTACCTAATCTCTATGGGACTCAGTCTATCACCAGATGAATACATATGAAAAATTCAAATAATGTCTACCAGTCTCTTCTTGTACAAAATTTCCATGACATAACACTCACAAACATAATATTCCATCTCCCACTTCTGTCCTTTTAGACATTCTTTTTTTCTGTGTATGAAATATCCTCCCACCTTACCTGCACTTCACAGAATCCCAAGTTTCCTTCCATGAGGGTCTCAATGTCAAAGAAATAACATTGAGGTCCTCCATTCCATCTGCTAGCATCTAAAGAACACTTTAAGGTTTATAAAGTACTTTACAAATATCATGTGTTTATATTCACGACAATCCTGGAAGGAAGGTACTATTATTTTTCCCATTTTACAATTGGGGAGACTAAGGCAGATAGCATTTAAGTGATTTGCTCAGGGTCACAAAGCTAATAAGTATCTGAAGCTGGATTTGAACTCTGGTCTTCCAAACTCTAGGTCCAGCATGGCTCCATATCATGCAATTTGCAAAGCATGCAAAGTAGAAAAGTTCAGTAGAGTGAAACCTATTTAAATGGACTGAAATTAAATCAATTTAACCTAAAAGATAAAAGTTCCTAAATTGTTCCTATTTATGTAATTTTTTAAACAAATTGTTCTTTGTGTAACTATGTGATAAAAGTAGATAACTTTCAATGACAAATTCTGAATCCTTGATATAATTAGGTGATATTTATTTTAATGCTTCTTGATCATAATTTTATATTATTAGTGGCACACATCATTTCAACTTTCAAGAGGAATCATCAATGAACTGGCCAGCTTATTTCTGTCAACCACAAGAGGGAGCACATTTCACTCATAAAGATGATAAAATGCAATACTGAATGCTCGATAAAAACTAGAATTAAAAAAAATACTAGTTTAAGTAAAATTCTAGAACAAAAGTTCTCAGGGTTTTGTTTGTTCCCCTCCCCCACCCCAGTCTAGCCAAAAAAAATGAAAAAGCAAACAATCTTGAGAATCAATTACCTCAACTGTTTCCATTTATCTAAAATGACATTGTTTTGTGAGGCTTAAGTAAGATAAGTTATGTAAAGAAAGCCCTTTGGAAACTGTAAAACACTATATAAAGTAAACTGTATTTTGATTAGAAATCAATGAGGTATTTGGGTTTTTTTAATGTAAAGCCTTGGGTAGCTAGTGTTTCAGTGGTTTGAGCAGTGGTCTTAGAATCAGGAAAACTCACCTTCCTGAGTTCAAATATCACATCAGACACTTTACTAGCTGTGTGATTCTGGGCAAGTCATTTAACCCTTCAGTTCTTCATCTGTAAAAATGAGCTAGAAAAAGAACTAGTATCTTTGCCAAGAAAAGTCCAAATGGGGTCTCAAAGAGTAAGACACAAATTGACAACAACAAAAAAATGTAAAGCCTTTTATGTGCCATAAAAACATTTAAATTACAGTTTATTAACCACTTGGAATACATTCTATGTCTGCAAAATACATATTCAATCACAGCAGGAAACATTATGTAACCAAATTAATTATACAACTAATGATTAGTGTTTCTGGATTACACACATATTATAAGTGTATATGTATATGTATTAGATTTCTGGCTTTTATGTTCCCAGAATGGGCAAAATATATTACCCATAGTCTAGTTTTAATCTTACTGTCATGCAATCATATCCTTATTTTCAAAGAATTTTAAATCATCCTGAATTTAAAGTTACATATCTAAATGTTACACTTAGGGATACCTACTTGTATTCATGTATTAAAATATGGCACCCTAAATCTCTGACTAGCTACTATATACTGAAATGCTACAGATTCACTACCTCTATAGACTTACCTCTATACACAGTTCCCAAAAATATACATATAGCTTTAATTTCACTCCTGAATTCCATTCCCATAATATCAAGTCTTGACTGGCCATTTCTGCAAGCATCTCAAACTCAACACATCCAAAATGGAACTGATAATTTCTCACAAACCCATTCCTCATAAAAACTTTCCTATTTTGGGTGGCAGCTAGGTGGCACAGTTGATAGAGCACCAGCCCTGGATTCAGGAGGACCGGAGTTCAAATGCGGCCTCAGACACTTAACACTTACTAGCTGTGTGTGTGTGACCCTGGGCAAGTCATTCAACCCCAACTGCCTCACCAAAAAAAAAAAAAAAAAAAAAAAAAACCTTTCCTATTTTTGCTAAGAGTATAACTATCCTTCCGATAACCCAGATTCACAACCCCAATGTCATCCTCAACTCTTCACTCTCTATCAAGACCCATATCCAATCAGTTGCAAAATTCTACCTCCACAAATATACCTTATATGTCCATTTATATAATCAGGAGCCTAGATCAGGCACTTAACCTCTCTCCTGGATTAGCAACAGCTTCCTATCAAATATTCATAAGATATTATTAATGTTACTTCCTACTCAAAAAAGAAAAAAAAACAAAAACAAAAACAAAAACCTTCAATGGCTCTGTATTGCTCCTCCAAAAAAAATGAAATCCTCAGCCTAGCATTTAAAGCACTCCGCAGTGCATCCTTCCTTCACTTCTAGTCTTATTGCATATCACTTCCCTTCATATACTCTCTGTTCTAGTCAAATTGGCCTGGTTCTCCAGACATGCTACTCCATCTCCCACATGTATGCCTCTACAAAGTTATTTACCCCAGGTCATCTCTGCCACACAGAATCCCCAATTTCTTTCAAACAGTCTAGCTCCAATCAGAATCCTTTCCTGATCTCTTCCCTCTCCCCTCCCTTCCTGAATGTTAGAGCTCTCCATCTGGAAAGCACTTGAAAGCATTTTCTATTCACTTTTTCTGTCTGTATCTGGGTGTCCCAGGTAGAATGTGCATTCCCTCCATGCAATATTTAAATTTTTGTCTTTGTATCTGCAGCACTTTCTCCATGCTACGAGTTGAATAACTATTTTAATTGAATTGAAACAACCTGCTACACTGCCTCCTTTCTGTTCTAGATTTCCCACCAATCAAATTAGCTTGATAGAAATCAAGTAGGAAAAGAAATGTGATAATTTTCATAAAACTGCACTGATGGGAGGCTTATTAGAAGCAAGCAGGAGGAGACTCATGCCTTTTCCTTTTCTCCCTGCTCTTTGGAAACACCATACAACCCTTCTTTGGTTTAGTGGAGTTTGCTTTTTTTTTTTAAGGATTTTATAATTCAGCAGTTAAGGAGTTAGAATAATAAATTAAAAGATAACTATGAAGATAACAGGCTATAAAGTTGTGATAAGTTTATAGTAGCTTTTAAGACACACAGTATAAGGATCATTTACAAAAGGGTAGTCATTTGCGAGAATTCCTTTAAAAAGAAACAGAAAGAAGTGGAACATCTGAAAAACTGCAACGGGGAGAGAGATGGCTTAGAGAAGTAGAATAACATTTCCAGAAAGAAGGCATCACAAATGAAAGTTAATCAAACAAGGAGATGGAATAGACAATGAAATAATGTCACTATTCAATAGAGAGATAAGGGTGTCTTAATGGGTAGCGTCTTCGCTGCCTGAAGAATCAGCAAATTTCGCCTGACACACATGTGGCACGTGGCAAGTTACTTAACCTCTAGGTGCTCCAGGCAAGTTTCTAAGTGTCTGTGGCAGAGATGGTGACAACATGAATTAGGAAGGGAAACACCTCACTAGGTGCTTTGATGAAATCATGAGTATGGTAAGAAAAAAAAAAATCTGTTCTAATACACACACACACACACACACATACACACACAAACGGCATAGCAACCAAATTCTTGAAAAAAAACTGAAATTAAAAAAAAAAACACCTAAATAGTACAAAGCCTTAATGTTCCACACAAAGACTGAACAACTCCTCAATAGAAAAACAAACTAGAACAAATTACAAACCTGAACACAATGTTAAGAAAATTGGATCTGCTAGACCTAAGGAACCTTATGAATAGGAATGTTAAAGAGTAGGTCCCAGGGCCTATGAGATTTATTCAAAAAATGATCACGAACTATAACAAAAAAGAACTCATGGAAAAATGCAGAAATGCTGCTGGACACATCCTTTATACATAATAACAGAATAATAAAAATTATAATAAAATAAAGGAAACCGCAAACAAAAATGGAGAACAAAAAATAAAAGCATCTTAAATAATGAGTAGGTCAAAGAATAAATTACACAATAAAAAATATTTATACTAAAGTAAATAATGAGACAATATAATGTAATATATGGAATGAAGCGATTGCAGTAGGAAATGTATATACATGAATATTTATGCTGGAAATGGACTAATGAATTCAGAGGCTGCATTTAAAATACCTAGACAACCAACAAATTATCAATCTCCAAACAAGCATGAAAGTTATTTTTAAAATTAGATGCAATCCAAACAAAACTTATTTTTAAAAGAAAATAATAAAGCTAGTTTTCTGTGTGTTAGATAAAAGGCTGAATTACAAAAAACAAACAAAAAAAAACCCTGTTTTAACAATATGATATACATTGAAAGATTTTTAAAATAAAATAAGAAATACACAACCTGCTCAGTAAGTGACCAGCCTGAAGTCTGACAATGTGCTCGCAGAAGAAGTGATTTAGAGTTCTGGGGTTTAAACATCTTCTCTACTAAGTGTGCCCAGAGTCGTCTCCCTGCTCTCATTTTTGCTATTTCCATATAAAAGTTCATTCCAATTCCCCAGAAAAAAGATAATCTGCAAGAATAACAAATGAACCAAAATTTACTTATATAGGACAACATGCAATGAAAAAAAATGGTTACTTTACTTGTATTATAATTTTCTAATAATAAAAATAATATCTAAGTTTTAAAATTTCAGATTAGTTATTATAAAATAAAAGTAAGAGAGTTTACCCTTATTTAAAGTTGAATATCTGAAAATGCCATCTTGCACACATTTTAAAAAAACAGCTGATTACTGGCATTATAAAAGCCATTTACTCTTTAATTCTTTTTTTTTTTTTTAGTGAGGCAATGGGGGTTAAGTGACTTGCCCAGGGTCACACAGCTAGTAAGTGTCAAGTGTCTGAGGCTGGATTTGAACTCAGGTACTCCTGACTCCAGGGCCGGTGCTCTATCCACTGTGCCACCTAGCTGCCCCCCCCATTTACTCTTTATAATAGCTTCCTGTTAAATAAAATTCTCTCATACAACTAAAGTATAACTGAACTTAAAAAAATTTGACAAATGTAACTTTTTAGTTCATTTAGCATACATCACATAACAAGAACTATAAATGTCTATTAAAAGTTGAAAAACCATTGTTATTATTCCTGGACAAGTTTGTTTCCATGAGAAATCTGCAGCATCACCTGCTGTCAATTAACCACTAATTTGTTTTATATGTCATACGAAACTATGTATTTTTCATAATATTTCACTAATAGAAATTACAAAGTATTTTTTGAAGTGTCTTGTAAGCAAGGACAGTAATCCTACACTAATCTGTGTGTACAAAATGACATTCACAAGTCAATTTACATATTAAGAAATGTAAAAATAATAGCATATGGTGGAAAGTAAAATTTGCTAAATGACACAATGTCTATAAAGCACTTTGAAAGAACTAGAGTGCTATATAAACACTAGCTTTTGTTATCACTTCCTTTATTTTTGTGTCAGACCTACAATTTAATTTCTTTTAGGAATTCCCAATAAAAAAATATTCCTTTAGCAATGCAGAGAACATCTGCTTTTTATAATATTCATACACCTGCAACTTATACCTCTAAAAATTGCCTGTGGTTAGAAATCAAATGACTTGTGTAGACACACAGCCAGTATGTGACAAAGGTAGGATTTAAACCCAGGTCTTTGCTAACTTCAAGTTGAAGACTCCTCTTGCTCCATACTAATGTCCTGGCTAAGTGGTTCAGAAAGTTGAAAGACAACAATATCCAAGTATCATAACATTTTAAGAAATTCATGCAATATAGTACCTTTAAGTAAGACAAATATTAATGCACTAAAATAAATCCTTAATCTACCATTTACAGAACATTTGGACTAAAAAAATATACTTTTATTAAAATGGATGATGAAAATGTTGAAAATTATTATTATGTTGTGTTTTATATGTTTATTATCATAATAAATATTATCTCATTCTTCTCATCTTTTTCAATCAGATTCAAATAGAAATGCTCCAGGGACAAGTCATTATCCTATTACTGTTGTATATTTAATAGTCTACAGACTATTTTGTAGGTGGATAAAACAATATTTTTGTAATTGAATAAACGTATTAGCATATTTTTCAAAAAGGAAGCTAATTTGATTTCAACATTCCATTCCTTTTTAAATTATTAATACTTTTATGGAAACGTTAAACTTCTAAAATGATAGCTCCTCTTAAAATGTAATTATGCTCATGAATAAGCTTTAAATTTGTTTCCTTCAATTAATAATTCAATATAAATGACAGACAACTACAAATTAGATTTTTATTCCAAACTTTCAAATTCCAAATTTCATTAGCCAACTGCCTTGTTATCACTAAGACAGAAAAGAGAGGAAACAATCAAATATGAGTTTCATACATATTTCACTTCTCATTTATTTTTCTAAATGCTAACATATTCTCATTAATTTAAATTTTTTTCAGTCATTTTACAAATGTTGGATAGATCTCATATGAGTTTTACTCACCTTGGTGCAAATTCATCAATGCTAAGACCAGCCTGGAGTCCAGTTCTACAGTATTCTAAACCATCAGCTATAGTATATGCTAATTCCAGAATGGCATCAGCTCCTGCCTCTTGCATATGGTATCCACTAATGGAAATTGAATTAAACTTTGGCATATGCTATGTAAAGAAATTAAAAATCAACAATTAATGATTCAAAATGAAGTGACTTTCAACAAAGGTAATATAACCTTAAGTTGAAGGAGGTAACTTTGTATGAGCTTAACTTGCATTCATAGTACAATGCCAGAAAAAAAAATTACTCCCACTCTACTCTATACTATTCATATTGTGTTCAATTATGTTAAGTTTTAAGAGAGACATTAACAAGCTGGAGTATATACAAAAGGAGGAGAAACAGAGGGTGAGGAAACCTGTAGTCATGACCCTCTTCTTAACTTCTCAATTTTTGTAGAAGGTACAAACTTACTATCCACTAACTCTCTTCTCTTTTTTCAGCCAGATATCTATCATGAAGCAGCTTTCTACTCTCATACCTTCATATCCTCTACTCTCCTTTCTCAATACTGCATGACCTTAAATTACTCACTGAAACTTTTCTCTACAAAATTAATAACATTCCTTAGTTGCCACATTGTATGGCATCCTTCCTATGATTTTCTACAACTTCTAGCAATTAATCCATTTTCAATCTGGTTTATTCATATAAATTTAATATAAATTAATATAAAATTTATATAAATTTTAAAAACTTTCTCAATAGATTACAACAGAACTTGATACTGATTCTAAGAAATCAAAACAAATTTTAAATTACAAAGAAGATCTACTGAAACATAACATGCTATGTCACATTAAAGCTTTCAGTGTTAATGTTGAAATTAAAATACTGTCTCTGCTCTCAAGGATCTTGAAATCTGGTTGGAGAGGTGTCGGGTATTCACACACACAAAAACAATAAATGTTGATTGGATGAATAGTTTTAAATTTTAGAAAATCTAGCTATGGCACTTCTAATATCTGAGAAAATACATTTTATATGACAACTGCTTGAGAAAAATAATCTAAATTAGTTTAGCCTATATCAAATACCTTTTAAATTCTGTGCTATTACTTTAATAACATTTTTGTCTTAACTAAATTAATGTGTCCCTAAAAAGTATACAAATTGTATTTTTATATTTTGAATTATTTTTCAAAAGAATAAGAACTTATTAAGGTAATACTGCTGGAAATTATTTTCTTTTTTATGTGACTACTGTAATATAAATAAGCAATTACTCATTTATCTACTTATGAATTTGAAATTACACCTATAAATTTAATTTAAGAGGATAGCAAAACAAAGGATACCTTTGCTGTGTATTGGAAGATATCTGCAATAATCCTCATGGATGGCTCTGGAGGAAAAATGTAAGTATTTCTGACCATGAACTCCTTTAATATGTCATTTTGAATTGTACCAGTTAGTTTTTCTTGAGGTACTCCTTGTTCTTCCCCAGTTACAATAAATGTTGCAAGAATTGGAATAACTGCTCCATTCATTGTCATGGAAACTGACATTTTTTCTAAAGGAATTCCATCAAAAAGAATTTTGGTGTCTTCCACAGTGTCAATGGCTACTCCAGCCATTCCAACATCACCACAGACTCGTGGATTATCTGAATCATATCCCCGATGGGTTGCAAGATCAAAGGCAACTGACAATCCCTGTTGACCAGCTAAGTATATAAAGAAAAGGATATTAGAATTAGAGAGCACTATTTTTAAATGAAACTTTGTTTTTAATCATATCATGGGGAAATCAGTTGATTAACCTCACAGAAGTTTGCACTGTTATGGCTTACAAATTATTTTGACATTTATAAACATCAAGGCTCATTTACAGGGGCAGCTAGGTGGCACAGTGGATAGAGCACTGGCCCTGGAGTCAGGAGTACCTGAGTTCAAATCCGGCCTCAGACACTTGACACTTACTAGCTGTGTGACTCTGGGCAAGTCACTTAACCCCAACTGCCTCACTAAAAAAAAAAAAAAAAAAAAAAAAAAGACCTGTTTACAAAAGATATCTCATTGACAAAAAAGGAAGATAATAAATGTTGGAGAGGTTGTGGGAAAATTGGAACACTAAAGCATTGTTGGTGGAGCTGTGAGCTGATCCAACCATTCTGGAGAGCAATTTGGAATTATGCCCAAAGGGCGATAAAGCTGTGCATACCCTTTGACCCAGCAATCCCACTTTTAGGTCTTTTGCCCAAAGAAATCATGGAAGGGGGAAAGGGACCCACATGTACAAAAATATTTATAGCTGCTCTTTACGTGGTAGCAAGGAATTGGAAGTTGATGGGGTGCCCATCAATTGGGGAATGGCTGGACAAGTTGTGGTATATGAATACAATGGAATACTATTGTGCTGTAAGAAATGATGAGCAGGAAGAGTTCAGAGAAACCTGGAAGGTCTTACATGAGCTGATGATGAGTGAGATGAGCAGAACCAGAAGAACATTGTACACAGTATCATCAACATTGAGTGTTGACCTACTGTGATGGATTGTGATGGACTATATTCTTCTCACCAATGCAATGGTACAGAAGAGTTCCAGGGAACTCATGATAGAAGAGGATCTCCAAATCCAAGAAAAAAAAAGAAAGAAAGAACTGTGGAGTATAGATGCTGATTGAACCATATTATTTCTTTTGTTTTGGGTGCTGTTGTTTTTTTTTTCTATTTTGAGGTTTTGCATCACTGCTCTGATTTTTTCTCTTGTAACAGGATTAATGCAGAAATAGGATTGTTATTGTGTGTATATATATGTGTGTGTGTATATATATATATATGTATATGTATAGAGATATATAGATATAACCTATATCAGATTACCTGCTGTCTAGGGGAGGGGGGAGGGAGGGGAGGGAGGGAGAAAAATCTGAAATTGTAAAGCTTGTATGGGCAAAGGTTGAGAACTATCTTTACATGTAACGGAAAAAATAAAATACCTTATACATTAAAAAAAAAAGATATCTCATACAAAGCTTTTCTCTAAACATGCCCTTCACTTCATTATGACATAGCAGGATGAACTAAATTCCAGTGCAACACTTTACTTACTCAACATCATCAAAAAATGAGATGTTCGGGGGCGGCTAGGTGGCACAGTGGATAAAGCACCGGCCCTGAATTCAGGAGTACCTGAGTTCAAATCCGGCCTCGGACACTTGACTTACTAGCTGTGTGACCCTGGGCAAGTCACTTAACCCCTATTGCCCCGCAAAAAAACCCCAAAACAACAAACAAACAAACAAAAATGAGATGTTCCATATAAATCCATTTTTTTGGATAACAGCCTTAAAATTTTTATATTTTGATAATTTTTAAGGGAAGCATTTTGAGAATGAATTGCAAAGTTTTTTGGCTTGTTAGGCTATACTGAATATAAATTAACTCTTAGGACTCAAAGTCATCACTGCAAATGTAAATTACCACTCTAGGGTCATTTATCCCTGTATAAAATGTACCTAAAATACTATGCTTTTTTAGTTAATGACTCTTTTGTTTCCTCCCTGTCAGCTGTCACTGCTCATGATCTACTATAACCAAGAAAAGAATTAAAATGACCAAGGGAAACTGAATAATCAAATTTGCTAAATCAGTAATTTTAACCTTATGCACAGCATGAAGTCTTAATATTTAGCATTACCCTAAACATGGGTCCTTTCTCTTTAGTGTATACAGTTACCACAATATCACTGGGTCAAAAGGTATGTAGAGTTTAATAGTTTTTGGGGTATAGTTCCAAACTGATATCCAGAATAACTGGACCCTATCAACAGTGCATTAATGTGCCTGTTTTTCCACATCCTCTTTAGCATGTCAATTTCCATTTTTGTCATCTTAGTCAACTTGATAAGGTGGTACCTTAGAGTAGCTTTAATTTTCACTTTTTCTAATTATTAGTGTTTTATATCATTTTTTTTTCTTATGGCTATAGATAAGATTGCATTTTTTCCTCTGAAAACAGCTTTTTCATGTCCTTTAACCATTTATCAATTGGGGCATGGATCTTATTCTTCTATATTTAACTCTCCTTATATATATTGCAAATGAGACAGAAAAATGTGTTGAAAAAATTTTTCCCCAGTTTTCTGCCTCTAATTTTGGCTTTGTCTATAAAAAAAAAAATTCATTTCATGTAATCTAAATTATGCATTTTACCTCCAGTGAGCCTCTCAGTCTCATTTGGTTATGAACTCTTTCCCTATCCATAGATCTGGCAGTTGATTTCTTCCATGCTACACTAATTTGCTTATGCTGTCACCCTCCATGTCTAAATCATGTACCCATTTTGAGCTTACATTCGTATATACTATGTGACGTGTTTGTCTACACCTAGTTTCTGCCAACAATTTTCCAGTTTTCCAAAAAGTTCTTGTTGAATGATGAGTTCTAGTCCCTATATCTGGGATCTTTGGGCTTATCAAACACTAAATTACTGTGCTCATTTGTTTCTGCATATTAAATATATCAATCTGTTTCATTTATGAACCTCTCCATTTCTTATTTAATACAAAATTGTTCTGAAGATTACACCTTTCTACAATAGTCTGAGATCTAGTACTGCTAACACTGCCTTCTTTCCCAGTTTTTTCCATTGATTCCCTTGATATTCTTGATCCTTTTGTTCCTCCATATGAATTTTGTAATTTTTCTAACTCTATAAAGCAATAGCTCTACAAAGTAATTCCTTGGTAGTCTGATATGGCACTAAGTAATTTAGGCAGTATTGTCACTGTATTCTGTTTATATTTTATCTTATTATACCATCTGATACTCTTCATGTTGATTTTCATAAAACTAGCAATAGTTTTGTTTTGTTTTGTTTTTACTATTTACAGTTAGGTTGCACAGTGGATAGAGTGCCAGACCCGGAGTCTGGAAGACTCATCTTCATGAGTTCAAATCCAGTCTCAGACACTTACTAGCTGTATGATTCTGGGCAAGTCATTTAACCCTTTTTGCCTCAGTTCCTCATAAGTTAAATGAGATAGAGAAGGAAACAGCAAACCACCCCAGTATTTTTGCCAAGGAAACCCCAAATGGGGTCACAAAGAGTGGGACTGAAAGACTCAACAACAAAAAAGTATTTTTTTTACCTTTAAAGCTTAAATACAGCCATTCTATATAAAGTTACCCTGACTCCAGTTATAAATATATTTCTCAAGTCCCCCAAAGACAGGCCTTTCTCCATTTGCTTTGTTTAGCTAAGTAAAAAGGAAACAAAAAAATCTTACCCTTGATATTGTCCTTATAGAATTTATTGCTTTCTTCCACAGTGCTAAAGCCAGCGTATTGGCGGATGGTCCATGGTCTGAAGGTATACATGGTGGGATATGGTCCACGAGTAAATGGCTTCATTCCTGGTAACTCTTCAGGTAATTCCTTGGTATCTTTGCTGGAATACAAGGGCTTTATGGAGATTCCTTCTGGGGTGTGCCATATCAAATCTTCTGGATTCTTGCCTTTCAGCTGCTTTTTAGCTAAGGCAACCCACTCTGGATGTAGGGGGAGCTGCTGATGAAGAAGGCGTTGATATGTGTGCCTCAGAAACTTAGATTCTTTAAGCTGTTTCAGGTAATGTGGAGGGAACAAGAGAAGCCCAATTTTAGCCCTTAACATGACTATGGAAGTCACTCACAAGGAACAAGAGATGACCTGAAAAACAAAAGAAAAATGCTGCAAGTAAATCTCCAAGGAAGACTATAAGTTTCATTAGAATTTGGTGGGAAGGGTAGATGAGGAAAATGAAGAAAAAGTTCAACATTACATTTTGCATCCTAAAATTGACCACTTCCACCCCCATCTCCTTATTAAACATCTATGTGCAACGAACTATCCATAGGGTTCCTTGCAGATCTTCTCCTGATAAAATGACTGCAGGTACTATGCCTTTCTACTTTTAAGCATAATCTTTTGTATAAGAACACATAGTACTGATGCCATCCAGTAGAAAGAGCAATAGATCTGATGCCAGAAGATCTAGATTAAAATCCTGACTATGCTACTTTCTAACTGTGACCTTAGTGATCTAAGGAAGAAGGAGATATTTGATTTGGAGCCATTAACCCTAGGTTTTGAATCCTAGCTTGGCCAACCTTACCAACGGGCCATTACCAAAGTGATTTTAACTTCTCGGTATATTTCTTCCACATCTATGAAATGATGATCTTCAAGGTTCCTTTCAAGCTTGAAAATCCTCTGATTAGATACTAATTTTATTCTAAATATACTATTGCACTGTATTTATCTGTTTCATTTACTTTCTCTTTACTCATTTTGTCTGTTTTAGATTATAAACTCCAAAATAAAAGATTAATTTGATGTTTGTTTCTGAATAATTTTCTTTTTTTATATTTATATTTTTGAGTACAGTTCATCTAAATAACTAAATATTTTATTAACCAGTACAATAGGAACTGTTAGAAGAAAATTCTTCACACATATGTAACCTAATTTTTATGGCTACTTCCTCTATAACAGGGGTTCTTAACTCTTTCTGAATAATGGCCCCCTCTGACAGTCCAGTGAAGTCTATGGACCGCTATTCAGATATTTTGAATATGTAAAATAAAATGCATAGGTTTACAAAGAAAACCAACCTGCATGAAATATAGTTATCAAAATATTTTTTATGAAACAAGATCATGGACTACAAGTTAAAAAGCAATGCACTCTGGACAAAGATTATAATTTCCCACACCTTTATGAAGTGATGGAAAAATAATAACTAGCATACAGCACTTTGAGGCTTACCCTGTGATCTATCTATATATGTATATCTAAAATCTTATTTCATCCTTACAACCCAGAAAAACTCATTATCATGTGGTCAACTTGGTCATGGGCCATCCTCTAGCAAGATTACCAGGGTGATCCTAGGATAATAGACACACAGTTTGTCCCTGCACTAATACTGCATTTTTAAAGATGTTTTTATAAAATTTGACTATGCTTTATGGTAATAGCCACCTTTATTTACCATCTGAATGAAATAAAGTAAAGAGAGGTTAGAATACATTCTCCAAGGTATTGTGATCAGGAGGAAGAGGAGGAGGAGGAGGAGGAGGAGGAACAGGAGTAGGAGGAACGGATAACATTTATACAAGACTATATGACAGGAAGTCTGCTAAGCACTTTACAATTATTATCTGATTTGATCCTCACAACAACCCTAAGAGGGAGGTGCTACTATTATCCCAATTTTACAGTTGAGGAAAGTGAGGCAGACAGGCTGAATTACTTGCCCAGGATCACACAGCTAAGTGACTGAATTTGAATTTAAATTCAGGTCTTCCTGCCTTCAGGCCTAATATTTAATCTACTGTGCCATGTAGCTGTACCTAAGATGCTTTTTCCATGTTCTTATCTTTCCCCAAGCTATAGCCCCTATTCTAGATTTGTCAATAAGAAAATAAAGACTAAAAAGCCCCAAAATAAAATATTTAGTGTGATAATACTACAAAAGTCATTCTGAAAAACTTCCTAAGAACAGTCTATTATTGTCACAAAGAATAAACAAGTATCACACATATTTTATTGGGATATACTTATGACCTTCCTAAAATGGGGGGGGGAGCAGAATTGGTCAGTAAGTTGGAGTCAGTTTTATAAAAAATAAAGGCATTTCAACATTTTTTAATACTTTTTAATAAAAAATAAGGGCATTTTCAACAATTTTAATATTTTTTTTCATGTGATGAGAAATTTTTAATACTTTTAGTATTTAAGTCACAGATGGGGAAAAGAGGCTTTAAGAAACAATTAAGGAAAATATAAACCAATACAATTCAAGTTATTAATAGCTAGGAAGTAACAAATGACTCGAGCATATAGCCAAAAGAGCTGCAGAGACACACAAAAATATAGCTAGCTAGTATTATGAACCACAAATCAATTTGTGATCATCCACATGTCAATCATTCACAGCAAAATTCTAATCCCATCTAATCTAATTGTTCTGCCACTCTGCAGGCTTGTGATGCAAATAACCATTTTAAGGAAAGCAAAACCAATTAGGCATTAAACATGCTATAAAAAGACTAACTATAAATGTTATACTTGTTATCTATTATTTGAGATTGTCTATGCTACTGTTCTCTATAACCCCTTTGCCTCCCATTATCATAGATAAGTGATTCTAAACCAGAGATCCTATAAACTTAGTTGCTGGTGAGTTGTTTTTTTTTTTTATGTGTATTTTAATGTAATCGGTTTCCTTTGTAATCCTGTGCTTTGTATTTTATGCATTAAAAACATTATTTTGAGATTTCACTAATACTCCCCAAAAGGTCCATGAAAGATAAACAATCTGCTAGACAATCAAAAGTTGGCTACATTACAATAACTGGTGTAGCAAAAGGGTTGGGGCAGATCACATCTGTAATCTTATGCGGATACCTCTACACACTGGAAGTAATGTCTTTGGGGTCACCTTTTACAAACAGCACTCACAGAAACTTCTTTGTGGCAGAACGATGACAGCTGTTTGGGTTCTGTATGTACCAATGCTGAAAATATGGCATTAAGTCACTTGGCGGGGAGGTGTTAAAGAGCCTTGGATAAAATACAGTAGGTTATGAGCAAGTTCAGGATGCACAATGAAGCTTGTCTTCTCCAGCATCTGAGGATGAACCAGCAAGTCTGGACCTTTCGTTTAGGGGACAGGAAGTATGAAAAGGAAGAGGGAGAAATTTGGGGGAGAGAGAGAAAAGGCAAAGGGAAATAAAAGTGGAGCTGGGGGAGGGGGGTGGTGTCAAGAGGGAGAAAGGGAGCACGGAAGGAGAGGTAGGGCAGGGGGGAGAAAGGGGAGACATGAGAAAAGGGGAGACAGTCAAGACGGTCGTGTACTCACTTACCAGTACCTATTTATGGGCCTTTCTGGCCTTTCCTCGAGTGGAATTAGGGTGAGACACTTAACTCTTACCCTGAACCCAGCAGGATCCAGGCCAGACCACCTCTTGGTCCCCTGGGCCCTCGGACAGAGGACAGTAACAGGTAAAACAGAGGAAAATGCCTTCCGCGCATGCGCAGAAAGTGGGTTGCCTGAAATTGGGCGTACAGGGGGAGGCGGCCGGGAGAATCCATACAGCTATAGGGGCGTGACTACCCAGCCAATCCAAAAGCGTTCCTCTTGGACATCCTTCCAGTGGCTTATTGCTGGCGGAGGGGGAAGGAGGGAGAGGGAAAGGCAGAGGGGGGTGGGGGGGAGCGGGCCTTTGCAAGCCGGAAGACGCCCTTGTCTCCGCCCACTTCCTGTTAATATTTTTTGACAGTTTTCGCGGGAGTTGTGACCCATTCCAGGGCGGCTGCGTAGTAAGTGCGCTTGCGCTACCGGAAAACCGTTGCAGACTGATTGGAGGAAGGTGTAGGGCAGGTAAGTGACTGATCTAAGGGTCAACAACTCCCAGCGTTCTGGAGCCAGAAGGAAAGGGAGAGGATGACTTTCGCAGAAGCGGAGTGGGCTGCTCGCGCTCTCGCAAAGGTCGTTTTAGGGGGTGAGAGGATATTTGTGGAAACAAAGGAAAGAGGGAGACTGTAGTTAGTGTGTGCCCAGGACTGGTGCTCGTGGTGTCTTCCCATTACCCTGTACCTATTTTGTCTGTAGATACAATGATTTAAAATGTTATCTGTAAAGGGTGACCCCCAAGTCTTACTGCAGTTTTAAGCAAGTAAAGCTTGGTCAACAAACCTAATAAAGTTTAAAACTGCACTAAGACTTTATGGACACCTTCTTACAGTGCCGTATTTGCAAGCTAGTTTGCTCAACTAATAGTGGGGGTCAGGAAGACTTGAGTTAGAATCTTGCCTCGGACACTGTGTGACCCTGAGCAAATCATTTAACCTCTTCCTCAATTTCCTCATCAAAAAAATGGGAATGTTAATAGAACCTACCTCACACGGTTGTTGTAAGGATCAAAAAAGAGAACATGTGAAACAGTTTGCAAAACTTTAAAGCACTATATTAGTGCTCAATCAGAGTTACATGGGGCAGCTAGGTGACACAGTGGACAGAGTCCGGACTTGGAGTTAGGAGCTCATCTTCTCAAGTTCTGGCCTCAGACCCATATTAGTTGTATGACCCTGGGCAAGTCACTTAACCATGTTTGCCTCGGTTTCTTCATCTGTAAAGTGAGCTATGGAGTCACGAAGAGTCTGACATGAACAACTCAAAATAACACTATCGTGCCAGGCACAGGCTAGCTCTGGGGATACAAAAAGAGCAAAAGACAGTCCTTGCCCTCCCCAAGCTTACATTCTATATTGTATGCAGTTGTCCTTCCCCACCCCACCCCCCATAACTTGTAAGCTTCTTGAGGTCAAGGAATGCCTTTATTTTCTGTGTAAACTCACTACCTGGCACATAATTGTAGTCATTTAATAATGCCTTGTTAATTGATTAAGGGAATCTATTACATCAGCTTTCCTCTCTCACTTCTCCTGACCCCCTCCCCATGCTGCCTTATTAATTTGTCATCTATAGCCTAACTTTAAACTGTGGGTTCTGACCCACTATGGGGTCTAGTAACTGAATGTGGGGGGTCCGTAAAAGATTTGGCAAAGGTTATGTATACCTATATTATATACCTATATACCTGGGGTCGCAAAATTTTTCTGGTGAAAAGGGTATATAGGTATGTAACAAAGCTTCTTAACCTTTTATTGTTTGCAATTTTGGGGGGACCCCCCACATTCAGTTACCCATAGGAGGTGTTTACCCACAGTTTAAGAAGCTAGGGTCTAGGCAAGAGTTACAGTTTAAAAAAAAAAACACAACAATTCTAGGGTTTTTGGTGGACTGACAGTATTCATATCAAGCCTGCTATTTTTCATAATAATCCAAATCTAACAATTGTTCATTATGGATCTGTTATATATAAAAGTGTATTCTAGGTGCTGGGTGGAAATACAGGAAAAAAAAAGAGGAAAAATAGTTCCTGCACTGAAATTGAGACCTTTGTTGTCATTTAGTTGTTTTCAGTCATGTCCAACTCTTTGTGGCCCCATTTAGGGTTTTCTTGGCAAAGATACAAAAGTGGTATGCCATTTCCTTCTCTAGCAATTAGGACCATTGAGACCAATTCTTTGCTATGTCTGTACCCTCTGTGGGTCATTTCCTGGACTCTTCATGAATTCAGTTATCATTTCAATGAAAATTGCCCTTAGTTAATATACCCTAGTCCAGTGGTTCTCAAAGGGTATATACTATACTAGCACCAGGTGTGCCATGAATTGTATGGAACTTAACATTCACGGTGTCCAAACTTCCTTATTGCAAGAGCTTCAAATTTATTGTTTTAATTTTATGTCATGGTCCCAATTGTCCGTCTGGTGAAACCTAAAGGCGCCTTATTATAATTTTCTGAAGGCATAAAGCAAAATTCATGGGATTACAATGGAAGTTAATTATATTGAAATATAGTTATCAAAATATTTAATATTTTTTTAAAAAACCATTCACTGACCCCAGGTTAAGAATCGTCTTGATGTTCAATATTGTACAGGGATCAAAGAATTTGAGAACCATTGCCTTAATCTTTCCTGAGGTCAAATCCTAGATCACTAGCATTGCCAAAGCTCCCAGACATCAAAAACTTAACAAGTTCTAATGAGAATTATCTTCACCCCCCCCTTTTTTTTTAAAAAAGCACTCTTGCATACAACTAAATAAAATTTACCTTTATAATATTATGTACACAAAAAATATAGTGTAAAAGTAACCCAAGATTCTCAAAAACTGAGCTAATAGAGCTCTTGCCTAGTCAGCTATGTTAGAAATACTTCTATATTTTTGGCAACAGGTTGTACTATGCAAGAACCAACCTAATAAAAATGTTACCTAATAGATTGGGAAAGAATTCTTTGTTATGGTAACCCATGAAATGAAAAGTAGAAAATGGCCCTTTAATCTTCTGTGACCCCTTTCCATTTGGATAATGATGGTGATTACATTACAGAAAAAGAAACAAAGAGTGTTAAGATTCACACAGTTTTTAGGCCATTTTTAAAACATCAAGTGTTGGTATTATAAATTTGAAGGTTTTTTTCCAATGACTGTACTATTGGAATTCTATCACTATTAATATTTGCCTCCACTCTGAGCCACTACATTATGCACTCTAGAAAACACAGAAGGCCTGGGGAAGGGGGTGGTAGTTAATGGGAACTGCTCACCAAGGTCCCGGGCATCAATTGCTATTGTTACATATGTTTTTTGCTTGCTTACCTCTAAACCCCTTTTCTGAGCCCTGCATTACAGTTAGGATCTTGGGATTGGCATCAAAACCAAATCATCCCAGCAACTATTGTAAACTAGTGGAATCTCTGCTTTTCATTGATTGGACAAACTGCTCAACCTCTCAACAGCTGAACAGTTCTCTTCCCTTCTCTCCATCCTCCCTGCTGATGGAAGAAATGAACAAGCAAATAAATTTTGTGATGAAGTGAAGAACTACCATACTTCAAGCAAATCTAAAGATAAAACTCTAGGAAATAAGAATAATTCAGCAATAACTGCCAGTGGAATCTCAGGAAAGAATGAAATGTTACAAGAACTCTGGAAGTGACTAAATGACCTAATGAAAGGACTGAATGCAGAGATAAATAGTGGAATGGATTGCTTTGAAAAGAAGTTAGAGAAACCTTAAAACATTTAATGCTCTGCAGGAAAGAACTAAAAATTAAATGATAACAAAAACAATTTTAAAGTCAAAATAAAGCAAATTATGAGAAATAGCTACTGTCAAAGTAGCTGATCTGGAAATGGGGGCAGAGAGGAAATCTAAGAATCATCAAGTTTGAAACAAAAGACCTGATTACCAAATTTCAAGGAATCATAAAGGAAAATTCTCCAAAAGTTTTAGAAGGGGTGGGAGGTAAAGTGTGGCTAGTATCCACAAATCTCTAGCACAAAGAAGTGTCAGATAGATTACATCCATAAATCTGTCAAGTTATAGAGCTTCTAGGTCATTGAAAAAAAAATATTTCAGGAAGGGACAGGTCTTGGATTAAGGAACTTCAGTCATAACTGCAGAACTACTTATCAGCTATGAATAAAGAAAACAAAGATCAGTGTATGACATACTGAAAAGCAAAAGAAAGTCGTTTGCATCCAGGTCCTGTGTATGCTTATGTATGAGGAGAGGAGAGGTAGAAAGAGGGTAGGACTATGGACTTTTAACAGAATGGATGCTTTCTAAGCCTTCTTGTTAAAATATCAACATCTGTACAGAGCCTTCAAAAAGTAAATACAGCACACACACACACACACACACATTTAAGAAAGGTTCAAAACTTTGGGGGGGGGGGGAGATTGAGGGTTAAGTGACTTGCCCAGAGTCACACAGCTAGTGTCAAGTGGCTGAGGTCAGATTTGAACTCAGGTCCTCCTGAATCCAGGGCTGGTGCTTTATCTACTCTGCCACCTAGCTGCCTCTGGTTCAAAACTTTTAATGTCTCAAAAGGGCTGAATGATGATCAATTATTTTCATCCCAAGAGAGAAGAGACTGTATTTTCCTTCTGGTGTCCCATTGTCTCTAAGGGTCAAAGAGGGAAAGAAGAGGGAAAACTTTGGCTTAAAGAGAGTTGTCCTCTCCCTTCTCTAGAGCTTTGCTTTTCCTTTGTCTTCTTAACCCTACTGGGATTGAGTTATTTGATGTAGTAAATTTGAGGAGAAAGTAACCACTAGATGGTGCTTGAAGTCTTCTTTGAATTAAAAAAAAAAGTTTGATTAAATTTACTTAGAGGATTTTCAGTATTGACAGTCTCTGAAGCACTGGGTAAAAGTTAGGATTTGGTATGCAAAAAATATATATTTCATAAGGCTTTCTCAAATTCTGCCTAAAAACACTTTTCAACTAATATCAATTCCATTCTAAATAAAAGTGTAATTTAGGCAGAATTTGCATACCAAATCCTAACTTTTACCCAGTGCAAAAGGTCAGCAGCAATTTTTTTTTTTTTTTGCCAGTCTTCATTTAGTCATTTCCTCACAAAGGAACAGTGGTGGGTATAGTAGGCAGGTAACCTATATAGCTATAATCCTGGCTTTCTGCTATATCTACAATAGATAGTGTTGACAGCAGGCAGTTTAGAAGTGCTGGTCCAAAAATAGAGAAGTAGAATAAACTAGAAAAGCAAGAAGAGGTTCTCAAGAATGAACAAGGTAGTGGGAAAGCAAATGAATTATCACAACTTTTATGGACCCCAGTGCTTACTAATACTTCTGTATTCTGTCTTGGCTCTTTGCTTCTCCCTTTAGCACAAATGTTTTGAGTTGTTGACAGAAAAAGTTCTCAGTTTGTGAGTTGAGAGACTTGCATTTTATTTTGTCTTCACTCTGACAGTGCCTAGCTTTTGGACCATAGGCAAGAAATTTAAATTCTCCATAATTCTTTTGTTAAAAACTAGGCATAGGGGGCAGCTAGGTGGCGCAGTGGATAGAGCACCGGCCCTGGAGTCAGGAGTACCTGGGTTCAAATCTGGCCTCAGACACTTAACACTTACTAGCTGTGTGACCCTGGGCAAGTCACTTGACCCCAATTGCCTCACTAAAAAAATAAAATAAATAAATAAATAAATAAAAACTAGGCATAATAATTACAACTCTATACAAAATATATACATATATATAGTTGCAAGATTAAAATGTAAGACATATGAAAACACTTTTAAAAAGTAAAATACTGTACAAATGGAAAGATTTTTAGAAGTAAAAATAGTAATAAATTCTCATCTAGATGAGCCGCTAATGACATTACAGTTATTCTATTGTAACTTTTTAATATAGGGAGAGAATCCAAAAGTAAAATAAGTTTATGATATTAATTGGTACTTAGTATATTTGCTTGACATTTTTAAAGTCTTCACATTATCTTTGTTTTTCTTCTCCACAGATCTTAAAGCACTAATTTGTTCCATATAAGTCACGATGCCTGACAGAGCAGGTACAAATCATACAACGGGAACCAAGTCAAAGCAGGAGAGCAGATCTCAACAGTGCAAAGAAACTGGAAAAAGGAAAGTTGATAACAGAGATGCTAAGGAGTCAGAGAAAGAGGTATTCAGAAAACAAGTTGGGATAAAAATGTATTTTTCTCAGCATTCTCTGTGAAATAGAGGAAAGGGATGTTTAGAGACAAAATCAAAAAGATTGAAAAATGAAAAAATATAGGACAGCTAAATGGCGCAGTGGATAAAGCACCGACCCAAGATTCAGGAGGACCTGAGTTCAAATCCATCCTCAGACACTTGACCCTATCTATGTGACCTTGGGCAAGTCACTTAACCCTCATTGCCCCGCAAAGAAAAAAGAAAAGAAAAAATAATGCTAAAACTATAAGTAATAACATTTTCGAATTGAAAAGTGTTTTAAACTCAGCTGGCCCCGGTCCTTTTAATTTTGAAGTGCAGAAACTAAGTCCCAGAGACATTAAGTGATTTGTCCAAAGTAAAACTACACAATAACTAGAACCAAGATATGACTTTAAATTGGAACTTCTTTGCATTATATTACAGTTCTCCCACCTGATATTGATGTTTATGTAGAAAAAGAGATTGTTGCTCAATAACTAAACTAATGGACATTATCAGGTGCCTACTTTGTATCAGACATTTTGTCACTTACCAGGGATACAAAAACCCAAATGAAACAGGTCTTGCCTTCTAGCAGCTTACATTCTAAATAGGGAAAAAATGTGTACATATAAGTGCATAGAGGATATATACAAACTGAATACAAGGCAGTTTGGGGAGGGAGGGCACTAATAAGTGGGAGAGTAGGGGGCAACCATAAAAGGCCTTACCTAGAACTAAATTTTAAAAGTACTAGGAATTTGAAGAGTTGAAAAGAAAGTCCACACTAGACACAGGGAACACTCAGTGAAAAGTTACAGAGATGGGAGATGAGATGGCTTGTGTGAAGAATAGCAAGTAGGCTAGTAAGACTGGACCATTGAGTAGATGGAGGAGAATAATTAAACTATAGGAAAAGTGGGAAGAGGTAGGGTCATGGTTGTGAAAAACGTTTGAGTACCAAAAAGAATAGTTTATATTTGATTCTAGAAGTAATAGGGAACCCCAGAAGTTTATTAATATAATTGATCTCACTATCAATAGCCTTCCTGTCTCCCCAAAACCACTGTCCCTTAATTTTTTTTAAAGCTCTTTGTGACTAATCAGCAAAGTGAATCCACAAAGTTGCTACGGCCACTTCTATGCATAGCCTAGCCAATACAATCCAGTAAGATTGTAGACCTCTTTAAGTCAGGAAGCATATCTGATTTTTATATCTTTTTTTCCCCAGTACCTAGCATAATGTGTTGCATGTAATACACAAAAATAAACTTTTACATTGAATTCCCCACTAGAAACAATACTTTTAAAAGTTGTGCAATACTTTCCCTCATATCTAATTAGAATAAGAGTATCAGGCTGCCAGCATATTTAGGATATTGTGGAAAATTTTTTCTCTAAAATTATTTTTTTTTTGCCTAGGTAAGACAATCAACCAAACAAATGAAGAAACAACAAGAGAGTCCAGAACAACCTTTGCAAGGTTAGTATTTTTCATCTCCTTTTTTTACTTTTGCTCATTTGACTTCTAAAGCCTGGAGATTTTGTAAAGGGATTCCCTCTTGTCTACACATAAAAGATAAAAAATTACTATTTGTAAATTTTATATAGAGTCAGATAGAATAATATTCTCTCTGGTTGCTGGTAATGGTCATGGTAGTACTATCTATTTATAACCTTTATTCCAACTTTTCTTCTTTAACAAGGCAACCATAAAGTTTTACACATGAATATTAACATGCTTTAACCAAGTACTAATTAGAAATTTTATTCCAGCTCAAGTTTTACTCTGATATAAATTATAAAAGACTGAATAATTTTTTTCTTTAATCCTTTTCCAGGAGTAGACTAAAAGATGCCTACAATTGTCATTAGGGGTAGTAATTTTTCTGTTGGTGCTGGGTCATAGTTGGTGCAAGGGGAAGAATAGGAAGAAAACACACGTCAGATATGTGACAACAAATTCTGTTTTTTCTTGGTTTGATGCTAGCAAACTATTTTGCTGTTGTCACTTATGTAAGAGAATCTTGAGCCACTCTCTTGTCATTCAGTCTGATTGGTTCTCCTCTTTGAACAGCTATAAGTGAAAAGCATTCTTCCCCCTCAGAGTATATTGGTAATGAATTTTTTTAACTCTTTTCTGAGAACCAAAGTTGCATGTCAATTTTGAATAACAGTTATATTATTCCTTCTTATTTCAGTTTGAAGGTGCATATTTTAGGCTTGTGCTGGACAATATGACCTTACTACATGGGTTCTTAACCTG
This sequence comes from Dromiciops gliroides, assembly GCF_019393635.1. Taxonomy (NCBI): domain Eukaryota; kingdom Metazoa; phylum Chordata; class Mammalia; order Microbiotheria; family Microbiotheriidae; genus Dromiciops; species Dromiciops gliroides. Next base: position 266,544,889 of record NC_057864.1, read on the forward strand.
CAGTCCATAAACTTGTTTATGTTGCAGTTTTAAATTTTAATAACTTTATTTCAGTATAATTGGATTCCTTTTTAATCTTATGCATTTAAAATATTATTATGAGAATAGGTGCATAGTCTCTGCCACATTTACAAAGTGGTCTATGACATAAAAAAAGTTAAAAATTCCAGTTTTATTGACTTATCTTCACTGACAGCAGAATACATGGAACATTTTCTGTAAATATTAGGTGACTAAGCAGTTGATCTGGTTTCATAAGAATGGATACTTTAATTCATATAATTCTGAGTTCCTTTTTTGCGGGGGGGGGGGGGGGCGGTGTTAGGGCAATGAGGGTTACGTGACTTGCCCCGGGTCACATAGCTAGGATGTGTCAAATGTCTGAGGCCAGATTTGAACTCAGGTCCTCCTGAATCCAGGGCTCATGCTTTATCCACTGCACCACCTAACTACCCCCTGAGTTCCTTATTTTAAAAAATAAATTGAATCACATTTTCAGCAAGAAATCATTTAATTGTCATGCTATTTCTCTTCCCTTGCCAGAAACTGGGAAAAATACAAATAAGAAAAAGAAAACCCTCAAAAATAAAGTAACATGGCAGCCCCTCTCAAAAAACAATAAGGAATATTTTGAGACTATAATGGATTCTGTGATACGGTAAGTATGTATCCTTTGTCACTATTTTTACTTCTATTTTTTTTTCTACAGCTTTGTTTACCCATTTTTAGTTGTGTGTTACTCTTCATGACACAAGTAAAAAATGGGTAAACAAAGCGGTAGACAAATCTTGGCAAAGATACTGAAGTGGTTTGCCATTTCCTTCTCCAGCTCATTTTACAGATGAAGAAACTGAGGCAAACAGGGTTAAGTGACTTGCCTGAGGTCACACAGCTATAACATGTTTGAGGCCAGATTTGAACTCAGGAAGATGAAGCTTCCTAACTCTAGGCTCTACTCCATCCACTGCCCTACCTTGATGCCCCACTCAAATCTACAGCTGCAGTTATTCAAATCCGGGCTCCTGTATCTTAACTGATTAATTTTAAAGTCTGAGCTATAGCAATCTATAGGACTAGCTACACATCAATACATATCATAGTCTCTCTACAACTTGGTTGACAGTCTTTAAGAGTTTCTGTGGCAACCTGATGATGAACTTCTTATCATTCAATTGGGCTAGTCTTCAGAACATAGACATAAATCCAAATATGAAAATTTTCCAGGTTGGTAGAACCCATTAGATTTTGTGCTTTAAGGGAATAGTCTTTAGGAACCCAGAATTATCTATGCTTTATGATGAGGCATTAGAGTAGCACTTTAATAAGGAATGTATTATCATTAGATTTTTCTGAGTGATAAATCTTTTATGGTCTCAGAAGAATGTACACCCAAAGTTTTATCATTCAAATTGAAGAGCTCACTGCTAATTTTTAGAAGACAAGATTATAAGGCCTCTAATTCATTATTTAAATTCTCAGTAGCTTCCATTAATACTGCTGGATTTACAAAAGTCTCTTTGTCCATAGCTTCTTTTGCACCACAGAACTTCAGTCTTATTCAGATGTCCTCAAAGATTCCTATATTTTTTATCATAGCACTAGTAAATAACTGAAATCATAATGGAAAGTATCTTTATTAAGCTTATCAAGGACTATTAAAGTTCTCTCTTTCCATCTCAAAGCCGTAGCCCTCCCTTCACAGCTGTCTGTGTGTCATTGTGAACCTTGAAAGGTTTCCTAAGATCTAAATGAACTGCTAAAAACCCTTTGGAGAGGAAATCTGGCTGCTTTCTCCAGCCTGGGATACAAGAAAAGAAGTACCCTCTCTGGACATTTTGAGGATGCTGTTTTACTTTTCTTTTATGTTTTTATCATTCCCATATATGGCTAAAGCTTAAACTCTGTATTCAAGCATAGTAGTAATCTAGTGTTAAACTTGGTATCATACAACAAAATCCTGAAGATACAGCACCAATTTCATATTGAAACGTCAAAAAGTCCTTACTAACGTGTTTTTTAAGGAGCAGAACTGAGAGTCAGCTAGAAAGGAGAAAAAGTGTAACTAGAGAAGCCAGTTAGAAAGAAGATGAGGTAATTCAGAAATTAAATGACAAAGGACTAGACTAAGAATTTTATCTAGACATATAGAGATAAGGATGAATTATCTCAGAGATTAGGAAAAAAAATGCACTTAGTTTAAATTACTTAATGTTTGAGTCCACTTTTTCTTTAATTATATTTAACTTCTTTTCTAGATCTGTTTTGAGAACTGAAATAAAAGAAAAGAAAAACACTCAAATTCATCTTAACTGCTTAAAAGAAAGGTAATAGTAATGTAAATGTATAGGGTTAAAATGGGGGGAAAGTAAAGATTTTGTGTACTGGTTCCTCCATCACTAAGACAGAAAAGAAAATTGATAACAGCTGTGATAAAAACTAGTAGTTTTCTCTTTTCCATTGTTGAAGATTTCTTGAATTGTGTCATAAAGTGTCTCTGGGAGACTGGAACAGTCTAAAGGAAGTGTCAAATCTCCGTCTGAAGGAAATGGAAACTCTTGAGTCCAATGAAGAACACCTGGAGTTATTGCAGGTATTACACAAATATAAGTGGGAGAGGTTGGCAATACCTAGAAAGTAAGTTGAGAGAGAAAAGTACTGAAAATTTATCACAAATCAGTGTGATACTCTGCCAATATTACCTAAAAAATGGTTTTACCCTTCCTTAAATAAACTTATTTATCATAAATCCTTTTTTCAGCAAGATATCATGTATACCTGAATTTAGCCTGCTGCATTTGAATAATGATCTGGTGTGGTTTTCTCCTTTTATTCCTTTAAATATATTATATTGTTTTCTAATCAAATGCTATAGAATTTTGGAATATTCTTTCTTCTACTTACATTTAATATGCTGTTAGCTGAATACTGCTAGTAACTGCCAAAATTGACCCCAAATCTTTTTTTGTTTGTTTAAACTACTACAACAAATCAATTATAGCAAATTATATGATATATTTAATTGCTAATTCTCAGAACTAACATAGGCTTTTACATATCCTTGGATTCTGGTCTCCAAATTCTATTGCTCAATCCGATTTAACCTTTAAATGTGCTTACTTCTGCCCAAACAGTATGTCAGTCAGTCAGTCAGCAAAACACCATATATTTAGAAACATAAGATATTTTCTATTTCATACTACCTGGAAACTTACAATCTATTAGGCAGTACAAAGTACTCCGTGGTCAGTTATACACACAATACAAGGAAGAAGAGTTATAGATAGTACAAAATATTAGCTATCGCAAAAATAATTAACATATGGATTGACTTCTTTAAAGATATATGTCTTCCAATATCCTTAAGCTTCCTTCCCATTAATGTAGACCTCAAGCCCAACTTCTCCTTCCCTTTTGAGTTTGATTTCATTTACAACAGCATGGGTTCCTAGAATTCACTTCTACAAAAAGTAATCCACAAACTGAATATAGAAAATTGGCTACTATTAATTTTGTGGTTGAATACCATGAGACATTCTGCTGCTGTGTTCAAACAAAAGCTCTATCACTTAGAGAAGATCCTTTACAAATAATAAATGAATGAATAAAATTAAATAATCATATATATAGTATATAAACTAAACAAAGTAAATTTATAAATAATAGACAGCAAATATGAATTCAGGCCCTATTTGGACTCAGACTACCTATGTTTCTGTGACAAGTCATTTAAGTTCTCTGAGCTTCCGTTTTCTCATCCGTAAAATAGGGATCATAGGATTTCTAGCTAGAAAGGACCTTGGAGCCCTCATCCATTTCTTCAATGTATAGATAAGGTGAGGTTATAACCACTGTCCTATAAGTAACAAATAACAGAGCCAGGATTCAAACACTAATACTGTGACTCTAAAGTTCTTGATGTTATTTGAGGAAAAGACTGTAGAGTGGAGAGTATTTATATGCTATTTTCACCATTTTTAAAACAAAATATGACCATTGACTTAATTTATGTGGCAAATATCAAAGCTACATGAATTTTCCCTCAGTTTTGCTAGTGTTCTGAAATATGTATCCCAGATATTTGTTCTTCTTAAACCCCAATTGGCCTCATCCAACAACAACAACAAATCACATATTTACCTGGCATGACATTCAGTGGCCAAAATTTTCTCTTATTCCTTTGGAATAATATCATGAATATTATTTGATATTATTTGGAATTATATCATGACATACAAATTGTACTGTTTTTTCATCTGTAGAATTCATTCAGTTCACCAGACATTTATTAAGCACCTATTATGCACTAGGGTTACATAATGAAATGAAAAGCAGCATGGAATAATGGATAGAGGGCTAACCTTTGAATCAAAACAACCAGAGTTCAAGTTCCACCTCTGATACATACTGGCTGTGTGACTCCTGAGCAAATCAGTTAACCTCTCTCAGTTTTCTCAGGCATGTTTCTAAAACCATAAATTGCAGAATAATTGTTGATTTGCATCTCCATATCACTGAAATCATCTGAACCAAAAACAAAATGTTTTGAGATTACAAAGTAAAATTTAAACAAAAAGAGAGAGACATTGCCCTCGAGTAGTTTACAACATATGGGATTATAATGGGCAAAATAATATTTGTATTATTTATCATTATTGTTGCTAGGAAAGTGCTTTGTGAGTCTTAAAGCAGCATAAAAGTATGAACTATTATAATAGTTACAATTCATTGCCTTTCTTGTCAAGGCCATTGTATCCATATCTTGAGTAGGAAATCTATGGCATGAATACTAAGAGTTTAGGAAACCATGGTTGGCAGTGGTTTCTGTCAGCTAAAATGCTTAGCTCTTTTTGTGACAGGAATCATAAAACTCTGTATTGGACAGTGCCTTGCAATTAGCCCTATTAACTATCGTTTTATTAATTTAAACCCTTTGTTCTACACACATCTACCTAAGCCTACCATGAGCATAAGTATCAAATCTGGTGTGAGTTGTCCTTATGCAGTTCTTATTGGCTTCTAGTTACTCATGTGCTTCTTTTCTTAGCTCTGATAAGACATCTATCTCATAAGCTTTTCTCAGTTTCTACTAGGCATGCTCATCAGTAATAACTTATAGACTCTTTCTCTTTTTAAAAATTCGTTTAACATTTGCCCATCTCCAATTGTATATCAGCTTTCTCATTCTCTAAGATTTCTCAAAGATGACTGACACTGGACCATGTTTTCAAGTTCTTTTATTATGCTGGAATGCAATTTATTTGGACTTGTAACAAATTTAAATTAGCAAGGTGCTCTTCTTACTGTCTTTTCATTTATCTTAGATTTCCTTATTATTTTTCTTGTCAATTTTGAAGGTTTTGTGGGGAGGGGAGAAGATGTCTTTTACTTTCAACAGGCTTGTTTAGGAAATGGAAAGATTAGTGTAACAGAGGGGCAAGGGAAGAAAGTGCCACAAACCCATGTTATTTATCAATTATGGCAGTTTCAAGTTCTAGATGGATTTGAGCATGCCCCTTCCAGTGCAGAAATTGAAATTGATAGTTCAAGGAAATACTTTAACTCAAACGATTTCTTCTGTATAAGCCCCTTAATTTTTTGGACCACCTGGAAAACTTTAGTCTGAAAATAGAAGGCATAGGATTGCCTTCAAATATTCGAACAGTTAACTTGTGGGAAAGAGGTTAAACTCATTCTTTGTAATTCTAACATGTGGTTTCTCAATCCACACTATTCCATAGACCAACAAAATTATCTATATTTTCCACAGTAACTTTAGAACCCTGGGAAGTGAGGTTAAGCTAAAGAGGTAACAGGGTGAGAGATGTAAAATAAAGATAAATTTAAAAGTCCAGTTTTTATGTTTATTGGTTTTAAGGAGTATGGGTATTTGGATCTTTTGTAGTAAATGTCTTGCAGCCTAGTACCAGTCCTGGAACTAGCAGTTGGGAAAGACTTTCTCAGTGTACACTCATGGCCAAGGATATGGTCAGAAACATTAGTGGCACCAACTTTGAAGATACATCACCTTCCATTTGTCAGCATCCTTCTGTTGCCATGTTCATAATTGGGGCTTTTCAAGGGCTGTAGCCACTGGCTGCTGTAATATAATTCTGGAGGAAAACTACCACAGCTGGAAGTAGCAGCATTCCTATATATCACCTGTGTTTCTAACTGGTAGAACCAGGACCTTTAATGCTAGTAGCCATAGCATTGCATACTACTTATACAATTCTCCTGCAGCTTTTCAGTATGGTTGTTTATTATAGATGATTTTTCTGTCTCCTGACACTCACATTTTTTTAAAAACTTGTAATTCACAGATTGCTTTTAGTAATGTCTTAGCTTGTGAAGAAAGCTACTCTTGACATGGTATTTTGTTTGTGTTGGGTTTTTTTTCCTCCCTCTAACCTAGGAAGAGAGTGAAAAAGCATTGAAGGCCACAGAGTTAATAAGTGAGAATATTCAGGACCTTCAGGACAAAATTCGAATTCTTGAGAATGAGTTGGAGGAAGAAGAGGAAAAGACTAAGCAGGTACTCTTCAACAAAAGTATTGTAGATTCTTGGAGCCTGAAGAAAATCTCTGAAGTAAATGCAATTTATTTAAAAATGTGTTGCTTGACTATAGTAGTAGTAAAAGAATAGGGATGAAGTTTATTAAGTACTCTGACAATGTCACTGTCCTACTCAGTAAGATCCAGTAACTTTCTGTTGCCTCTGGAATCAAATCCCTTAACTTCTTAGCTTTTAAACCCTTTACAACCTTATATCAGCCTATCTTTCCAGCCTTATTATTCCCCCTACCAAACTGGTGTTCTCTCTCTACCCCACACTAGACATCCCATCTCCTAAACCCATGACTTTGACTGGCTGTCCTCTTTGCCTGGATTCCTCTGCCTCATAATATCTGTCTTCCTTCAAGATGCCATTCAAGTATCACCTTCTACATAAATCCTGCCCTTATCCTCAACTACCTTGTATTGAACTACTTGTATTTACTTGTATTTATTTTCTTTATATTTCTTCTTTATGTACTTTTATGTCCTTATTGTCTCCCCTGCTAGAGCATAAGCTCCTTGGGAGAAAGGTTTATTTTATTTGTTGTATTTGTATCCCTACCACCTAGCACAGTACTGGGCATTTAATATTTTTTTAATGCAGGGCAGTGAGGGTTAAGTGACTTGCCCAGGGTCACACAGCTAGTAAATGTCAAGTATCTGAGGCTGGATTTAAACTCAGGTCCTCCTCAATCCAGGGCCAGTGCTTTATCCACTGCACCACCCCAATGTAGTATATTCTTAATAACTACCTGATTAATCTACAGATTGACACTACACCTGTTTAAGAAAAAAAAAAGCATCGAATATTTTTCCTCTCTAGGTACTTAAGATAGGTGGTACCAAGGCTCTTTCTCTTCCAGAACTCCCCAAGAAAAGTATTAAAGCCCCAATACTTCATGTAAGTATCTATTTTTCCTATTGTGAATGTAACTAGTTCCTCTTTACATTGTGGTTTAAATTCCTGCTCATGAAACGTTTTCTGAAAAAGGTCTGTATTTCCTAGCTAATTCATTTCTAAAATGTAAATTCTAAAATATAATTTAAGAAGAGGTTTTTCTAACACAATTCCTTGTAGCAAAACAAAAATCTGGGAGACTCTTTGAATATGTGTTGAAGAAACATCCTTGAAAAATATGGCTAATACCTATTTTCCCAATAGATAAAAGGATAAATGATCTTTGATTTAATGATTAATAAAGACAACTTTTTTCTTTCAAGGATCCAAGGATCCTATGCATAATGATACATTATATGTGAAACAATCACTAATTTACACATCGTTAACCAAAGGAAAAGTGGTTTACCATAACCAGCAACCCAGTTTTGGAGACATAATCAAAACTCCATAGGAGGAAATGAAAACAAAGAAATTCCTTTCTACTTGGGAATTCTGGCTCTTCTTCATTCTGCTATTCTCCAAATCAGTGATTACGAAAATGAGGAACACAGCCTCCCAGGGGGCTATGGGACGATTCCTTGGGTTATGTGATCAGCTGGTTTGAGGATGGGAAGAATGCATTGTATCCCATCCTTCCTGAGATAACCAATCATGGGAACCTACTATTTTCCAATATTGCCCTCCTACAGCTAATGGACCCTTCCTTTATCCCTCCCTTCTTAACTGGATAACCTAACACTTCACCTACAGGGTCACAGATGATGGTAGAAGGGAGAATTACTGATGTATTTTTTTTTTAATTGGATACTAGTGTTCTAGATGTCAGTCCTTATTGCTACCTGGCCATAGAGAGAAACAGAAAGAAGTTAGAATAATTGAAAAAAGCCAACATCAGTTTAAAATCAACATTGAAGGGAAAATGAGAGATCAACATGGCATATAAAATGGAAACTATTAGAATTTAAAATAGATTTATTTGTTTTCAATAAATGCTTTATTTTATTTTGACACTGGAAATTTCTTTGTTGTATCTCATACTGTAATCTGTTTTTGTCTTTATCTGTCTGAGCCTCAGTTTTCTCATCTCTGTAAGGGATCCTTTCATCTACTATTCTACATTCATTTACTATATTGCCATCTAAAAACAATTAAAGCAAGAAAGTATTTGAAGCTAACTACTTTATGATGTCCTAAGTCCTAAATTAGCAAATTAAGGAGAATAAAGGAGTGTCTCCATCTCTAAGGAGATAGCTATAACATTTTGTTGTTGTTGTCTTTGTTGTTCATTCAGAATTGGTTGTGGTGGTGAAGAAATTATAAAATTATTTCCACTTTTGCTTTTGCTCATAAGCATCACTATTTTTTTCTTTGATTGAGTTAGCATATGGAGTAAGGGCTCTAAACCTGGGAACCTGTAGCTTTTTTTTAAATATATTTTGATGACTATATTTTTTGTTTGTTTGTTTGTTTTTGTTTTTGTGGGGCAATGGGGGTTAAGTGACTTGCCCAGGGTCACACAGCTAGTAAGTGTCAAGTGTCTGAGGCTGGATTTGAACTCAGGTACTCCTGAATTCAGGGCCAGTGCTCTATCCACTGCGCCACCTAGCTGCCCCTTGATGACTATATTTTAATATATGTTGTTTTCTTTATAGTCTTATGTATTTTATTTTATGCATTTTAAAATATTATTCTGAGAAGGGTCCCTGGACTTCACCAGATTTCCAGAGGGGTCCTTAAGACAAAACAAGCTCAAGAATCTCAGATAAAGATACTGAACTCGTTTCCCAGCAAAAAATATTTCAATTTGGAAATCCTAAGAATTAAACCATTGCAATTTCTTTATTTTTTTTTCCTGAACTCAAAAAACACCAATTTGAGCATCTCCATTTACAAAAAGAAACAGAGCAAGAGGATTGTATACAAAATCTCAAATCATATAAAATTTGGATTTTGGGGGAGGCGGGGCAGTGAGGGTTAAGTTACTTGCCCAGGGTCATGCAGCTAGTAAGTGTCAAGTGTCTGAGGTCACATTTGAACTCAGGTCCTCCTGAATCCAGGGTCGGTGCTTTATCCACTACACCACCTAGCTGCTCCCACAGTTTAGATTTTTTTAAAGTATTTAATAAATTCAGTATGTTGGGGCCCAGACTTGTATGTTTCTCATTGAATCACTGTTTGCTTCTGTTCAAGTTTTTAGTTTACTAATATTCTTATCATTGTTTTCTTTTTGTTCTTTGGCATTGTGATCATTAACTTCCAGCTAATGTGTTTTATTCCAATACTGCATTGAAATGCTTTGTTAAATTTTTAGTAAACTTCACAGAGGTGATTATTGTTTTTCATAGTAGTGCAAAATGCATTGCAGTATAAACATCTGTAAATAAGAGAAAGGTTTTTTATTTGTTAGTTCTCTTTAAGAACATTAGTCTCTTTTGAGATAATTTCATTTTAGATTAACCTCTTTTTTCTTTTTCTGCGTTTTTCTGCATTCTTATGCCACAGGAGGAAATTTTGAAGAGGATCCCAAATCAGAAAGATATTCTAAAGGATCTTCATGTAATGAATAATTCAACAGAGATGAACAACATGTTAATTTTCATAAAAGAAGCCTATACGAAGCTAGATGCCTCCTGAGTGCTTGTACTTTACAGTTGAAGACAATTTGACTTTTAAAAATCAGTGAAAATGATTGTTACCTTTAATGGTCTTTAGATATAATACATGATAAGGCCATCATGAGAATTACAAGTTCCCTATTCATCACAAGCACTTTTTTTAAAAGAGGCATCTCCTGCCAACTGAAATTCCAGAGGCCCTAGATCATTTCCAGAAATGAACAAGTCTAGGTGCTGTAGTCTTCCCATTCCACATCTTCCTGATGTGTGCCTTAAGATGGGCCCTTAAAGAACAAGCTTTACTCAGCTATTGTGGCTTTTCTGGACCAGGGTTTCAGCTGAATATAACTCGATTATTTTTAATCAAGGGATCAACCAAATAAAACAGGACATAGAGTAATTAACATGTACCTTTCAGAAGTAACTGAACTTTCAATGGCTAGTCACTCAGAACTGGAAGAACTACCCTCTTTCTTTTTTTTTTTTAATCCCTTCTTAGTGCTATTTTCCTCCCTCTGACAACTCCTTGCCCTTCCCAGTGAGCTGTCTCAGTTTTCACTGATAATCCATGAGAAACTAGGTGATTTATAAATGTAATTTAGGATGTCTAATGGCATCAATATTTTATTTCTGTGAGCGTTTAGATACCAAAACCTTTTTTCCCTCTCCAGATTATCATGGAGGCATGATTGTGTCCCAGAAGACTGATTACTAGAGAAATGCATGTATACTATGTCCCCTTAGAGTATCACCTCGAAAATACCTGAGGCCTATATTTTTTAGATAGATTTTTTTTTCTGCAAGAAATTTTGGCTTGTTGATGCCAATGTGCATATATTCATGTTGATGTATTACTGAAGTGGTATAGTTTAAAAGCTAAACTCAAGTAACAGTCATATAATTGGTTGTGAAGTTGAAATAGATTATTTGGGAAAATCAGGGCATTGTCTATTGGTTTTTGTCTATGAAATAAAATATATGTAATTCATTTTCTTTATACTATGTATTAATATAAATGCTACATCTTATTATTTAAAATAATAAATGTTTAAAATAGGAAGCAGTGTTGAAAATCATCTAATTCCCCAGTTTGCAAATTATAAAAAAGATGTCTTATAAAAAAATAGTAAAAGAGGACTGAATTTAGAGTAAGAAAATATCTTCCTGAACCTGACTGTTGACCCCTTTTTTGCAAAATCCCTTGGAATCATCTTCATAAAGGTCTTGATCCATGAAATCGGTACTGTTGACAAGTATTTCAAGGTTGGCAGGGATTTCCTGTGGCCCTTCAAATGATTCTATCCATAGAATGGGAAAAAAGCTCACATATTTTGTGTAAGATGTAAAGTCTGGTAACATGGAAGACCAAATAAACAGGCTATTTAGGAAGAATTAATTAAAGGTATCTGTTGTTGTTGTTCAGTTGTTACAGTCATGTCCAACTCTTTATGACCTCATTTGGGGTTTTCTTGGCAAAAATAGTGGAGTGGTTTGCCATTTCCTTCTCCAGCTCATTTTACAGATGAGGAATTAAAGCAAACACGGTTAGGTGACTTGCCCAGGATCACACAGCTAGTAAATATCTGAGTCCAGATTTGAACTCAGGAAGATGTCTTCCTGACTTTAGGTCCAGCTCTCTATGCACTGTACTACCTAGCTGCCCTAAAGGTAGCTACCATGGCTATTTTTCAAATGGAATTTTAATAAAAAAATACCTATAGTTAAAATGTATTGTGTTTTATTGGAAGCATTTCTCATTGATTAAGTAATGTGAATGGCTGTGTTCTTAGACCTGAAGCTCATGGCTAGGAACTTAAAAGAAATGTAAACTTGGGAGAGGGCAGTCTCTTTAACCCTGAATGCCTCAGTTTCTCATCTATAAAATGAGCTGGAGAAGTAAATGACAAATAATTCTAGTATCTTGATAAGAAAATCCCAAATAGGGTCATGAAGAGTGAGACATAATTGAAACAACTCAATAACAAAACTTGGGAGAATGGATCTGGGGTTATTTGGTGGCAAGTGGATATGCAAAAATGATGGGGGAAAAGGTAAATGTTTAATGACTGGCTCTCCAAAAATGTACAATACATTTTAAAATTTAACCTGAATTATTAACATTTTCCATCACTTTCTTAAGAAGTAGCAATAAATTAGACCCTGATTTGTAGTGTTTACTTCATTTCCAAGGTATAACCATGTTGAATATTTTAACAAATGACTCTCTTAATCCTAGATTAATCCTAGATGGTTCTAGTACACCCCTGGATAGAAGCCACTTGGACTATGTCAGCATGTTGCTGCCAGACATTTCTCCAATGAACCAAAAAAAGTACATGTATGTTTATTGAGTAAAATTTGCTAGTCCTCTATCCACGGTGCAGAATGCATGTGGATATCTCTGGAGAAAACATGCTTATTTAGTTGTAAGTGATACTTTGATAAAGTCGCTGTTGACCCAGAAACACCCTTATTATTTCAAAACTTTATTTTAGATTACAAAAAGAAAATGGGAAGGGGACAGGAGGCAGAGAGCAAAAGAGATTTTTTTTAAAATGTCCCTAGACAGAAAGTTAAAAAATGAGCTGAGGCAAACTCAGTGCTTTGTCATAGTGATTTCACCTTCTTAAGAGTCACTGAATGTCTTTTCCCTCATCCTCAATTGATGTCAGAAAAAAATAACTACAGATTTTGTTTTTATACAAAATACCAGCAGCAAAACCTGAAGTTAAAGGATTAGCACCCATTTTATTTGAGGGTATAGAGTTTCTTGGTTTTCTCTATTTATTGCAAAATAAGTGCCTTTGCACCTGGTTAAAAAAAAAAGCAGTGCTCGGATTAATCAGGGTGGCAATGAAAAACCCAACAGTAGTTTTTGAATATAGACCTTCAATTTCCTCTTGTATTTCATGAACTGAAAAGTAGTACTTCACCTGAACAAATAGAAAGAAAGCAATTCAGATTTCCCTGTGGGCTTCAACATCTTCCAGGTGACTGAGGCACTGCTCTGTATTTTAATTAGCTGTTCTTGTTAATAGGGTTATGTCCACTGCTGACTTGTTAGAGTCTTTTAATGATGAAAACACATCATTTATTCTGTTCTGTGTGCTCTAAGGAATTAAACCTTGTACAATCGCCCCATATTAGAGCAATGGAAATGTTGGAGAGGACCTTTTTCTAATTAGATGAAATAATTTGAAAGCATTTAAAAAATTTATATTTCATTTTTCAAGCCACTAGCAAAAGAAGCTCTTTCTAGGCAGTATTTACTTACAGCCCAAATCCTTAAAACTAGAACTCTCCTAATGTGAGAGAGGCATCATTGCAAAATAAATAGATCATTGAACTTTGCATCAAGAAGACCTAGGTTCAAAATCTTTTTCTGGTGCTAAACTACATGATCTTGGGCAGGTCAATTAACCTCACTGAGCCTTAGTTTCCTAATTTGTAACAATCCTCTGGTACTTACAGAGTAATTTGGAAATGTAAATGAGAGAACATATATAAGCAATTTGCAGAATTTAAAGAGATATAAACACCATACAATTATGATATGGAAGAAGCTACCAATTCTAAATCCAAAGGCCTTTTCTTAGTCTTCATCCTTCTTGACTTCTGCAGCACTAGCCTAGTTGACTACTCTTTCCTCTTTGGATTTTCCTGACACAGCTTTCTCCTAGCTCTCCTACTTGTCTGAACATTTCTTCAAGGCCTTTTTTTCTGAGTCATCATCAATGCCTCACCCGTTTGTCTAACTATGCCATAAGATTCAGTCCTGGGCCCTCTTAATGATCATATAAAATACCACCTGTTCATTTATCATCTATGTGGGTAGATAGATAGATTCCAAATTTATATATAAAACTGTTCTTTGCTCCAGACCTACATCTTCATCAGGAGAGCCAATAAGCCTCTCAAACTCCATATCCAAAATGAAACATCACCACCTTTTGCAAATCCATCTCCCTCTATTGAGTCATGAGACAGAATGGTGGTTGCATATATGGATCTGAAGGGTCTTAGGGCACACAGTTCAAGAACTACTGTTTTAAATTGTTCAAGCCCTAACCCACTGTGAACATATTTCCAAGCTGATTGGAAAAGTACTACAAATGAGTGGGTAAGTCCAGTAGTGATTAAATGAAAGTCCAGGAAATAGAGACTCTAAAGATTTAATCCTGTTGTCCACAAAGACTCAGGTATCATAATAATCTCATTTCCCTATAAATGGGGCTAATACCTAAGTATTAAAAGGAGCATGCATTTATTAAAGTGTTTATAGATGATAAGCACATTTTATGGTTTTGCTCTTACAAGTATTTAGTGAATGCCTAATTTATTAAATATTTAACATTCAGTTTTGCCTAAACCTTCAAAAATTATTATTCCAAATTAACTTGCCTTGAAGAGTAATATCCTTTTACATCTGTGGTTTTTCTTCCTTAACATCCCACTTTTCTAATCAAGCATTAGTCTAGTTCATCTCAATCTGAAATGGTTATGTATAGAAGAAATATGATTAAATTATAGGAGATAGCAATTGCAGCTATGATTTCATTGGTATAATAACTACTGGTGGAGGAAACTCCATCTCCCAATGCAGGTTAGAACTTTCTCTGCAATATATAACCTTAGAGAGTTGCACTGACAGGTTAAATGTACTCGTCAGGGGTGGAATGTGAACAAAGTCTTAGCTTTTCCGCCAGCTCCCTCTCCACTATACCACATAGAAATAGAAGACAATTAAGGTTCTAAAACACAAGTTTGATCTAGGACATCAATGAGCTTACTGGTTAAAACTTTTGATTTGATGGAGGTATAAGTACTTTATGAAAAGTTATCTGTCTGAAACAGCTAGATATCAACCTGCCTAGAAATAAGATTCACTAAATAATTTGTGTAGCTCCCATATGGTTCTCTGGCATGCCATAGCTGACTGTCACCTTTCTAAGATATTTAATGCTCTTGTTCATTATCTATCAGTCAGTCACTAAGCATTTGTCAAGTCCCTACAATCTATCAGGTCTATGCTAAGCACTGAACTTATATTCCACTGAGGAAACAAAATGTGTGTGTGTGTATGTGTGTGTGGGTGTGTGTGGGTGTGTATACATATATATACATATATATATATGTATGTGTGTAGACAATATAAATTAAAATGGTGCATCAGAAAAAACTATAGATAATAACTCTGGTTTTAAAACCAAAACAATTGGCCTGTGTTCTTGTGGAATGGACTAAATCTTTTAAGCACACTGAATGGGAAAAAGTCAAGCTCTAAAGCATTCTCTTGTAATAAGAAGGATAATTATTCACTTATTCATAGGTTAAGAGGATGATAATATTATGTCTAGAGCTGGAAAGGACCTCAGAGACCATATTGTCCAACCTCCTGCTTTTACAGGTGAAGAAACTTAAGTCTGTATAGGTTGTGACTTGGCCAAGGTCACTTAGGTAGTAAATATTAGTTCATTCAATAAGCATTAAAGTGGAAAAATGATTTGTCTTCCTTTTGATGTTAAATGAGTGACATTTGTTTGTTGAATAAAATAATATTAATACTGTACTCTGTTTTAGGCACAAATCTGCTAGAAACATTTTTTATTAATTTAATACTATTCTAAATCAAAGCATTTCTAGCTTAGAGAAATGTCCCAAATGGCATAGTTCGTTCTTCACCATCACCCAAGCCTTCTGATATCACTCCACCAAGACAATTTAAGAATTTGAAGCAACATGAGAATCTTGATCAAGAATAATGTCACAAAATGATAAAATAGTTTGAGGTTAACATTCTATTCGATCGACCACTTCTAGGTCTGTATCCCAAAGAGACCATAGAAAAGGGAAAAGGACCCACATGTACAAAAATATTTATAGCAACTCTCTTTGTGGTGGCAAAGAATTGGAAATTGAAGGAATGCCCATCAATTGAGGAATGGCTAAACAAGCTGTGGTATATAAATGTAATGTAATACTACTATTGTGCTGTAAGAAATTATGAGCAGAAGGAGTTCAGAGAAACCTGGAAGGACTTACGTGAACTGATGCTGATTGAGAGGAGCAGAAACAGGAGAACATTGTACACAGTAACAGCAACATTGTGTGATGAACAATGGGGATAGACTTGGCTCTTCTCAGCAGTACAAAGATCCAAAACAGTTTCAAAGAACTCATGATAGAAAATGTTCTCAACATCCAAAAAAAAAAAAAAAAAAGAACTGTGGATTATGAATGTAGATTGAACCGTACTGTTTCTACTTTTGGACTGTTTTTGGTTTTTTCCTTTTTTTTTGAGGTTTTTACCTTGTGCTCTTATTCTTCTTTCACAAGATGAATAATGCAGAAATATGTTTAATGTGATTATACATATACAGCCTATATAAGACTGCTTTCTGTCTTGGGGAGGAGGTAGGGAAGGAAGGGTGGGTGGGAGAAAAATTTGGAACTATATGTAACTGGAAAATAATAAAATACTTTTATTTATTTAAAAAAACATTCCACACAATCCAACTAGAAAATAGTTACTTAATCTTTAGAGAATACTCCTGGAAAATCATCCTTCTAAAACCACTTATCCCTCTTTGAGCATTCACCTCAAGAGCTCCGAACCCACCCCCCTCACAAATACCCTGAAATAATGAAAGTAATCAAAAATCCCTCCAATGGAGAAAAGTAGGGACTTCCTTTAGAAGTCACTAATTTAATCCCTTCTGTGAAAGGAAGAAAGCAATGATCTTAACTAGCTATGAAAAAATGGCTGGAAGTTTGGTTACCACCTTTAATTCATTTTCCTGAGTCTTTGCTATCATTCCTGACCTTTTAACACACCATTCTTGAAACACTTTCATAAATGAAAAAATCTTAAAATGACTTTGAACTAGAGGAATATTACTTCTTATAATTTTCATTAGAACTATAGAGAAAATCTTTTAATATGTTCTCATATATCAAAGATTGCTGATTTCCAGCTTCTTCCAAGTTTTAGATACAATGCAGCTTGGATAACTTCACCCTGTGGCATCATTTGAAGGCTGTCCCAACTGTTCCCCTACATTAGTAAATAAAGGTTAAAACCCCTGGAAATCTGCCATACTATATCAAGATCAGGTAAGATGGAAAACAATATTCTCCCATGTGACTATCTTTCTGAATTGAGGCAATCTCTTATGGACCTTAGAGACTTCTGTAACATTAATCATCCTCTGGTAGAGGCAGTGTTTTGGAGGAAGGGGGGAGGGGAGAAAGAGGGAGAATGAGTGAAGAGAGGGAGAGAGAGACAGAGAGAGAGAGAGAGGCGGAGAGGAGAAGGGAGAGAAGGCGGGGAAGGGAGGGAGAGAGAGGGGCAGAGACAGAGAGACAGATTTAAATAACAACTCTTAAACAGCTTTCTGCTGGCTGAAGTAAATAATGCTCATTTCTTGGAGATGAAGAAACATGGAACTGCACTTTTTAGAAAAAAATAAAATTTATATTAAGAGAAGAAATAAAGACTGTTAAAAAAATCTCTAGATTGCCTTCAGCTCCACTTGATCTTATTTTCTTTGTTTGACTGAAGCTATCAGACAGGAAAGTTACTTTTAGGAAAAATAAAGAGATTTCAAGTATAACCAAGGCTTTCCTGGTTTTGATTTCAGGGGTGTCAGCAAAGTCAGGAAAGTTTAGAAACATGGGATGTCATGATGCCCTCCTGACCCTGTGTCCCTTTTCCTTCCAGTAGCCTCCCTGAATTTGGCCAATATTAATCATTCCACACCCATTTGCCTTGTTACCTCTTTACATTACTAGAAGATTCCCCATTCAGGAGTTCTCTATGCCAGTGAAATCATAGATCCAGTACTAATACCTATGCTAACCTTGTTTTAGATTTCATGATGTTTGTCAGAAATTAGTCCGAGATGAATATGGTGTTAAAGAGATAAAGAAGTAACTGAATAGGTGAAAGAACAAGGGATTTAAAATGATTTCCTTTTCATTGCCAACATAAATCCCTCCTCCTCTAGAGGTGTGGACATTTTCCTCCTCCCTCCTCTTCTACATAAAGGCTATAATAGACTTAAAGACTATGCGCTCTCTTCTCCTTTATCATTCTTCAAACCCACAGAACTGAGATATTGCTGTTACAATCTCAACTTCAAGGTGAACTATCTACAGCAGGTAGGAATTGTTTAGTGTATAAGGTCTACAAAGAGGAAATTTTTAAAAAAACAAAAAGGAAAACAAATTGTCCCTGACATAAAAAGAATGGCACACATTTAGATTTAGAAATACATGTGTCAATGCAAAAGGTATTTTATTAATTTTTTAGGTGTACTTCAAAAAAACATAAAATAGGGTTTGTTTGGGCTTTTTTATTTGAATACAGACATGGCCAGAAAAACATGTGGGTGAGTAACCTTTGAAGTTAGCCTATGACTTCTATATTCAGAGCAAAGTGATAAAATGGAATTACAAATAAAAGAGTATTTGTTTAGCATTGTCCCATTTATCATTTTGTTAAAAGGGATATATTTTCTTTTCCCCATATGCCATTGTCAAAATATCTACTATATTTCTTTGTTTTCAGTGGATGTATTATGCACATTAATTAATGAAATATTTTAAGCATTTGTTGCACCCTGGTGGGGACAGAAACGCTCCAGAGAAACAGAACTCCCTAAAAGCTGTATAGGCATAATTATTTTTCTTGGCACATTCTTTGAATTAGGGACTCTGTTATTAAAGTCAATTTAGTCAAGGCATCAGAAGCAGCCCTAGTCCCTGAATGCAAATTGTTTGTGGTTGCTCAAATTTGGAGGGGAAGGTGTACCCCTCTAAGTCAAATTGGAATTGTCATTGTAATTTTTTTAATCTCATTCATAATGATATTCTTAAATGTGTCAGAAAACTTATTCCCTTATGAAAATTTACACACGCAAGTGTATGTGTGTGTAGATATAGATATAGATAATATAGATATAGATATCTTGTTTTTCTTATTTGGTTAGTCTTTTAAAAATAAAATTAAAGTAGATTTGCAAAATATGCTACCTTAAGGGAAATCACCATCTGAATTTGAAACTTGATAGGTCACACTGATCCTTTCAAAATAATTGGAAGAGTGAAAAACAGTATAATTCTTACTAAGAACTTAATGGTATGTGTGCAGTGAAGAAAGAACATTATCCTCCCCTTTTTCAATTTGTTTCCACGCTGAGTGACCGGGCAAAAAAACTAAACAAAAACTGGAGCAGGATGGAGGGAGGAATAGTTGAAGATTGGTTTCTATTCATTTATTTTTCTTATAGGCTAAATAGTTTGCTTCATTTGCAGGAGAGGGAAGGGGAAGGAAGACTTTTATCACTATGCTTACTCTTTGATGAATTTTTATTGAGATGGAGTATTCAAGGATTAGATTCAAGAAGTAAAATACCTTTTGTGAGTTGATATTTGGAAGAAGAAATATATAAAATTTCACGTGTAAAAAGTGATATTATTCTAGACTAATGATAATGATAACTCACTTACATTTATATAGTATTTTAAAGTTTTCAAAACATTTAAAGAGTTGAAAGGCAGAAAGCGTTCAGGCACTGATGCAAAAGAGAACAAGACTGAGAGGAAACATGGGTTTGGAGTGTGAAGGAACCCTAAAGATCATCTCAAGGTTATGCTCTTCAGTCTTGGAGACAAAAAAAAAACAAGGGAGAAATAAGAAAAATGATATGCAATATTCTAAAATGTTTTAGCTGTATCTTTTGTGAAAACAAGCCAATGAAAACAAATGTCCATTGATTTGGAAATAGCTGAGCAAATGGTACCACCAAACAGATGTAATGGAATATAATTAACTAATAAGAGATAATATGACAGATTTAAAGAAGCTTAGAAAGACTTGTAGCAATTCATATAGAATAAAATAAGCATAATCAATAGAATAATGTACACAGGTAGGTGGGGGAAGGGAAAGAGAAAGAGAGAGATGGGGGGGGGACTGGCAGGCACAGAGAGAAGCACAGGGAGGCACAGAAGATGAATTATAAATTGTGGCATGGTCCTGTACAAGAGATTTCAGAAAAGCTAATATTCAGAATAACCCAAAGTTAGGAAAGGAGAGCTAAGGCCAAGAAAATGGTTTGGGAGTTACCCCCCTTTTAAAGCTACATTGAAGATAATGGATGACAGAGTATGCCAACCTATTCAACTCTTATTTTGCTTCTCTCTTTTTTTTCTTTTTCTTTTCTGAGTACAACTTTTGTACTCAGGCCAGGAAAAAAGGCTAGTAGCATGTTGAAACCCAAGATAAATTAGTATATAGTAAGAAAGCACTTAATTGGCCTGTCCCAAGTCACCTGGCCCAAATGAACTATATACCAGTATACTTAATCTGACAGGTGTCATTACTAAATTACTAACAGTGATCTTTGAAAGGACATACAGCAAATGCTATTATGGGGATTTTTTTTTTAATGGAAGAGAAATTTATAGAACTAAAAAAAAATAACAAAATCCCTCTGAAAGAATAAAAAGGTCAAGAATATCAAGGGAATCAATGAAAACACATGAAAGAAGGAGGGGTCTAGCAGTACTAGTTCTCAAATTATATTACAAAATGATAATCATAAAGCAATTTTATATTGAATAAGAAATAGAGTGGTTGATCAATTGAATAGATCAGAATACATAAAGGAACAAATGAGCACAGTAACCTTGTGTTTGATAAATCCAAAGATACCAGGTACTGGAGCAAGAACTATTTATTCAACAAAAACTGATGGGAAAATTGGAAAGTAGTCTGTAAGAAACTAGGCATAGATCATCTCACACAAAGACTTATTTTTTAAGTATTTTATTATTTTCCAGTTACATATAAGGATAGTTTTCAACATTTGTTTTCATAGGATTTTTAGTTCCAAATTTTTTTCTCCCACCCATCCTCCCTTCCCTCCCTCCTCCCCAAGACAGAAAGCAGTCTTATATAGGTTGTATATGTATAATCACATTAAACATATTTCTGCATTAGTCATCTTGTGAAAGAAGAATCAGAGCACAAGGTAAAAACCTCAAAAAAGAAGGGAAAAAAAAAACAGTCCAAAAGTAGAAACAGTATGGTTCAATCTGCATTCACAATCCACAGTTCTTTTTTTTTTTTTTTTTTTTTTGGATGTTGAGAACATTTTCTATCTATCATGAGTTGTTTGAAACTGTTTTGGATCTTTGTACTGCTGAGAAGAGCCAAGTCTATCCCCATTGTTCATCACACAATGTTGCTGTTACTGTGTACAATGTTCTCCTGTTTCTGCCCCTCTCAATCAGCATCAGTTCACGTAAGTCCTTCCAGGTTTCTCTGAACTCCTTCTGCTCATAATTTCTTACAGCACAATAGTATTCCATTACATTCATATACCACAGCTTGTTTAGCCATTCCCCAATTGATGGGTATTCCTTCAATTTCCAATTCTTTGCCACCACAAAGAGAGTTGCTATAAATATTTTTGTACATGTGGGTCCTTTTCCCTTTTCTATGGTCTCTTTGGGATACAGACCTAGCAGTGGTACCACTGGGTCAAAGGGTATGAACAGTGGCATAGCTCTTTGGGCATAGTTCCAAATTGCTCTCCAGAATGGTTGAATCAGTTCACAGCTCCACCAACAATGCATTAGTGTTCCAATTTTTTCACAGCTTCTCCAACATTTATTATTTTCCTTTTTTGTTATATTAGCCAATCTGATAGGTGTGAAGTGGTACCTTAGAGCTGTTTTAATTTGTATTTCTCTGATCAATGGTGATTTAGAGTATTTTTTTCATATGGCAATAGATAGCTTTGACTTCATCGGAAAACTGCCTGTTCATATCCTTTGACCATTTCTCAATTGGGGAATGACTTGGATTCTTATAAATTTTATTTAGTTCCCTATATATCCTAGAAATGAGATCTTTATCAGAAACACTGGCTATAAAAATTGTTGCCCTGTTTTCTGCCTCCCTTCTAATTTTGACTGCATTGCTTCTGCTTGTACAAAACCTTTTTAATTTAATGTATTCAAAGTCTTCCATCTTGTATTTCATAATATTCTCTGTATCTTGTTTGGACACAAATTGTTTTCCTCTCCATAGATCTGAGAGATAAACTATTCCTTCCTCTCCTAATTTATCTATGGTATCAATATTTATGTCTAAATCTTCAAGTACATGATTTAGACATAAAGGGTAACATAAGCAAATTAGAGGAGCATGTGGGGAAATTTACCTGTCACTATGGATAGGGAAAGAGTTCATGACCAAACATGAGATAGAGAAGTTCATAGGAAGTAAAATGGACAATTTTTATTACATAACATTAAAATGTTTTTGCATAAACAAAACCAATGAAGCCAAAATTAGAAGAAACAGGAAATTACAGGAAAAATTTTATAGAATTTCCCTGATAAAGATCTTATTTCTCAAATATATGGGGAACCAAGCCAAATTTATAAAAAAATAAGAAGCATTCCCCAACTGATAAATGGTCAAAGGATAGGAAAAAAACAATTTTTCAGAAGAAATCAAAGCTATCATCAGTCATATGAAAAAATGTAAATTATAGAAATGCAAATTAAAACAACTCAGAGGTACCACTTCATACCCATCAGACTGGCTAACATGACAGAAACAAAAAATGACAGATGTTAGAGAGTCTGTGGTACACTAGGTACACTATTGGTGGAATTCTGAACTAATCCAGATATTTTGAAGAACAATTTAGAACTATGCCTAAATGGATATAAAACTATACATACCATTTGATGCAACAATACTACTATTAGGTCTATAACCCAAAGAAATCAAAGAAAAAAGAAAAAGACCCAAAAAGTATTTATAGTAGCTCCTTGTTTGTGGTAGCAGAATTAGAAACTACTCAGGGGATACCCATCAATTGGGGAATGTCTAAACAAGTTGTGGTATATTATTATGATGGAATATTATTGATGCTATAATAAATGATGAAGGAGATAGTATCAGAAAAACCTGAGAAGATTTAAATGAACTGATGCAAAGTGAACAGAAACAGAACAATGTACACAGTAACGGAAATTTTGTAGAGATAATCAACTGTGGAAGATTTAGCAATTCTGACCAATACAATGATCCATGACAGTTCCAAAGGACTCACAGTAGAAAATGTCATTCATCTCTAGATAGAGAACTGATAGATTCAGAGTGCAGTTGGAGCATTTTTTGTTTTTTAAATTTTTCTTGCAAAAAGGCTAATGTGCATGAATTCATACATAAAATGAATGTCTTTTTTGCTTTTTTGAGAGGCAGTTGGGGTTAAGTGACTTGCCCAGGGTCACACAGCTAGTAAGTGTCAAATGTCTGAGGCCGGATTTGGACTCAGGTCTTCCTGAATCCAGGGCTGGTACTCTATCCACTGAACCACCTAGCTGCCCCTCTTTTTTGCATTTTTAATGAGTGGGGGATAGAATAGAGAAAGGAGGAGAATTTGAAATTGAAAATATTTTAAAATCAAAAATAGAAGAGAAAAGGCCCTACAAACCATAAATATCAATAAACCCAACTTTTAATCCTGTCAAAATTACAATACATAAAAGAATGTTTAATAGCCATGTAGCAAAGGAATCAGCATAAAGTACTAGCATGGCATCATCTCAACAGGTGATGTGAAATTAGTCTTTTTTTTTTAAGTAGATCATGGGAATGTAAAAAATATAGTCACTAGCTAATATTCAAATATTTGACAAACCCTATCATGCTTTTCTTATATATAAGATAGATTTGGGCTAGATAATGGTTTATTTAGATGAGTTCAGAAATAGTTGGATGGTTAGACTTGAAAAATAGTCAGAGATGGTTTGATATTAACCTGGAAAGAACCCTTTAGTGCTGTGTCATAGGGACTTATAGCCTTGTGTTAATCATTACTTTGTAAAAAGCAGTTACTTGGGGGCAGCTAGGTGGTACAGTGGATAGAGCACCGGCCCTGGAGTCAGGAGGACCTGAGTTCAAATCCGGCCTCAGACACTTAACACACACTTACTAGCTGTGTGACCCTGGGCAAGTCACTTAACCCCAATTGCCTCACTAAAAAAAAAAAAAAAAAAAAAAAGCAGTTACTTGAATACAGTCATACATGGCATTCTTATTGGACATGATACAAAATTGGAACAGATAGCTAATACATTGGAAAATAGATTCAATCCAAAATGATCTTGAGGCTAAAACATTGGACCAAATCTAATAAGATAAAAGTTAATAGATATTAATGTAAAGTTGTACATTTGGGGTTTGAATAAAACACAACACATACACAAATACAAAAAAGAGGAAGCATAATTAGACAAATTTGTCTGAGAAAGATCTGGAGGTTTTCATTTCAGTACTCTGATGTGGCATCCTAAAAAGCTGTTAGGGTCTTATGGTGCAGTAAAAGAAGCATATTTAATGGGAGAAATGCAAATCTAAACAACTCTGAGACTTCATTTCACATACAACAAATTAACAAAAATAATCAAAGATGAGGATAGTTAATGCTGGAAAGGTTGTGAAAAGAAGGTTACATTAATCTGCTCTTGCTGTAGCTGTAAATTGCTCTAACCATTCTGGAAAGCTATTTAAAATTAAGTCATCCTATATCCCACTGCAAAAAAAAAAAAAAAAAAAAAAGGCTAAAATGTCTATACAAAAAGACTTCATTGAGAGACTTGTGTTCCATATATACCAAAATGTTTATAGCAGCACTTTTGGTAGTAGGAACTGGAACAGAATTTATTGTACTTTAGGTCAACTAAAAAAAAAGTAAGCCTATCAATCAGCAGAACAGAGTAAATGACATGGATGCCAGTCAAATGAAGGAAATGACTTTCTGTATATAGAGAAAGGTGTTTTTAAAAGTCATGGAATTGGGGGGCTGAGCCATGATGGTGGAGAAAAGGCAGTGACTTGCCTGAGCTCTCCTCAAGACCCCTCCAAATACCTTTAAATAAAGCCATAAGACAATTCCTGGAGCAGTAGAACCCACAAAAGGACAGGGTGAAATCATTTTCCAGCCAAAGACAACTTAGAAGGTCAGCAGTATGAGAAAATAATTATTAATAATGGGTTTTGTGGGGTACTCAGGGACCACACACACACACACACACACACACACACACACACACACACACACACACACACACTCTCAGGAATTCTGACTGGTTTCTCAGAGCCAGCCCAAAGGTGCATTAGAGATCAGACTAACTCAGTAAAGTAGAGACAATAAAACCCACACCTACCCTAAAGCCTTTGCCCTCAGAGGGTCTATCTTTCACTAGACCCTGAGGTCAGCAAGGCACAGTTCATTTTAATATGGACCACCTTCAGATCTTGTCAACCAGTGGAATTGAATGATTCTAGACAATTAGCTTTGAGCAGTGTGGAAGAGCCCTCCCTAGGAAGGGATGAATTGGGGTGGACTGCCTGGGACTCCATGTGAACTAGCCACTAGTTCTCTTCTCTCTCTGTAGGTAATATAGGACTTCTGAACTGTGTTTGGAGCCATGTGTGCTCACTCTCTCTCTCTCTCTCTCTCTCTCTCTAGTGCTGGGGTTTTTTTGACTTGTGTTAAAGGAGGTCAATGCTCTTCTAACATTTAAATATGATTTAATAAATGCTTGCTGCCAAAATTGGTGCAATAGCCTCTAATTTATAAGTAGCAATATATTAGAAACCCCAGCCAAGTTCCCCAATAATCTGGGCAGAAAAGGGCTAGTCTCCCCAATATTGCAAATGACAGAGCAGGAAAGGTCTTTTGTACTGGAGTGAGAGTGGAATGCAGTCAAACTCAGGCAACCCCAGCAAAGATCCAACCCTAGCACAGACTCATCCAAAGCCAAAGCAAACCAGGAGCAAACCTCAGGAGCCTCTTAATTAGCAGTGTAACTCAGCCCACAGACAGTAAGGGGGTCAAACAACTCTTTGCTAACATTTAGGCAGAACTCTGTTGTTTTGCCCATACTTGGATCCAGGTCACAGTCTTGAGTGGTGGTCCCAGGGGGGAGGAGCACAAGCACACAAGAGCTTGCAGCCACAGTGGAGCCAGATTCTGTTCATAGTTCCAGGGCAGGAAAGCAGGCCTGTGGTTACTTGCAGAACAGAGCATAGGCCAGGAGAGTAGTAAACATACCTCTCTTTATATCATACCATGATGGAAGAACTAGGGACTTACAAACTCCTAGAAGTATCTCAGAGAACAGCTGCACAAACCCCATGAAGCCTGGGACAGTGCGCCCTTAACCCTGGAAATAGTGCCCCACTTTAAGAAGGAGTTAAAAGACAAGAAATAGGCTGGCAAAAGGAGCAGACAGAAAAAGATGCTGACCCTAGAAAGTTTCTTTGGTGACAAAGAAGATCAAAATACACCCTCAGACAAAGATAACAAAGTCAAGTTCCTATATCCAAAGCTTCCAAGAAAAATATGAATTGGTCTCGAACCATAGAAACACTCAAAAAAGACTTTGAAAATAAAGTAAGAGAGGTGGGGGAAAAATGGAAAGAGAAATGAGAGTGATGCAAGAAAATCATGAAAAAAAAAGTCAACAGCTTGGTAAAGGAGACATGAAAAATACCGAAGAAAATAACACCTCAAAAAACAGACTGAGCCAACTGGTAAAAGAGGTACAAAAAGCCAATGAGGAAAAGAATGCCTTGAAAAGCCAAACTGGTCAACTAGAAAAGGAAGTACAAAATCTCTCTAAAAAAAATAATAAATAAAAATTATAAATAAAGCACCAACTCTGGATTCAAGAGGACCTGAGTTCAAAATAATTCCTTACAAATTAGGATTGAGCAACTGACTTTACTGAGCTAATGACTTTATAAGAAATCAAGAAACAATAAAGCAAAACCAAAAGAACGAAAAAATAAAAGGCAATGTGAAATATTTCATTGGAAAAAAAATGACTTGAAAAATAAATCCAGGAGAGGTAATTTGAAAATTATTGGACTAACTGAAAGCATGATCAAAAAAAAGAGCCTAGACATAATCTTCCAAGAAGTTGTCTGGGAAAATTGCCCTGATATTCTAGAAACAGAAGATAAAATAAAAATGGAAAAAATCCACCAATCACCTCCTGAAAGAGACCCCAAAATGAAAACTTCCAGGAATATTATAGTCAAATTCCAGAGCTCCCAGGTGAAGGAGAAAATATTGCAAGCAGCCAGAAAGAAACAATTCAAGTATTGTGGAGCTACTGTCAGGATAACACAAGATTTAGCAGCTTCTACATTAAAGGATTGGAGCACTTGAAACATTATATTCCAGAGGCAAAGGAACTGGAATTAAAACCAAGAATCACCTACCCAGAAAAACTGTGTATAATCCTCCAGGGGGAAAAATGGGACTTCAATGAAAGAGAGGACTTTCAGCCATGCTTAATGAAAAGACCTGAGCTGAATAGAAAATTTGACTTTCAAATACAAGACCCTAGGAAGCATAAAAAGGTAAACAGGAAAAAAGAAATCATAAGGGATATTAAGAGGTTAAACTGTTTACATTCCTACATGGGAAGATGATACTTGTAACTCATAAGAGCTTTCTCATTATTAGGGCAGATGGATGGAGTATATTTAGACAGAGGACACAGGTGTGAGTTGAATATGAAGGTATGCTATCTTTTAAAAAATAAAATTAGGGGCAGCCAGGTGGTGCAGTGGATAAAGCACTGGCCCTGGATTCAAGAGGACCTGAGTTCAAATCCAGCCTCAGACACTTGACATTTACTAGCTATGTGACCCTGGGCAAGTCACTTAACCCTCATTGCCTCACCAATAAACAAACAAACAAATAAATGAATAAGTGAGTAGATAAATAAATAAATGGATGGATGAATGAATAAAAAAATAAAATTATGGGGTGATTGGAATGCACTTGGAGAAAGGGAAAGGGAGAGGTGGAATGGGGTAAAGTATCTCACATAAAAGAAACAAGAAACAGTTTATAGTGGAAGGGAAGTTGGAAGAGGTGCTGGAGAGTGAGTAAACCTTACTATCATCAGAGCTGGCTCAAAGAGGGAATAACATACACACTCAATTTGGTATAGTAATCTATCTTACCCTGCAGAAAGTAGGAGGGGAAGGGAATAAGAGGGGCAGGGCAAATAGAAGGGAGGGCAGATTGGGGGAGCGAGCAGTCAGAAGCACAACACTTTTGAAGAGTGATGGGATAAAAGAAAATAGAAAATAGAGTAAATGCCATGGGGAGGGAATAGGATGGAGGGAAATAGCAACTGAAAAAAAATTTGAAGCAGGTTTGTCTGACAGGCCTCATTTCTCAACACATAGAGAACTGAGTCAAATTTATTAAAATAAGATCCATTTTCCAATTGATAGATGATCAAAAGATATGAAGTTTTCAAATGAAATAATCAAAGCTAGGGGTGGCTAGGTGGAGCAGTGGATAAAGCACCGGCCCTGGATTCAGGAGTACCTGAGTTCAAATCCAACCTCAGACACTTGACACTTACTAGCTGTGTGACCCTGGGCAAGTCACTTAACCCCCATTGCCCTGCAAAAAAGAAAGAAAGAAAGAAAGAAAGAAAGAAAGAAAGAAAGAAAGAAAGAAAGAAAGAAAGAAAGAAAGAAAGAAAGAAAGAAAGAAAGAAAGAATCAAAGCTACCTATAGCCATATGGGAAAAAAATGCTCTAACTCACTATTGATTGGAGATATGCAGGGTACTACCTCATACCTATCAGACTGGATAACAGAACAGCAGAGGAAAATGACAAATAATGTAGGAGATATAGGGAAAATGAGACATTATAGCACTTTTGCTGAAGTTGTAACCTGATTCAAACATTCTGTAGAGCAATTTGGAATTATGGCCAAAGGCCTATAAAACTATGTATAGTCTTTGACCTAGTAATACCATTACTAGGTCAGTATGCAAAAAGAGATAAAAAATAAAAAGTTGAATGTGAAATTGAGGAGATGCCCATCAATTGGGAAATGCCTAAACAATTTGTGGGATAAGATTATGATTGAACACTATTATGCTACAAGAAATAATGAGCAAGATTCTAAAAACCAGAAAATACTTACATGAGCTGATGCAAAGTAAAATGTACTATACACAAAATAACAGCAATATTGTAAGATGATCACCTATGAATGACAGCTATTTTCAGCAACACAGTGATCAGAGACAATTTGGAAGGACTAATGAAAAATGCAATCCATCTACAGAGAAAGAACTGATGGTGTCTGAATACAGATTGAAGCATAATTTTTTTTAGTTTCTTTTCTCTTAAGGTTTTTTTTTTGTCTGTTTTCCTTCACAACCTGACTAATGTGGAAATATTTTGCATGACTACACATGTATAACTTATATTGAATTGCTTGAGTTCTTAAGGGGAGTGGGATGGGGAGGGATGGAGGAAGAGAATTTGGAACACAAAGTTTTAAAAATCAATGTTAAAAACTGTTTTTACATGTAAATTGGGGGGAAAATAAAATTCTAAAATCTAAAAATTTAAAAAGTCACGAAATTAAATTATTCACACCATTTGGCCCAACAGTCCTGTACTAGCCATATTACTCAGGCTCATTAATGACAAAATGAAAGTTCTTATATCTTAAAAAAAAATAGTCATATATTCACTAGCTTCATGACCCTGGGCAAGTCACTTGACCCTGATTCACACCAAAAAAAGTCACAGCAACACTTTGTGGCTGCTAAAAACAAAAACAATAAAAGGAAAACAAAAGAATGGAAACTGAATGGGTTCTTATTGATTGGGGAATAACTGAACAAAGAATGGAATATGTCTTCTCTTTCTTTCTCTAAACTTCCTCTCACTGTGATCTTATCACCAAAACTTGATTGCCCTCTCTGTTTGGATGACTCTCAGATCTATATAGCCAGCCCTACTCTCTTCATTTCCAATCCCATAGCTACCTATTGGTAGATTCAACTTGATTTCCTATGGGCATGTTAGAATCAACTTATGCAACACAGAACTAATAATCTTTGCCTCCAAACTCATCCTTCTTCCCAATTTCCTTATTTCTGTGAAGTATATCACCATAATCCTTCTAGTCATCCTTGTTTATAAGCTCAGAGTCATCTTCAACTTGTCCCTCCTCTCAATTGGCAAATTTTATTGATTCTACCTCCATGATGTCTCTCACATCCATATCTTTCTCTTCACTCATCAGGTTACCTCTCCAACTTCAGGTTCTCTCCAAATCATACCTTAACTGTTATAATAACCTAGCTAGATGGTGCAGTGGATAGAGCACTGGCCCTGGAGTCATGAGGACCTGAGTTCAAATCCATTGACAGACACTTAACACTTACTAGCTGTGTGACCCTGGGCAAGTCACTTAACCCCAATTGCTTCACCAAAAAAATCATAGTTGGCTTCTAAATACTGGAAGCAAGATGATTTCTGATTTGTAAATCTCTTAAAGCAAATTATAGGCAAGTGGAAAAGGGCAATAATCATACACTAAGATTAATAAACACCACTTCAAAAATTAACTAAGTGAGGGCTGGGCTTTCCACTGTGTTTAAAAGACAAAGCAAGGGGCAGTTGGAAAAACAATCTAGAATATCAAGTAAAATGATGAAAAGAAGTGGGGTGAAAGGGAGAATAATACTTCCAGATTTCATAATTTATTATGAAATCAAAGCCATCTAGCATTAGTTCAAAAATAGAGAGATGAATGGAACAGATTACACAAGAAAGAAAAAAATTGAAACTCAATAGCCCAGTGATTTTTAAAAAATGGAAAACATAAATTACCTTAGAAAACATCCTCATTTAATTAAAAAAAAAAAAGATTTACTGTGAAAACTGGAAAGTAGTGTGGCAGAAATTAGTCTTACACCAATATCTTCTACCATATTCCACACTTTATAAACAAATATAAACTTCAGAGTATTTTTTAAAATTTAAAAGAAGCTGATCGGGGGCAACTAGGTGGCGCAGTGGATAGAGCACCAGCTCTGGATTCAAGAGGACCTGAGTTGAAATCCAGCCTCAGACACTTAACACTTACTAGCTGTGTGACCCTGAGCAAGTCACTTAACCCCAATTGCCTCAATAAAAAAAAAAGGAGCTGATCATGCACCTTTCACATCTATGGGTAGCAGATGTAGTCTTAACCAAACAAGTGATACAGGCAATTACAAAATATAAAGTCTCTAACTTTAATTACATGAATATGAAAAGCTTTTGCGCATGTTTTCTTTTCCTTTTCTTTTTTTAAACTAATTATACAATCATCAAAATGTTCTTTATCTGTAGTATGCATGTAGTGTGTAGTATGTAGATGTTTTTCTCTTTGTGAAAAATCAGAACATATTCTAATACAAGATATGCAATACAATTTTAAAAGAATAATGATGTCTATGAAAATAAAAAAAAAATCTTTATGTAGCATTTGAACTGACATTATTCCTTTGAGAGAATCTAGAACTTTTCTGGTTGTGTCCCCTTTGGGAGCTTCTGAAATCCCCAAACCTCATGTTAATATCTTGCTGCTTTATTCTACACTCCTGCAAAATGTACCCCCATCTATGGCAATAGAAGCAGGTTCTCAAAGACTGATGATGACTGTCAGACATTTGATTCAGTTTAGTAGAAATTTCCTGTATGGAAGTTAAAATACTTTGGATTATGTTAGTGCTGGTATGTAAAAGCAGTTGACACCCATCTTGCACCTCCTTATTCAGTTTAAGTTCCTCCTGATGAACTCCTCCACCCTTTCTTTCTCTCTTATTTTTTCCTTGTTGATGTTTTCATAATGGTACAAATACCTTACAGGGTATTTAATTAAAGGTAAAAGCAGATCAACAAAATGATTAAGCTTTTCTGTTCCCTTTAAAAATGGACTTTCTAAGTTACAGGAAGGTCATTAGCTTAAAAGCCATGGGAGCATGTGTGGGGGAAGTAACCACTTTGCTAGGCACAAGCAGATGGCGGGTCAAGCCTTGGCAGGTGAAGACTGGGCAGTGGGTGGAGACCGAGCCATGGTTAGAGGCACGTGTGCAGGTGTAGTAGTGGGTGGCCACCCAGCATGGTTAGAGGAGTACAGGTTAGGGGGTAGCAGCAAGTGACTCCAAGGGGGTGGACCTACAGCAGGCCAAGTGGGTAATGAAGCTGAATCTGGAAGAGGAGGAAAGGGAAGGGCAGGCAGAGTAGGAGACTTTGTCACCTCCATGGTGGGCGGATCAAGGGGCATGGCCATGGGAGGTGCAGTAGGTGGGGTCAGGGAAGGGGGAGTTGAGGTCCCAACCACCAGGAGAGACACTGGAGGACCAGGGCAATTAGGCATTCCAGCCTGAAAAGGAGGCTTAACACAGGGTCCTGCTGTCAGTCAGGGTTGCAGAGGCCTCTGGAGGAGGCTAGGTCAGCTTCCAGGTATGCTAAAGAAAAGCATGAGCATGAGGTGCAGCTGGAGAGGGAAGGAAATTAGGTGTAGCAGTTTGCAGAGGTGAGTGCCCCTCTTGCAAGGCAGGAGGTGGGGAGGAGGCAGGAGAAGCTGACATCTCCCCCTATGTAATCTCCTGGCTCAATCTACTCCAGAGTTCTCAATAAAGTACATCCTTGGGGGACATGTGGCACCAGATTATTTGCAAATCTCTCAATGTTTAGAAATCAAATGATCCATACTCTGGCCACAATGGTTGGTCCTCTGATAAACTAGAATAATTTTTATGCCTCCTAAAAAAACATTCAATAAGCTTCCTCTTGGTCATGCCTGGCTGAACTTTCAGTTTACCCTCATCTGAATTCAAGAATAACTTTCCTAAGGGAGACCCCGTGTTATAAAATAGGTTTTAGTATTCTTGGCTTCCATGATATTTAATTCAAACATTTCCTTTCTAAAGGAAAACACACACACACACACACACACACACACACACACACCCCTAACAGGATCTTATTAGATCAGTCTGTAGAATGACTTGGGTCCAGTTTGTTAGAGTAAAAACCCAAAATCATCTCAAAAAAACTTTTCCTTATATCTCCCTGTTTGCCTGTAAGCCAGAGTACAGGTTGAGAAAGAAAGCTTCTATGTACTTAGGAAAAAACAGGCAGGAAAAGGCATATGGAAATTTAAAGATAGGCACATGAAATCAGCCAAAATAGGTAAGATACAAATATAGACTTTCTTACCTAGGTTGCTTGAAGAGAACATGAGAAGACTTCAGGGTCCAAAACATCAATAGTGGTGGCCAACTCTGTTGTTTAAAATATATTGGGGCTGCTTGTCCCTGTTCTAAGTTATTGGGGAACTTAGCTGGGGTTTCTAATATATCACTGCTTTTAAATTAGAGGCTATAGCACCAGTTTGGGCATTATGCATTTATTAATCATATTAAATGTTAGTAAAGAGAGAGAGCACATGGCTCAGAATTAGAGTTCAGAAGCCCTACATTACCTAGATAGAGAGGAGAGTGAGAAGGGACCCATGGCTGCCTCTTTCAGAGTCTCAGCCAACAGAGAGAGCAAGAGAAGAGACAATAAGAGAAGAGAAAGACCCCTGCCTCTCCCCAAGTATTTTTATCCTCTCTCAGGTAGAGGTGGGTCACTGCATATTGATCTAATCTAACTGGCCAGTAACATTTAAGTCCATTGATTGACATGGCTTGGGGTGGGGGTGGGGGGGTCATCCAGGTGACTTAACTTCCTTTAGGTACTCAGGAAAGTCAATCTACATTTCTTTTGCAATTCTACTGGCTCTGGGCTGGCCCTGGGAAATCAGACTGGCTCCAAGTGAACAGAATGAATGTAACAAAGATTAGAAGGAAAGTAGAAAGCTAGGAAATAATCTCTACAGCAAGTTTCTCTGATAAAGGCCTCACTTCTCAAATATATAGAGAACTAAGTCAAATTTATAAGAATACAATCCATTTCCAAATTGATCAAAGAATATGAATGGGCAGTTTTCAGACTGAAAAAATCAAAACTTTCTATAAGCATATGAAGAAGTGCTCTAAATCATTTTTGATTAGAGAAATGCAAATTAAAACAACTCTGAGGTACTACCTCATACCTATTAGATTGGCTAATGTGATTAAAAAAAGGAAAATAATAAATGTTGGAGAGGATGTGGGAAAATTGAGACCCTAATGCACTGTCAGTGGAGTTGTGAACTGATTCAACCACACTAGAGGTCAGAGCAGAGACAAGATGGCAGAGGAAAGTCAGTAAGTTCTTGAAGCTCCCCACATGATCATGACAAAAACCTCCAAATAAAGCCATAAGACAATTCCTGGAGCAGTAGAACCCACAAAAGGATAATGTGAGATCATTTTCCAGCCAAAGACAACTTAGAAAGTTGGCAGGAACTGTCTGTTGTACCAGGGTGATGGTGAAGCACAACCCCTCACTGCATTTGCAATTACAGCCTCAGGCTGGCCAAGCCAGAGAAAGAGACCCCGCCAGAGCCTCTAAATAAGCTTCTGGAACTCAGCCCACAGTCTGGTGATAGGGCTGAGCAGTTGGCCAGGGGAAGATTACAGGGGTCTCTGCTGGTGCTGAGGCAGAACTCGGTTGTTTTACCCGTGCTGGGAACCAGAAAACAATCTTGAGTGGTAGAGGCCCAGGTGGGGAAGGGGCACAGGCTCACCAGAGCTAGCAACCATGGTGAAACAGAATTTTGTTTCTGGGTTAAAGAGCAAAGAGACCTGGGATTATATACAGACCAGAGCATAGGCCAGGCTAGTGGAGAACCTACCTCTCCTTAAATCATATCACCTGGAACCCCCTGAAGCTTCAGACAGTACACCCTGGAAGTAGTGCCCCACTTTAAGAAGGAGTCAAAAGTCGAGAAATAGGTTGGCACAATGAGCAGACAGAAAAAGATGTGAACCATAGAAAGTTTCTTTGGTGACAAGGAAGATCAAAATACACCCTCAGGGGCAGCTAGGTGGTGCAGTGGATAGAGCACTGGCCTGGATTCATGAAGACCTGAGTTCAAAGCCGGCCTTAGACACTTAACAATTACTAGCTGTGTGACCCTGGGCAAGTCACTTAACCCCAATTGCCTCACCAAAAAAAAAAATACACCCTCAGAGGAAGATAGAAAAGTCAAAGCTCCTAAATCTAAAGCATGCAAGAAAAATATGAATTGGTCTCAGGCCAATAGAAGCGCTCAAAAAGGACTTTAAAGATAAAGTAAGAGAGGTAGAGGTAAAATGAAAAGAGAAATGAGAGAATGAAGGAAAGTCATGAAAAAAAGTCAACAGCTTGAAAAGCCAAATGGAAAAGCTCTCTGAATAAAATAATTGCTTAAGAATAAGGATTGAGGGCAGCTAGGTGGCGCAGTGGATAGAGCACCGGCCCTGGATTCAGGAGGACCTGAATTCAAATCTGGCTTCAGACACTTAACACTTACCAGCTGTGTGACCCTGGGCAAGTCACTTAACCCCAATTTCCCCACAAAAAAAAAAAAAAGAATAAGGATTGAACAAATGGAAGCTAATGACTTTATGAGAAATCAAAACACAATAAAGCAAATCCAAATGAATGAAGTAATAGAGGGAAATGTGAAATATCTCCTTGGAAAAATAGCTGACCTGGAAAGTAGATTGAGGAGAGATAATTTGAAAATTATTGGCCCACCTGAAAATCATGATCCAAAAAAGTGCTTAGACATCATCTTCCAAGAGATTGTCAGGGAAAATTGCCCTGATGTTCTAGAAACAGAATGTAAAATAGAAATTGAAAGAATCCACTGATCACATCCTGAAAGACATCCCAAAGGGCAATGGAATTGGAATTACAACCAAAAATCACCTACCCAGCAAAACTATGTATACTCTTTCAGGGGAAAAAATGAGACTTCATTGAAAAAGAGGACTTACAGGCATTCATGATGAAAAGACCTGAATTGAATAGAAAATTTGACTTTCAAATACAAGACCCTAGAGAAGCATAAAAAGGTAAACAGGAAAAAGAAATCATAAGGGATATTAAAAGGTTAAACTGTTTACATTCCTACATGGGAAGATGATACTTCTAACCCATAAGAACTCTTTCCGTATTAGGGCAGCTGAAGGGAATAAATTTAGACAGAGGGTATAGGTGGAAATTGATTATGAAGGATGATATATGTAAAGCATTTATTTTTTGTTTATCTTTTTTTTTGCAGGGCAGTCAGGGTGGGGTGGCATGCCAGGGTCAAGCAACTGGTGAGTGTCTTGTGTCTGAGGCTGAATTTGGGCTTGGGTGATCCTGGGTCCAGGGTGGGTACTTTGTCCATTGTGTCACCTAGCTGTCCCATGATGACATCTTTAAAATAAAATTAAGGGGTAAGAGGATTGCACTGGGATAAAGGGAAAGGGAGAGGTGGAATGGGGTAAAGTATCTCACATAAAAAAAAGCAAGAAAAAGCTTATGGAGTGGAGGGGAAGATGGGGGAGTAGCAGGGGAGTGAATGAGCCTTACTCTTAACAGAATTGGCTCAAAGAGGGAATAACATAAACACTCAAGTGGGTATATTTTGCCCTGCAGGGAAAGGGGATAAGTGGGGAGGGGTGAAGGAAGGGAGGGCAGATTGGGGAAGGGGCAATCAGAAGCAAAACACTTTTGAGAAGGGAAAGGGTAAAAGAAGATATAAAATAAACATCACAGAGAGCAAGTAGGGTGGAGGGAAACAGCAATAGTAACTGGGAAAAAAATTTGAAGTGGAGGCAAAAGCAATGTAAGATGGGGATGATGGTGGTGGTGGTGGTGGTGGTGGTACTTACTTTGCTGGGCTGTTGTGAAGAAAATTCTTCATCAGGTATAAGGTACTATATAAATGTTAGCTATTATTGTTGTTCCAATAATGAACCTCATGGGTGTTCTTTAAGGAAATCTCCCTTTAAAGTACTATATAAATGTAGTTTACTATAAAAAAAAAGATGAGCAGGTTACTATCAGATAAACCTTGAAAGACTTACATGAGCTGATGCAAAGTGAAATATACTGTATACAAAATAACAACAGTATTGTAAGATAATCTGCTGTGAATGACTTAGTTATTTTTCAGCAATGCAATGATCCAAGACAGTTCTTAAGGACTTATGAAAAATGCAATTCATCTACAGAGAAAGAACTAATGGTATCTGAATATAGATGGAAGTCTATTTTGTTGTTTTTGTTGTTAGTGCCTTTTTCTAAATGTTTTTTGTCTGCTATGTTTTTTCATGACTGCACATATATAACATTGAAAATTGTTTGAGTTCTTAAGGGGGGATAGGGAAGAAGGAAGAGAATATGGAACACAAAGTTATAAAAATCGATGTTACAATTTGTTTTTAAATGTAAGGGAAAATTCTAAATAAATAAATAATAATAAATAAATTGGGGGTGGGGCATAGTAGAGGTCAATTTGCAACTATGCCCAAAAGGCAACCAAACAATGCATACCCTTTGATCCAGCAATTCTACTACTAGGTCTGTATCTCAAAGATATCATGAAACAGGGAAAATGACTCACATGTACAAAAATATTTATAGCAATTCTTTTTTGTGGTGGCAAAAAAAAATGGAAACTGAGGTGGTGACCATTAATTAGGGACTGGCTGAACAAGTTGTGGTATATGAATGTAATGGAATACTATTGTGCAATAAGAAATTATGAGCAGATTTCAGAAAAGCCTTGAAAGACTTGTATGAACTGATGCAAAGTGAAATTAGCAGAACTAGAACATTGTATATAGTGACAGCAATAATGTAAGATGATCAACTATGAATGACTTAACTTGTCTGAGCAATACAATTACCCAAGATATTTACAAAGGGCTCATGATGGAAAATGCTATCCACATCCAGAGAAAGAACTGATGGACTCTGAATGCAGGTTGAAGCATACTATTTTCACTTTATTTTTTGTGTTTTTTCCCTTTTGTGTTTTTCCCCACAAATGTGACTAATATGGAAATATGTTTTTACATGATTGCACATAACTATAACCTATATCAAATTGCTTACCATTTTAGGAAGAGGGAAGGAAAGGGAGGGTTGGAAAAATTTTGGAATTCAAAATTTTATAAAAATAAATGCTAAAAATTCTTTTTACATATAATGGGGGAATAAAATACTGTTAACTTTTTTTTTAAATAGTCAAAGTCTGAATATAAATTTTTTTAATATAAATTTTCATGTTTTGTTTTTTTTTATTAGATGCTGTATTGTTCTTAAGAGCTCTGGAGAAGATGATATTGCTCAATTGTTCTACCAAACTCCAGATGTTAGAGCAAATGCTAAGAAGTAACTTTCCTGAATCACTCAAGGTACCATATACCTTGCATTTTCTTGATGTGAGGTAGCAATGCCAGATGCCTGAGAGAACATACTGCAGTGTGACTATATGAAAATTATTTAACATCTCTGGGCCTCATTTTCTTCATCTGAAAATGAGGATATCTGCCTTGATTATGTACAGATTCATGAGATTCCAATTAAATAGTACATGTATGATATTTGCTATGGTTAAAATGGTTTTGAGTCTTCAAGACTTCTTAGTTTTCTTGATACCATATATGCAATTTAGGTAGCTATCAGCAAGAAGACAATGGCCAAAAAGACAAACTTACTTAAGAATTATCTTTCAGAACATTTATCATTTGACCCAGTTATATATAATTTTCTAGCAAAAATATAATTGGTAAAATTGTATAAATATTGATTAAATAGTCACCTTTGTATGTTAATATTAATAGGATAGGGACTGTTCTTAGGAGTCAATTCCCAGAGTAGGAATCAATTCAAATCAGTATTTACTCTGTAACTTAGTCTTAGAGAGTCTAGAAAACTGATAGGTCAAGTTATTTCCCCAGGTTCACTCAGCCAGTATGTTTTAGAGGTAGGTCTTAAATCTACATTATGCCACATTGCCTCTCAATAAATATTATTATATACACATATAGCAAGATTTCTCCTCTTCTCATTTTGTCAAAGATTCTTATTATGATTCTAATATGTTTAAATAATTACCTAATAAAAACAAATGTTTATTAAGGAAAGGCTGTCCAGCATTAAACATTTAAGAGTACGTTGTTAGTTACTAGGAGAGATGAGTTTAAATAAACCATAGTTCCTATCCTCAGGGAGTCTATCGGTTATGTAAATATTTAGTGGGCAGCTAGATAGTACAGAGGATAGAGTGTGAGACCCTGTAGTCAGGAAGACTCACCTTTATGAGTTCAAATCTAGCCGTAGACACTTCCTAGCTGTGTGATCCTGGTCAAGTCACTTAACCATGTTTGCTTCAGTTTCCTCATCTATAAAAGAAGAAATGGCAAATCACTCCAGTATTTTTGCCAAGAAAACCTCAAATGGGGTGATGAAGAGTCTGACAGGACTGAAACAACTGAACAACAACAAAACTATTTAGTAGTTAGTATAGCTAGTAACTTAAATAGTTATATAACTAACTATAGTTAACTCTTAATCATGCTTCTACAAGTCCTTATTCCTTTAGTTTTTTTTATTTGCTTACCCTATAAAATGAATACTTAATGTTTAAATGACTGTTACTGAAGCATGTTTCCCCACAGGCTTTAAAATCTTCTCTTCTAATCCTGAGGCCAGTCATTTGCTGGGGGGGGGGGGGGTTGTCGTGATGCAAGGGTCTAAACTTGAGTTTCAAAAGTGGTGTTACAACTTTTCACTTCAGAACTCTTAATTCATCATTTGGAACAGAAAAAAAAATATGTTAAACAGTAGAAAACCAAGACTAAAGGAAAGAAGTTACAGAGAAGAAGTTTTTAGCTATATATAAGGAAAAACTTAATAGCAAGCAGAGTTGTCAAGGAATTCAATGCATTAATTTGTCACAATGGTAAAGAGTACCTCACCACTTGGATACTTTCAGGTAAAGTCTGGATAAACACTTGGTGATGTTTTAGGATTCTTGTGGGATGGCATGGTCTAAATGCCTTCTGAGTCTCTTCCAGCTCAGAGTTCTTATGATTTTGTAAAGCATAAGTTAGTATTGTGATATTTATTGGATAGCCTTAGTTTCTTACTATACTTGACACATGACATTTTCAACCTACTAGAATTTTATGAGTTTAAAGTAGATGAATATTACCTGCTTATTAATAAAAATCATTTAACATTTGGGAAGGCTCTCTCCATGAAATGGACTTAATGAGAGTATTAATGAAGGGAAAGGTAAGAGGCTCATAGATTTAAATCCAGAAGGGACTTGAGCATTCATCTAGTCTGACACCCTCATTTTACAGAACAGGAAATCAAGCCCTAGAAAGGTTAAGTGGTTTGCCCAAAGTCACACAGTTTGCAGGGCTCAAACACGGACCTGTCGGTATCCAGCCTCATTCCCTATGCCTGGTACTATGCTGCCTCCCAAATGAAGGTCTGATCCTCTAGGGCCAAAACAACTTGGAAAGTCACAGAGACTACAATAAAGGAGTGATTCAAGGAGACAAAAGCAGATTGACTTAACTATCCTCTAAACACCCAGGCCTAATGTCATGAAACTCACAAAGAAAATGCCTATGGAAGTTATCCTTTTAGATGTAAAGGGCACCAGAGAAGAGAACTTTTTAACTGTCATAAAGTGGAAGCTTAGATAAACAGTGTCATTGGAAATGTTTGAAAAAGAAATGGGCCTGGAATAGTGAAAGAATGAGGGTTAATATACAGAGAGGTGGACAACTGCATTGATACTCATGGAATATTAAAAGACCTAGCAAAAGGTCTCTAGTGCTTTCGGTGTATCCACTATTGAATTTTTGTGAGAGAACAAAGGAAAAAAAAATGTTCTACACTACTGAAGGGAGTATCTACTGGAGTATTTGGAATTGTAGAAAGCCTCTAAAGTATAACTTTGTGATTGATCTTATAATTTTATCCTATAAAAGTTTGAACCTTTACACAAACTTGTTATATCTTTCACTGATATACAACCATATTTTATTTAGATTTTTCCCTACTCAACACTCCCCCAATGAAAATGCTAAAGTCATCTGACATATATGCAAATATATACATATGTGTGAGTATATAATATATATGGCATTTTAAAGGTTGTAAAGTACTTTACATAGCTAATGTTTATATATAGTACTTACTATATACCAGGTACTGCCAAGCACTCCCTAATTATTATGTCATTTGATATATTCTCTTACTGGATTCTTATAAGAACTCTGTCAGATGGGTACTCTATATTTCAGTAAGCCTATTAACTCATACATACCTATACATCCTGAGTGATTCTCAATTCATGTTGTCCCACAAATGAATGAATCAATCAATAAACACTTATTAAATTCATACTATATGTCCAATACTGTACTAGGCACTCAGGGTACAAGTACAAAAAAGGGAAATAATCCGTATTACCCAAAATCTTAAATTTAAATGGGAGGGGGCATCTAGGTGGTGCAGTGGATAGAGCACCAGCCCTGGATTCAAGAGGACCCGGTTCAAATCTGGCCTCAGACACTTAACACTTACTAGCTGTGTGACCCTGGGCAAGTCACTTAACCTTCATTGCCTCACCCCCAAAAAAAATTTTAATGGGAGAGTACAAAAAGTATATAAAATACAATATAAATTGTTACTAAATAATAGCCTTTATATAGTGCTTTGAGGTTTACAAAGTACTTTATATATGTTATCACCTTGGATTCTTACAACAACCTTGGTGAGGTAGGTACTAGTATTATTCCCATTTAACAGAAAAGAAAATTGAAGCAGACAGAGGTTGAGTAACTTGCCCAGGGTCACATAGCCAGTACATGTGTGAAGAAGGATTTGAATTCCTGTACAAGTTCCATGCTCTGGGCCACCTACCTTGTAAGTGAATTATAAAGTGAATAAATGCAAATATGTGCTAAGTAGTAAAAGAAAAATAAGGCAGTTTAGGAAGGAGGACCTTAGCAATTGGGTGATCAGATTGGGAATGGTTTCATGGAGAAAATGGCATTTGAGCTGCTTCTTAAAGGAAGAGAAGGACAGACTATGGACCTTTCTTAAATTCACAACATGATTTGAATACAAATTGAGTATATCAGTTACTCATCAGCCTTCTTTGCTCTCCTTATGTAACCAATCAATTGTTTTTATTCCAGTCACGTTTTCTGTTGACCTCCCTTCTATCATTTCTCCTACATATCATGCCCATCATATGTCTCTCCATTGCCCTTGGAGTGATATTCAGTCTCAGTTATTCAAAGCTTATAATATTCCATGATGCATCCCAAAATTGAAGAGGAGAAAGAAAATAGACAGAATCACCTCTCATTTCTTTTATGGATCCCAGTTTTCTCCCCGAAACAAGGTCCCATCCTATTAATATCAATATTCTTCCAGAGATGTACAAGGAAGTCCCTATGGGCACTCTTATACCCATTTTATAGATGAGGAAACCTGAAGCTCAGAGAGGTTAAG
Organism: Dromiciops gliroides; assembly: GCF_019393635.1. Classification (NCBI taxonomy): domain Eukaryota; kingdom Metazoa; phylum Chordata; class Mammalia; order Microbiotheria; family Microbiotheriidae; genus Dromiciops; species Dromiciops gliroides. The sequence continues at coordinate 266,587,340 of NC_057864.1, forward strand.
CAATTTGTCCAGGGACACACATCAAATAAGTATAAGAGGGAGGAACTGAGCCCACATCTCTCCTCATTATGAGTCCAGTGGTCTTTCTGTTTTTTATAGTGTTCCCATCTTACTTGACAATCTCAATTGGATGATAAAGATGCATTTGTATTTGACAGTTCTCATTAGATCTTAGGTATCAGATGCCAATCATAAGGGTGCTTGACACTACTATATTATACTTTATGACTCAGTCATCTCAAGAACCAACTTCTATTTGAAGCCTTCCATTTCCTCCCAACTGCTAGTGTCCTCCATAAACTATTTTGCATTTATTCTGTATGTATTTATATATGTATATGTTGTCTCCAACAATAAACTGTAGGTTACTTGATAATAGAGACTATTTCCTTTTTTTCTGTATTTGTATCCTCAACACCTAGACTTGGGACATAGAGTTCAATAAATGTTTGTTGATTGATACAAAGTAACATAGGATTGCATAGATCTGGCACATGTTTTTTTTTGGGGGGGGGGATACTAAGAAGATGGACAGAGAAGCAGGAGAATCCATTTCCTTTCCATTTTTCTCCTTATTATCTCAGTGGTAAAATTGTTATTGCTCAGTAGGACATAAAGAATACCACTTCAATGAAAGGCATTAATAGTTGGATTTTCATTTACATTCCTCTCTGGATTTCTTGGCTCAGGTTTATGGAGCAGTAATGAACATGAATCGTGGAAATCCCTTTCAGAAGGAAGTGGTACTAGATGCATGGCCAGACTTCAAAACTGTCATCACTCGGCGTAAGAAACAGGTATCTACTGGTATTGCAAATCAGTTTATAATTGTGTCGTCCGGAGAGCAGAGAAGGACCGTAATAACAGGGGGTGGATGACATTTTGGAGGGGGGGAATAGGGATTAGAATCACTCAGAAAGAAAGGAACAAAGTCAGTGACCAGGCTAATTTTATATGCTGTCAAGTGAAACGGTTATCAAACAAAATAACACATAACTATGTAATGATTGGAATGACACCACCTGCTGGAGACTTACCTCCACCATGTCCCCATGTCCACCATGAGGAGAATGCCTCTGAGGGCAAGGCCATGCGGCTTTTCCTTGGATGCCTCTTTACTCTTAGCAAGCTGGTTATCTTTTATTACTCTGAATCATAAGAAGGAATTCTTGTGCCCTGGTCAAAGTAGCATGTGGAGGTTAGGAATGAGATGGGAAAGAAAAAAAAGAGCAACACAGAAGACAGTCTAGTCTGATGTAATTGGACTGGAAGACTGTTGAGATTCTGGCTCTAATCCTCCTCCTCGCATTGTCTGTGACCCTAGAACCCCAACCTACAAAAAGATGTAGCTAAAGAAAAGTAGACCCTGTAAGAGAGGTGGACCAATGGGGGCCAATAGATGGGAAGATTTTCACTTGGAAGAAGTAACTCAGATGTGCAGCCTTGGGCAAAAGCCCAATAGATTCATCCTCTTTATGGACATGTTGTTAGAACTATGTTATGAAAATACTCTTTAGTTTAGTAATGTAGGGCTTTTCACTTATATGACTTTCCCCAGGATACAATCAGCAGTGCAGGAGTAGGATCAGAAAGCATAGTTTGGGGGGAGGTAGCCCAAGGTTGAAGTCTGTCAAGGTGTGATTAGTGATAAGACAAGCAGGCAAGGGATTCAAGGAAAAAGAATGGTGTATAGTTGAAATGGTTAATCACAGTGTAAAGATTGCAATTGAAAGAGCAGGAGAGCAGAGCAAGGATGATGGACTGGGACAACAGAGAGAGACGAGTACATATAGATCAGAATGATAAGAAAAATAGGCTTAATAGGAGTGAGGCAGAAGAAAAGATGGAAGAGTAGTTTGTCATGATGAGAGAGAGGAATTTCAGAGTTCTGGATAATGGGATTAAATGGGGACAGGGACTGGATTAGATTTTACTGGTATTGAGAATTTCCAGGTAAGGAAACTCATTCTACCAATGTCATTTGACACCTTCTCTGCAATTTAAAGTTGAGAGTTACCTAGAAAATAGAGAGATTAAGTTATGTGATCAGTGTCACACAGCCAATATGGAACAGAGTAGGGGCAGAACAGGCCTAAATTAGCTTCTTTGTAATTAGCAGTTATTTTCCTCATTCTGATCTTTGAGGGTAAAGGCATGACAAATTTAATCACTTGCATATTTGTTATCATTGTTGTTATTAAAGAAAATTGGTTTTTGTCAAATCACAAACACAGGGGAAATACTGAGATAAGAGATAATCCATGTGATCTATTTGTATATTTTTTACAAACAATACAAATAAGAATATAAAATACATTCAGAATTAAACCTAATTAAATATTTAGTTCAGTCCTGAGCATTTGATATTTAATACAATATAGACAAAGCCATAGCAAAAACTATATTTTGGGAGGCAGCTAGGTGGCGCAGTGGATAGAGCACTGGCCCTGGAGTCAGGAGTACCTGAGTTCAAATCCGGCCTCAGACACTTAATAGTTACTAGCTGTGTGACCCTGGGCAAGTCACTTAACCCCAATTGCCTCACTAAAAAAACAAAAAAACCCTATACTTTTTATTAATTTATTTTTGTTCTACAAAACTTGGTTAAACTTTTGTTTAATTTGGCTAATAATAATAATAATATTGTTTTTATACCTAATTATTCTTCTGCATGGCAGCCCCTCAAATACTTGAAGACAGCTATAATACCCTTTTGGTAACCTTAGTTCTTTCAAACAATCTTCATGTGGTAAGATCTTCAGGCTTGTTGTGATCCTACCCTTGTCTGGATGCTCTCTAATTTGTCAATATTCTGCCTAAAGCATGATCCCTGGGATTGAGCACAACATCTCAGATGTATTCTAGCCAGGACAGAGGATAGAAGAACTACATTTTCCTACTCCTGGACATTATGGCTTTTTAAGAATTCTTTTTTTTTCCCCAGGGCAATGAGGGTTAAGTGACTTGCTCAGGGTCACACATCTAGTAAGTGTCAAGTGTCTGAGGCCGGATTTGAACTCCGGTCCTCCTGAATCCAGGGCTGGTGCTTTATCTACTAAGCCACCTAGCTGCCCCAAAAGATTCTTTTTTTTAAAGTGACATAGGCTATACCTCATTCTCCCAGGGCCAAAGATAGAAAAAGGCGTTGTTGCTGGTTTAAGGGTTTAGGATTAATAGAGGCCTCCACCTAAGTGGGTATTGTGATCATATGGAACAGAATTAATTATACCCTTCAAGAAGACCAATGCCTGAGGGTAGGGGCTCCAAAGTCAGTGCCTGAGTGGCTATGGGACAGGAGCACTGCTCGCCTTGATCCAGTGCTGAAGAATCATTGATAGGAGGAAAAGGTACTTAAGTCTGAATCTTGGTATTAGAGTTGCTCACATGCTTGGTGGGTAATGGCAAGTTCCAGTGTAGTTGCAGTGACTCAAGTCAAAATAACACTCAATTCCAGGGCAGAGACTGCCATGAGGATAAGGAGTCATGGAGGAGGGTAGCACATGTCCTTCATCCTTCAAGTGTTGGCATCTCTTACTCTTGTGCACACCTTCTGACTATTCTAGATGCTCTCCTCTGGAATCAGCTCTAGCCTTTGATTATGAAAGTAGGATAGAGACCTAATACTTCTACAATTCCTCTGTTCTGCACCTCGGTTGGAATTCCTCATTTAGACTGCTCAGGACCTAGAGAAGTCATAAAAGCTTTTGTTAACCAATTAAATGCCTTCTCATATCATTTGCTCCTGTTTGAAAGCTCTGAGAGGCTTATTTGGCCTTCCTAGCAGTGCTGAAGAGTTACACACTTTACCATGGCATAATTAAGGAGACACAAAAACAAAACAAAACAATAAAACAAAAAACTTGACACTAGCCGTGTAACCCTGGGCAAATAATTTAACCCACATTGCCCGACAAAAAACCCAAAACAAAACAAAACATAATTAAGGAGTCAACAAAAACAGTGGATGGATAATCCAACCCCAGAAAGGGTGAGAGAGCTACTAGGTACATATCAGCAATCTCCCTGAAAGGAAAATTCAAGGAAGGACACAAACTCTAGAATATGAATTACCTTTCCCATTTAATCATTGCTTTAGAGACATTCTACTTTTTTAATATTGCCTAAAAATAGTCATGCAACACTTGTGTGTATATATACACAAATATATAAAAATGCACATATGTGTATATAATAACTAGAATTCATTAGTATCTACTAAGTGCCAGACACCATGGTAAGTGCATTATAAATATTATCTCATTTGACCCTCATGGCAACCCTGGGAGACATATGCTATTATGAACCTCATTTTATAGTTGAAGAAACTGAAGTGGACACAAGTGACTTGTCTCAGGTCACACAGCTAGTAAATGTCTGAGGACAGATTTGAACACAGGTCTTCCTAATTCCAGGCCCATCACTTTATTCACTGTACCATCTAACTCTGTGTGTGTGTGTGTGTGTGTGTGTGTGTGTGTGTGTGTGTGTGTGTGTGAGAGAGAGAGAGAGAGAGAGAGAGAGAGAGAGAGAAAGAGAGAGAGTTTATAAAAGGAGATATTTGTAAATGAAAGTGACAAAGAAACAAAATATATCAATAAATAAATATGTATATATATACACACATACACATTGGCACACTCCACATATATATGTATATAACATATATGTATCTATTCACCTACATCTATGTACATATGGATGCATGCATATCTGTATCTATATACATGTATAACTATATATACATATATAAACATATCAAAATATACACATATATTATACACATTCGGTTCAGTTGCTTTTCAATTGTGTCTGACTCTCTGCAATTTTATTTGGGGTTTCCTTGGCATATAATGAAGTGGTTTGCCATTCCCTTTCTTCTACAGCTCATTGTACAGACAAGGAACTGAGACAAATGGTTAAGGGACTTGTCCTGGGTCACACAGCTAGTAAGTATCAGAGGTCAGAATTGAACTCAGGACAATGAGTCTTTCTGACTACAGGCCCAGCACTCTATCCACATCTTATATGTCTTGTCTACATCTATACACATACATATATAAATAATACCTTTTGGAAGCAACTACTATAAAGGAGAAATTCTATTTAAGAATTTGGAACTGAGCAGGACATCAACCTTTAAAATTTGGATCTCCTATAGGTTTTTGTTTGTTTGTTTTTGTTTTTGTTTTTGGCGGGGCAACGAGGGTTAAGTGACATGCCCAGAGTCACACAGCTAGTAAGTGCCAAGTGTCTGCGGCCGGATTTGAACTTAGGTCCTCCTGAATCCAAGGCTGGTGCTTTATCCACTGCGCCACCTAGCTGCCCCCTCTCCTATAGGGTTTTTGTCAATTTCATGACTATATACTTTTTCCTAGGCTAAGACAGATGACCTGGACCATTATACCAATGCCTATGCAGTCTTCTATAAGGATTCCAAAGCTTATCGTAAGCTTCTAGAGGAGCCTGATATTATCAACTGGGAGCAAGTCTTTCAGATACAAGGTAAAGTCAAGTGTGTCAAAAGAGCTATAGACTCAGCAATCTTCCTCTCCCCTACTTCCATTCGTGACTCTGGTTTTTATTTTGTTTTTTGGAGGGGGATTAATATTTGTTTTTAAAAATATGTTTCTTTGTTATATAATGTAAAAAATTAGCTATTATATAAAGAAGATCCTTTAAATTATAATTCCTTTTAAAATTAATTTTATTTTTGGGCTGGACAATAAAGGCTAAATGCCTTGCCCAGGGTCACACAGCTAGTAAATGTCAAGTGCCTGAAGCCAGATTTGAACCCAGGTCCTCCTGAATTCAGGGCCGGTGCTTTATCCACTGTGCCACTTAGCTTCCCCCTATAATTCCTTTTAATAGAAATAATTTTAATAGCACCTGTTATAGATTTCATAGGTGTTCTCAAAAAGTAGATACATATAATATTATTCCTTTCTCATACTCCTGTACACAATCCCACTGTGGTTCTTCTCAGAATCTTGAAATGAGATTGATCTAACAGAGTAGTTTCATATTCTTCTGGGATCTCCATTCTTCGAGTACATTATCTCCCTCTTCTCACAAACATAGCAGAACAAATTTGTAACCTCGGTGCTTGATGATGTTCATTTTAAAATTATTTGCCCTTAAGTTGTTTTTTAGAAATCATTAAGCCTATGAAAAATCTTTGGTTCACCAAATTTGCATCAACCTAACTCATATTTGTCAATGTATCTTCCTTTTCCCCTTTGTTCTGGGGTCCTAATTTTGGGGTTCACAGAATGACCATTTGCTTAGAGAAATACAATCAGATTTCATTATAGATGGATCTGTGAATTGATCTAATTATTCTGGAAAGCAATTTGGAATTGTAAAAAATATACATATACATTTTAATGAGTAAAATGTTTTTTACCTTTTAACTCAGAGATTACACTGCTGGGAAGATACACTTAAAAGGTGAAAGACAGAAAACAAGGCTCCATATCCAAAGAAATATTAATGGTATTACTTTTCAGTGTCATTTAAAAAATAGAAATGAAGTATAAATCCATTGACTTGGGGAATAGCTAAGCAATTATGCCACATAAATAAATATAAAAGAATATTACTACACTGTAAGAAAGGATGAATATAAAGCATTCAGAGAAGAGTAAAAGGACTTCAGAATAAATAGAATCAACAAGACAATATACACAATAGCTACAAGAGTATAAATGGAAAGGGGAGAAAAACCCTAACAGTAATTATAATGGCTAAGCTTGACTTCGCCGTTAAATGGAGGATATGCATCTCCTTTTTTTTTTTTCACAAGTGAGGGAATATGTTTGGAATATTGTATATACTTTCAGACATGATGGATTTCTTGATTTTCCATATTGCTCCAGCCCCCCCCCCTTTTTTCTAATTCTTGTCCACAATATATGGCTTGCTAGTTGTTGGAGGAGAAAAGGATATATTTGCAAATGAAAATGACAAAGAAACAAAATACATCAATAAATAAAAGATTAAAACTACAATTAAGTTCTATAACTCTTCACCCAAATCACCTATAAATAAAAATGATTAAAGCTGGGTGTGGTTATAAATGTCTGTAATCTCTGCTAAGAGGAGTAGTTGAGGCTAGTAGATTGCTTAAACTCAGGAGTTGTGAGCTTCACTAGGGCTAAAGATGATTGAATGTTCACAATAAGTACAACTCCAATATACTGAGCTCTTCAGAAGAGAAGACCATCAGATTATCTAAAGAGGGGTGAACCAGCCCAAGTCAGAAACAGAGCAGGTCAAATTTTCTGTGTAGATGAGTAGTAGTATTGGCCCATGAGTGACTACTGCTCTTCCATCTTGTGTGAGATGAGGAGATTCAGTCTTAAAAACAAAAACAAACAAAAACAAATTATTAGGACAGAATATATTTGTCCTTTTGATTATTTTCATGAATCCTGCTACTTTCTGTTCTAGGGACTCATTATTTTAAGGCACTAATTCTTAAATATTTTGGTTTCAAGGCCCCTTAAAAATTATTAGTAGCTTCTCCCCTTCTTCCTGAAAGGCTTTTGTTTAGATGGAATATACATACATATGTGTATTTTCATACACACATATTCCACATTAGAAAATATTACATATATGAATATGTACATATATGTATATATATAATCACATTAGAAATTAGAACATAGTGTTTTATTCTTTTATTATGAAAATATTTTCTACCTAATGGACACACTGAAAGAGTCTAGGGGATCAGATATCACACACTTGCAAACCACTTTAAGGCTTTAAGGCCTTGGACATGATGGATGAGTGCTTACTACAATTATCTTTTCCACATTGCAACTTTTCCCATCATGGTTTTGTTATATCATGGGTTGGCATAAGAAATTAAATGGGAATTTGGGGGAAGTTTTGTGGAAACCACAGATGACACAGAAAAGGTTTTGAGACTCAGAAATATACAATATGTGTGTGTATGTGTATGTATATATATGTAGATATAGATATATTATATAACATCAACATATGTTATCTTTTAATACCATAATAATTCAGACTTCTTCTCTGATACAAAGGAAGGGCGCAAAAATTTTATGCATATTTTCCAGATCCAGGTCCCACGTGCCTAACCCCTGTGATGTGGAAGGGATAAGTGTATTACAGCTAACCTACATATCATTACAAAGATAGCCATTCTTTTTTTGGAACTAAGTTTGCAATCTTTGGCTGCATTAAGAGAATTATAGTATTTTCCCCTGTACCCTAGTCAGACCACATTTAGAATACTGTATTTGGTTTTTAAAGCTTCATTTTAGGAAGGACATGGGTAAACTAGAAAGCATCCAGAGGAGAACCTGGTGAAGAGACAAGTGTGGTGCAATGGAAAGAGCAGTGAGTCAAAAGACCTGCATCCAAATTCCTTCTCTGCCACAAATATCTGTATGACTCTGGACAAGTTCCTTGACTCCTCTGAACCATATCTTCCTCCTTTGTAAAATGAAGGGGCTGAAGTAGATGACATCTAAAATCTCTTACCACTCTAACGCTAGGATTCTAAGGGCCTAGAAACCATAAATGGGAAACATTTGAAAGAAGTTGGTAGGTCACCTGAGGCTCTTACAAGACATGGATTGCTTGGAGACCAGGGAGGAGGAGGAATATAAGAATGATTTTTAAAAACTGAATAATTTTTAAATGTATTACATATATACTTTGACAAAATTTGCATTCAGTAGAAAAATAGCTCTTCTATCAATGCCACTCAAGCTGAGATCCTCTTTTAATCCCCTTTCCCTCCTCTCCCCTCCCCAAGTTGCCAGAGGTGGGCTCTAGACTGTGGGTTTATTCAGATTTATTCAGAAGGAGAAGAGGGTGGTGTCTTGGTTGCCAAAATGTCTAATTATGGCTTAGGAAATTAGTGTATTTAACCTGGATATAAGTACTATGTTCCAGAATTTAAAGGGCAATTATGTAGAAAGGAGATTAGACTTGCTCTCTTGGGTCCACAAGGGGCAAAACTGACTGATGGATAGAAGTTTTGGAAAGGCAGAGGTAAACTTGTTTAAATAAAAACTTTCTAATAATTAGAGTTATGCAAAAATGGAATGGCCTGCTTTGGGAGAGAGTTGATTCCCTCTCAGTAGAAATGTTCAGGCAAAAGCTGGATGACTATTAATCAGGTATATAGTAGAGAGGATTTTTTACTTAGTCAATTGGCTGGACTTCATAGCCTCAGTCCCTCCAACTTAGATCTACGATACCTTGGGTCCCTTGTATTTTGTAGGATTATCAGGAATCTTTAAGGTGTTCAAGTATAACAAACCCATTGCACAGATAGGAAAACTTAGGACCAGAGATATCTAGTGATTTGCCCAATTATACACACATAGAAAGTAGCAGAACTAAAATTTCAAAGTCTCCAAATCCAATGTGTTTTTTTCTATTACTGTACTACTTCCTCTTACATCTCCAAATCCTTCCTTATTTCTATGAAATGATTTCAAATTTTAAAAAATGTTGAAGCTAATTTCCTTCCAACCCTTGCTTTATTCATCAGGCCCTGTTGTTCCTCATTCCACTTTCATGAAAAAGGAGGTGGTCCTGGCAGATGATAGATTAGAAGTATAGAATGAGTGAGATACATATTTTCAAATATTGTTTTGCCTGACTATAGTTATTTGTTACAATAGAGATGGGGAGGGAAAGTTAATAGGTAATGATGAAAGAAATAAAGGAAGGAAGGAAGGAAGGAAGGAAGGAAGGAAGGAAGGAAGGAAGGAAGGAAGGAAGGAAGGAAGGAAGGAAGGAAGGAAGGAAGGAAGAAAGGAAGGAAAAAATGAAAGAAAGAAAGAAAGAAAGAAAGAAAGAAAGAAAGGAAGGAAGGAAGGAAGGAAGGAAGGAAGGAAGGAAGGAAGGAAGGAAGGAAGGAAGGAAGGAAGGAAGGAAGGAAAGAAAGAAAAATAAAATCACAACTAAGGCACTAAAAAAACAAAAAATCAGAAGGGGACACAAATGGCAATTTTTTTTTGCTTTGGTAAATTTAATATACACTTTTAAGACAAACTGCAGAACAGATTATCATGGTTTCACATGCAGTCCTCATCTTTTGCTATCCTTTTTATATTGAAACAGTTAAGTTCATAGTAAAAATGAAAAGGAAGGAAAGGGGGAAGAATGTGTTTGTAACAATGATCAATCTCTTTTAGGGAAGCAGCTTTCCAAAACATATGGAATTATGAACTTTATTCAGGAGTCATAGGGTTCAAATCTCATCTTAGGCACTTACTAATTTTGACTGAACAACAAAGACCAAGTCACTGAAACTCTGTGTCAGGTTTCTCATCTATAAAGTGGGGATAAGAAAAATTGTACTACTTACCTACAGGCTTGTGGTGATAAAAGTGCTTTCTAAACCTTAAAAGTATGATTCAAGAATGGATTCTTATTTGTTGTCACATTTATGTCTTGGAAGTCATTCTTCTAAAGTATTGGGTGGTCTTGTGGGAACCAGGTCTCACGTGTGTGCGTGCGTGTGTGTGTGTGTGTGTGTGTGTGTGTGTGTGTGTGTGAGTATGTATGTGTGTGTGTGAAAAGGAGGCCATCTCCATTCATCCTTGATGTATATCTTGCCACTGAACCCAGATGGCTCCAGAGGAGAGTGAGATTGGTGACTTTGAACAGCCCTGCCTTATTTAAATCCAATTCACTGCAAGTCATGACATCATGCCCTATGTCATGGTCCTCTTTGAGAATGAAGAACAAACAACAACAGTATCTGGGGGAAAAAAGATACATTGCATTTGACACACTAACCTCTATTGCTTTAAGACAGCTGCATACCCCATAAAGCCCTAGATTTGTATTTGGAAAAACTGGGACTTAAATCCTCCACCAGACACTTATTAGCTGCATGGCCTTGGGAAAGTTATTTAAATTCTCTGGACCTTAGTTTACTCATCTGGAAAATGGAGGACATAATAATAGCCCTTTCAGATACTTACTAAACTGTGTGATACTGGGCAAGTCACTTAACCTCTGTTTGCCTATAAAATGGGAATAATAATAGCATTTACATTCCAGGGTTGTTGTGAGGTTCAAATGACATAATAATGTAAGTAAAGCACTTAGCACAATGCTTGGCATATAGTAAATGCTATATAAATGTTAACTAAATGATCCAGTCCAGTATTTCTTAGATATTCTGATCTCTACTATTCTGATATCTAACTCTTATTTTGTTATCTATTTTGTAAGCAGAAGTAGGAGACATATTATCTGCCATTGAAGGGCTTATAATTCTATCTTGAAAATCAGACTTAACAAACAAATAGAGCAAATTTGTTACTTGCTTGTTAAATTTAATAGTATAACAAATATAAATATAATAATACAACTTAAAGACAAACATATAACAAGTTCATGCATTCACATGTAATTCTCATTTTTGTTGTTTGTAAGTTGATCTGTTTGTTGATGATTGTTAAATTCACAATAGAAAAGAAAATGTAAAGAAAAAAAGGAGATCATATGAATATAGGCATTAATTAGAATAAAAATCTAGGTAGGTGGTACAATGGATTGAGTTCCAGGCCGGGAGTTTGGAAGACTCATCTTCCTAAGTTCAAATCTGGCCTCAGATACTACTTAACTCTAGTTGCCTCAGTTTCCTCATCTATAAAATGAGTTGGAGAAAGAAATAACAAAGCGCTCCAGTATCTTTGCCAAGAAAACCCCAAATGGGGTCACAAAGAGTCAGACATGACTGAAAAATTACACAACAGATATGTAGTTAACAAGTTTATGTTTTTATAACACTTTACTATCTACACAGCACTTTCACATATTACCTTATTTATTCCTCACTACCACCCAGTGAAGAAAATCCTGACAATCTTCATCTTAGTGGATGAGAGGGTGCATCAGAGAAGTCAACTGAATCTTGAGGTCTCTCCCCTAGTAGATGACTGAGTCAGAACTTGAAATTACATTCACAGAATCCTAGATATAAACCTGGAGAGAATCTTAGAGGTTAGAAGTTATTGACTTCTTGCTTTACAGATCAGGAAAATGCAGCTAGACAGAAAGTGACTCACACAAGGTCATGAAGCTAAAAAGTGCCAGAGTTGAGTTATGAAAAGAGTTTCTCTGACTCTAAATCATGCCACTTCTGATTGATTTTTTTTTCAGGTTTCAAGCTTAGTTTTCTTCCTGCTGCCTTCTGCATGTTGCTAAATTGTTTAGTACATACTCTAAGTACCATAAAAATTCTGTAATGAAGTTACCCTTTATTTCTCAAATAAAACAATTGTTTTCTTTGCCTTTTTTTATTCTTTCTTCATAGGACTCCAGGATGAGATATATGAAGTTTCCAAGGCTGTTGCAAACTTGAAACAGTTGGATGTAAATTTGACATCCTTTAAGGCAATTGAGTTTTCTTCATTCCCTATGCCAGATGTCAATTCCCGGTAGGTTAAGCTAGTTTTCTGAGTTTAGGGGAGGAGTAGCATTAAGAAAATATATGCAGCAGGGGTCAAAACATCTAAACCTTTCAAATTTTCACAGGTTTTTTTTTTTTTTTGGAGGGGTGAAGTTTATGTCAGTGAATTAAGGCTATAGCATTTTTTTGGCACAAAGTATACAACAACAAAGTTCTTAAATTTTTTGCTGGATTTTAAGTATGAATAGATTCTACATTGTCTATGGTAAGCTTCAAATCATTATTTTGCACTTGCATTCACATTACCCAATTTTGTAGTTGTGAGTCAAATAAAGAAAATATTAGCTGAGGTTAGCCTTTGTTTAGCAAGAATAAGTTGGGGGCAGGTAGATGGCAGGGGGCAGCTAGATGGCGCAGTGGATAAAGCACCGATCCTGGATTCAGGGGTACCTGAGTTCAAATCCGGCCTCAGACACTTAACACTTACTAGCTGTGTGATCTTGGGCAAGTCACTTAACCCCAATTGCCTCACCCAAAAATAAATAATTAATTAATTAAAAAATTAAGAATAAGTGGTTTAAATAGAATGCTGCCAGATACCTCCTTCCTAAGGTTGCTGAACTCCAGATAAGCTCCTGCCCCAACCCTGATCCACTCAGCATAATTTCCACTGAATTTATTTTTTAAACTTTGGAGCTGAGAGTACATTTCATGTTGCTTTCCAGAGTGCATTTTGTGAATCTTGCCAGGAATGAAAAATGCTATTTGGCACTCAGAGCATTAGCTTAACAAAAGCTTAAACAAAATTAGAAACCAAGGTTAAATTATAAATATGAGTAGTGGCCATTATCATCATGATCTTGTTCTCATCTTTTTTATTTGGTTATATATGGAATATATTGTTATCAATATTATCATTATGTAAGAATAGTCACTAGGACTTATTAATCACCATCTTGTTTTAATCTTATCCTGTATATTGTCCTGGGAGCTGAAGCCTTCTGCATAAAAAGTTAGACCAGTTAACTCTGGTAACCAGGCCACTGACCCCACTCATTCATTATTTCTTTAGTCTCCTACTCACTGAACAAAAGAAACAAAAACTGGGATACAGTGTCCTATCTGACTATAGCTACCTGGAGGATCAACTGATCTTAAAACATCCTACAACTACAGAACATTTTTTGTAGTTGACCATGCCTTCACCGGCAATAACTTTTCAGTCTTTGGATTCATATTTCCTGGCCTCTTTTGGTTACACTTCTGTAGGCCAAAGGCTAGATTGTTTTCTTGTTTAGTATTTAGATAGCTGACCTTTAACACTAGAGAGAAAGCTGGCAATGCAATGCTGGCACTTACTGATAGTCAAATTTTTTCAAGGTTCCCAGAAGGGATGCCACAGAGAACTGTAGGATTTGCTTACTTATAAGGCAATTGACATTCCTCTGTCTGAGATGACTTTGTAGTTACCAATATGGAACCTATTTTTTTAAAAAAGATCATAGAACAGCTAGGGACTTTGAATTAGAAAATATATGCCATGGGGCAGCTAGGTGGCACAGTGGATAAAACACTGGCCCTGGATTCAGGAGGACCTGAGTTCAAATGTGACCTCAGACATTTGACACTAGCTATGTGACCCTGGGCAAGTCACTTGACCCTCATTGACCCACCAAAAAAAAGTGTGGGGGGGGAATATATCCCTATCTAAATGTTGACTATTATTAGTACAGTATGGTAGATGGTAACTTTATTGATATTATTCTCTCTGAAAGTTCTATAATAACAGCCTTCCTGCCCATGATTTAGATAGAGTCCAATTCTTATAACTTTTTTTGGTGTAAGTTCTGTTCTTTCTACTTTTTCTCTCTATTTTTAATGAAATGGGAGGTATAGATTGAGATATAGGGAATTTGCAAAATGTTATATGTGACTATGTGGAAGCTCTGTGATTTCATCAGTGTGGGAAATTCCTGGTATGGGAACTTACTTGATAAGACCTCAAATTCTTAAAAAGGGTATTATCTGTACCATGGTGAGCAGTTCTTAATTATCATCAGTAACAGCAATATTATTTTCAGAACAGCTTCAAGAAAATGTTATTTTGTCCATTATAAATACCCAAATTAACTATAAAGAAGATATAAAGAAAGGTAATACATCCAGAGAAAAAACTGATAAATATAAATATATATAGAATAATTTAAAACACATTCATATATATGTATACATATACATATATGTGTGTGTGTATATATATATATTGTGTGTATGTGTGTGTGTGTGTGTGTGTCTAATGGTAGCCATCTCTAGGGTGGGGGGAGGGAAGAAAGAAAGAAATTTACATGATAATTTTGTTGTATGTTTGAAAGGAATAGCAAGTTATGCATAGTAGATTTGTAGTTTTATGTACAATCATCTTTTTATTGTATGGTGATGGAAATGTTTGTTTTATTCCATAAATTAAAAATTAAATAAAAAAACAGAATAAATGAGCTTATGTTAAAGCAGAAAGGATTTAGATTAGGTGTAAAGAGAAACTTATTGATACCAGAGTATTTTAAGTGCCTCAAAGGGGTGGCACATTGAACTGTGGAATCTATTTACTTGTAAATCAATTAAGCACTTTACTAACTTGACACTATTCTTGCCTAAAATGGTCTTATCTGTAAATTTGTATGGCAAGAAAGAAATGAACAGAATGATTTCTAATTCTGTGACTGAATTCTATCTAACATGCCACATTTTTCTTTAGAGTGGCGTCTTCTCCTCAGCTGTCTTACCTGAGTGTGGCTGAGGCTGATCTGCTAAACAGGACTTGGTCCCGGGGTGGAAATGAACAGTGCCACCGGTACCTTGCCAACCTAATCTACTGCTTTCCTAGTGTGTGTGTCCGAGATGAAAATGGCAAACCAGTTTCCTGGGCTATCACAGATCAATTTGCTACAATGATTCATGGTTATACCTTGCCAGAACACCGCAGGAAAGGTTATAGCCGGCTGGTATCTGTGACATTGGCCAGAAAGCTCCAAAGCCGGGGATTCCCATGTCAAGGAAATGTCTTAGATGATAACACAGCATCAATAACTCTTCTCAAAAGTCTTAATGCTCAGTTTTTGCCTTGCCGCTTTCATAGACTTATCCTCACTCCTAGGGCTTTCACTGTCTAGACATACCTATACCTAAAGCAGAATTGGCACTCTTTTTTACTTTCTCTGCCTACCCAATACTTCCTTATTTACCAGGGAATAAGGAATTGAAATGGAAATATGAGAGTCCTAATCTTGTCCTGGAAGAAATATGAAGACCTGGGAAATCATGATTCTTTTCTTCCCAGGTTCCCTTGGAAGCAATTAAAGGGGTCAGGAGCTACTAAAAAGTGGTTCTGTCAGCCATTCATAGGTACTCAGCTCAAGCAATTCTGTGTTCCACATTTTCATGGATAGGCTAAAGTGGGAGTCAGCAGCCCTTCCTTAGCAATATGACAGAAGCTAGCATTTCCAGATGAAAGACTTGACATATAGGCATTTGACTACAGCTTAGTTTCTATAACCCGGTCTACTGACCTAGCTCTCTAACATCTTGATCTCCCTGTATTAACCCACATCACCTTCTGTTCCCATCACTTTTGACTTAGCTCTTCATGTATTAACCTTTACTTTACTTTCCCTTTATCTTACTAGAACTCATCCATGTGTTTCCAAGAGCTAGGTGATGACCATAAATAGAATGCTGGTCTGGAGTCAGGAAGATCTGAGTTTGGATCTAGCCTCAGATACCAATTGTGTGATTCTGGGCGAGTCACCTTACTTCTGTATTCCTCAGTTTCCTCAACTATAAAATAGAGATAATAACAACACATATTTCATAGGGTTATTACAAAGACCAAATGAGATATATGTTAAGCACTTAGCACAGTGCCTGGCATATAGGAGTCATTTAATAAATGCTTGTTTCCTTCTCTCCCTTCCCTTCCCACCCTTCAGATAATTTAGACTCCTAGGGTGATAGAATAATAGTGTGGACTATTTAAATCTTAATAAGCGTTAAAGTTTCTAAGCCAACCACTATGCATCTCTCTTCTGTCTTGAGACTTATTTCCCTCCTTCCACCTGCCTCCACTTACCCCTCCACTTGTTAACTTTAAAAGTAGAAATCTAGGAGGCGGCTAGGTGGCATAGTAGATAAAGCACCAGTCCTGGATTCAGGAGGACCTGAGTTCAAATCCGACCTCAGACACTTGACATTTACTAGCTGTGTGACCCTGGGCAAGTCACTTAACCCCCATTGCCCCGCAAAAATAAATAAATAGATAGATAGATAGATAGATAAATAAATAAAGTAGAAATCTATCTGGTATAAGACCTAGCTTCTTAAACTATGGGTAATGTAACTGAATATGGGGGCTCCTGCAGTCTTGGTTCTGAACACATAACATGTCCATTGTGCATACCCCCATAAAGTTGCATAAAAGTTTCTCTGGTAAAGAGAGTACCACGGGGGTGGGGTGGGGGCAGCTAGGTGGTGCAACGGATAAAGCACAGGCCCTGGATTCAGGAGGACCTGAGTTCAAACGAAGCCTCAGATACTTGACACTTAATAGCTGTGTGACTCTGGGCAAGTCACTTAACCATCATTGCCCTACAAAAACAAAAACAAAACAAAAGAGGTCACAAGTGGAAAAAGTTTAAGAAGCCCTGGTCTAAGGCAAAATTTGTAGTTGTAGGTCCTACATGTAAGGAACTGAAACCCTTAGATTATAGAAAGAAGCTGTTTCAAAAAGAAACACTTGAGAACTACTGGTTTTGAATCTCTCTGAATCTTTTTTTAAAATAACTTTTCCATACTCCCATTTGATAGCAATAAAAAAAAATTGTCACAGGACAGCCATGTTTCTGAGTAGGAACTGTGAATATGATTGCATATTTTACCCTTGAGTAGGGGTTAGAGAAGGCAGATTGGTATACAATAAATTTGATTATTTTAAGAAGGAGAAACAAAGCTAAGAAGATTCATAATGACAACTTGGCAAGGAGACTTTATTGACAGACACCAAAATTTAATATCTCAGTAGTTCTGCTGGTATCTGTGACATTCTAAGGTTTTTAGCCCACTCCTTAGGAAGTAAAAAACCAAGGTTCAGAAAAGTTAGATGACTTGCCTAAGGTTCACATAAGTAGTAAAGTAGCAGAATGGAAGTTGGAAAAAGTTTTGGCTCTGGAGTCAGAGGACTTGGGTTCAAGTCTATTTTCTGATGCTTACTACCTCTGGCCCTGGGGCAAGGCCCTTAAATTTCTAAAACATCAGTTTTTTCTTGGCGAAATTAAGGTGTTGGACTAGATGACTTTTAGTGACCCTTTCTACTCTAGATCCATAATCTTAAGAATGCAGGTCCTCTGACTCCCAATCTAGCAGTCTTTCCATTGAGCCACACTGGTTTCCTTACAGATAAATATTTGAGAGACTATATGGGGCGGCTAGGTGGCGCAGTGGATAAAGCACCGGCCCTGGATTCAGGAGATCCTGAGTTCAAATGTGGCCTCAGACACTTCACACTTACTGGCTGTGTGACCCTGGGCAAGTCACTTAACCCCCATTGCCCCGCAAAGGAAAAAAAAAAAAAAGAGAGAGACTATATGTAAAGGACACTATATTAAGATATATATATATATGTATATATATATGTATATACACATATATACATATATATCTGGGGCATGGCCCCTATTCCTTAACAGAACATATTCATAAAGGCAACCTCTATATAATTTAAAGGACAGGAAATAATCTTGTGACTGCATTTATATAAAAAAAACATGACTAAAGAAACTCCCTCTGTTAATGCAGGCCAACACTTTCTTTGAAACCTAATCTTAAAGATGCCTGGAGCACTGAAAGGTTAAATGATTTGCCCAACTTCACATAGCATATGCAGGAAAAGATATGCAAAACCAATATGTTTCAGAGATTGAACTCGAACCCAAGTTTTCCTAGCTCTAATGTCAGCCCTGTTCGCTGTACCATGTTGCCTTTTATATAATTTTAGAAGTCATTAAATCAATAAATCTTATATTGTCAAGTGATCTTAGAAAAATTAAATTAGTAATTTGGCCCAGAAAGTTTAAATTAATTGCTCGGAATCAAATATTTTATAGCACAAAAAGCACTAGAACCCACTTCTCCTAACTTTTGGGCTAGTATTCTTTAACTCTTTTTTTTTTTTTTAGTGAGGCAATTGGGGTTAAGTGACTTGCCCAAGGTCACACAGCTAGTGTTAAGTGTCTGAGGCAGGATTTGAACTCAGGAACTCCTGACTCCAGGGCAGGTGCTCTATCCACTGTGCCACCTAGCTGCCCCCATATTCTTTAACTCTTTTCCTCCATCTTGCTACTCTTGGCTTACTGGGTTTCTGGATGTTTGCATATGTTTACCTCAAAAGAGATGTTCTTGCCAGGGTGCCTTACACAGAGTAAGTGCTTGATAAATAATTCTTGAATTTAACAATAAACCTACAAATCCACATTCTGTCTGTGTGTATTCACTTCTGCTGTAAAGCAGCTGTAGATTAAATAGCTGTTGTCGTCTAATAAAATTGACTCAGCCATACAAAATAATACATGAGGCCTCATATTAGCTTGTGGTGTTGCTAAATTTTCATATGGTTTTGAAGGTCATGATAACCTGAATGTGTCAGGTGGGAAAGGTAGCGCAGTACCAGGAGGAGCCTGTGAAGTACGTGGAAAGAGAAAATGGACAATACCATTATAATCAGGAATATAAATCATCAGACATAAAAAAGATATGCCTAGAAATTGTAGGTCCCGGAAGTTCATGGACCTCTTTTAATTCATGTCAATCCATGGACTTGAATGCTACTGATGTAGGAGGCAAAAAAGGGGTTAACAGAAAAACCTCAGACCCAACCTCTAATTCAGATATAGGCTCTAAGAGGGATTCAGAACCCCAGTTAATGGATAACTTACAAGTCAGGATGCTAGGTTCTCTTACCCACAGTAATCAGTATCCATAATGGGAACAGAGGAAGAAAGGCCATAAAGACCTGAAACTATAACAATGAAAAAAAAAATGACAGGCTATAGAAATTTAGACTAGAAATAAAAAAAAAATGAAGATGTTTTGAAACTAGTCATGGGAAACAGAGACATGTGCAGAAAAGGCCAAATTCACCTTATGATGTGTAAACACCAAAAACACCCGTCCACAGGAAAATGTACCCTCCTCAGGAGTTGGCTTAGGACCCCAGGAACTCCAAATTAGGATAGGCCCTCCCCTGTACTCCTTAAGGTGGAGATTATTATAATGAGACTGATAATCAATTTATCCATACTATCAATATAACTGTCTTTCCTTTCCTTATTCAAGAGATACCTTTCCACTATTCTTGTTCTCTCCCTATGGTCACTCAATAAAACTTGGGAAACTGAGTCACTGAGTCTTATAATTCTTTTGGGACAACTCACGATCAATTTGACCCTAATTCCATCCCACATCACTACAGGCAATTAGCTTGGAGCTGTGTTTGGGGACCACCCCTCTTCCTGTTTGACAGGGGGCTTCTGGGGGAACCGACTGGGACTCTTTCTCTTTGGAAGCATGAGCGGCTAGGTAAAGGAGCTTTCTCTCTCTCTCTCTCTCTCTCTCTCTCTCTCTCTCTCTCTCTCTTTACTAACTTCTAATATACTTTAATAAATGCTTAAAAGCCTAAATTGTTGCTGAATTTATAAGTAAATCCTAACTAGTTCCCCACACACACTGGGGGGCAGGTAAGGACACACACCTTAGATTTGAAATGTCACAAAAGAATGCTGGACTATACACAGAATGCTGCATATCTATTATCAGATTAAGATGGTTTTACTTGCTTTTCTTTGTCAAAAGGGAAGATTCTAATTTAATGAAATTTTTTTTCTAAGAACTGACATGTAAAGACAAAAGGCCAGTACCAGATCTCAAACTATATTATAAAGTGGTAATTGTTAAAACAATCTGGTACTGGCTAAGAAACAGAGAAGTGGATCAGTGGAATAGAATGGGTACCAATTGCACTATAATAAATTACTATAGTAATCTAGTATATGGTAAATCCAAAGATCAAAGCTTTTGGAATAAAAATTCATTATTTGACCAAAAATGCTGGCATAACTGGAAAACGGTATGGCAGAAACTGCATGTAGAACAACATCTCACACTGTATACTAAAATAAGGTCAAAATGGGTACATGATTTACATATGGTAATACCATAAGCAAATTAAGAGATCATGGAGGGGCAGCTAGGTGTACAGTGGATAAAGCACCTGCTCTGGATTCAGGAGGATCTGAGTGCAAATCTGGCCATTTTCAGCTTCTGACTTACAAGATGACCAAGAAGAGTAGGAACAACGGTGCGCCAAGGGTCGCGTCCACGTGATGCCCATTCACTGCACCAGCTGCTCCCGCTGCTGTATTTATAGTTGCTCTTTTTGTGGTGGCAAAGAATTGGAAATTGAGGGGATGCCCATCAATTGAGGAATGGCTAAACAAGTTGTGGTATATGAATGCAATGAAATATTATTGTGCTGTAAGAAATGATAAATAGGCAGATTTCAGAAAAACCTGGAAAGACACATGAATTGATACTCAGCGAAATGAGCAAAACCAAGAAACATTTTACACAGTATCAATAACATTGTGTGATGAACACCTGTGATAGAATTAGTTCTTCTCAGTAATACAATGATCCAAGACAATGCCAAAAACCTAATGATCGAAAATGCTTTCCATATCCAGAAAAAGAACTATAGAATCTAAATGCAGAAACATAGTATTTTCTTTTGTCTGTCCCCTCCCCCACTCTGCCCTTCCTTCTTTTTTAAAAAATTCTTATTTATTTATCTATCTATTTATTTTGTTTTTGTGGGGCAATGGGGGTTAAGTGACTTGCCCAGGGTCACACAGCTAGTAAGTGTCAAGTGTCTGAGGCCAGATTTGAACTCAGGAACTCCTGAATCCAGGGCCAGTGCTTTATCCACTGTGCCACCTAGCTGCCCCGAAACATAGTATTTTCACTTATGGTGTTGTTGTTTTTTTAGTTGTTGTTGTTTCTTCTTTCTTGTGTTTTTTTTCCTTTGTTCTGATTCTTCTCTCACAACATGACTAATGTGGAAATACATTTAACATGAATGTAATGTATAACCTATATCAAATTGCTTGCTGGCTTCAGGAGGGGGGAGGGGAAGGAGAGTGGGAGTGAAATAAATTCGGAACTCAAAATCTTACAAAAATAAATATTGAAAACTATCTTTACATGTAATAGGGGAAAAAAGAAAATAAAATATTAAGAAAAAAATCCCAACTCTCAAGGAGAATTAGTGGGAAAAGTCCTGGATTTAGTCTTCCCCTATGACCCCCAAATTCCAATCCAATATGCAACAAAGGGATACTGAGGCACTTCAAGCATTTTCAATTTATTGGGGAGTCCAGAAGTCCCTAATTAATTGGGTCCAATATCTTCCTCACAGTTAGAGACCCTCCCCTTGGGAGTTAGCTACTTTTATACACTTGGGAGAGCCCCAAAAATAGAATGAGGCAGTACAATTTCATGATTGGTTAACACCAGAAAAGTGGAGCATGGACTCTATGATTGGTTGAGGGTCAGGTCTGTCAATCATAACCACTTTGTCAGGAAGTTTTTGAGTTATTAACTGCAGGTTTGTTTGTTTGTCTGTTTTCCATTCAAGGCATTCCACCTGCTACCTCAGCAGGGGTTTCTCTAGGAAGTCAAACTTTTGGTGTTTTGACCTGTAGTATCCTAGGAGTGAAGGAAGTAAGGAGTGAAAGGAAAGGTCAAAATGGAGCAGTGACAGTGATTCAAAGGGGTAAGGGGTACTGATGCTGCTAGGAGCTTCAGGGTCAAATGTAACGTGTTACTCAAAAACAGTCATTTGATTTATCCTATAATCTTCAATGTTATTACCAATAATTAATATCAATATCATTAATATATTGGAGGTTATTTGGTCCTAACATATATAACTCTTAACAGCATTAACATACATAACTAACTTGAACTTGATCTTCTTCAGCTTAGTTTACTAACACAATCACTGATAGTAATCAAATCAGTATAAACCTAGTAAATACTAATTGATTTGAATACAGGGTATTGGAATTATGGTCACATGACTTACTGTGGCTTTCAGTAAGGTATTTCACTTTTCTGGGTGTGAATGACTTAATAGATAAACTTTACCTTTCTAACTCCAACATTTCTTGATTTTTTTTTTATTCTTCATAATTCAAGGTTTTTAGGGTACTTTTGTTTCATTATTTCTCTTGAAGCATATTTTCTGACCATGACACACACTTTATGGTCAAATGCAAAAACAAATCAGAGATATTTTTAACTGAGCTTTTATTTTTCTTGCTTTTTCAATTGCTGGATGAGGTGGGAAGTGTGAAGGAGAGAATACATCTAAAAATAAAATGTGTGGGTCTTCTTTTTAAGAAGAAATAAGAACCCCCAAGACAAATATCACTTTTTCGCAGATAATGCAGATTTACTTAGAGAACACTTGAGATTAAACTACAACTAATTGAAACAATCAATTGCATCAGCAAGGTACCAGGACTTAAAACAAATACAAATAAATCACTACTATTTTGTGTATTTAATAAGGATTGGCCAGCTGTGGGGTGGTAAGAGGGCATTATTATAACTATATTCTCAAAAGGTTTTGTCCACTGCAAACCCTGAAAGTGTATTCTTCCTGATTTAAAGTACTTATATATACTTAGACTATTTGCTATCTGCTTATTACAAAATGAAGAAAAACCTTTTAATTGTCTACAGATCCAGAACTCATAGTACAAAGGGTTCCAATGAAGAAACTTGATGTTTCTCTCTTTTTGTTTCATAGTAGCTATCAAGGAGAAAAATTGTAAACCAAAGTTGTCAAACTCCCAGCCCACTCCCGAGAGCAGAGCAGAACCAGATTAAAATATAAATGGAAAGAGTTTACCAAAATAAATAAAACTACAGTACAACATAGCTAATGTTAATTTGTGGTTTTCCAAGTCAATATGCAGTTCACAAGGATCATTGTCTATTTGAATGTGACACCAGGACTATAACTACCGGGTGGGGAAGAGAAAGAAGCCTTTGGCTTTGATCTCCTCTAGCCAACCATGTGGCTTGTGAACACCTGGCCCTGTTTATTCTCTTCTATGTTCGGTGGAGTAATGAAGATCAAATGAGCCTGTGAGCTTCAAAATTTTAGAAAAACCATCAGCTTTCCAGCAACGAACCCCCATGAAGAGCTAGACCTTAGAACTGACCTGCTTAATCCAAACCAGAAGTGTATGGAACCTGGGGCAAAAACATCATGTCCTGTAAGCAAGGGAATAACTCATCTATCAGCAATTCGGAACCGAGATTTTGGGAACCATGAGATGTCATCCTCACATCCCCCTCCAGTGAAATCTTATTCATCATTTAAAGACCAACTCAAACCCTAACTCTTCCATGAAACATTTCCTGATCTAATCAGTCAGTAATTGCTTCCCTTTCACAAGGACTTGGTTTCCACCTCTCTTAGGCACTTAGTACATTATTTTCTGTTACAGTTATTTGTGAAGTGGTAGCAGACACAATAAAGAAAAGAATAGATTTGAATTCTGGGGCAGCTAAATGGTGCAGTGGATAGAGTGCTGCACTTGGAATCAGGAAGATTCATCTTCCTGGATCTAAATCTGACCTCAGACACTTACTAGCTGTATGACACTGGGTAAGTCACTTAACCTTGTTTGCCTCAGTTTCCTCATCTATAAAATGAGCTGGAGAGGGAAATGGCAAACCACTCCAGTATCTCTGCCAAGAAAACCCCAAATGGGGTCACAAAGAGTTAGATACAACTGAAAATGATTGAACAATAATTTGAAATCAGGAAGACCTAGGTTCAAGGCCTTCAGATGCTCTAAAACTATATGGTGCAGAAGATATGGCTACCTGCAATTTGACTTGTGAAAGGAATGTCTATCCCAGAATTCACAACATGGATGAATCACTAGTTCATCTCTCTCTCTCCACTAAATTTAAAAAAAGAAAGAAAGTTTGTGAATGCCTTACAATTCCTATCACTCTATAAAGACCAGTAGGGAAGGAAATTAATCTTACCTGATCTTTATCATCTCCCCAAGCACAGTACTCTACCTGCCTATTAGGTAAGTCATAAATGTTGATTTGAATAGATCCAGATTTTGGAAAGTTCCCTTTATTTTTGTCAAGGCTATGCAGTTATTATAATATGCACTAGATGGCAGACCTGAAACCTCAATGCAGTTCCACTGTGACTAGAAATAGAATTTTGGACACATGAGAGACTTTGTAGCATCCTTAACAACAGGGGATAGTGCTTTGGAGATTAAAAAAACAGCAAAAACAAAGGGCATTGGGTAGTTGACAGTCATATTATTATTGTGTTTGTCCTAAGAGATGCTGTAAATAAAGTGAAAATTACTTTTAGTTCCCCTCTCACTATCCTTTTCAACACACTTCTATTTCAGGTTGTCCTTCCTCCAATCTCTGTTAAATATTCTATGCTCCATTCCCAGTGGCCTTGCTCTCAGTTACTTCTCAGTAACCTACTATTGTGTGCAAGAATGTAATAAAAGAAGCTGGATGAGGTGTTAATTAATATTGACTTAGGGTATTATTCCACTTTCTGGGAAGTATTTGCATTTTAAAAAGGTAAAATCAATAACAACTTCATTTGCTTCCTTAATGGGCATTAAAAAAAAATAAAAATTTGGTGAGGCAGTTGAGGTTAAGTGACTTGCCCAGGATCACACAGATAGTTAGGGGCAAGTGTTTGAGATCAAATTTGAACTCATGTCCTACTGACTCCAGGGTAGTGGTCTATCCACTTTGCTACCTAACTGCCCCAAGGGCATTCTTCATAACAATCTTATAATATAAATGCAGTTGAGAATGCAAGGGCTTAGAGAAGTTAAGTGACATACCTAGGGCCACTGGGCTAGTGAATGAAGAATGAAAAATCGGAAAACTAAAAGACTGATACCAAATTCATTAACTATTCCATAAAGTTGCATTCATAGAGTTCAGGCATATTGACAGGCTGATAGGAAGGAGATTTATAGGCTAAGTGACATCACCTCTCAAATCATACATATAATTCTACCTACTCAAAATCTTTCTCAACACTATTGCATTATCAAGGGGAAGTTTGCTGAGGGACTTTCTGTGTTATTTAGAAATGGAAGGAGGTGTGAAATATTGCTTTCTCATAAATAAATGCCATTGCCACTATTTTATTTAATAATAAATTATATAATAGGGTCAGCAGAATGGTGCAGTGAAGAGAGGACTGGGCCTAGAGGCAGGAAAACAAGAGTTCAAATCTAGCCTCAGACACTTACAATCTGTGTGAGACTGGGCAAGTCACTTAACCTCTGTTTGCCTCAGTTTCTTCATCTGTAAAATGATTCCTACCTCCCAGGGTTATCATGAGGGTCAAACAAGATAATAATTGTAAAGTGCTTAGCACAGTGCCTGTAAGTGCTATATAAATGTTGCTAAGTCTTTTTCAATTATGTCTGACTCTTTGTGACCCCTTTCAAGGTTTTCTTGGCAAAGATACTGAAGTGGTTTACCATTTCCTTCTCTGACTCATTTTACAGATGAGGAACAGGGTTAAGCGATTTGAACAAAGTCACACAGCTAGTAGTACCTGAGACCAAATTTGAACTCTGGAAAATGAGTCTTCTTGATTCTAAGTCCAGTGCCTCTATCCACTGTGTCATCTAGCTGCCTGTATAAATGTTACCTATTATTGTTGTTGTAAGTTAATACATACTATTTATGCTGCTGCTGAAGAGACATTAAACTTATTTACATAATTCCAAAGCCTTCTGGCCCCAGAGCCTAGGGTATAGAAAGAAGTAAATTTAAATTGGACATAAAGAAAAAAAACTTCCTAACAATTAGAGTAGCACTCAATGGATAATGAGTTGCCTTGAATGGTATTGAGTTCTCCTCGCTGGAAATATTCAATCAGAGACTAGACTATTACTTGTCAAAAAAGTTAGAGAAATTTCTGCTCCGACAGGAGTCGCACAGAACCATACTTACTAGCTTTGCATTCATAGACATGTTATTTCCCAACTTTAAACTTCCTCATATTTAAAATGGGGAGCATACCTGTAGTACTTATCTTATGGGGCAGGTAGCTGGCTCAGTGGATAGAGTTCCAGGCCTGGAGGAATTCTTCCTGAATTCAAATCTTGCCTCAGACATTTACTAGCTGTGTGTTCCTGGGCAAGTCACTTAACTTTGTTTCCCTTAGTTTATTCATTTGTAAAATGAGTCAGAGAGGTAAATGGCAAACTACTCCAAGTATCTTTGCCAAGAATTCCAAATGGGGTCATAAAGAGTTGGACACATCTCAACACTTACCTCTATGAGGATCAAATGTGATAACTTATATAAAGTCCTTATACTTTGTCCTAGGACATTTTTCCCAGAGTTTGTTTTATATTCAAGATATACAGAGAGAAGGGAATAAAAGCTCCTACTTTAGAGTTAAGGCAAAGGGGAAGCTGTGACTATGCATCATGACAACATCCAAACTCAGTGGCTCTGTGATTTCATGCTAAAACCAGGACATTGTTATATTATGCCTTCCTTCTAAGCAGTGTTATGCTCTATGGATATTTAAGGAGTCCAACCCTGAGGTATACCCTGCCTGAAATGATCATTTGTAATGCAAAGTGAAGCTTTGAGATTTCTTAAACAATAGAGATCATGGGGCAAAATAGCCCCTTTTGGCTTTAATTTATCTTTGATCTTTATGGATTCTAGAGATTCTGCTAGGTAGAAAGATTATGTGCAAAGAACAAGGTACCTGGATTCTAGGGCTGACTCGTCCACTAACTAGCTGTGAGACCTTGCTTGTCATCTCTTCCCAGGCCTCAGTTTGATCATCTGTGAAATGAGAAGGTTACAAAAGCAAACTCCGAATGATTGTAATAACCAAGGTTGATCTTGGAGGATGGATGATCAAATATAACTTCACATTTCAGGTAGAGGGCTGAGGGAGAAGTTTAGTAAATGAACTGTTGGATCTGAAATCCAAAAAACAGGTTTGACTCTTGCCTCAGTCATCTACCAGCTGTGTTACCCTTGGCAAGTGCCTTAATCTTTCTTGACCTCAATTTCCTCACCTGTAAAATGAAGAGGTAGAAAAGATGACCTCTAACGTACTTTCTAACATTTATGTAGTGCTTTGAGATTATTCAACAGGTGAGGAGAGGCGCTATTATCAACATTTTACAGATGGGGAAACAGAGTAGGATTGAAGTGAAGTGACCTACCTATTTGAAACCAGGTTTTCCTGACTACAGATCTAATACTCCATCACACTACATGATCTATCTTCTTATAGTAATGGTCTTATGACTTCAATAGAAGAAAGTTGAATATTCAATATTATTTTTGCTTAACAGCTTTTCCTTTACAAGCTTCTTTCTTTTTCTATTACAAAACTCTGTGCTCATTAGGACATAATGACTGTGATATTTTTTAAAAGCATCAATAAAATTTTTTAAAAATAAAAATAATGAAAGATTAATTATATGCTCTCTTCTGACTCTAATGTTTTAAGACTCTGTTTGTTTACCTTAGCTCTTCAGCCCAGCCCATTTCTCTGTTTACTTTAGCCAAGTAACACTTAGTTCAGCCTCCTCAGGATAGCTAGACTAAGGCATAACTCACACCCTTCTAATAATTTATTGAGCACTGAAGGAATTGAGGGGGTTAGGACAGCAAGTGGCTAATTGTAGGAATTGAGTGAACCACACTGACTATATCTTGTGACTCAATTCTGAGGCTAGCTTAGTATCTATTCAATTATGTGTCAGGGGCAGCTAGGTGCCTCAGTGGATAGAGCATCGGCCCTGGAGTCAGGAGAACCTGAGTTCAAATGTGACCTCAGACACTTGACACTTACTAGCTGTGTGACCCTGGGTAAGTCACTTAACCCCAATTGCCTCACCCCCCCCCAAAAAATTATATGTCTAGTACAAATTCTGTCTTTTGAATGCAGGGGGGAAAAAGGATACCTTAATTTGCGTGGGCCCCTCAATTAACCAGGTAACTAGAAGACTGTGTGAGGTCATAGCTGAAATACCAGCAGTTCCTCATGGTGGTTCTCTGAAGCAGTTTGAACTCATCTACAGAGACTTTCTTTTGTCTTTATCTTACTGTTTATGCTCAAGGTTTGAACTGTCAGATTGTGAATGGAATGAGGAACCCAAGTATTTGTCATTATCAGCACAGGTGGCAGATTCCTGATTGTACAAACATCTCGTTTACTGGGAAAAAAACAAGGCCATATATCTTAACTGTACCCCCTAAAATTGTGACCATGCTGTTTAAATATCCCTTTCCCCGAATTAATGCTGGGTCTCTCTCTTGAGAGTTCCTATGCATGCATGTTTGTATTGCTGAGCAGAAATAAAATAGGTGCTTATCCAGACCAGGGCTTCTTAAACCTTGACAAATTTTTGACTCAGAAATTTTTATGTGACTCTGGATCTATAGGTATATAACAAAGCTTCTTAACCTTTTACTGTTGCCAAATTTTTCATGACCTCCACATTCAATGGGGTCACAATCCATAGTTTAAGAAGCTTTGATCTAGACAACTGTGTTTCACTCTTTCTTTCCCATGGAGGACAGGTTTCTGTTTATGACATGAAAAAAGTTTATTCAATTGTGACAAATGAGAGACAACCTTCTTGTCCTGAGTGGCTGGGAAGCTAGACCAACTCTACCTGCTGCTTAGAGACTCTTAACTAAAGTTATAGTGACCAGAAACTCAATGAGATCCAAAGATTGGTGCAAAGAGCTTTCTCACAATTGTACATCTCAAACAACCCATATGCCTTATCTGAAAGCTGGCCCAATACTCATCAATCAGTTCTTATTTTCACGTTCCTCTGATTGTTTGCAGACACTTGGGAAGAGGGAGACATCTCTTTTTCTGAATTCATAGAATTGCACCTGTTTGCTCTCCTCCTTCCAACTTGGAAAATCTCTAATCTTCCATTCAATTAGAAATCAGATTATCTAATGTTGTATTATTACCTTTTCTATAAATGGCCTTATTTGATTAATTGGCTTTAATGTATTGTTTAATTGTTTTGTTTGTTTTTCAGGGTGAGGCAATGGAAGTTAAGTGATTTGCCCAGGGTCACACAGCTAGTGAGTGTCAAGTGTCTGAGTTCAGATTTGAACTTAGGTGCTCCTGAATCCAGGGCTGGTGCTTTATCCATTGTGCCACCTAGCTGCCCCCCTGTTTAATTATTTTTAATGTCTGTCTCCCCCCAATATTCAGGATCCATCAATGAGCTAAGAAAGGGGCCTGGTCATGCTTTGTTGTGAATAAATCAAAATTCGGTGAAAATCTTTGTTTTCCTCAGTCTTTTCATCCTTCACCCACCACAGCACCTACTATTTGCAAGGGATTGTGTTTAGAATGTTATGAGAGCTATAAGAGGTGTTAAATGCAGTCTTGGCTTTCGAGGTTCATGTCTTCAATAGGAATGGAGATACAATGGAGATAAACAAATAAAACATATACAGATTAAAATAGTTAACCAAGCCAGGCACTGTGCAATGCACTAATTAAGTGATGGATAGAAACATTAAAATAGAAAAGAAAAAATGACAAATGGCATAGTATTTCAGGGGAAAGAGAAATAGACTGAAGAAGCTGTTACTTGAACAAGTCCATTCAGAAAAGTCCTTCTCTGGGAAGTGGAATTTGAATTGGGTCTTGAAGCATGTACAGAATTGGAACAACTGGGAAAGAAGAACTGTATTCCAGGAATAAAGGAATTGTATGCAAAGGTGATAGTTCTGTTTAGGGGACAACTGGTGTCTTTAGCTTCAGCTAAGGGTGTATAGGGCAGCACTGGAACATAGGCTGAAAAGAAGTTAGACTTAGAGTCAGGAATGAATTATTATTCTTATGCTTATTGATTATATGGCCCTGGGCAAGTCAACTAACCTCTCTCAGCCTCAGTTTCCACATCTGTTAAATAACAACAACAATCAACACATCCTCTACAGGGAGGGTTGTGGTGAGGTTCAAACAAGATACTATATGTAAAATGTTTTGTAAACCTTAAATTGATCCAAAATGTTAACTATTATTATCCATTAAGGCTTCTTTTGTGATATAAAATATGAGCAATAGGTACTAGACCTTTAATTTCATTAGGATAAGAAACTACTGAGTGAGGAAAATCCCTCTACCTATGCAAGTGGGTTCCTTCTTTGAAACTTTTAGTTTTAAGAGTCGCTTACTTGCACAGGATTATTCAACCAGTACCTATGAAAGGCAAGATTTGAAAGCAAATCATCCTGGCTTCCGAACCACCTCTCTTGCTATGCCACAATGCCTTTCAAATATTAGTATTTAAAATATTGAGAAAATATTATCACAGTGACCTGATCTAAAGTCTTCACTTTCACTGGAATCAAAAAACATAATCAGTTTTTATAACAGAACATCTACTTAAATTCAAAGAGAGACCTTGGTTGGCTCCTTGAAATTAAGATTAGATAATAATGAATGTCCCTTTGTTACACAGAGGAAGTATTGCTCAGTTTATTGTGGCAAAATAAAACTTGGGAACCCCCCCCCTTTTCCAGAACTAAGGCCTAGCAAGCAAGCTGTGCCCTGAGCTTGGCAGGACAACAATCCTTTGTGATCACGCTCTGGATGACCTCACCCTCTGGGCTAGTCACATAATTCACCAGGTGTTCTCTGACCAAAGGCAAACACTGGATAAACTAGGGAAGTCCTGCAATGAATCAAACTTGTCATATGCTTGCTGCTCTCTCATTATCAGGGCTATAGCTCACTGGGCAGTCACTAGTATTTAAGTATTGAGATCTCCCTATACTACCTCAGGTACCCCCACTAGGGGCGGGGATGCCCGCACATGTATCTATAGCTCCTCCTTGCTTGCAAGCCTTTTTCCTCACTCTAAAAATAAAACTTTATTTAATTCCCGAGTCTCCTGTTTCTGGCCTGCTTTGTTCATCTCCTGTCATTCACAGGTTAGAGGCTGGTTCCGTTAAGTTGACAATTGAGAACCAAATCAAGAAGGGAATCAGAACAGCTTAGTGGCACAGTGGATAAAGTACCTGCTTTGGATTCAGGAGGACATGAGTTCAAATTTGGCCTCAGACACTTAACATTTACTAGCTGTGTGACCCTGGGAAAGTTACTTAACCCTCATTGTACCCCAAAACAAACAAACAAAAATACCTGCATACTGATTTCCTCAAAACTTGGTTCTCAATTTCACTTGGAAGAAGGTAATCTCTTGCTCACCTTTAACCTAAGAAAAGAGTGAGTGTCTTTGTTTAATTCAGTTAAGAGAAGTAATATTGTGAGTTCACCTTTTACCAGATTGAAAGCGGAAATTTTAGAGGAAGTGGTTAAATAGGGAATAATAGGCTGAAGGGCAGATATTTCTCATACGGTATGCCCAATATGAATATTTTTATAGTTCTGTTTAGTAAATCAAAAACCAGTATCAAAACTTTGTATCCTTGTATAAACCAAAGTAAATACTCTCTGAAATAGGATTTAGATCTCTCTTTCACCAAAGGAGAAGACTGAAGAACGCTAAGGCCAGTTCTTCAGAAAATAGGCCAGTTCTTGAGATTTAAATCCCTTTCTTCCTAAAGGGAAAGAAAACCAGAGAAAGACAAAGCCTGTAAAAATTAAAAGAAAGGTTTTATTAAGCAGGGAAGAAAACCTAGCATCATCATGGATGCTATTCAGCCTATTGGTGAATAGGGCACTAAGCAGTAGATTGGAAGAGTTTATATACAGTTTAAACAAAGACAGGTAAGGAATTTGGAGGAAAGGTGGGCTTAAAAAGGCCCACTCCCAAAGAGAGGGTATGTGTGTGAGGGATTCCAGGGGTGGAAGATATGGCCTTTGATACCCTATCAAGTGGTGTTCTCAGTGACAGGCAGTTCAATAATTCAAGGCTTGATTTTGCAGATTTTTCTTCAAAAAGAAAAGGACTGTTCCAAAGCCAGAGAATACCTGCAGGTACATATTCATAGTCACATATCCTGCAATAAAATACATCTTTGATTGGTTTGATTGATCAGGGTTACTGATTCCCTATAGGTGTAGCTTGGGTTATTCTCTGTCACACAAAGGATTGTTGGTGTGTTAATCAGTGAAGTCAGTCTTTATACAGTGGTTCTGGTTACCTGTATAATTGGGAGGGGGAAAGGGAACAAACAAATCAAGGTACTCATTTTCACACTGGTATCCATATTTCTGTTGAATTTTGTTTTTTGTCTCATGGTTACTATAAAATGTAGGAAATGGGTGGGGCAGTTCCACTTAGCCCGAATCAAATAGCACTATTTGTTATTAAATGAATTGTCTCTGTCAGACTTTGGCTAAAAAAATCAGAGAAAAGAGTTTTTCCTCCACAATTAGTGCTCTGAAAGTAGAAAAGCAGCAGTCACTGAATCACACACTATGTGATATTGTAAATAGAGTGTTAGATTCAAATTTCAAGAAGACCCGAATTTAAATTCTGCTATGTATATTCCCCAGTTGTGTGACCCTGGGCAAGTCACAGCCTCTGTATGGCTCCATTTCCTCATATGTAAAAATGGAATAATTATAGCACCTCCTTCACAGGATGGTTGTGAAGATCAAAGGAAATAATGTTTGTAAAGCTCTTTGCAAATCTTAAAGCATATACGTGATGGCTGTTATTATTATTACAGAATCACAGCTGGAAGGCCTTTACAAGTCATCTAGTCTAATAACTTAATATTACAGATAAGAAAACAGGCCCAGGGAGGTTATTTGACTTCTGCAAAATCAGGTGCTTTCAACTAGTAGATAAGAAGGAGGGTGTTAACATCTTCTCTTTAGCTCCTACATATTTCTGTGCTTTATTTCATGGTTTGGGGATTGAAATGAATTGTTTTAGAGGAGGTGAATTGAAAACTTAGAAAGGAATCAGGAAACATGTGGGTTATTCATATTTATTGTCAGAATAATTTATTATGAATGTCCAGCTAAATTCCAGGTCTTGCCTCCACCACTTATAAGCTGCTAGATCTTGCTTTATCCTTATTGGAGCTCCACAGTATTTGAATTCCTTTTTTTCTAGCTCCTTGCAATATTTTCTCCTTGACCTGGGAGTTCTGGAATTTGGCTATAATATTCCTGGAGGTTTTCCTTTTGGGATCTCTTTCAGGAGGTGATCAGTGGATTCTTTCAATTTCTACTTTAGCTTCTGCTTTTAGAATATCAGGGCAATTTTCCCTGACAATCTCTTGGAAGATGGTGTCTAAGCTTTTGTTTTGGTCATGGTTTTCAGGTAGTACAATGATTTTCAAATTATCTCTCCTAGATTTATTTTCCAGGTTAGCTGTTTTTCCAAGGAGATATTTCACATTGTCCTCTATTTTTTCATTCAATTGGATTTGCTTTACTGTGTGTTGGTTTCTCATAAGGTCACTAGCTTCCATTTGTTCAATCCTAATTCTTAGGCAGTTATTTTCATCAGACAGTTTTTTAATCTCCTTTTCCATTTGGCTTTTCAAACTGTTGACTTTTTTCTCATGACTCTCCTGCCTCACTCTCATTTCTCTTTCCATTCTTTCCTCCCTTTCTCTACATCTTCTTTCTATTTCTCCTACTTTCTCTTTAAAGACCCTTTTGAGAGCTTCCCAGTGGAGAGTTTAAAATCAAATAAGAGCGAGGCCAGGCAGGGTGAGAAGAAGCCCAATCATCCCCTGGGCCATGCTGTAGCTCGAACAGTGTGTCCTGGAAGCAGCGCCACACTTTAAGAAGGAGTTAAAAGTCAAGAAATAGTAAGCCAGGATGAGTAGGCAGAGAAAGCAGAAGACCATCGAAAACTTCTTTGGGGGTAAGGTAGACCACAATACAACCTCAGAAGAAGAAGATAATAACAGGGTCAAAGTTCCAACATCCAAAGCCTCCACCACTTATAACGCCAGTGTTGTATCTTTAGGTCTTAAGGGTAGAGAAAGAGGTAGATGGAGAAGAAAAAGAAGTAGGACCATAAAGAGAAGCAGAGGACTAAAGCAAGAAACAGAGGCAAAGAGAAAGGAAAGAGAAAAGAGGAAGTCAAGAGAAGAGGAAATGGAAAACAGAAGAAAAGGGTAGGTACAAGGGCATGAAACTCCAGTACTAAACCATGTGCCTGTAAGACAGCAGTTCTAAACTTTTGGGGCTCAAGACTTCTTTAAACTCAAAAAGTATTGAGGACCCCAAATAGATGGATATAGGTATAGGTATAGGTATAGATATAAACACAGATACAGACATGTATGTATATGTATTTGTGTGTGTGTGTGTATATGTATATATATATATGTATATGTATATATATATATGTGTGTGTATATATATATAAAATTTGTTTAGCCAGAAAAGATGTACCTTCTCACCCTCCCATGATAACCTTCTTCTCCTAACTGAGAACACAAGAAAAGCAAAACCCATTACAAGCATGGTCGATCAAAACAAATTTCTGTGCTGGCTGTAACCTAAGGGAAAAAATGTGTTATTCTGAAATCTGAGCCATTTGCCTTTCTGTCAGGAGATAAGTAGCATGTTTCATCATTAGTCCACTGGAATGCTCATTGATAATTACTCTGGTATGAGTTCAGCCCAATAGTATTCCATCACAATTATATATCATAACCTGTTAATTCATTTTCCAATTTATGAACACTCTCAGATTCCCATTCTTTGCCAGCTGAAAAAAGAGCTATATTTTTGTACATCCTTAAGAATTTGCTTTTTTTTCCCCCGGGGCAATGAGGGTTAAGTAACTTGCCCAGGGTCACACAGCCAGTATATATCAAGTATCTGAGGCTGGATTTGAACTCAGGTCCCCCTGAATCCAGGGCCGTTGCTTTATGTACTGTACCACCTAGCTGCTCCCAAGAATTTGCTTTTGATCTACCTTCTAATTCTTCCTCCCCCTTGTTGCCTTTCCCTCTCATTTCTCTGTTGAGTGAAATGGACTTCTATACCCAACCGTGAATGATTATTCCTCCTTCTATTAAACAGTTCAGATGGGAGTGAGGTTCAAGGGTCAACTGCTTTCCCCAAACCCTCCTCATTTGTTTGTTTAGATATCTACTAGTGCAACTAGATTATGGAAGATAATATTCCCTAACCCCTCTTTCCCTTCTCCCCAGTATATTCTTCTTTCCCTGTCTTTTCATTCTTTTCTTAACATCATCAAGACATACAAATGTATAATTTCCCCATATTAGAATGTAAGCAGTTTATGCTTGTTTCGTTCCTTGTCTTTATTATTCATGTTTCTTTTTTAAATGTTTTTCTTCACTTTTTTTTTTTGAACTTCAAAATTTCTCAGCAGCACTGGACTTTTCATCAGGATGCTTGGAAGTCTTCTATTCTCTCCCCTGCAGCATTAAACTCGATTTTGCTGGGTACATTAATTTCGGCTGTAAACCCATATACCTGCTTTCTGGAATGTCATATTCCAAGTTTTCCTCCCTTTTAAAGTGGTGACTACTATATCAGGTGTGTGATCCTGACTATGGCTTCTCTGTCCTAGCATTCTTTTTTTCTGCCTTCTTAGTTATTTTTCTTTTACTTGGAAGCTCTGGGATTTGACTATGATGTTCCTGAGAGATTTCTTATTAAATATAGGGTCGATCCAGGGTTGATCATCCATACATTGTATCCTTAGTATGATACATTCACATGCTACTTTGTAAGTTACTAGAGGGAGTTAGATATCTTTGGAGAGAAGGCCCTGTACACACTGGAAATACTGTTGATAAAATATTTTTGGAAGCAGTTATCATGTACAATTTTTTTTTAAAGCTAGACTGGGTTCTAGTGCTATCTTTCTAACACTAATCTACTACCTGATAGGGTAAATTATTTTGCCTCTCTGGGCCTCAGTGTCCTCATCTGTAAAATGAATAGGTTGGACTAGATTATCTCAAGATAAGTCCTTTACATCTATAACATTCTGATTCTGTACCTGAGGGGATAATTACATCTCTAACCTGGCCTTCATATAGCATTAATTTAATGTAATAATTTGAGAGGCAAATGATTTGCTTCTTTTTCTCGTAATTACAGCATCTGAGGCCTCCCTCAAAGGTTTGAGGCACCTTGTGAATCAGTACCCACCCAAACCATAGGTAGGAGCTCCCACCAATATGTCTACTTTTACCAGCCAACATGAAGGCGTAAAAACAAAGGCATAGCAAACCAAATAGTAAAACCAACAAAAGAAAGAGAAAATATAGCAGTATAATCCCTCCGCAGCCTTTTGCACATACAAACCGCACAATAATTTTTGATAATAGCTGAATTAGGATTGGTTTTAGCCACAATCAATGCCTCACTAATTATAAGGATGATTTTACTTGAAAATTCATCTTAATAAATCCTAACTGCCTTCATAGTTTTACTGCTGAATCCTCCCTATATTATTGAATGCTTCCAAAATGCTGAGAAAGTAATGTTTTCTCCTGAATCAGACCTCTGTTTGTTGAGGATGAATAAGGGCAAAAGCACAGAGCTGCCATGGGGCTGCAGGGTAAGGAAAGAGGAGAATCTGGTTCTCTCATTATCATCACTACATTGTGATGCAACTTCCTGTTGCACCTTGCTGACTAATAGAAATAGGCAAGCCTCACCTGAAATCTTGCCCGAAGCTAGGATGAAACATTAATTGTGTGATGGGTGAGCATATTAAAATAACCTCTGATACTGGAGCTATTTGATTCTAAAGTAAAATCTGAATGAAATCCTCTGATTAGTAAGAAGGTCCCAATGAAAGTGCCAGATCCAGGAGCTTGGCAGGCAAACGTATTCTTTGATTCAATTTTAAAAAGAAAATTGTTAAATGCCTACCATGTCCCAGGCACTGTGGATACAGAGATAAAAATGAAACAGTTCATTGAAAATGTAATTATTCTGGGACGGCTAGGTGGCGCAGTGCATAGAGCACTGGCCCTGGATTCAGGAGGACCTGAGTTAAAATCCGGCCTCAGACACTTGACACTAGCTGTGTGACCCTGGGCAAGTCACTTAACCCCCATTGCCCTGCAAAAAAAACAAAAAACAAAACAAAATGAAAATGTAATTATTCTACTAGGGGAAGGGTGAATAGCACAAATGAATCATGTATTAAGTACCTACTGTGTATCAGGAACTGAGATAGGCACAAGAGATACAAAGACATAAAAGAAACAATCCTTATGGTCAAGAAGCTTACATCCTTTCTGGGGATGCACACATACAAAATACATACAAGATATGAGATGGCAGGTTAGTTAGCAAGGAAAAGAAGGAGTAGAGTAGGAAATGAAGTGGCCTCATGGCTGGTGGTGATTGAGTTAACCTGTGAAGGAAACTAGGCATTCTAAGACATGAGAAAAAAGTTCATTCCAGGCATAGATGGATGACAGTCTTTATAAAGGTATGGAGGAAAAGCTAGGTGACAGAGTGGATAGACCACCCTGGAGTTAGGAGGACCAGTTCCAGATACTTAGTAAGCTGTGTGACCCTGGGCATGTCACTTAACCCTGATTGTTTCAAAATAAATAAATAAAGGCATGGACATGGGAGAACTTGAGTGATGAATAGCACAAATGCCAGTTTGATTGGAGTGAAGAATGAATAAATGAATGTAACATTTATTAAGTGTTCACTATGTGCAAAGTACTGGGCTAAACACTGAGGGTTATAAATAAAAAATAGTAAGAGAGACCCTACTCTCAAGAAGCTCACATTCTAAAAAAACAAGTAAATAAATGGAAGTTGTGTATAATAAAATTGGAAAGGTATTCTGAACCATTTGTTAAGGGATTTAAATGTCAATAAGAAAAAATTTTATTTTATTCTAAAGGTAAGACTATTGGGTAAGGAGAGACAG
Organism: Dromiciops gliroides; assembly: GCF_019393635.1. Classification (NCBI taxonomy): domain Eukaryota; kingdom Metazoa; phylum Chordata; class Mammalia; order Microbiotheria; family Microbiotheriidae; genus Dromiciops; species Dromiciops gliroides. Next base: position 266,625,797 of record NC_057864.1, read on the forward strand.
AAATTTACTATAGGAAAAGAGAAAAGACTTGAGGCAGAAAGACCAGTTAGGGAACTATTATAATAAATAGCCCAGAGGAGAGGTTATGAGGGCCTGATCTAAAGTGGTAGCAGTAAAAGTAGGGAGAAGGTTAAGGTATGCTGGTAAATGTTTAACAACAGTCTCCCTGGAAAAAGAAAATTATATAATGGCAGACTTTAAAACTTAACCTGTATTATCAACACTTTTTCTATCATTTTCCTAAGTCTAGACAATAAATAAAATAGTCGAGACCTGATTTGTGATGTTTGTAGATTTCCAAGGTGTAAATGTTCACTCTGAAATTTTAACAATTGGAACTCTAGAGCCAAGTCAGCCACAAGACATCACTGAGAGATAATTCAAGAGATAAGGAAGTAGTGGGGCAGCTAGGTGGGTGGGGCAGTTCCAGCTCTCTGGATTCAGAAGGACCTGAATTCAAATCCAGCCTCAGACACTTGACACTTACTAGGTATGAACCTCATTGCTGAGAGAGAGAGAGAGAGAAGTGGAATCATAAAGTCATAAAGTCTTGGCCATTGATTGCACACATAGAGTATGGAAGAACTAGTAGGATATGACTCCAAGCTTGAATACAGAAATAAAATAAATACAAGATAAGGATTAAAGGGTTTGAGAGATGGGGGAGAATAGACAAAACTCTAAAATTATTCAAGGGGGAGGAGAGTAAGATAGTTGGGGTCCTGGGGAATCTTTCACAGAGGAGCCTTGAAGGCAAATAAGAATTCTGACAGATGGAGATGAATGAAGAGAGAGTACATTCCAGGCATGAGATGGAGAGGAGAGATTGGGAGGAAATGCATGAAAGCACTAGATGAAATGCTAAATTTGGGGATCAGCATCTAGTTTAACCTGAATATAGAGTTTTTGAGGAAAAGTTATGTGAAATAAGGATTCAAGTAAAATGGTAGGCTTAAATGCCAGGCTGAGGAGTCTATATTTTGGCTTAGAAGCAAAAGAGATCTAATGAAAGTTTTGAGCAGATTCATGTGAGACATGGTCAGACCTATGCCTTAGGGATATTATTTTGGCAGCTGTTTTAAAGATGCACTGCAGAGAGGAGAGTCTGGTGTCAGAGAGTTTTATATTTAAACCTCAAAAAGCCTTGGCAATAACACTGAGGGAGAATAGCTCCTCCATATAACAGATAAAAAACAAAACAAAATGAAAAACTGCATCTGAGAGTAGTTCTTGTATCTTGAGAGAGAGAGAGAGAGAGAGTTGTTAAACTGCAAATCCTTCCTTCTCCAGTTCACCCACACTGGCTTCATCATTTAATAATCTGTACAAAGGAGCTGGGGGCAAAAGCTCTAGGTTCCAAAGGCTCCTCTGATGCTCACTAACTGAATTAATTTGGGCAAATCATTTAACCACTCTGATTCAGTTTCTTTCTTTGTAAAAGTGAGTAGGCTGGACTAGAAAGGCTCTAAGATTCCTTTCAATTTTAAATCAATGATTCTATAATTTCATTTGATCTTCACAGTTATCCTGGGAGGTAGATAGGGTAAGTATTCTTAACCTCATTTTACAGATGAGGAAACTGAGGTTATGGGAAATGAAATGACTTGCTCAAGGTCATACAGGTAGTTAGTAGAAGAAACCTCCATCTTCCAATTTCAAGTCTAACCTCCTTTCCACTGTACCATGTTGGTTCTGTTTCCCCTTAGTTAAAACCATGACATCCCAAATCATAAGAACAATCTACATACTATACTCTTCCTCCAAAAGAATACATGTTTATTTAGTGACAATTGTACAGGATGATGAGATATTTAGAGCTTTCTATCTGAATATCAGTGAGATTACAGAAGTATCAAAGAAATAATCATAAAACCATAGAATGCTAGGGCTGGAAGTGACCTTGAAGATCCTCTGAGAGATAGCATGTAGTGTAAAAGGCATGGAAATTCAAATTTCATCTCTGCCTCTTAGTAGCCATCTAGGCTGCTGGGACACACTTATGCTCATTGACTTTGTTCTCAGTAACATGACTTGGTAATTTCTAGGATTCCTTCTAGCTTTCAATTTAGTCCTTCATTCTCACAATCTAGCATTTATTCTAGATTCCTCACACTCTCTCACCACCACCCCTCCTCCCTGCCCCAGCCATATCCAAGCTGTTGCCAAGGCCTGACCATTTCACCCTTGCAATATCTCTTGAATATGTCCCTTTCTCTCCTCTGGCACTGCCAGAACTCTCTAGCTCAGGCTCACATCATCTCATGCCTCAATTACTGCAATAACCTGTTGGTGGGTCTGCCTGCCTCAAATCTTTCTTGACTCCAATACATTCTCGATTCAGCCACTAAGGTGATTTTTCTAAGATGTAAATCTGATCATGTTACCCTCTTTACTCAATAAATTCTAGTAGCTTCCTATTGCCTACAGGAGCAAATACAAAAATGCTCTGTTTGGCATTCAAAGCCCTTTATAATCTAGCCCCCTCCTACATTTCTAGTCTCCTACTTTACTCCCCAGCATGTACACTTTGATCCAGTGACACTGGCCTCCTAGCTGTTCCCCAAACAAGACACTCCATCTTTTAGCTCCAGGCGTTCTCTCTAGCTAGCCTCTGTGCCTGGAATGCTCTCCTTCCTCCACTCCAACAATTGACCTCCCTGGCCTCCTTTAAGTCCCAACTAAAATCCTACCTTCTGCAGGAAGCCTTCCTCAACCCCTCAATTCAACTGTCTTCCCTGTTAAGTATTTCCTTTTTATATTGTATGTCCTTAATAAATATTGAATGAATGAATGAATGAATGAATGAATCTTATCCCCCTCCCCTTACAAATCAGGAAATGGAATTGTTCCATGTAGTAAACACTTTCTTTGAAGGCAGAGATCATGTCTTTTTACCCATTCTCCTTACCTACTGCTCTGTACCTAGCAAATGCTCAATAATGGTCACAGAATTGACTAGCTGAGCAGCTTTCTGAAAAGAAAGTAAATGAACACCACCTGTTTAAAGAATTCAGGCCCATTTGGCTTCAATAATGGAAAGCATGAATAGGCTAGCCAACCAGTTAGCTAAAGGTTAAGAGTAGGAAGACTAAGACCTCTATTCTGAATGAATGACTATTGTTTGAATGGCCATCCATTTGCCAGAATCAACAAATAGTTCATCAATGTGATCTTCCAGCCTAACCCACAACTCTGAAGAGCAAACTGTGATACTAGCTATTTCAAGATACTATATAGTGTGCCTATGCCTCAGGAACCCTTGTTGCCAAACCTTCCTTAGGCAAAAATGATCATTTAAGGGCAGTGATGGTAAATGTTTAACAACTAGCTCTCAAAAAAAAAGTTTGCAGGATAAACTTTTAAATTTAACCTTTATTAACATTTTCTCCATCACTTTTTAAAGTCTAGAAAGCCAGAACAATACATTAATCCCTGAATGGTAGCATTTGTCAATATCTGAGGTGTGAATGCTCAGTGAAAATTTAACAATTAGCTAGCTGCTTCAAACTGGCTCCAGCAGACCCATGTATAAGGGTAATGAGGATCTCTGCTAAAGCAGAGCCCTTTGGTACAATGCTTAATACAAACCTTCTTTGGTATATTTGAGGAGGAAAAATACTCTCAAAATGCCTCCTCATGGTTTTATTTTCAACATTTAATTAGACAAAAGAAGCTTCAAAAACTTGGCATTTTCTACCTTTTGCCCATTCCCCACATGTGAAAAGTATACTTGATCCTTCATGACTAGGTCCTCAGGCATTTACCAAGTGACAACTACCTGCTTGAACAGACAAGTCAATTTACTCTCTAAGCCATGGGAATTACTTTAAAATGAAAATTTCTGACTAGTCAGGAAGGGCAGGCAGTGCAGTATGTGTCCGGGAAGTCCTAACAGAGCTTTTTCTAAGGAATGACTGTTAAAAATTAATTCTTGAGCCAATAATAAACACAGGAACATCTACCCTAGCAAGATAATGGGGGTAATGGAAGACGTGGGCAGGTTTCTTATGGATCTGAGAGGGAAGATTATAGTCACTGTAAAACAGTGGGATTGACATCTTTTCTATCCTCTTCAGAACCTCAAGAATCTGATATATCTACTTCTCCACAGCTACCTCACACTTCCAGTTCGACTGGGCAAGACAGAGGAACAGGGAGGAAGTCCACCTTAGTACTACTTATCTCCAAGTTTTAAACCATTCTGGAAGTTTTCCAGCCCCCAAATCATAACAGCTATTATACCCTAGTCAGTATCCCCTCCCTACTCCTGTCCCTAGAGAGACCCACCTATTCCCAGTTGAATTTGCCTGCAGACTTCATTCTTCTGGATTTGATTAATTTTGACTTCTCTTCATATGTCAATTTTCTATGATTTGTGTTGGCATGGGACTTTCCTCTCTCATACTACAACTCTTGTATAAAATAGGGATAAAGACAAGTGTTGTACCTCTGATTTTATTGGTATAGGAAATCTCCGGGTAAGAAAACTCTCTCTTCCAATTCAAGTTGGCACCTTCTCTGAAACTTACAAATTTTAGAGAGTTGTCTAGATCAGGGCTTCTTAAACTTTTTTCACTCTCCACCCCTTTTGGCCTGATAATTTTTTACCCAACCCCAGACATATAGGTATATAAAATACATTACTTTTTACTTTTGCCAAATTTTTCACACACACACACACACACACACACACACACACCCCATTCAATTATGCTACCCCATATCAGGTTTCCAGTTTAAGAAGCTTTGGTCTGGAGCAGTAACTTGTGCATGGCCACACATCTCTAGTATGTATTGGAGGTGGGACCGGAATCCAGGTTTTCCTGGTTTCAAGGTCCATTTTCTATCTACTACCCCACACCATTTCTCAAGACAGGGACAGAGTGAAGGCAGAGCCCAGTGCAGGAAGGACAGAGAAATAGGGTCAGAGAGCAGAGTCCCAGGGAGGAGGGGGTGCGTTTCATCCTAAGCACACCAGAGGTTCCTTGGCAACTTGGTGCTAAATAATTCCTAGATAAACTGCTTCTAGGCTGGGGTTTCCTCTATAGTAGGGCACTATCTTTTCTTTCCCCTCCCTAATCTATTAAAAACTCTTCTATAACAGTGGGTAAATTCTAAGGAGTTGCCAGAGGCTTGTAGAGATTAAGAAATGGCTTGCCCAGGTTTATACTACTCATGTCTAAATTTGCATTTCAACCTCAGTATTATTATTTTCATGATATAATTTTTTTTGGAAAGCCACTTTATTGCTCCTCTTTTTTGGAGGTGTCAAACACATGGCCCACAGTACTCATGAGTGCCAGATAAAAATGTAATTTAGATATATTTAACAAAATAAATTTAAAAACAATAATACATGGGTAATATTATTATGTGGTTTTCCAAGTCAATATGTGGTCCCCAGTGATCCTTATGTATAGTTTAATGGCCCCTTTTTCTATTTGAGTTTGAGACCACTGTTCTACTCCATGTCAGTCAAATAATAACATCTATTAAGGGCTTACTATATGCCTGGCACTCTGGTAAGTGCTGGGATTGCAAAGAAAGGTGAAAGATAGTCCCTGTTTTCAAGAAACTCGGTCAAATGGGGAAGACAACATGTAAATAACTATATATAACTATATATATGCACACACATACATATCTCACACACAAATATGTATATATAACATATATAACTCATATATATATGTGTGTGTGTATGAGATAATATATGTATACATATGACCAACTGGAAATTGGAATTAATCAACATAACCAACCTTTTGACATGTAGAGATTCTCTTTGCTAAAGGTTTTGAATGAGGAGCAGGGTCCCCTCCCACTCATAGATTCATTTTATTGTAGTTGCTACAGAGGTCAGCTAAAGAATGCAGGAGTGACAACCCACTTATACTTAGGAGATCCCTCAATCAGAACCCACCACAGTTGTTATCTCAGGAATCTTCACAACATTCCTAGGGGTGGAGGTGAGGGAGAGAGAGAGTCTAGACTGCTTTTTACAGATAAGAAAATATAATCACATCTCACAGTGTCTTGAGCCATCTGCTTTAGCTCAGCCTAGTCTAAATTTCTATTATTTATTGTCTCATACTTCTAGATTTTGTCATTAATGTAAGAAATTTCCTGCATAATGCAATCAAAGGGGTGATACAAAGCACTACCTCTCTCCAATACCTCCCCTTTCTTCCTTGTCCTTTGTTCTTATCAGGCTTGAAATTCCAATCTTTATACTTATTGTTTTGAGTTAGACAAGGGAATTCTCTCCAGAAGGCTACCTTTAACCTGCTGTCTAGGGGAGGGGGGAGGGAGGGGAGGGAGGGAGAAAAATCTGAAATTGTAAAGCTTGTATAAACAAAAGTTGAGAACTATCTTTACATGTAACAGAAAAAATAAAATACCTTATATGTAAAAAAAAAAAAAAAAGAAGGCTACCTTTAAACTGCATACAGAAGGAAGGAGTAGAGGTCCCTCTTTATCCGTATAGTCTTCTCTGAGACTAGCACAATAGCTCAGATTAGTTTGTCAGAGTAAAGAAGAGGCAAAGAACTTTGAACTAAAGGAAAGATACACAAGGAGAAACCTGGGGTGGAAGAAAAGCCACAAGGTTAAATTCTAAGTAAAGCACATAGATTTCACTGAATATAGAGCTATCAGACCAAATGCCAAGGCAGTGTCCTGAGCCTTAGAATATCCAGATTCATGAAATAAAGACAGAATTGTAATGGAATAAGACATTATCATTTTGAATGGGACAGTACTTGGCTAGATAAGGAATCAAATGAGGCTCTTTTTCCTCCTTAAAATCCCTGCCTTGTCAAGTCTGCCCCTTTCCTGGATTACTATGGGCAAGCCACTTGGTTCTCTGGGCTTCAACTTATTTATATGTAAAATGACGAGGGTGGACAATATGATCTATAAGGTCCTTTCCCACTCTAAATGGATGATCTTATGATTCTCCTTTTTCCACCTCTTCTATCTCCAGGGTTCAAAAATAAGAGGGAGAAAAATCAGTGCCACTGAAAGAATCAGTTACTTTAAACGTTAACCCATACATGTCACCCCAAAATGAACAGTCAGAATGTATTTTATAATAACAAACACCAACCAAGTAAAATGAGTGTAGGAATTCTAAGGAAAATGAAAATAGACTAAGCCTCTGTCCTAGAAATCCAAAAGAGGCAAGACAAAGAGAAACACAGCATAGAAAATCCTGTTTGCCCCAAGGCTTGGTGCTTCAAGGTGTAGAGGTAGAAGGACATTTATATAAGTGAAGTATAAAAGGCAGCAAAAAGAAAAAAAAATCTTGTAGGTTTTAGGAGTTTACTTCTTTCATTTGAAGGTTGGTTAGCCAGCAAAGCACTACTTTGACTTGGGGAAATTCAGGCCCTGCTGTTTCCTGTTTGTTGGTCCAAAGGTCCTTTAATTGTTCCTTCATCAAACAATTTTTAGGGCCAATATGATTGTGTTCGATGCAGAGGCAAAAGTTCACTCATATACAAATCAAAATGATAAGGTTGATCTTAGGGAGTGTTGGGAGGGAAATGAAAGATGAGAGGGAAAGGAGAGGGAAGAGATGGGAAAAGAGAAAGGTGGGTGGGAAAAGGAGGAAGGAAGGAAAGATGGGTCAGAGAATCAGAGGGCAGAGAAGATAAAGAATAATGGACGAAAAAAGAAAAAAAAAGGGCATTGAAAAAGAACACCCAGTAATGAGGATACACTGTAGTGGATACTGCACTACATGTTCTGTTTTATATATATACACACTTCATAAATATGATATATATGTAATGTGTGTGTATATGTATATATGTATAAATATGTATATGTGTGTATATGTATGTAGATAGATATAGATATAGATAACACACACATACACACATATATATGTATCTTTTGTTTTTTCTTAAAAGGAATTGGAGGAGGGGAAAGATGATTCTAGAAATGTTACAAGGGGCGGGGCAGAGAGGAGGCGGGGAGACGGAAAGGTAACTTCTGCCAACTTTAACATTTTGTTCAAGGCTGCCCCGCTTAGCTACAGACCTTTAGTACCGTCCCTCTTTTAGCCCCGTTCCTCTTTTAGCCCCGTTAAGCTGTATAAATATTTGTTGAATGAATTAAAATACTCCTCCCCCACGTGGGGACTAAAAAGTCGGTTCTGAGCTGGAAGGCAGGCTGATTCACTTAACCCACTGACTGGTGAAGATGAGGTGGAAGTCTGGACTGCGGAACCCACTTGAATTTCAGAACAAGTTGAGTCTTGAGACTTCCTTTGCCTTTATCCAACTCAGTTCACTCTTCACAGTCATCCAGCAGCCGCAGGAGCCAACGAAAACGCCACCAGAAGTTCGGACCCAAGGAGGGAGAGATGCATCCTCAGCAACGGCAGAATAAAGAAAAGGAGAAAGAATGGACCACCATTACAAGGTCAGAGAAAAGGTGCTCTTTCTTCTCGACCCAGAGCGGTGGCTCGGGATTCACAGGGACTACAGGACAAGAGGGAATGTGAGCGGTGGGGACCTGAAGAACGAGGGAGAAACTGAACAGAAGCTGCACAGCCCTCCTCCGGGCTCTGAGAGAGAGCCAACCCCCGAGAGCAGTCTAGAAGGCCCGTCGGGAACTGAAGCCAGGAACTTGCCGCCCAAACCCCCCAAGTCTGTGCTCGTGCGGGTCTTGGATTACCAAGTGAAGCAGGAGGTTCTGCAGACCGAGTGGATGAAAGGACAGATGACTCTGAAAACAGAGGAGCGCTCCATGACTTCGGTTAGTTTCTGGACCTACAGGGGGTAAAGAAAAGTCCCGAAACCTACCTGGAAATTGGCTGGGGGGGGTGGAGAGGAGAGGGCGGCGGCGTATGATTTCAAAGGAAATCACTTTGTGCCTAAACCCTGAAAGGAGGGTCTAATCAGACTCCAAAAGTCGTTTATTCCTTGAGGAGAAAGAAAACCGGGGGACTAGTAAATGCCCTGAGTGTAAATGATGAAAACTTCTAAGAAAAAAAGATACTTTAAAAAATTTTGGAAACCTAAAACGTATCAGCCCCCAATTAACTGACTAAAAGGTCAGTTTTACAACGCTGAGACGACACAGCAGGGAGGCGGAAGAGGTTATAGAAATCTTTGTAGTATTGTAACCAAAATGTTCTCTTTCTTTTGTGACTGTGATACTCAATACTGTGACAGCCTTGGGCAGTTAAGTACTACGGAGAAACTGGAGGAAATAGCTTCCTCGTGCTTAAGCAGTAAATAGGAAATTCTGATAAAAAGAAACCCGTTACTCTTTCTAACTAAAAACTTCCCATTAATCTCCTGGACTCCTTTCTCTTTCTGAAAAGTTAACGAAGAAGCTATAGAAGGTTTCGACTACTCCTAGCTGATGCAGCTCCATACAAAAATGAAGGACTTACTTGAGAAAGTGCCAAAGAATTGAGTGAAAGAGTGAAGACAAGACCCGGCAGTAAGTAGAAACCCTTTCACTCTCCAGTTTCCTGATACCCAAGTTATCTGTTTCCTTTGTCACTCCTGAGCGTTATGAAGAAAGAAAGAAAAAAACAAATGAGATAATTGTGGCAGAGGCAATCCCTTCCACGAGGACTTCCCTAAAGAATTGTCAGCTACCTGGTTTTTTTTTTTTTTAAAGCTTCTACTATGTGCCTGTAGATTCAAAACCAGAAATGAAACAGTCCCTTCAGGGAGCTTACATTCTATCTGGGGGAGACAACATGTATACAAACAAAATAAAAATAAGGTAATTTGGGAGATGGGTGGATAGGGCAATTCCAGCTGAGGGATCCCACTTAGTGTAGTCATAACTGGAGGAAGTTAAAGGTGGTCCTTCCAAGTGCACTCCCTTCTATCCAAAGGATTATTGTGTTGTTGATAAAACACAGTGAAAGTACATTTGTCAGGAAAATATATTGGAATGTGCAATTTCATAAAATACATGAGTGGCTCATGCTTGTCTCCCCTGCTTTTAAAAAAAGTTAATAGACAAAATTGAACTGAGAGTGCATTTTTTCCCTTTCCCAGGTGTCAAAGTGATTGGATTTCAATAGCTTTTTGTGTTTATTACAGTGGGTCGTTAAATGTCCTATTTATTGACCATATTTAATATCATGAATATAATTAGATCTGGTTTTCTAAATACCTAAGAATAATAAAATGTTCTCTGGCCTTATTCTGTGTAGAATATTGTATTAGGTGCTGGAGGAGGTAAGGAATGTTGATAAGGCCATGTCCTGCTGGCCATTAACTCTCCTGGTGTTCAGATTTTCTCATTTATAACTCAAGTGGATTGAACTAGATATGCCAGATATAAAACTTTGCAAGTTAAAAAAAAATTAATAAACCAAATGGAATTCTAGCTTAAAAAATAATAACATTTATTTACTACTTAAAAGTTAGCAAAATATATACATGTCCCTTTGAAATATGTATTATTATTTCCATTTTACAGATGAGGGACCTGAGTCTCGGAAAGATTGCCTTTTACCAGTTATTATACTGCTAGTATTAGATTTGGTATATGAACCCTTGATCTTCCTGACTCCAAATCAAACACTATCCATTATGCCCTAATAGACCTTCAAGGCACATAACCTTCAAGGCTTCAGTTTCTTCATTTGTAAAATAAGCAGCTCAGACTAGATATTCTCTATGGTCTCTTCTAGTTATAAACTATAATCCTAAATAAGTAGTTGAGCAATGTTTTATTGTAAAATCTTTACACCCTTTTTGTATTCCTGAATATGTAGAACTATTGACTGTAGAAAGTGAACTGGGCCTTAGAAAATCTTTTAATCCAGGGCTCTTGAGTCTGGTAAAGCATGGCTACAATCCCAAGAAAGGTGAGGTAACAGAGGCTCCAAAGATTAAATGACGTAAAGTGACATAGCTAGTTAAGTGGCTATTTATGGAACATATAATAGACTTTGTCTCTGTAGCCAAAGCCTAAACACAAACACAGTTTGAGGATAATGGGGTGGGCTAGACTGATGTGATAGCATTGAGGTTTGGTGGATGACAGAGTACTTAATTTGACAGCAGAGTACTGGGTTTCAAATCATAACTCTGCCATTTAGTACCTGTATGACTGTGATCTTGGACAAATCCCTTCATTTCTCTAGGCCTGTTTCCTTCATAATAAGGGAATTGGACTACATGATCTATAAGGTCCCTTCCAGCTCAATCTCTGTGATTCTAAGATAATATGCTACATCAGTCTAAAATGAACAAACATTAGGTAGTCTTTTTTATAGGGGTGAAAATTCCTTAATTCCAAAAGAGGCATGGCACACAGTGACTGGAACTGAACAGAGCTTCCTGTAGACTGACTGTGGCAGCAATCTCCCACCATGAGTGTTCGGGTCCTCACAATTCTACCAGTTCTATTTGGCACACCTTTCTATTTTGTGGCTTTTACTGACTATAGAGAAGAATTTAGAATTTGTTCTTCACTATTTTTTTGGAAACTAGTTATTCCAGTTTACATTTTGGTTCAGAAGACAGAAAATGTGTATGACCTCTAGTTAAGCTCAATAATCATGCTCCATGATTGCTGGAAGTATTACATACTTCCATGTTTTAAATTTCATTAAGTGGCAAAATTCCAAAGCTGAACTCTCCTCATATATTTGAGGTATTCATTTATGATTTAGTAGGGTGGAGTTTTAACTAAGAGAACATTAAACACTGAGAGATCTTATTTTTCAATGACCCCAAATGGAGATAATGATTTGCCTGTTCTGTATTTTCCATGTGTTTCTTTTTGAATTGGTTGTTAGGTTTTCATCCCAAACTAATACAGTGAATTAGAAAACTGCTAACGTTTTCCAGATTAAAAAACAATCTAGTAGAGGCAGCCCTAAATAATCTAATGAGTTAACAGTCTCTGGAACCTGAGTCAGCCTGTACATCCTTTTAATAGTGCACTCTGTTCTTTCCCTCCTATCAACACTTTAGCCTCTAACCACTTCTAAGCCAGTCCTATAACCAGAACTCCTATCCTTATTTCCCTTTTCATCTGTAGCTCCCTTTTATGTGTGGTCTTCCCCATTAGAATTTTTTTTTTTTCCGGGGCAATGGGGGTTAAGTGACTTGCCCAGGGTCACACAGCTAATTAAGTATCAAGTGTCTGAGGCCGAATTTGAACTCAGGTACTCCTGAATCCAGGGCCGGTGCTTTATCCACTGCGACACCTAGCTGCCCCCTCACCATTAGAATTTAAGGTCCTGGAGGACGGGGATTGTCTTGTTTACTTTTGTATCCCAAGTACTAACCCAGTTCCTGGCATTTACTAAGTGCTTAATGAATGCTTTTATCATTCATTAGTTTGTCAGAAAGTCTAAACCCCTCACATTCTCTAGAAACCAAAGGCCTTTATTGAAGCTTTGTTTTTGTTTCTTTGACAAAAGGATTTTTCATTTAGTTATTCTAAACTAATGGTTCTCCCAAAGAATCCCCAAAACTCTTTTAGGGGTTACTTGAGATCAAAACTATTTTAATAATAATACTATGATGTTTTAATTTTGAATATGGTAAATATTGATATATCTAACCCACACAAAACAAAGTTCTTTAAGGGGAAGCTCTTCCATAAATTTTGATACTGTAAAGGGGTCTTAAGACCAAAAAGTTTGAGAACTGTTGTTCCAAATCATAGATAAAGAAGTCCCTTAGTAAGGTCTTCTAAATTCTCATTATCAAGTTTTCCCTTTTTTGCGGGGGGAGGGGGGCGTGTGTGCGGCAATGAGCGTTAAGTGACTTGCCCAGGGTCACACAGCTAGTAGACACCAAGTATCTGAGGTCCTCCAGAATCCAGGGCTGGTGCTTTATCCACTGCACCACCTAGCTGCTCCCTAGTTTTCCCTATTCTTAAATCCAAAATGTACAGGGATTGTCTTCTCTGTAGAAGCCTCATGCTAGCTGTCTCTGGATCTTTCTTTCTAATGAATTTAGCTCTATTGTTCAGGCTTCTCATAATAAGTAAGGGAGAAAAAGAAAATTATTTATTTCATTTTGCCTCCTTTCAACCAGCAAGTATTTCATATCTGTCTACTCCATCTTGGGCTTCTAAATTAGGTGTAACTAGCCTTTCTTGTACGTGTAACTATTTCTCTCACATTTATACTTTAAAAGTCCTTCCTCTGCTATACAGCAAGACAGTTAAATAATTTGGTTGAACTTGCTACATTCTCAAAAGTAGTCTCATGCTGTTTCTTTTAGGTAGGGTTTAGCCTGCAGCCAGGGGTGGAAGAAAGTTAGGGTACCCCTTTTCTCTTTCTCTTCCCTCTCCTACCAGTTACTCAGGGCTGTAGGTGGATAGATTGTTTAAGTCATTTTGCCCCAAAAGGCAAAATGTTTATTGATTATTAAGGTGGATTGGACTCAAGAAGTCCTGGGTTGGTGACTACTTGCGATGCTCATGGGCCTGTGTGACCTGGAGCAATTACACTCAAACTTTGTAGTCATCATCTATAAAGTGAGGATGATAATTACTAGTTACCAGAGTTGTATGTAGAGCATTTTGCTAGAGTGTTATTATTCTCTCCTTTAACTCTACCCCCTTCCTACAGAATTCTTACTGGAATCTAGGCAAACATAAACTTCCTGAGTGTTGACACTTTTATATCTTTATTTCCTCAGTGCCTGGCACCTGGTACGTGCATTAACCAATGTTCATTGAATTGAATTCCATATTAACCTTGTGCTAAATGCCTGCCAAGCTTTTGGTTTTCTTGAGGTCCTTTGACTGGGGGATGAACCATAGTTGCACCCAATAGGTTAGACCAGTGGTGTAGAAGTGGGCAGTATATTGACTTAGCAAACTATTCACAAGTATTTTGTTTGTTGTGTTATATATTTATTTAGTTAGTTAAACATTTCATGATTATATTTTAACGTGGTTCTGGCCACTTGGGCCATAAGTTTGATACCTTTAGTCTCTTTTGTGGGCCAATGATTATCTGAACACTAGAGATTTGGAATGTGGCTGGAATGTCATTAGGTTTTTTTTGGTTTGTTTGTTTGTTTTAAGAATCTCATTTCTTTCCTTATCTTTCCTTTATTGACTGAACGACTTAATGACTTTGGGTTGTCCATGCTCTCTCTAATATAATGAGGATTTAAAAAAATGCCATATAGACTGTGAAATAAATGTAAAAGGTTAATAGGAAAGGAAAAGGAAGAGATTAGAAGAAGCTGTGTGATAAAGTAGAAGTAACAGTGGATTCGGTTTTGTTTCTTGGTTGTACCACTGATTCTATGTGACCTTAGCCACATCACTTTAACCTCTCTGTGTCTGAATTTCCCTATGTGTAAAATAAAGTGAGTCAAACTAGATAACCTGTAAGATCCTTTCCAGCTCTAAATCTATGATCCTACGATGTCTTAACAATAAGAATTGACATTTATCACTCTATGGTTTGTAAAGCATTTTAGATTTCTGATTTCTTTTGATTCTCACAACAACAGATAGGTGCTCTTATCTCTTTTACAATTGAGGAAACTGAGGCATTATATTTGAGAACAGGTCTCTGACTCCCACCTCAGTTTGCTGCCTCTCAAGAGAGACCTAGGGAGATTGGTGAATCTTTAAAGTACCTGTTAGGGAAGAGACCAGTAAAAAAGACTGACTGCCTCCTAAAACAAAATAGTCTTTGGAATTCTAAGATAAAGTTACTAATGTAAGGATTCTGTCAGTCTAGAGGTGAACATATCTCAGAAATGTTGTTAGTTTATGTTTAGCTAAAAAAAATAGTGTTGCAAAGTTTACAGTTGAAGAAATAATGCCCCAGACCTTAGCACTGTGTCTGGTACATCGAAGATACTAAATACTAGTTGACTGATAAAAGACATGGAATGGCATAGACTCAGCAAAAAGTGGAGAGTTTATTGAAGAAGGGAAATTTCCACACTCTCTCACAGGCTGAATCACATCTTCCCTGAGCAGCACGTGGGGAGTTTGTGGAAAAGAAAATAGGTGGGGTAGTCATTTGAATTATCAGATAAGAAAACAAATGATTATAACTGTTGAACACCTTGGTGTCTTTGTAATTATACTTTAATGAACAATGTAGAAAGGAACAAAGATATACTCAGGTAAATTAATTTTTGTAGGTGATGAAAGAAGTAGTAGGACATCTGGATAACTTTGGAAAGAAGAAGAATTTGAGGACTCCTAAGTTTGGATCTGAAAGATTTGAGATATAGCCCAAGTGATCACTAATGAAATCTGGCAAAACAGACTATTAATGGAAATTCAACCCTCAATCCTCAAGACTAACATGGGAAAATTAGTCTGAGTCCATCTCCAAAGCTGTATTTTTGGTCACTTGCACTATTTCCAAGAAAATCTTTTATCACTAATTTGTACAAAGGCAAAGACTAAGTTGTAAACTGGAAAATCCAGTCTGGGGCTTTATCAGATTCTTCCTTAGACATATTCAGCTCTAGGGCCACCAGCAGGTTATTTAAACTTTTTCAATCAACTGATAATGATCCTAAAACATCTACTTGGAAGGCTTTTGTAAGGAGCAAATAAGAGGATACATATAAAGTGCTTTAGAACTATATAAATGCCAGAAGTTATTATAACTATGATCACCAGCTTACATCCCTTTAAAAAATAGTGAGTCAAAACATCTGCCTGATAAGCAATCAGTAATTGGGGGATGAAGGGACAGAAGCATTTTTAGGAGGTATAGCTTTTAGTTTATCTGTCATCCTAATTCCATACTCTTTTAGGGGTCAAATGGCACCCAATTAAACTTTAAATGATTTAATAACCCTATGATAATTGTGATGAGTGGGGACATTAAATTTTGTATGTATGGAGAGAGGAAAAAAAAGGAAATGAATGGATTTTTAAAATATTAGAAAATATAGTTGAACAAGTGATAAAATGGTGATGCTTCTGATTACCTGACCTATAGCAAATGGCAAGGATCTGGTCTTTGTTCTTAAAGAGTTTACCTTGGAAGAGAGATTAGTATATTCTCTTCTCTCTGTCTGTCTGTCTGTCTGTCTCTCTCTCTTTCACTCCCTCTCTCTCTCTCCTCCTTTCTTTCCTCACCACTCTCTGTCTCTTTGCCCTTCTTCCCTTTCCTTCCTTCATGCAGTTTTACTTAAATTGGGAAGACAAGAAAGAAATGTGGGGTTTTTTTTGTTGTTTTGGGGTTTGTTTTTTTTTTTGCTTATTTGACATTTAGTAAATTTTCCTGGATTGTGTTGGATTTGTGGTGACTTATGAGACGAGAGAGAGAGAAGTACTTAGTTGGATGGTAGATAGAAATTTGTGACATCATAAATAATTACATAAATAATTACAACATAGTAATTGCTGATGTTTATGTAATTAAAGTCTTGCATATCAAGACAATACCTTTGGCACAGACTGTGCTCAATAGTTCTTAAATACTTTGCTTATAGGACTGAGGCCAGGGAGCTTTCAAAGTTGGTTTTCTTCAGCAGTGTACATATGGAGATGCTTGTAGGTCTACCAAAATCAGAGTGTGGTCCAATTTATCTTTGTGCTGATTATTTAAGGGGCTGATTCCAGGAAGCTTTCTTGATGTTTGGGAGTAGCTTGAAACTTCCATCTTTGAAGCAGAAAAATCTGAAGCAATAAGTGGCTGCTTGAGCAGCTGTGTCAAATGCCCCCAGCATCCACACTTAATGCTTTGGCTTTTACTTCAACCCTGAAGACAGGGGCATCAGAAAAGTGCTGCCCTACAACATATAGAAATGGATGACTGGTTGAGAAAGTCCTGCCACTGGGCCAAAAGGATCCCTGTATTTAGACCAGAATGATCCCTTAGGCAAATGAGATTAAGAGGTCTGCAAAGTCATCTGACTTCCCACACCTGGGTGGCAAAGCCTGAGCAGAAGGGAAGAAGAAGAAGAAAAAGAAGAAAAGAAATATAGAAGTCAGGTGAAGGAACCCAAGAAAGGCCCCTAGGAATATGGCAGAGCGCAGATCTTGTGGGGCATTGGTCGTAAGGTGAATCCAATGTCTGGTGTGAGATCCAGATCCATGTTAGAGACTCCAGGAGGTGGGTGGAAGATGAATTTTTGAAGGAGGCTGGTAAAAAACAGGAACAACTCCATTTTGGCCAGGGACTCTCCTGCACACATCCTCCACCCTATGAGGACAAATGTGGGGAACAGACTTATAGCAAAAGAGGCATAAATTAGAAAAATTAAAATAGAATAAAATAACATATACAGGTTTTTTTATGCCATATGGTGTTAAAGAGCTTCTTTATTTATCCAGATGAGCCTTACTTTCCCATAGGTAAATGCATCAACTCATGCCATCTCCACATCTGAGATATGCCCAAGATAGAAGTTCAGTCCATGTCAGCATGGAAGTAAATAAGTTTTATTGAGGGGAGCTTACTCACAAGGCCTGGTCCTTGGCAGCAGGAAGATAATGATAAAACTCTGTGCTACACTTAGGCCAGACCAGATATTATATACAAACAGAATAAAGAAGGCTTAGTGCCAAGAGATGGCCCATAGTCACATGGGTGGTACATATAAATTTTCCCATGGGAGTTATTTAACTGTTTACAGTAACCATGATGTTATATGTCACGTTCTCAGGTTCTTGTTCCAACCAAACAGTAAATATTTTATGTAAATATCTGCCTATTGCTGTGTGAAAAAGTACATGTTAGGTGCCGTTTTCTACATGAAGCTTTTTTTTTTGATCCTCTTGCTTAGTAACAGTCTTTCCCTTTTGAAATTACTTTTACTGTTTTTTTTTTATAGGCTTTGTATTTTCTTATTTTTGTCCAGGCTGAATTCTCACCAACCTCCACATCCTCCTCTTTGACCTCTCATTATGCATATTCCTTGCTGGTAGGGATTTGTTGATGTTCAGTAGTTTTAGTCCTGTGCCTCTTTCTTGGCAAAGATATTGGAGTGGTTTGCCATTTCCTTCTCCAGCTCATTTTACAGATGAGGAAACTGAGGCAAATAGGTCACACAGCTAGGAATTGTCTGAGGCCAAATTTGAACTTGAGAGGATGAGTCTTCCAGACTCCAGGCCTGACACTCTATGTGTGCCACCTAGCAGAGAATTGAGATTACTTCAGTTTTTTGCCCCTCTCTAGCCTGTTTTTTGTTTGTTTGTTTGGTAGGGAGAGAATGTGATTTCACTAATTTGGAGGAACTTCCAAAGTAAAAACTCTTCCCCCCAATTGGAGCTCATCTTTGAGGGTCCTGGGGCACTGAAGAATTAAGTGACTTACAAAGGGTCATAAAAAAGGCAGAATTTGAATTCAAGTTCTCTGGACACCAGGGCCTACTTTCCATCCATTACACCATGTTTTGTTTTGTTTTTAGATTTAATTAATAAAATAATTGAAATGTGAATTGTCTTAAGAGCTCTGGAGTTGTGGACATTGAAGGCCTAAAACACGGAAAATTTAAGAACGTAGAAGCTGAAGCAATGAGGAGAGCTCATGGTATACAGAAAAAAATAACCTCAACCAACCAAAAATGGGACACAGATGAGTAGAAGGGTTAATGAATAACTGTACTACCTATAGGGGCTATTATAAAGAAGAAGGCTTTTCTTTCATCCAGTCCATCCAGAGAATTAAAGAAGAAAGGTAGGGGGACAAGTCACCAGGACAGGACAATGTGTAGGAAGCTGTGCAGTACTACACAAGCCTAAGGGAAGAGCACAGCATCCTGCTGGGGCCAGTTCTGAGCACCTCAAAATCCCCGAAAACAGAGACCTAGGCTGGTGAACCATGAAATGTTCATCATGGGAGGAGGCTGAGAGACACTTTGAGATCTAGCCCCAATGGAAAGCACAGTTAGAGGGGAGGAAGTCAGGAAGGGGTGGGTGGGGGGGAGGGACGGGGACTGGAAAGTACCAAAAATTTCAGAACAAAAAAAATACCATAAAGACCTTGAACATAAACAGAGTTAACAGAAGGAGAAAATGGATAATGAAGAGAGTAAAAGAAATCCTTTTTTGAAAGGGGCACAAAAATGAAATTTAAAAACCAAAGAACAGTATACTAGCTGAAGGGGTGATATCAAGTGAGAAGAGGAGATCAAGGGTTCCTAGAAGAGAGCCAGTGAGACTAGGACCACCTTTAAAAAAGATTAAAGAAAAGTAATTGAAGGAACATAATACTCTGTCATTGATATAGCTACAATAAGAAGGAAAGTAGCCAAAAGGGGGAAAATTTTTTATCAAATTTCTCTAAGGGCTTAGTATCCAAGAGATATAAAATATGTATATGTGTATATACACACATACGTATACATAAACACACACATATGTATACAGATATACCATATATATAATACTAAATTATATGTACAGACATATACACCATCAATCCTCAGCTTTTGTGGGTGTAACATTCCTAGAAAACAATTCAAAAGCAAAAAATGCAAATGTTGATACATTGAATGTATGGGAAATTGGGGGTTAGTTTCCTGCAACCACCAAAAACTGATTTTTAACTATAGATTGCTGAAAATATACATTTCTGCATATAATTCTTTATAACAAAACACTAATTCTGATAACATGCACTTTTCCTTACATAGCAACCATGAAATAACCCATAAAATGTAGTACAAATAATTAGATTGGTAACAGGAAAAACATTTCATTTTAATTAGTAATTTCCTATAATCCTGACTTCTTATGATAATATCTCAATTAAAACAAACAAAACAACCCAAAATATTGATTGCTGCTGCTTTCCTGTATAGAAAGATAGATACTGAGATCTAATGGATGACACAGAATCCTGGTGAATGAACTGGTTAGGTTTGTTTCCCTTGCATAGAGTCACTGAACTGTTTTTTTCTTCGGACTTTGTTTGGATTTGATTGGATGACACAGCATCCTGGGGAGTGAATAAGTTGGTTGGCTTTGTTGCCCAGAGAGAGTTGGTTGGATGAATTTCATGAATAATAATTATAGTTAACATTTATATAGCACTTACTATGTGCTACTGTGCTAAGCACTTTACAATTATTATCTCATTTAATCCTCACAACAGTCCTGAGAGGTAGGTGTTAAGATTATCCTCATCTTATATATGAGGAAACTGAGGCAAACAGAAGTTGAGTGGCTTGTCCAGAGTCTCACTACTAGTGAATGTCTGAAGCCAGATTTGAACTCATGTCTTCCTGACTCCAGACTTAACACTCTATCTACTTCAACAATTATCTCTTCATCATGGTAGGGTCCCCTCTCCCATCACTTTTCTAATGCTCTTTTGAGGATGACTATAAGTTAAAAGAACTTTTAAGTTTTGTCCTTCTGAGACTAAAAGAGAAGAGTATTTGCACATCTGGATAATAGCTGAACTGTTAGTAGAGAAGTGGCTTTATGTGGTCACAGATGTTCCTGAGTGGGGAGTTCCACAGTAACTTTGGGAAGGTGGTCCTTCTTTGGGAACCTGATATTATATGGACAGTATGGAGTAAATGAGCCAGCCCAGATGCTGAGTAGGTAGTATCCACATAACCTGTGTGAGAAGTGTGGAGTGATACAGTGTGAGTAAAGACTGTAGAGCAGTAGATAGAAGGTTGATGTATCTTTGAGTTTTTATGATTCTTTTTTATTATAGATACCATGTGATATATATTGTGCATTTGTTTCTTAAACTTTATAGTTATTTACAGATAATTTATTTTTCCATCATATACTTCTAAAACATGACAGGCATAACAGAAGCAACTTGGTATAATGACTAGAGTACTGGACCTGGAGTCAAGAAGGCTCTGGTCCAAATCCTATCTTAGATGCTTGTGGCTCTGGGAAAATTACAACGTTATTTGTGGTTTTCAAATTAGACAGTATTAAGTAAAGCACTTTTGTAAACCTCAAAGTGATTGTTTTTCAGCTAATTTTTTTCTTTTTTTTTTTGTGAATCAAAAATCTGTTTTTTTTCCCCATTTATTTCTCCAATTCAAATAACTTAATATCTTTTTGCAGGTCATCTAGAAATCACCATGGGAGGTAGGAAGACATACAAAGCTTCTTCACTCCTGCTTCCAGAATCTGTAAATCCTCAGCTACTCAATGTGTGATGCTCATTGCTACAGCCAGCACTCCTCTCTAAGGATGGGAACCAGGAGTAAACTCAGCTGCTACCATTCATCAAATTGTTCTAGGCTATGCTTTATTTCACAACCTTATCAGAATTTACTCTTCCTGGTATATGCTATGTATGGATTTAATAGCAATACAAGCCATATGTGAATATCTCCATACACCACAGTGAAGACAAGGGACTACATTTACCCTTGGTCCCTAGCATTCCATGTCCCTCCTGTGTGTACTCACTCCACCAACTCTTGCCATACCTTCACCACATGAAATAATGCACTCTTCACTTCTGTACTCCTGCCCTAGTTACTGTTCTAAATAAGAGTAGAAACAACACAGGATATAGTCAGAAGACATAGGTTTTATTCCTGGCTCTGTTATGTTGATCAAATAACAGCTAATTGCTGCTTCTATCAAATGCCTATCCACTGCTCCCCTTCTTGTTGTCTAGCACCTTAATTTTTCTAGAATAAATTCCTATGTTAATAGTGTCTTTTTGACTTAACTCTTCATGGAAACATCCAAGGAGAACTTTTTGGATCATTGTCCACCTCCCAACCTTGAAGTTTCCCATCTCCATATATCTACTCATTAGCTAAATTATCTGTGGGTCCCAATTAGAAATCTTTTCATTCTGAAGTTACATGTCCTCCAACCTAGAATTAGAAATGTGTATGTAGAGGGAGTGACAAGTACACTTAGTTAATACCACTAAGAGTCAAAGGGAGAGGGGCAGCTAGGTGGTGCAGTGGATAGAGCACTGGCCCTGAAGTCAGGAGTACCTAAATTCAAATCTGGCCTCAGACACTTAACACTTACTAGCTATGTGACCCTGGGCAAGTCACTTAACCCCAATTGCCTCACTAAAAAAAAAAAAAGAGTCAAAGGGAGAATGAAAATATTTCTAATCATTACCTTCTGTGACTAAAACTTCCAAGTAGGTTATATATATATATGCGTGTGTGTGTATGTATATGTATATATATATATATATACACACACATAAATACACACATACATATACATATACATACATACATACATACATACATACATACATACATACATACATACACACATATATATATATCCCTTTGAAAGCAGATATTTTCCCTTCATTACAGAGATGGGGGAACAACTATGGGTATTTTGTCAAGTCGTGGATTTGTTTAAAAATGTTCCTTTAAATTTTTTTGTTGTTGTTGTTAGAAGGAAAGGCTCACTGGGTAGAAGGGAAGGAAGGAACTATTTGGAAATGAATATGCTGTAAAAGCAAAAAAGAATCAACAAAATAATTCTAACTGAGTGTCTTAGCACTCTGCCCCCCCCAGATATGCATGGATTAGTAACAGATCAGGCTACCTCCACAAATAAGTGTTTACAAATTCCCTTGATGATACCTGTTTAGCAGGATTTTCAGGGATTTCGAGTTGGTTTTTCCCTCAAGCACTGAGCATAGTTCCCAACTCTTAGTACCACTTAATAAATGTGTGGTTCCCACTCTTCTCTCACCCTGCTCCAATAGACAAATGCATGATTGCCTTTTAGGGCCATCTGACTCTGATATCATTAAAGGAGTTTTAGTATATCTAACCCCATAGATATCTACCCATTGTCCAGGCTCATCTAGTTCTTATTTCAATTTTGACCCCAAGTCTTAATTTAGGATGCCACTGAGGAGAGGCATTTCATTGATCAGTGAGTTTATCAATAGCAATCAACGAGGAGACTAATCTCATGGATAAAGAAAAAAAAATGCTATATAGGAAATCAGAGATCAGAATTCTGGCTGGTCTAATTAAAAGCACATGCATGTGATTAAAACTGAACAGCCCCACCCCTAGCTCCCTTTCCACCCTTAGAAAATAATACTTATCTTAATTCAGTATGTGATAAGCTAAATGGGACTATTTATTCAGAAAGAGGAAACCAAACTGGAACTGAAAGTAAGAAATCTGAGAATTTTTGGAGAGTTTCCAGTTCCAACAGGTGTGGTGTGAAATTAGTTTGGTAAGATTATTCTTTGGGGTAGCTCCATTCTTGTTTTATTTGTACTGTGATAGTGCTATTTACTGAGAATAGATAAAACTACCATTTTTGGTGTCCATCCATTTTTCATTCTGAGGTTAGCTTAGCTGCCTTGGTCAACCTTTTAAGATAGTTTCAATTAAGGGGAAATCCTAGAACACAGCACAGCTGCCCAACTGTGGGAGAATGGGGGAAGGAACTCATTTGAAGTCATAGACAGTGTAGTTCCTTTCATTAAGGTGTAAGGTGTGCACCCAGGGAATTGTTTTTCAAATGGAACATTTATTAACTACTGATACATAAAGTCCATTTTTATTTATTTATAGATAAACTTATTTTTTAGTTAACTGAAATTTCTTTTTAAAAGACACACAAATTATCCATTTTTTAAGATTTAAGTGTGTGAAAAGCCTGTGCTTCTAGTGCTGCATTGGTAGTGATGAGGCTTGGGAAGGCTACCTTCTAATATCTTACTATTTTAACTTATTTGCCATCAAGAGATAAAATGAGTAGTTTTTGTGCAACTGAAGGAGTATAAATGCTGCTAGCACCATCTAAGAATCAGTGCCTGGGGGCAAAGCGTGGGTTGCCCTGCATAGTTACTGCTCTGAATAAGAGTAGAAACAGCACATGTTATAGTCAGGAGACATGGGTTTCATTCTAGGCTATGCTGCTTATTTGTTGTTTGACCTTGGGGAAAGTCATTTACTATTAGCCCCAGTTGCCTCATAACTACCATAGTTATCTCATCCATTTATTTTTCAGGATCAAATGAAATATGTAAAGTGTTTTGTAACATAAAATACTATGTAAATGGACTTGGCTGTAATTATTATTATTATTAATCACTAATCCTACACTCTCCTGAACCTATTTCGAAAAATCCACCTTCCGTGTATTGTACTATCTCCATGAAGTGTGTGAGGCAAAATATCTCCCAATTCTTAAGAATAGTACTTGCTAAGAATTTAGAATAGGGACCAGAATGGCCTGAGAGTGACCTATTTCCTTTTTCCCCTCTCACTCTTCTATACTGCCTGCAATCTGGCTTCTCACCTCATCATCTAACTGAAACTGCTCTCTCCAAAGTTTCCAATGATCTTTCAATTGTCAAATACAGTGGCCTTTTCTTGGTCCTCTTCCCTCCTTGACTTCTCTGCAGTATTCAATACAATCAATCACCTCCTGGATGCTCTACCCTCTCTGGATTTTTCATAACACTGCTCTGTTTCTTCATTCCTGTCACGTATATCCTTCCTCGTGGTTGTCAGCCCCTCTCGCCCCCCAAGTGTCTGTCCTGAGCCCTCCTCTCTCTTTGTCCTATTTGTATTATCTCACTTGATTATTCCATTGTCTCCCATGGGTTGATTCTGATTTAATTATCATGCAAATGATACCCAGACCAATATATACAGATGTAATATCATTCCTGGACTGCAGTGATGCATCAATAGCTTTTTTGGGATTTCTCAAATTCAATTTCCCATAGATATCAGACTAAACGTGTCCAAAAGGGAATTTATTTTCTTTCCCCACCAAACCTTCCCCTCTTCACAATTTCCCTATTATTATTCAGGGCACCTTATCCTCTATCACCTAGGTCTGAAAACTCAGTGTCTCACTGTATATGGATATGCAATTGGTTGCCAAGGCTTGTCAATTCCACATTCCCAGTATCTCATATACATTCCCTTCTTTCCACTCACATAGCCACAATATTAATTCTAGCCCTCGTCACCTCTTACCTGGACTATTGTAATAGCTATCTAACTGCCTCCTTACTTCTTGGCACTTTCAATTTATCCTCCACTCAGCTGCCAAAAATGTGTTTCCTAAATCACTGGTCTGATCCTGTCTCCATTCCACTTCTTACCTCTAGGATCAAACATAAAGCACTATTTATAACCTGGTCTGTTTCTACATTTCCCATGTTCTTACACTTTCCTCTCTGTGCACTCTGATCCAACTACACTAACTTAATTAATCCATGCATATGACATTCCATTTCACATCCCCATCCCTTTGCACTGCCTGTTCCCATCCCTGGTGTGCACTCTCCTCTACTCTGCTTCTGTTTCCCTCTCTTCCTTTAGGACACAACACAAATCCTACCTTTTGTGGGCCTTTCCCTCTGAGATTGCCTTTTTTTCTAACCTGAATACACGTCTTCTATACCTATTTATTTACACGTTGTTTCCCCCATTAGGAAGTGAGCTTGAGGACAAGGCCTTTCTTTGTGTCCTGTTCCTGTCGCCAAGTAAGGGTTTAATAAATTCTTATTGATTGATTGAGATTACTGGAATGTGAAGGATAATGACTTCCCAGACAGGTCAAAGAGAAAGCTGATGTTTAAATCCGTGCAATATAGAACAGTTAAAATACGCAACTCATTTTGTCCATAAATGTTTATATTTCCTTTAACCATTGCTCTAACTGCAATTTACAAAAAAGTAGTAGTTACTGATAATTTTTCTCATTAAAGAATTGTATTCAGGCAGCTAGGTGGCAGAGTGGATAAAGCACTGGCCCTGGATTCAGGTGGACCTGAGTTCAAATCCAGCCTCAGACACTTGACACTTACTAGCTGTGTGACCCTGGGCAAGTCAGTTAACCCTCATTGCCCCATCCCCCCCCTCAAAATTGTATTCACAATTGTACATGGTTAATCTGACGCACAAGTGAGAGACTGACCAGTTTATATTCCTGTTTTTCTGTTATTTATACCTGAAGAAATCCTAAGCTACACCCTAAAGAGGTTGTAAATTTGTGACCATTCACCTGGTGGCAACTATCTGAAGAAGGGAATAGTGTCTAAAAAGTAAGTAATCCACATCCTTAGGGATGGGTAAACTTCCTATCCCACCCAGCCTATTTTGTGAAAGTAATATCACTGATTCTAAAAATAAACATGAAGAATAAATCTCGATTAGCTTGATTAACAATGAGTATTTCTGTTTGTGAGACAAACATCACATTGTTCTCATGACATAGCAAATATATGCAGATGCATTTAAGACACCTGGAGGGTCAAATGCTCCCAGCTATCACATATCAGCTGTGTTTTGAGTTGCCTAACTGACATGCCTGGGTGAATCTATGCTTTGTCTCTACTGCTGTTAGCAATGAGGGAGGAAGAGAGGGAGGAAGAAAGAAAGGAAGGGGGAATGAGAAGTCTGCCAAGAATGATGACCACAGGAAGGCAAGAATGTGGTTTGCAATGTTGGATTTTTTTTCTTTCATCTTCACCTTATCTTTTCTGAGTAATGAAGGCTAATTATGATTTGATGGAGTTGCAGCTTTTGGTTTTCCTCTTATTCATCCTGCAAATATTTATAGAAGACCTACTCTGTGTAAGGCACTGAAGCTATGTGGGAACAAGGATAAAAACTGATGTAGTCCCTGGCCTCGGGAGATTAAAGGAGATTAAAGTCTACCTGGGGATATGTTACATAGAAATAAAAAACAATAGTACAAGTAGAATGTGGTAAGTGAGGAGCAGTATGGTGTTCTAGAAAGTACATCAGATTAAGTATCAGAAAATCTGAGTTGAATATCAGTTAATCTACTTAACTAGCTTTGTGACCTTGGGTGAATCATCACCTTTTTGGCCCCCAGTTTCCTCATTTAGAAAATTAGGGGGTTGGCCTAGATCAAAGGTTCTTAACCTGGGGTCTGTGAACTTAAAAAAAAAATACAGGGGCAGCTAGGTGGTGCAGTGGATAAAAGCACCAGCCCTGGATTCAGGAGGACTTGAGTTCAAATCTGGCCTCAGACACTTGACACTTAACTAGCTGTGTAACCCTGGGCAAGTCACTTAACCCTCACTGCCCTGCAAAAAAACCAAAACAAAATACACACACGTATGTATGTGTGTATTCATTCACACACACACACACACGTATAAATGTATTTTAGCATAATTCTTTTGTAATCCTGAAGTATCCATAAATTTAACACCTGAAAGTATCCATGACACACATGAAAAACATTAAGGACTTTGTCTTGGTGATTCTCTAAAGGCTTTTCCCATTTAAAAAAGAATCTGAGTAGCTTAATGGAAGTACAAAGTTCTGGAGCACTGAGAAATGCAAATTCTGTCTTGGGAGAGGAATAAGGCAATAGTTGGTGCCATGAACTAGGCCTCATAGGAGGGATAAGATTTCAAATAGGGTAAGGTAAGATTTACACAGGTGCAGTTATGATGAACAATAAGATGTAGTTTTAGTAATATACACATTTCTGATAAGGGAAAGAAAAGATTTCCTAATAAAATGGCTATTTTTTTTTCAGGTATAAAAAAGAAAGGAAATATTAAAATCATGAAGAACCCAGGATTAACTCTGTGTGTTGGCAGAAATTGGCCTCCACCTACCTGGGCTTACTTGATCCTAATTTATTACCTTTACTAAGTGTTGCTTGGCCATCTATACACCTGGCACTGTGTCTACTACACAGCCTAGCTGCCGCTTATTACCAAGATAGAAGAGGCAAAAGATGGGGAGCATATGAGAAACTTTGTTGACTTTTCAAAATTGCTAGCACCAACTTCAACTTGATTGTAGTTACAAAGTCAAATACCAGATAGCAAAGTGTGAAAAAAGTAGGTTGTTGGAAAATCCAGTGCCCAAATGGCTTCCAGAATTCCCAACTCTAATATTCCTTTGTCTTCCCCACTGAATCCCAGAGATGAAGGGTCATCTGTTACCTGCTGAAAAGGGCAGGAATGCATCTCTCTTGACAAATTTTCCTTCCACAGTGAGAAAATGCTGGGGGTTGAAACTGTAAGGTTTTTCCCACTGGGTTTGGTCTTGAAGTACTGAGGTTAACAAGATGATAGTCTCGGTTCCCTAGAAATAAAGTGTTCGTTAATAATGTTAGTGAAAGAGCGGTAAAAGGCTTCTGGGTTTTTTTTTTTTTTTGCTAGAATGTGACTCTTGGTGGCTCAAATCAGAGTTCATGACCTTTGAGAGGTAGCATGCCAAATCTCTCTTTATTCACCTCTAAAAGCACTCAACTCTCTCCACCTTGCCACTTCCTCCTTTCAGCTTCTTTGTAATGTGTTATTTCTCATTATAAAGTAAATTCCTGGGGGCAGCTGGGTGGCACAGTGGATAAAGCACTGGATTCGGGAGGACCTGAGTTCAAATCGGGCCTCAGACACTTGACACTTACTAGCAGTGTAACCCTGGGCAAGTCACTTAACCCTCATTGCCTGGCAAAAACAAACAAACAAACAAAAACAAACAAACAAACAAACAAACAAACAAAAAAACCAACAGAAAACCAAAACCAAACAAACAAAAAAAAACCCATTTATAAAGTAAATTCCTTTAGGGCAGGGATTGCCTCTCTTTGTATTTGTATTTGTATTATAAGAGTTAGTTCAGTGCCTGGCACATGCAAAGTGCTTCATAAATGTTTATTGGCTGATAGGAAAAAAAAAGGAAATGACAACTTCCTTACACAAAACCATGGAAGCTTTTTATGTTACTTTTTCAATAAATCATTAATTAAAAACTGAAGTTTAAAAAGATAAAATAGTGGATTATACTTTCTTATATCTTTTAATAGTTTTTAAAAATTTATATCAATCTCTCATCTATTTGGAACCCACCTGGGTATATGAGATAAGATATGGGTCTAAAAGGTTTCTAAATGGTTCCAAAGGTTTGTCATGCTGGGGTGGGAGTGGGGATAAGCTTCCACTCTCTATAAAATGCTCCAATAGCATGCGTCTCAAATAGCCTCTGACAACCGAAGCCCAACTCCTGGCCTTCTCGTGGTGGAACTGTTTCCACTAACAGGAGAAGGGGTGAAGGCAAGTCACTGGCGCCTTAAAACCAGTCGCTTCAGGCAGGTGGGGTTCATTAGCCTTGGCAGGCAACCCGCCTAGGGGAAGGAAACCCTGGTTTTAAACCTCTGCTGCCTTGTGGCTATACCCATGTATGGGAAAGGCTTCCAGAGATAACCCCGAGGAAAAATCAGGAGTTGGAGTCCCTTAGGCAGTTGGATGTTGGACATCACATCCCTCTGGCAACTCCTGCGGAGGCACTGGTGCCAAACTGTATTGGCTCTGCCTCTCCTTTGGATCCACCAATGTCTCGGAGAGGGAAAACCTGCTACATGGGCAACAGCTTGTTTTCCATATTGATCTGCCCAGGCCAGCGCCCTGGAGAGGACACTCCAGCTACTCCTTGTGGGGTAGATACAACACAGGGTATAGTAGTTACCGGTTATAAGTCACTCAGGAGCTGCAACTCCCATATCGGACTGCACAGCCACACTGTGTGGCCTGTGGCTCTTCAAGGCGCTGATCGTCCGCGACTGGTGGAGGCCTACTACTACTACTACTACTATGGGTCTAAATCACTTTCCTGTCCATTAAAAAAAAAGTGTATTTTTAAAATTGTGAATCGAATAATCAGCAAAAATCACTGACCTCTGTCAAAAATCAGGCTGTGTACCCAATGAAACGTAGTGAGAAAACTAGACAGAGCAAGGAAAAATCAAACAGAGTATGTCCTTTGAGGATCAGAGTGAGGCATGTCAAAAACCAGACAATGCATCTCATGAAACAAGTGAGGGACAGTTCAATAAGACAAGCACCCATTTTTTATTATTCTGTTCAGCAAAACAAAGCATGAGTGCATGAGAGCTTCTCAGGAGAGGAGCTTGTTCTAACTTGGGGAAGGGAAATATTTAAATAGTTGATCCAGATAATTATTGGGGTGGGGGAGTCTTTAGTCTTTTGGACAGTTAAGTTTTTTGGTCTCAGGCATGAAATGTTTGTGCAGCTGGAATTTGTCACTTTTGCAGAAATATTAAGGCATCTAGTTTGGGCTTAAAGGTTTAGTGCTGCATCAGGTCCAGCTCCTGCTTCCACAACACAAATCAGTGTGACAGTTCAAGCCTTGAAAGCAAACAGTGTGATAATGTAACGATTGGAATGACGCCACCTGCTGGAGACTTACTGTAGAAGAGTTCCGCCCATGAAGCGAAGGTCTTTGAGGGCAAGACCAGGAGTCTTTTCTTTGGCGTCAGGAAGTGACGCGGGCTAGTGGGAGGAGGAAGGAAGAGACTGGCGCTCAGCCTCACTGTCTTTCCTTTGGACTCTGGTGGAGAGCTGAGCTAGAAATGTGCTCTCCCTTTAATAGATAGGAATCTAGGCCTTTTTCTCTCTCTTTACCAAATTCTTATTCTCCTTAATAAATGCTTAAAAGTCTAACTCTTGCTAAAGCTTATAATTTATTGGCGACTACTCATTAGATATTTTAGACAGTTTAGCTAAAATTTTAGCCCTTAACAATAAGAAGGTGTGAAATGGGGTCTTTACAGATAAAGATATATCTTGGGAGTTCCATGAACCTCCAGATGTCTCAGGGATGTTGAGGAGGTGAGATTGTCTCTAGCACTCTAGCAGATAAGGACGTCCCTACAAGGACCATAGATCCCTAAATGACACAGGGGGAGAAGTTTCTGTAGATAAGTTGGTATGTGCTTTTATACTCCTCAGGATTTTTACTACTTGCACATCCTGCCGAGTCTATTCTCTGTCACCACAAAGGAATTTTCCATTTTCTACACCTCCCAAGACATGAAGAACAGGAAAGAGGAGTGTACAAAAAGCTATCAACTTCTACCAGTTCAATTTCTTTACCAAAAATATGTACATAAGCTCAACAAGGTATTAACAAATTGTTCTATTTGTGACCACATCTGCAACTCCCTATTTTCCCTCTGTGTACCTTTTAAAAGGGTTTTATTAGAGCTCTTTCAAAAATTAAAAAAAAAAAATTAAGTACCTATCATGTAGAGAACATTGTCGAGGCATTAAAAGGAGATAGGAAGTTTAGATAAGATTGTAGAATTTGATGTGAGTGTATGTATGTATGTATGTATATGTGTATATATATATGTGTGTGTGTGTGTGTATATATGTGTGTGTGTGTGTATAGTCATTTAGTCCAAAGCTTTCATTTTACAGGTGAAAAAACAAAAGTTTTAAGTCAATAAATTGACATTTATTAAGTGCCTACTGTGTTTAGGCAGATAGGTGGTGCAGTAGATAGAGTACTGGGATTGGAATCAGGAAGATTCATCTTCATGAGTTTAAAAAAAAAAATGAGCAGAAGGAAATGGAAAACCACTCCAGTATCTTTGCCAAGAAAATCCCAAATGAAGTCAAGAAGAGTCATACATTACTGAAATGACTGAACAAGAATAAAAAATGTGCAGGCACCAAATAGATATAGAAAAGATACAAACATGTATTAAGTACTTACTGTATGTTCTGCACTTGCAAATTTTATCTCACTTAATCCTTACAATAACCCTGAAAGATAGCTGCTATTATCACCCCCATTTTACGATTGAAATTGAACCAGACCAAGGTTAAGAAATTTGACCAAATCCACATAGCTAATAAGTGTCTGAGATTTGATTTGCATTCAGATTGAGGCCCCAGGGTTCTATCCACCTTACCACCTACATGCCTCTGGCAAAAAAACCCAAAACAGTAGTGCTTGCTCTCAAGGAGCTCACAGTTGAATGAAGACACATGTTAACAATTATGGACAAACAAGACACATACAGTATAAATTGGAAATAATCAACAGAGGGAAGAGACTAGAATGGGGGCAGGGTATGGGGCATGGGCAAAGTTTCCATAGATGATAGGATTTTAGCTGAGGCTTGAAGGAAGCCAGGAGGTATAAATGAGGAGGGAGAGTATTCCAGACATGGGAACAACCAGTGAAAATTCCTGGAGTCTAGAGATAAAGTATCATGTGCTAGTAACAACAGCAAGGAGATGATGTGAATGGATTGTAAAGTACTTGGATGGGAGTAAGATATAAGAAGACTAGAAAAGTAGGGGAGGGGCAGCTAGGTGGCACAGTGGATAGAGCACTGGCCCTGGAGTCAGGAGTACCTGAGTTCAAATCCGGTCTCAGACACTTGACACTAGCTATGTGACCCTGGGCAAGTCACTTAAACCCAATTGCCTCACAAAAAAAAAAAAAAAAAGGAAGAAAAGTAGGGGAACAGGTCATCAAGGACTTTGAATTAAATTACAATATTTGGCCATGGTCACACCCGTGGTAAGTGGTAGAGCTGAAATTTGAACTCAAGCCTTCTGGCTCTAAATCTAATACTATATATTGTACTGATAATAATAATGATAGATAGCATTTATGTAACTGTGAAGTCTGCAAAGTGCTTTACACATATTTTCTCATTTTATTCTCACAAAAGCCTGGAGGTGGGTACTATTAAGAAAGAGAGAGAGAGACAGAGAAAGGGAGAGAGACAGAGACAGAGACAGAGAAACAGAGAGAGACAAAGGGACAGAGAGACAGAGACAGACAGACTGACAGACATGGAGACAGAGACAGAGAGATAGATAGACAGAGATAAGGAAGGAAGGAAGGAAGGAAGGAAGAAGGAAGGACAGAAAATAGGAAGGATAGAAGGGAAAATGAAAGAAAGGAAAGGAATCACAAAGAAAGGGAGGAAGAAAGAAAATAAAGAAACAACAAAAAAGATAGGCTTTTGCCTAAACAAAGGTTATATGAAGAAGGAAAGAAAAACTAAGACAGCAAATACTAGCCACCTATTTTACAATACTGCCTGAGTAAAACTGGCCATCGTGTTAATCAAAATCTCTTATAATACCTTTTCAGAGATATGACAGGGGCAGGATAGTCAAGCAATTTTCTACTTTAAGGTACAAAACATGAGAAGTCATAAGTTGTGTTTTAAAAGAAAATTCTACTGTTTCTCATCTAGAAAATGCTCCTCTACATGGCATATAGGTATTTATAATGAGTTAAGCTGAAGGGTTTTTATTGAAGACTGAAAACTTCCTGTTGACAAGTGGCCTTTCCAGCATACACAGAAGTCTTATTCTAGCACAACACCCCTATCACAAGTGTTACATGTTGCCAGCTCCGATGCAATATCTACATTTAAAATGAACAGGTTTTAGTCCTAGTTTTGCCACCGATGTGTGTGATCTTGATTAGGCAAGTCACTTAACCTCTTGAAATATCAGATTCATTATCCATAAAATGAGAAGATGGACAAATGATTTTTAAGATCCCAATTAATTCTAAAATCCAATTCTATGTGATAGCTTTTTTTTTCTAGAAAAAAAAAACAACACCAAGTGCTCCATATTTTCCCACAACTTTTGGGATAAAATGACTGCAATAGGAATGCCTTCTCTTTTATAATATGCATTATGAAACATAGCTTGCCCTCTAATGGATAGAGTGCTGTGCTTGGCATTAGAGAGATCTGACTTCTTATCCTTTCTCTTCTACTTAACTGCTATGACCCTGGCCTGTAGTGAGAAAGATTTGACTTCAAATTCCACCTAAGATACTTACTAGCTTTCTGACCTTGGGCTAGTCATTTAACCTCTGTGTGCCTCAGTTTCCCCCTTTGTAAATGTGGACAATGATCACATTTAACCTCCCAAGATTGTTGCAAGAATCAAATTAGATAATTGTAAAGTGCTTAGCACAGTGCCTGGCACTTAGTAAATGCAATATAAGTGTTAATTTTTGTTATTATCATTATTAATCTCTGTTACTTCAATCAATTAATTCTCTTGAATTTATCACATGAGATGGATGGGCATAAATGGCTAACCTTTAAAAATGGAAGGAACAAATCCATTTTAGTCTTTGAGTTGTATATAACACTTGGGATGTATATTAAGGAATATAACTGGTATAAAACCCCCCAAAAATCATCAATAAAAGTTGTTGTTGGGTATTGTTTTTGTTTTTGTTTTTGTTTTTTTGCAGGGCAATGAGAGTTAAGTGCCTTGCCCAGGGTCACACAGCTAGTGTCAAGTGTCTGAGGCCGGATTTGAACTCAGGTCCTCCTGAATCCAGGGCCAGTGCTCTATCCACTGTGCCACCTAGCTGCCCCCAATAAAAGTTTTAAAAAACAAAATAAAATTGAGGAAAAGAGAGATAAATTACCATACAGAACTCAACCTTTGATACCACTTCTTTAATTTTGTATATGTCACTCAATCTCTTTTAGCCTCACTTGCCTCATCTCCAAAATGAAGAGGTTGGACTGGATGGCCTCTGAGGATACTTATACATATAACTCTATAATCATGTGTTCTTATGATCCGAGGACTTTCCCTTTAAATAAGCTACTGCCCTCTTCTTGTTGTTCTTGTAAAGATCGCATCATAATGATACAGATTCTCTCATTTTTGTTAGCCGAAGTACCTTCATCCTCTCCACACATACATTCCATACTCTGACTCACCTACCTTTGGAATATAATAGTTTTTAAAGATGACATCTTTGGTAGTTTCCCGGGATACACTCATTGGCAGAATGTTAGCAAACCTCTGAATTTCATGGATGACAGCATCTGTATATGGCATTTGAGTTCGATGCTCAATACGAGGCTGGGCTGATCCTACAACTTTGGCGATCTCATTGTGGACCTTTTCTTAAAGGGTGAAATTGGGAATGGGGAAGTAGAAGAATTAGAATATACATGAGTATATATGTACATATATATGTATAGTAAAAATAATTATTGAGATGGCCTATTTTATGTTTGGTGAAGCCACCAAAAGTGCCCTTCTTAAGAAATTTGTGTAATTTCATCAAGCCATTGTTAATCCAAGGTTTAGCATGTATGATTTACTCTACTATAATATGAAGAGTCTAGACAAATCATCTATAATCAAGTGATTATGGTACAGTGGGTAGAGGGGAGCCAGGAAGCCCTGGGATGAAACTGCATGTGTGACACATACTGGTCCTGTGACCCAGACAAGTTACTCATTTATTCCCTCTGTTGCCAAAACCTGTTGATTTTACCTTTGTAATATTATCTCTTTGATAAGCTTTCTTTTCTTTTCTGACATGGACACCTTGGTGCAGGTTCCCTTCTCTTAATGTTTGGATTGCAATGGCCTGTTGGTTGGTCTCTCTGCCACAAGTCTCTCCACACTCCAGTCCATTCTCCACCCAGCTATCAAATTGATCTTCCTGTAGGGCAAGTCTGATGTGCTGGTGTCACTCTCTAATACCCCTCCTTACTACCCCCTCCCACCCAGTTTAATAAACTACAGTGGTTCTTTATAAAATCCAAGATCAAATATAAAATCCTCTAAAAAGCAATGAAAATTGGTAAATAGACTTCACAAAGTCCAGATATAAGGATAATGCTGTTGAAAGAAGCTTAATTCAACAATAAGATTCATCATTAACAAAGATTAAAATTTCATGTTAAAAAAACAAAACCAAGAAAAAAAAGTGGAGGTGAGATGAGAAGAAGAAAGAACAGTAGATAAATCTAGGAGAGGCAAGAACAAAAGACACAAATACAAATTTAATTTAAAAAAGAATGCAGGTCCTTACTCTGGATCTCGGGATACTTCATCATAAGCAGAATTCCCCAACGTAGGGTGGAGGCAGTAGTCTCTGTTCCAGCAGTAAACAGGTTAGTAACAAGGGCCACCAAGTTGTCATTGTTGAAGTAGTCACCAGGCTTGTCTTTTTCCTGAAACAGTGAAATGGGTAATGAGGGATTGAAAGACCACCACCACCACCACTACCACCACCAGAAATCCAGTCCCAGGTAGAATGATGATAGTCAAACACATTTATACAGATTTCAAACTAAACATTTCATTCATCCCAACTCCTTTTGTGGAATTCTGGATAAAAATAATTCAGTGGAAAGTTTCAGGTAAGAACATAAGCCTGATTTTGATAGAATGAGAGAGAGAAAGAGACTGCTTGATATTTAGTTATAGATGGAGAAGCTAAAAAAAACCCCTATTAGCTGAAGATATATTTATTCAGGAAGGAATATCTTAAATTCTCAAAAGAAAATGGTAACAAATGTCAGATATCTTTTATATCTGACATTGGTTTTAACTGATAGTAAAAATTATATAATAATAATAATAATAATATAGCTGGGGGTTGGGGGTTCTCAAAGAAGTTTCCTATATATTAAAACCTCAGAGTTTTAAAGGGACATAGGGATAAGTCAATAATTCATAGAATAATAGAAGTGGAAGGAACATCAAGTCATTAAGTCCAATCTCCTAATTTTATAGGTTGTTATTGGTCCTTCATTTTTTTTTTTGTGAGGCAATTGGGGTTAAGTGACTTGCCCAGGGTCACACAGCTGGTAAGTGTTAAGTGTCTGAGGCCAGATTTGAACTCAGGTCCTCCTGACAACAGGACCAGTGCTCTATCCACTGCGCCACTTAGCTGCCCTTGGTCCTTCATTCTTGAAGAGGACCATGACATGAGGGTGTCGTAATGATTTGCAGTGACTTGGATTTAAGTGAGAAAGGGCTGTGCAAAATCACCAGCATCATTCTCTCCTCCAGAGCCATCTGGGTCCAGTGGCAAGATATATATCAGGATGACTAGTGATGGTCCTGGATGTTTAAGGCAATTGGGATTAAGTGACTTGCCCAGGGTCACATAGCTAGTAAGTGTTTGAGGTGACATTTGAACTCAGGTCCTCCCAATTTCAGGGCCAGTGCTATATGCACTATGTCAACTAGCTGCCCAATTTTACAGATAAGAAAACTGAGACTCAGAGAAGTTAAGTGACTTGAGCAGAGTCACAGAGCTAGAAACATAGCTGAGGCAGGATTTGAACCCAAAACATTCTGCTTGGATGAGACTCTCA
Source organism: Dromiciops gliroides (assembly GCF_019393635.1). NCBI lineage: Eukaryota > Metazoa > Chordata > Mammalia > Microbiotheria > Microbiotheriidae > Dromiciops > Dromiciops gliroides. The sequence goes on from NC_057864.1 coordinate 266,662,610, forward strand.
TCACACTGCCTGATCCACTAACATTTATTTAAGCATCTTCTATGTTCAAAGAACTGTGTTAGGTTATAGGAACACAAAAAATACAAATAAACAAAGGAAAGAGTACTTGCTTCAAGGGGCTTACATTCTACTGGGGGGCGGGAGGCGGGCAACCTAAACACAAGTAAATTGAGAATAAATCCAAAGTAACTTCAATAAGATAAAGTATTGTAAGGAATTAATTGTGATTTGGGGTTTTCATAACCCTATCTTTGCTTTATTATGGTCAGACTGAAAAAAATGTAAGCTTGAAAAAGCTAAGAGAAGATGGGTGTGTACTTTGAGAGATAATTGAACAAACAAGAGGAACTCTGACTACAGGGAACATTTATTGAAACTAAGTAACTAATAGCTTCCCCATGCCCACATGGGTCTGGCCAGATTAAAGTGGGGACAGCCCATGTGGGTGTGCTGAGCCAATTGGAGACTCAGCATGGCTAAGAATCACCACTCCCCTTCCTGTGGGGGAGTCAGTTAGATTCAGTTGGATACAGTTAAAGAGGTGGTTAGAGAGGGTTCTGAGGGAAACAGGGAAGGAAGGAAGGTAAACTTTGAGGAGCTGCTGGGGTTTTTGACCTTTGGACCAAAACAGAAGAGACTACAGCTAATAGCTACAGATTTGGGGTATTGGTGAGTTTGTGTTTTTTTTTTAGGCAGAGCTAGCTCTGGGTTGGAGGCAGGTTCAGGAGCCTGGGGCCTTTTTACCCCAGAGATTTATATATTGTAGTTTCTAGTTCTATTAATCTCACTTGTGTTTTAAACTTGTTGCTATTAGTAGACCTGTGTTTTGTGTTTTTGAAAGAGGCTGTTTCTTTTCTTACCCCAATATTAAGGCGGGTTGCCCAATTAACTCTTCTCATACTAAATTTGGTCCTTATGGTACTAATAATGGGTGGTGGTGGTGGAAGAGGAGGAAAATCAGCAAAAAACTCTTAGTTATGCTTTGAAGGAAACTAGGGATGCTAAGAACCAGGGGTGAACCGGTGGGGAAGGAACTGCATTCTAGGCATGGGGGACCATTTATACAAAGATAAAGAGATATGAAATAGAAGGCATAAGGTAATGTAATAGTAGGAAATAAGACTGGAAGTGTAGGCTGAAGCCAGTTTGCAGAAGTTTATAAATGTCAGGAGGAAGATTTTATATTTTTATATCACATAGTTTGCAACGATTGGAATGATGCCACCTGCTGGAGACTTACTGTAGAAGAGTTCTGCCCATGAAGCGAAGGTCTCTGAGGGCAAGACCAGGAGTCTTTTCTTTGGCATCAGGAAGTGACATTGGGTAGTGGGAGGAAGAAGGAAGAGACTAGCGCTCTGTCTCGGGCTCTTTCCTCTGGACTCTGGTGGAGAGTGGAGCTAGAAATGTGCTCTCCCTTTAATAGATAGGAATCTAGGCCTTTCTCTCTCTCTTTACCAAATTCTTATTCTCCTTAATAAATGCTTAAAAGTCTAACTCTTGCTAAAGCTTATAATTTATTGGCGACCACTCATTAGATATTTTAGACAGTTTAGCTAGAATTTTAGCCCTTAACAAGTTCAATCCTCTTTCTAAATGATGCTTTTAATATATTATTTCATTGGATCTTTGAATACAAACTAATAAGTAAATGGGGGAGAGGGAAGGAAGACCATCAGAATTACTTGTACCTGTATTAATATTGTTAGTCAGGCCATCTGGACCTTTTGTATGGAAAGACCTTTATGAAAATCCCTTTGATTAAGGCAAGCCCCAAAGGAAACCTCTAGTACCTCCTGTTGTCTGATAAGAAAGGCATCAATGAAACTTCTTTGGTCGTTTTTATCCAGTTTTTGAAGGTGGTTTAAGAAAGTCATCCTTATAAAAGAAAATAATTCATCTCTATTCTTGAGTACTGTTTTGTGATCTTGTAGAAGGAACCCCAAGACTGGGAACATATTGAAAAGCTAAAGGAATAAAAAAGAGCAAGATGAAATATGCATAGAATCTTGGAGTTGTAAGAGATCTCAGAATTATCTACCTTTAGCATGAATCTTCCTTGTTAAATCTCCAAAAAGTAATCAATCAATTAATCAACAAGCTTCTCTCCCCAACCCCCATATCCCTTTGTTTAACACTGGTTGCTAGATATAAAAGGGCTCACATTCTGTGGTAGAAATAACATTTATACACATAAAAATAAATACTAAATATATGCAAAATAAATGTAAAGCAATTTTCAAGGTGGCACATCAGCAGTTGGAATGAGAAGGTCTGGAAAATCTTCATGTAGGAAATGAAATTTGAGCTAAGCTTTGAAGGAATCTAGGGATTCAAGGAGGCAAAGGGGAGGAGGGAGAGTATTCGAGACATGGGGGGATAATACATGAAAAGGCTCAGACATGAAGGATAGAGTGCTGTGTGTGAGAAAAAGCAGGAAGGGCCAGTTTGGTCAGGCTGAAAAGTACACAAAGGAGAATAATGTGCACCCAGTAATAATTCTGGGTAGGTTAGAGTCAAATTATAAAGTTTTAAATTATTAAAAACAAACAAACAAACAAAAAACTTCAACAGAGAACTGTCCCCACGTTAACCCAAAGTAAAATACAACTAGAGTGAAATACAGTTCATTAAATTGTGTATCATGGTACTAGAGTGAAGTACCCCCCCCCCCCCCCATGGCTTATGAACTAGAGTGAGGAACCTTAAGTTCCCCATGAACCAGAGCAAGGAGAAATCAAAAGACTATGTCCTTCATGAACCAGAGCAAGGAATGTAAAAACAAAATAAAACAAAACAGAGCTCCATGAAACAGAATGGACAGCTCAGTAATGAAAGTACCCATTTGATCATTAATTCCTTTTAGTAAAACATATACATGTATGGGAGCTATTCTCAGAGAGAATAGCCCACTCTAAATTGAGGAAGTTAGATATTTAAACAGTTGAGAAAGATGCACAGTTCCTGGACAATTAAGTTTATTGATAGGTCAGTTAGGTTTGGCTTAATTCCCTGCTTCCTTTCTTGCAATAGGATGCCCTTGATTCTATTGGCACATTACAAATTAGCCTGATAACTCACTCCTTGAGCCCAAGCAATGAGATAGAGGATGTGAAGCAGGAAGTCTCTGGGAATCTTTGCAGATAATGATGTTTCTGGAAGGACCATAAATTCCCAAATGTTTCAGAAGAAGGCTGTTTGGTTTGTGCTTTTATTGTCCTCAGGAGTTTCTATTTGCACATCCAGCCAGGTAGATAACTATCACCACAAATGACCTTTGATTTGTTAAGTCAGGTTTTAATACAGTTCCTCTGGAAAATAAGGGAATTCTAATAAATTTTGTACAAAACTTATGGGCAATAAGGCATCACTATTTGATTAGGAAAGTTACATTATCAGAGCTGAGTTTTAGGAATATAACTTTGTTGTCTATATGGAGAATGGATTAGAGAGGAGAGAGACTTTAGGCAAGAGGAACATTTAGGATATTATTGAAATAGTTGGGGCCAGAGGTGATGAGGGCCTGAACTAAGCCATGTGAGTGGAAAGGAGAGACAGAGACAGATTTGAGGGGTATTGTGGAAGAAAAAATGACAATCACCCAATCTTTCATTTGTTTGGTTTTTTGCAAGGCAATGAGGGTTAAGTGACTTGCCCAGGGTCACACAGCTAGTAAGTGTCAAGTGTCTGAAGCTGGATTTGAACTCAGGTCCTCCTGAATCCAGGGCCAGTACTTTATCCACTGTGCCACCTAGCTGCCCCCACCCAATCTTTTCTTAAATGCTACCAGTGACAGAGAATTTATTACTTATATATTAAGTCCATGGCATTGTTAGACAACTCTTATTTGTGAGATGTTCTTCTTAGCTACATTGATTGAGAGTCTATCTCCTGTAACTTACTATTATCTTATGATAGACTCTTAGAGCTGTACGGAATCTCAGAGGTCATCTAGTTCAACTTGTGTCTGAATGTTCTACCCTTTTGGGCTTTTTTTTGGTACCTATCTTGTTCTTTAGTTCTTTCACTTGTATCTGACTCTCCATGACCCCATTTGGGGTTTTCTTGGCAAAGATACTGGAGGGATTTGACATTTCCTTCTCCAATTTATTTTACAAACGAGGAACTGTGGCAAACAGGGTTAAGTGACTTGGTCAGAGTCATATAGCTAGTAAATATCTAAGACTGCATTTGAACTCAGGAAGATGAATTTTCCTGATTCTAGGCCCAGTACTCTACTGAGCCACCTAGCTGCCCTTTTGTACCTATGCTAGTATATAAATACTGTGAGACAGCTTCTGGTATTATTTCATTTCCATATTTAAGTATAATGAAAACAGTGTGAATTATTTTAAATAATAGTGTATATTATAGCTACACATATTTAAGTATAATGATTATGATGTACACTTATCTAGTGAGTTACAATCAACTAAGTTGCACTTTTTTCACAGTAGCACTATGAATATGATAGTGAGTTACAGTTTACTGTTACATTTTTTTCACAAGTTCTATGAATATGATAATTAAAGTACTCTAATTTCCATTTTATAGATGGGGAAACTGAGGCTTAGAAGGGTTGAGTGACTTGGCAAGGTTACACAGCTAGTAAATACTGGAGCTAGGCATTGAACTCAGGACATTCATAGAATGAAAAGCAGAAAATTTGGAACAGACCCCAATACATATTAAAATCATCAAACAAGAAAATGGACAAAAGTATACCAGAACTACAGGAATGCCCTTATAGTTACACATTATAGTTGTATATCTCATTGTCCTCAGCACCCTCTCTTTATTATAGTTAATGGAGCTGACATTTCCCAGGAAAAGGAGTATTTTATAGGATCAGAAGTGTGACTTTCAAATTATGAACTTTTAACAAGACCTATTCTTTCATCCATCTATGATACATGAAGGCAGTTTGCCTATTATCTGTCCTGTTTGCCTATTACCTATGCCTGTTATCTACAAGTATGATAATGGAACACCCTTGCTGAGAACATATCAGTTCTTGAACTTCTATTGCATACCTCATGTTTGCTAATAATTATCTTTTTCAAATCATTCCATTTCTTCAAAGCATTTACTCAAATGGGTCAATTGCTGAGCTGAGATTCCCCTTTAATAGAATGGGAAAAGATGGGTCAAAAAGGGTTGCTGTGGGGCAGCTAGGTGGCACAGTGGATAGAGCACTGGCCCTGGATTCAGGACTACCTGAGTTCAAATCCGGCCTCAGACACTTAACACTTACTAGCTGTGTGACCCTGGGCAAGTCACTTAACCCCAATTGCCCTACTTAAAAAAAAAAAAAAAGGGTTGCTGTAATGACTAAGGACACATAGGGAGTTTATGTGTTGCTTTAAGGTTTGCAAAGTACCCGTTTGTGTTAGGTAGGAGTGCTGAATCAGAAATAAGCATCTTTGGAAAGGATGAGAATTACTCCATGCAGAGGAAAAACTACTGGATTTGAAGTTAGGGGAGTGAGGGTTAAAATTCCAGTTTTGCCACTCACTATGTAACTATGGGCAGATCTTAATTTCTCTGGGCCTCAGGTTCCTCATCTATAATGGTGGGTGGCAACTCTTGGAGTGGTGGGTGAAGTGGGGGTAGGGTGGGAAGGTGGGGAGAGAAGATAGGGATAGGGTCAAAAGAGAGACTGAGAAAAAATAGGGAGTAAAAATAAGATGGAGGGAAATTCACAAGTAGTAATTCTAACTTCGAATGTGAATAGGGTGTTTATAGGGGCAAAGAACTGGAAATTTCAGGGATGCTCATCAATTGGGGAATGGCTGAACAAGTTGTGGTATATAGTTGTGATGGAATACTACTGTGCTATAAGAAATGATGAGCTCAATGATCTTAGAAAGGCATGGAAAGACTTGAATGAAATGAGGAAGAGTGAAGTGAGCAGAACCATGAGAACACTGTATTCAGCAACAGCAATATTGTTTTAAGAATGACTTTGAGTGACTAAGTCATTTTGACTATTATAAATACACAAATAAAAAATAAAGGACAGGGGCAGCTAGGTGGTGCAGTGGATATAGCACCGGCCCTGGATTCAGGAGGACCTGAGTTCAAATTTGGCCTCAGACACTTAACACTAGCTGTGTGACCCTGGGAAAGTCACTTAACCCCAATTGCCTCACAAAAAAAAAATAAATAAAGGACATATGAAGAAAGATGCTGTCTACATCCAGAGAAAGAACTGATAAAGACAAGTATATATAGAATAACTTTACATATATACCTTTTTCTGTCAAATGGTAGCCATCTTTAAGGCAGGGGGTGGGGAGGGAGAAAAGAGGAAAAATGCAATTTACAAGATAACTCTCTTGTATATTTAGAGGGAATAGCAAGATGTACATGGTAGATTTGCAGTTTCTTATGCAAATTTCCATATGGAAATACTTCTTTTGTTCCATTAATTGAAAATAAAATAAATTTGTAATGCAAAAGAGAGGGGGGGAGGATTAAACTGGATGGTCTCTGAGTTCCCCTCTATCCTTATATCTGTAGTCCTTAAGAAGCATGCACTTTCATTCATTTAATTACTTAAGTGTATCTCATAGGGACTGACATTAGACAAGAAATAGAGACAATTACCATAATGCTAGGACCTCCTGCAAGTCTCACATTTTCACCAATCAAATGCAAAAGTCTCAGGAATTGAGGATCTTGGTAGTTAAACCTATTCCCAAACAATATCGACACAATGATGTTGGCGACAGAGGCATTCATTATTGTATTGGTCTCAAAGGGCTTTCCTGGAAAACAATTTGTTAGCTAGGTTGTACAAATTCACATACACATTTTTTCACATACCCAATGCCAAAATGTTACAGAATTTTAGGTCAAAGAATGATCAGTGATAAGACTATGAACTAAACCTTAAAGGATAAGGAAGATTTTCTTGGAGGTTTGATAGAATATGATATTAATAAAACCAACCAATCAACTTACAAGTATTTATTAACATCCTAATATGTGCCAGGTATTGTGTAATCCAATTCAAGACAGATTTATCAAGGACCTTTCATATGCAGATAATAATTATAGCTAGCATTAAAGTGTTTTGAGGCTTGCAAAATACTTTAAATATATTATCTCATTTGCTCTCACAACAACTCTGGGAGGCAGGTGCTATTATTATCCCCATTTTAGAGATGAGGAGAATGAGGCAGACAGAGAAGTTAAGTGACTTGGCCCAGGTCAGGCAGCTCATATGTATCTGAGGCAGAATTTGAATTCAGGTCTTCCTTATTCAAGGTCCAGCATTCAGTCCTCAGGGTCATCTATCCTGTCTGCCCATCTCTCCTTTGGGAAAAAAACAGCTTCATAGTATGTGGGCCTTGGAACCATCATTTACTTCAGCTTCTCTATTTTGTAAATGAGGAAGATGAGGCTCAGAGGGTGAAATGACTTACCCAAAGTCATGCAAATAGTAAGTAATGGGTCAAGGATGACTAAAAGGAGTTTTTTTTGGATTATCTATGTTTTCATTTGACACATTCCAATGGACATAATAATATTGAAATTATGTTATTTATAAGGAGGTGTCATAAGTGTGCATAAAACATGGGTGGGTATATTGGCACAGTCTGGTGAAGCGTTCCCATTAGCCCTTCCCTTCATAGGACAGGGATGGTCTAGTGGAAATGTTCCACCAGGATGTATTGGGCACACTGCAACCATATTCTGTGCATGCCTATTTATCTTAATTTATTCTGCTCCAAATCCCTAGGTTCTTTGATTAACCAGACCAACTCACCTTGATGGGACTCAAAGACTTGTATTAGATGTTGACATTCTTCCACAATCCTCTCTTCTATGGCCCTCTTGCCCATGCCAAAGTTCCTCAGAGTTGTCAAGCTGAATCTCCTAATAATTTTCCAGTTTTCACCATGAGAAAAGACAATTCCTAAAGGTAAGGAAAACCTTTTCAAATGCTTACTTGCCACTTTATTGGATTAAATACAAGTATTTATCAAACTCCCACTGTGTGCTCAGCACATAGCAAGTTTGTGGGACATACAGGAAAATAATAATAACTAGCATTTATGTAGAACATTAAACTTTGAAACATGCATTATCTGGGGTAGCTAGGTGATACAGTGGATAGAGCACTGGCCCTGGAGTGAGGAGGACCTAAGTTCAAATGTGGTCTCAGACACTTGACACTAGCTATATGACCCTGGGCAAGTCACTTAACCCCAATTGCCTTGCCAAAAAAGAAAAAAGAAACATGCATTATCTCATTTGAACCTTATAATCCTTTGAAGCCAATAATGTTAGGGAATGCACCAGTGATTTCATTGTTACTGGAATGTCCAGGTGAACATATTTTCTCTACCAGTGTGACACCTGTGAAACTTATCGTCTTAGAAACTGCCTAGAATGCTGACAGGTTAAGTGAGTTGACCAATATCACATAGTTAGTATATGTGAAAAGCTGGACTTGAACAGGCTCTCTCTGGCTTCAATGATAGATCTCTATTTACTATGCCACAATGCCTTACAGATGATCAAACTGAGTCTGAGAGGTTAGTGGCTTGTTCAGGGTCACAAAACTAGTAAATATCTGAGGTGGGATATAAACACAGCTCTTCCTGATTGTAGGGTCTGCTGTTCTTTATATATCAGGATGACTCTGAGAAGTGTAAGATACAGTGCCTACCCTTAATGAACTTATACCAGAGCTTGTCCCTAGGCACCTGAATTTAGAAGGTACAAAATATCATGTTAGGTCAGATCATTGCCATCTCCCTCCATGTTTATAAAGAAGATTATAAAGTTTATAAAGAAGATAAGACCTAAGGCTCACGCTGAAGCCTTCTGACCACAAATTCAGTGTTCTTTCCATGACAACATGCTTCTAAGAAGCCTCATCACATTTGAGTCATAGCCTCACCTAATGGTTTGATGATAGACTGGCCGAATCATTTCCTCACATGAGTGTTAGCTAACCCAACCTCCCCAATCATTTTGTGCCTCTCAGACGAAAGGTGTGATCACATTTCTCATCTTTTTTTTTTTTTTTATGTTAAAGGGGCCAAGAGTATTCCCTGCAATTCTTCAGTGCTGGGTTTGTGCGGAATATTAGTTTTCCTGTTTGAAGAGCTACTTTGATATATGTGGAGGCTGCCATGGAATTACTGGCTCCAATAGCTTTGAGTTCTGTTTTTCTGTTTAGGTTCCTGCTTCTCAAGAACCAGCTTCCAAAGCCTCCCCATGTATTTCAGAGATAAGTGATTCTGGGCTTTGACTCCACTCTGACAGATGGGCTATCCTGGAAGAGATAAATCACCTACTCATGCTGAGAGCAGATTTATTGACACCCATGAGAGGCAACATGATTTAGTATCTTAAGCCTTGGAATCATAATTCAAAGTCTTGAATTTTAATCTTGTCTCAGATACTTATAAGCTGTGTGATCCATGGAATATCACTTAATCTTTCTGGGCCTCAGTTTCTTCTGTGAAATGAAGGTGTTGGACTGGATGAACTATATGGTTCTTTCTCCCTTTGAATCTACAATTCTGAAGATGACCAATAAGTAGTTTAACTCCTATTTGAAATAACATGATTTACATTGAAGAGCATGATTTACATTGCTGATCATTCCTAGATAGAATTTACATCCTTTTAATTACTTCTTTTTTTTCCTCTTTTTTTCTTTTTCTTTTTTTTTTCCAGGACAGTGAAGGTTAAGTGACTTGCCCAGGGTCACACAGCTAGTGTCAAGTGTCTGAGGCTGGATTTGAACTCAGGTCCTTCTGAATCTAGGGCCAGTGCTTTATCCACTGCGCCACCTAGCTGCCCCCTTAATTATTCCTTGATAGTAAATTATATTTGAAGGGGCAGCTAGGTGGCACAGTGGATAGAATATAGGATCTGGAGTCTGGAATATTTCTCTTCCTGAATTCAAATCTGGCCTCAGGCGCTTACTAGCTGTGTGACCCTGGGAAAGTAATAGTAAAATTTGTGAAATGAACTGGAGAGGGAAATGGTAAGCCACTCCTGGATCCTTGCCAAAAAAAGCCCAAATGGGATCACAAAGAGTCAGACATGATTGAAAAATAACTTAACAACAACAAAAGTAAACTATTTAATCAATTAATCACAAATAGAAAATTAATTAGTTGATTATTAAGTAAGAAATTTATTAAGTACTCTTATGACTGCCCAGAATAAAAAAATCACAAGTCCAAGCCAAAAAAAAAAAGCATACATTTTGTGCGTATGTGTATATTTAAATATGTAAATTGCTTGAAGAAGTTAGAGGTGGAAAGAGTTTCACAGTAACTCAGAAGCAGCTGGGGTGTAGTGTATAGAGCACTGGATCAGGATGACCTGAGTTCAAATCCTGCCTTAGACATCAGTTGTATGTCTCTTGGCAAGTCACTTAATCCTCTATGCTTCAGTTTCCTCATCTGTAAAATGAGGGGTATGATCTTGATGGCCTGGAGGGCCTCTTCCAGCTCAGTATCTATCATACACTGAACCAAGTTCACCCCTCCCTCTCATTTTTCAGAAAAGGAAACTAAGGAACACTGACATTAAATGAGTTGTATTCAAACTCAAATCCTTTGACTCCAAATTCAGGATTCTTTCTTCTGCCGTATCCTCATGCTGACTCCATGCTAATCACTAACAATCTTTGTTTTTTCACTATAAGAATTCTGCTAACTAACCCCTCTCTTCTTTGAGACAATAGGTGATAGTTATGTTTGTCCTGTACGTTGTCAAAGGGAAAAATCAAACCACAAAGGTTTGAAAAGGCAGAAGATACTGAGCTTACAATGAAGTAGAAGAGTTAATATCCTAGGAGATATATCCAATAGAGCCTGGTTACCTTTTCCTTCAAATATTTTTTCAAAAATAGGCACATGAGCCCTCTCTCCAAACTGCTCAGAGTAGGTCACTAGGGCATCCTTCACTGTCTCATATCCGCACAGCACCACCACCTTCTTGGGGCCCATATTAAAGCTGAAGATGGAGCCGTATTTCTGGGAGAGCTTTAACACAGAAAAAGAGAGAGAGATTCAGAATGTACAATGAAGTAGAAAGAGACCTGGCATGGAAGGCAGGAGATTTGAGTTCTAGTCCTGGTTCTGCCAAATTAAAAAAAATTCCTTGGATTCCTTCCAGGTCTAAAGATATATGATCAAATTTCCTAGAAATAGTGGCTTTTGTTCTTCATTTTGCCTTTAGGAGAATTTTTTTGTAAACAGACCTATACTTGATTTTCCAGTGTATCTGACCAATGAATTGATCACTGAATAATATAAGTTTCTACACACAAACAATGGACATATGTATATATATATACATATATAAATATACACACATTTATATATGTAAATATATTATGCCATGTACCATGTTATATAACACAATAGATTATAGTATATAACACATTGTATATTATATAACATATAATTATATGATACCACACAACATATAATTATGTTATATAACATAATAATATAATAACATGTTAGCATACAAAATGATATATGATATTATATAGAACACCTTATTACACATTTCACATCACCATAATGCAATGTTATATGTGATAATAGAACAAATGTGTATGTACAATAAATATGATATAATATCTTATTATAATAATAGATCATATGATATGATATGATATATCATGTAATAATTTATTATATTGAGTGAAAGTACATCTCAGCCAACAGACTCACATCTTCTTCCCTGGTAGATTGTATAGCCTATCTCTCTTGACTCTCTCTTGTGGTATCATTATACCAAAAGCTTATGTGAGTAACAGGGGTGAATTAATTAGGAATTAATTATGTTTAGGCATGAAAGAAATGTTCTCACCTTGTTCTGTGTAATCCTTCATTTCCCTTAAGGGAGATTATTAGGGGGAAGGTCTTGAGCAGTAAGAGACCAAATGAAGAAGTTATTTGAATGAATGTACCTCTTTTCCCCTAAGAAACTGGGGCCTCTCCTCTCCTCTCCTCTCCTCTCCTCTCCTCTCCTCTCCTCTCCTCTCCTCTCCTCTCCTCTCCTCTCCTCTCCTCTCCTCTCCTCTCCTCTCCTCTCCTCTCCTCTCCTCTCCTCTCCTCTCCTCTCCTCTCCTCTCCTCTCCTCTCCTCTCCTCTTCTCCCCTTCCTTCCCCTCCCCTGTCCTCTTTATTTTTTGAGTCTTCTTGTACAAAATGACTAATATGGAATTGTTTTACATGATTATACATGTATAACTTATAGAATTAGGAACTAAAATCTTTTTTAAAATCCCAAATGTTAAGAATTGTTTTAACATGTAATTGGGGAGAGAATAACATATTATTTAAAAAACTTGGGGCAGCTAGGTGGCACAGTGGATAGAGTACCTGCCCTAGATTTGGGAGGACCTGAGTTCAAATTCAGCCTCAGATACTTCACACAAGCTGTGTGACCTTGGGCAAGTCACTTAACCCCAATTGCCTCACCAAAAAACCAAAACCAAATACAAAAACAAAACAAAAACAAAAAACTCCCAGAGTTGGGAGACATAATGAAATACTTGACAGACCTAAAAGATGGAATGGGGAGTAATTATGATGTCTCTCTGGAATAGCAAAAGATCTGAATGAAGAAAGGGACAATTGTTGGAAGATCTTGCCCTACTACCAAATAGCTATCTTTAATTTCAAACATTAGTATTTTCTTTCTATGCAGCAAACATTATATTAGGCATCTATTAAGCACCACCTAGGGGTAGTGTGGCATAATGAATAGAATGCTAAGATTAGAGTCCGGTAGATCTGGGTTTGAATCCAGTACCTTGCTATCACTAGCTGTATGACCCTGGGCTAGTCACTTAACCTCTAGAAGCCTCAGTTCTCACCTCCACAAAATGAAGATAATTCCTATATTATTTACTTCATAAGGTTGGAGTGAGGTTCAGAGGAGATGATGTAGGTATTTAAGCTCTTTGCAAACTTTGAAGTGCTATAGAAACGTCCGGTTATATGCATGACTCTAAGTGTAGCTCAAATTGTAGATAATTGGGAGTCAATTGTAAGTGTAAAGTCCCTCATGGGCTTTATACTCTATCATATTGATTCATGAAACTTGACTGCAGCATTCGGCTCTGCTGAACACATAAGCAGAAATTGTAAATTGATTAACATTCTTTAAATTTAAAGGGGATGGTCTTCAATATGTGCCACATGTGTCAAGAATATTAGATTTGGTGTGGACCTTAGAGATCTTTCAACCCAATTCTCCCATTGTACAGAGGAGGAAACTGAGGCCTAGAAAGGCAAAATACTTACCTACTGGCATACACATACTCACAGAAGTAGAAACCACAGAAACAATGTCCCAGAGTGGCAATACCACTCATCATGATGGAAATAAACTTACTTATATTTGTTATCCAGAAAAAATTTAAATCAATGAACAGCATCATTTGAAAGCTGATCTATATAGTTAGTTCCCATCTAGTTATCTAGTTATATATTTGTGAACTACACAGAGACATAACCATCATGGATCAAATAGGGCTTAACCCCAAGGTGCTGACATGGGTTGTGGATCTCCTCTGCAGGACACTTTTATAGTCATACTCCCCTCACTGATGATTTTACTTATATTCCTCCAGAAGCATGTGGTAGAATTGCCCCTGTGTGAATGTTCTGGGAGACTGGTAGACCCACCAGGTTGTGGATACTCCCATTGTCCTTTTTTTCTCTAATTCCAAACCTGAGGCACCTCCTGCCCCCCTCAATGCTATGCCAATAGCAACAACCACCAGCTTCAACTACCACTAAATAACCACAAACTAATAACCACTGACCAACAACCAGCAAGGTCACTCTCTGACCTTGTGCCAGGCCCAGTTTCATTTAGTTAAGTCTCTGTTATTCCATATTACTTGAGCCATACTTTTGAAATGAGACTTTCCATGTACAAATTGATTATTTTTACCTTTAGCATGGTTTGGTAGGGTCTCTTCAGATTGAGTATGTGCAGGTTTCCAATGACTGGCAAAGGCCTTGGTCCTGGAGGAGAATGTCTCTTGAAATTCTTTGTCAGAGTAGGTTTAATATTTAAAATAAACATAAAAATCAGACTTAGCCCAGAAAGTATGGAAAGCAAATCAAACACACTCATTTTCTATCAGTAGTTGCTAGTGGTGCAAACCAATGAATCTAGCAAGATGGTAATGGAACAGAGTTGGTAACTGCTGGTTTTGCCTGGAAGTAGGAAGGTGCCCTGAACACCACTGGCTGTACCTTGTCAGTTCCTCCTATTTATAGGGACCAAGTAAGTAAACAAGAAAGTTTTAATGATCATGGTAAAAATTTGCCTCCTGGGTTGGTCTCTGTTTCCTGTCTCACTTTCTTAATCCCCGGTTTTACCTATTTTCACACATAGATATAGAGTTTTATGTCATTCATATAACAAGGATTAGTGTTTAAAATTTTTAGAGAGAGGAATAAACATGTTTAATCTTCAGTGCATAATTTAAGCTATATACTAGAGTGAAATGTTTTGTTCTGGGGATAAGTAGCTGCTACTGTAGGTACAAATAGAGGGCTGAGAGTCGGAAGATCCGGGTTCAAATTCTGCCTTTGCTAATTTGCTACCTGTGTGATCTTGGACATGTCACTTAATTTTTCTAGGTCTCAGTTTCCTCAACTATTAAAGAAGGTGTTTGGATTAGGTGACCATGAAGGTCTTTTCCAGGCCTGAGTCTATGATTTATGACTTGTTTTTCAGAGTTCTTAAGGACATAGGTACAACTCTTTCTCTTTCCTTACCTTAAAGAAAGCTATCTGAAGTATAAATAATTCATATTAATTACAGTGCACAGAAATTTATGAAAATAATTGACCAGAATGATATATTTTAAGAACTTCCAATCTCATCACCAAAAATTATAGTGTGAGGCTATTGGCAAAGTGTCAATGGGCAAAGCTATTGGCAAAATCCATGAATCATGCTGAATGTCTATGTTAGTCATCAAGCAACTCAGCAGTCATTCAAGGGAACCAGTAGCTTCACCACTGTGGATGTTGCATCTCCAGATGTTTGGGTCATCACAAGGTTGAGCCCAGGACCAGTCTACTCTAGGTCCCAAGCATCAGATTGCATATCTTTATAACAGTGGTTAGAGAGCTTTTAGGAAATTCTAACTAGCAAAAGTTTCATGGAATTTTAGATTTTAAAGTGAACTTAAAAGTAATCTAACCCAAATTTCTTATTTTACAGATAAGGAAATACCAATTTAGAGATGAAGTGATCCTCTAAGGTCACACAGGTGACACTGGCATAGCCCATATTCAAACCAAAGACCACCATGGCATGTCCAAGGTCACAAAACTATTTAATGTCAGAACAAGAACTAGACTCCAGGTTGTCTGGCTTTTCACAGTAATTAAACTTACTGAAATTCAGCAACTCTTAAGTCAGTCTGAGGTGCAGTACATAGACTACTCATTCTGAAGTTAGCAAGACTTGAGTTCAAATACAGCCTCAGATACTTATACTCTGCGTGAACCTTAGTTTATTACTTAGCTTCTCTTTACCTTAGGTTCCTCAACTGTAAAATGGAAATAATAATAGAACCTACTTCTTGGGGTTGTTATGAGGATCAAATGAAATAATATTTGTAGAAAGGTTAAAAAAAAAAGCACAGTAACTTTCACCTAGTAAGTAGACACTATATAAATCCATATTTCCTTCCCTACCATATCAATCTTTATGAGATTCTCTCACTTGAATTGAGATGAGAAATGACAGGGACAATGATAAGGGGTGTGTGTGTGTGTGTGTGTGTGTGTGTGTGTGTGTGTGTGTATGAAGGGGTGGGGAGCATAAGCCCAATAAAAGAGATGGGAGAAAACAAACATTTTAATCTTTTTCTATTGGTATGGTATTATCACTTAGATGTATTTGCTGTTGTTGGGTTGTTTCAGTTGTATCCTACTCTTCCTGACCTCATTTGGGATTTTTTTGGCAAAGAGACTGGATTGGTTTGCCTTTTCCTTCTCCAGCTCATTTTACAGATGAGGAAACTGAGGCAAACAGGGTTAAGTGACTTCATAGCTAGTAAAGTATCTGAGGCTAAATTTTAACTCAGGATGATGAGTTATTTCTGACTCCAGGCCCAATACTCTATCCACTGTGCCAGTTAGCAGCTTCCTGGTTTTAGTTTGTAGTTATAAAATGTTAATCTAACTTATTAAAAAAGAAAAATTTGGTCAGCTTTTAAAAACAGATTTTTAATTTTTATTTTTTATTTTTGCATCACTTAAATTTCCTTGTATTCCTCTTCCTTTTTATTCCCAGAGAGGCATGCCTTATAACAAAGAATTTAAAGAAGAAAAAATGAAAGCCCATCAATATCTAAAAAAATATGACATTCTATGCAGTGTTCTATACCCTTGGACCTTTCTCTTACATACCACATACTTAATTAGCTAAATTCCCTTGTTTCCCCCATTTTCCAGGTTTTTTTTTAAATTGTTGATTAGATACACCATAGTCCTTTAATAAACATATTAACCTATCATCTTGTAGACACAAGAAAAAGGTATACCTAGTCTCATGATTCATTATAGACAGATCCAAATTTTTGATGCTTAAGGTCTACACATTCTGAGTCAAAGGTGATAGATGCAAAGATGTGGGGAAATCAAAAGATCAGAAAATCCAGAATTGGAAAAGACTTTTTTTTTTTTGAGGGGCAATGAGGGTTAAGTGACTTGCCCAGGGTCACACAGCCAGTGTCAAGTGTCTGAGGCTGGATTTGAACTTAGGTCCTCCTGAATCCAGGGCTGGTGCTTTATCCACTGCACCACTTAGCTGCCCCCTGGAAAGGACTTTTACAGGCCAACCAGCCCAAATCAAGCAAGAATCCTCTCTCCAACAACCCTGATTTTTGATCACCCAACCTCCATTTGAGCATCCCCAGCTATGGAAAACTTCCTGGAGCAATCCCTTCCTATTTAGATAGCTATAGTTGTTGGGACATTTCTTTTTTCCAGATATGGAAACTAAATCTGTCTCCCTCCCCTATTGCTCCTGGCTCTGCCATCCCGAGCCAAGCCAAACAAGACTAGTCTCTTTCCCATGAGATCCTTTCATATACTTGAAGACAACTATTATATCCATTCTAATTCCTTTCTTAGCAGTTAAACTTTAATTTCTGTTGTATTCAAAGAGATCATTTCTTCTTTGGTGAGTTTTTCTTGGTTCTCACAATAATTCTTTTAATCTCTTTTCTAGCAGTTTCTTTATTTGCTGTCCCTCTGCCTTTTATACCTCCCCACTACTTCACCAACAAGTTTTTGCGTGTGTTTCAGTTGTTCTGTTCTCTGGGAGGGTGTCACTTTGCATAATATTCTTTGTTTCAGTTCTTCCTTGGTATACTTAC
Organism: Dromiciops gliroides; assembly: GCF_019393635.1. NCBI lineage: Eukaryota > Metazoa > Chordata > Mammalia > Microbiotheria > Microbiotheriidae > Dromiciops > Dromiciops gliroides. The sequence continues at coordinate 266,680,016 of NC_057864.1, forward strand.
CTCTTCATGTATACACTCCTACCTATGTCTCTGGAGACAGCCCATTCTGGATGACTTGCTGAAACTCAACAAGAGGGATTAGAACTCTTGGTTTTCTTTTAGCCTTTAGTTGATCTTTTCAAAGCATAGATGGGATACCACTCCCCTACTGAAGCTTCAGCAGCTGCCTCTTATCTCTAGGATAAATGATTAATACCTCTGTTTGGAATTGAAAGTGTTTTCAATCTGGCTCCAGCCTGTCTTTTCCAGACAAATTTCGTATTACTTTCAATCTTGCATTCTAGGTTCAGGCTAAAGTAGCCTATTTGCTGTTACCCCAAGACAGCATTCTATATCTTTCCTTTGTTCTATCATATAAGATGCCTCCCTTGCCCAGAATGCTTTTCCTTCTTCCTTCTTCAGTTCTTGAAATCCCCCTGTCCTAACAAAAACAGCAACAAAAGTTGTAGTAGTAGCAGTAGCAGTAGTAGTAGCAGTAGCAGTAGTTGTAATAATTTATATAACACTTTAAGTTTTGCCAATACTTTTGTTTTGTTTTGTTTTGGTTTTTTGCAGGGCAGTTGGGGTTAAGTGACTTGCCCAGGGTCACACAGCTAGTAAGTATTAAGTGTCTGAGGCTGGATTTGAACTCAGGTACTCCTGAATCCAGGGCTAGTGCTCTATCCACTGCACCACCTAATTGCCCCCTTGCCAATACTTTTGAATTTATTATATCATCTGACACTCTCAACAACCCTATGAATTAGGTGCTGTTATTATCCCCATTTTACATATGAGGAAACTGAAAGAAAGTAAGTGATTTGCATAGGGTCACATAGATAGTGTCTGAGGCAGGATTAAAACTCAGGTCTTCATGACTCCAAGTCCCTTGCTCTACCAATGCATTATCTAGCTGCCCGTAACTAACCTTCAGCTCAGGTGCAAACCTTTTGTGATCCAGTTATTAGTATACTTCCCTATTGTGCGAAATGTTGCTATTGTTCCTCCATTTTTTCATAGAGGATCAATGGCATCACAAGGTGATGTCTTGACTTTCAAGTGAATTGGATTTAAGTGAGGCAGAGTTGCACAAAGTTGTCAGCTTCACTCTTTCTTCCAAAGTCACTGAAGTCCAGTGGCAAGACAAAAGTCTAGATAACTGACTATGGCCTGGGATGCAGTGGACAACTTTGTTGTCCTTGATGTCTGAGAAAACTTTCAATGCTCTGTAGAGCCTATTTAAGCCGCTTTCATGGTGCTTGGAACAAACTGTTCTCATCTGACCATCCCGCCAGGGGAGGTTTTCACATGGGGTGCATGGGATGTTCAGGGAGGAAGACCACTTCTGGTGTGAAGGCTTGCTGAACCCTTTTCAGTGCTGCTCATCCATTTTTGGTGTCTACCTTTCTCCCAAATGCTACCTGTTCCTCCAAGAAGCTGTAGCATACACAGTGGTTGCACTGAAGTAAAACTCAGAAGATGGGTTCAACCAGGTTGAGGGTAACCCATAGGCCTCAAACTGGTAGGTGAGCTGGAATGTCTGCCTCAAGTGTGTGAAGACTCCCCTTTGTGAAATGAGTAGATGAGAATGCCCCAGGAAATAATTTTATATTTCATTGCCTATTTATAAAAATTATATCCTCCCAGTAGAATATAAATTTCTTGAGGATAGAGATTATTTTATTTTTGTGTTAATGTCTTCAGTGCATAGTAAATTGTGGATACTTAATAAGTGCTTATTGAATTCGGATAACTAATACAACCAGCATATTTTGTGAAAAGAACAATTTAAGCAAACATTTATTAAATACTTATTACATGTAAGACATTGCATTAGGTGTTTTGACTAGGAAAACAAATGAGAGTTTTTGCCTTTCGTTCCTGGATAGAGGATGATATAAGGGTGGGGCGATTGAATAAATCAATCAAGTGATTAATTTAAACCATTTAAACTGATGAGATGCTCAATCCAGTTAATTAATCTGAATTCTATGCTTTAGATTAAGTTTGAAAAGTTCTTGAAACTGGAGTGACTTTGCACAAAAAAAATAATTCTGAAAGGCAGAGGAAACTTGGTCATTCCCTAGGGGTCCCATACAAATTATCACGCTGATAGAAAAAAAAAAATTCAATGAAATGTTGGAGCAAATATTCCAGTAAAGTCCTCAGAAGGAAGGGTCTTGGTGGGGGATTGAAGGTAGAGACATGAGAAGTGTCAGCTTCAGTTTGAGCAATGATCTAGGACTTAGGATAACAGATTATGTCTTGCTTCCTTACTCATTACTTTTACAAATTTCGGTAAGATGGTAGTTGGGTTAAATTTTAATAAGAATCATAGGAATGTCTTAAAATTTTGCTAAACATAGGTTATCCTATCATTATACATTGTATGTTGGACAATTTCTGTCTGAAATCTTTTCAGACTTGTGGATTGGTAGAAGATACCCTCTTGCTTACTTATCTATCTCTGTCACCTGTTCTATCTCCATTGGACTTTTTCTTGTAGGGTTATATCAAAACTGTCATGTTTGCAGCAAACTTTTATTCTTCTGATGATCTTAATGCTGGGATTACAAATGTAATCCTTAAAGAACCTATTTGTATGAAAGTATTTATAGCAGCTCTTTTCATGGTGGCAAAGAATTGGAAACTGAAGGGCTGCCCAATAATGAGGAATGGATGACCAACTTATGGTATATGAATGTGATAAATATTATTATCCTATGATAAATGATGAAGGAAATGGTATTAGAGGAATCTAGGAAGACTTGTATGAATTTATATATAGTGAAATGAACAGAACAAGAAGAACAATTTATATAATAACACTATTGTAAAGATAAACAACTGAAAGATTTAGGAACTCTACTCAACATCAACACAATGACTGACCACAATTCAGAGTACTCATGATGGGACATGCTGCCCACTTTCGGAGAGCAAGGTGATGGATGGATAGATGGATGGATGGATGGATGGATGGATGGATGGATGAAGAGTACAGATTGAGTTTTTTTTTTTTTAAACACGGGTAATCTGAAAATCTGTTTTTCTTGACTATATATACCTGTAATGGGGGAGGTGTAGATGTAATACTTTCAGCCACGAAACAGCAGCCTAAGTTTCTTTGAATTATTTACACTTGGTACTTTTTTACAGCACAATAATGGTTATATTACCATTTTATATATCATCATTTGAATGTGATGTCATCGGTCTTCTTTGAAGATGAAGGACAGACAGCAGCATTATTTTCCAAAAATCAATGGGCATCAGCCTTGTTTCTACTTTTTTTCCTACCACAAGGAATACTACTATGAACATTTTGTTATATATAGGAAATTTCTGTCATTGAGCTCTTTGGGAGTAAATGTCCAGTAATGGAATGCTGAGTAAAAGGGTTTGCACAGTTTCATGACATTTTTCACATAATATCAAATTTGTTTCTATACTGGTAATTCCATTTTGAAAAATAAGAGGTGCTAGCCTAACTTTATATTCTTTTCATGGTGGATTAAAATGAAATAAAAAGAATTTATATGTATACACTGTATCTTTCCTTATAGTAAGTACTTAATAAGCCCTTGTTAAACGAATGACTCTAAGTATGCTAAGAAACTGCTAGGGTCCAAATGAAAACCAAAGATAAACTTCGTACTTAGTTACATCATTTAATGTATTAAAAAAATTACAAAATTAGCTTCAATAAGATTGGAATTTAGTGCTTATTGCAAAAAGTGAATATACAAAAACATATTTTAGGGTAAGTATTTCCATCTTCCTGGCAAAAGGAAAGAAGTATAATCCCCCCCCCCAAATTTGACCCAAAGAAACAGCAAATGTGACAAATACCAACCACATATTGCCTTTATAGAAAAAAAATCATTAATAAAAACAACTGTGTATTTATATCTTTATGTATTATTTTTCTAATGCATGTTTAATCAATAACATTCCTATACAGCGCACTATAGATATAGCATCTACCTTAAAAGAATTTAAATTCTGTGACTGAATAAATTATTTTTCCTACATATATAACTACTATTTTTAAAGTATATAAATGTTTTTGTGATCAATAAAATACAAATTCATTTAAAAGCCCTACTGAAATTATAGTAGCCTTTTGTCAGTATGTATTTTCTCAATCGATATATACTAATAATACAACTATAAATCATTTGGGGACAAATAAAAAATTACGTTAAAAAGTGTCTTTATAACTTGAAAAACTTGGGAATCTTTAATTTTGACAATACCATGCATTGGAAGATCCATCCTGAACTGGCTGTACCCAGTGGTAAGTTATCTTGTAGTCTTGGAAAGGACGCATGGGATCCATGAGACTTGTGGGTGATATCAACTCAGGCAAATAAGTAAACCCAAAATTCAATAGACATCTGTACCACCAATGAAATTCCTCCACTGGACATTTGGGACATAAAGTCTGTTCATTATTGTCTGTGTTCAAAATTTGAGAATTTTTGGACAGTGCTTTAAAAAATAAGAGAGTATTCTGGGAGAAAATTAGGTGAGGGCAGAAGATGGAATTGTTTTTAGGCCTCTGGCAGCAGCTGGCTATGCCCACCATTTTCATGGAAATATTGGTTATGTCCTTCCAATCCAGGAACCTACAAAAAATCAGATTGAAATATAAATATGTTTTTAAAAGACAAAAACAAAGAACAAAGGCATATATTTTAAAAACTGGGGCTCTTTGTCATTAGTTTGGAGGTAAAAAACAATTCTTGAACTGGTTATATAAATAGAATGATCTGGGTAAAAGTGGGGCTTGAAGTGTGTGTGTGTGTGTGTGTGTGTGTGTGTGTGTGAGAGAGAGAGAGAGAGAAAGAGAGAGAGAGAGAGAGAGAGAGAGAGAGAGAGAGAGAGAGAGAGAGAGAGAGAGAAAGTACAGTATTATCTTTTTTTTTTTTTAACCACCCAGTCTATTATGAAAACCAGATAACAGACACTGAGCTACCTGTCACTTTGGCCTGTTGGGGATGCAGGAGAGAAAGATAAAGGGGAGGAAGAGTAAAAAAAGAGAAGCAAAAAGAAAGAGGGTGACATATTGCCATTAATAATTAATGCCAGTTTGGCCAGGTGTTCCTTTTTTTTTTTTTTTTTTAGCATTCTGGTGTAATTTTCCCACCAGGAAGAAGGTGGGGAGAAGGCAGCATCTGTGGCTTGTGCAGCTTCAAGGGATTAAAGTAAATTGAATTGTCAGAAATGTAGTTTAATTGCAGCCCTGCAGTGGTGCATTTTAAAAACAGAGTGAACTGCTTTATAATAAGGAGAAGTTCAGGAGAAGTCAGATTGCAAACTGGCTTGAGAAGCAGCTTGGACAGAAAAAAACCATAACAGGAATTTATGAGGCACTGGGCCTCCAGGCCAGATGATGGTGATGTTGGAGATGGATCTGGGTTTTTAAACTTTTTCTGTGCTGTCAGTCTGGGAAAGCATATGAACCCCTTCTCAAAAGAGTGTTTTGAAATGCATAAAATAAAATATATAGGATTACAAAGGAAGCCAGCTATACTGAAATGTAGTTATCAAAATGTTAAAAACAAACAAACAAACCCATAAGAACTCCTTCATTAGAGGCACCTTCTGGAGAACAGATGACATTCTCCTACTGAGTAACCAAGAAATGGCACCAGTCTATATAGGTGTAGGTGTGGGGTCAACTCAACACAACTCCTCTGAGAGGCTCCCTTTTTTCTCTTTCTGTCTGAAATGTTAAGGATGGGATGGAATAGGGTGTTGTGTGGTGGGGAACTAATGGATAACCCACTTCTGCAAATGTCTTCAGGGCTCATCTATTCACTTGACTAAAATAAAGATCTTAATGGGAACACCAACTAACCAAACAGCTGAGAACTTCTTGAGGGAGTTACTGTTTTATCTCATTATTTCTGACTTTGTCTAGTACTCATAATCTATAATAAAAGTATTTGTTCCAAAACTCAAACATTACACACCAAAACTCGCACAATATTGGTAAGGAGGTAAGACTCTTAAGGGGAAATGAGGACAATTGAGACAATTTCAATAAGTTCATAAAATATTGTGTGGTAATTATCTTTACAGTTTAAATCCTAGATCAAACTGAGGTAGACCTCAGGCAGGCATTGGAGACTGTGAGTACAGGGAACACAGGTTGAGCTATCACCCCCAGTAGAGTTCAATAGGGAGTTCAGACTAATTGCTGAGGGGGATCCAGATTGGCCCTTGGTGTTTGCAAGAAAGAGGCTATTCCTGTGCAATATTGTTTGAAGAAAAGTCAACCTGGAGAAGTTTGTCGTAAGAGCACCACCTAGTGGACGATGAGAAATTGCAGCATTAGTGTAGGTAGCCAGTTCACATTCCTGGGAGGCACATGGATATTGCTGCTTACTTACCTGTTTTTCCACTTCCAGTGCCCATGTAAGGGTAAGTGCTTTATATAGGAAAATATTTACATGTATTGCCTTACATATATAATACTGGAATCATGATGAGTAGTCACTGAAGTACTCCACCTTTGCTTGGCCCACCTAACTGGATGCTCTTGGCTGAACCCATCTTGAATGCTAAAATTACATGATAGCAGAAGATTCTTTTTCCTTTGATGGGGAAAAGGGAGAAATTGTGCATATAACTTTTCTGTGCTGCCTTTTCTTGCCTAATTTTATTTCTATATTCCCTTAGCTCCCAACTCCAATGCCATCTTTTTTCTGTTGTAGAGCCCTCCCTTCAATCTCAGCATTTTTTTTTTGAAGAAATAAGATTCTGTTCCCTTGGCTTAAAATTCTGTTTGAATTTTGGTCTTCATGCCTTAGTTTCTCTTTTTGTAAAGTTGGGAATCAACCTGTCTTCCTAAGGCTGTGGAGAGAAATGATGTAGCTTGAAAGAATTCTATCCTGTAGATGGAAAAAAAAAAACACTTTAGCTGTGTCATTTTACATGATCATAAAACAGGATACTATACCTCCCAGTAAACAGAGTCATCATAGCAGTTTTGGTCAGGTGGCTCTCCCCATATGGGTATCTTTAGAATTAAACCTGTCAGAAAGAAGGTGACCAAAGATGAAAATTTGAATATAACAAATATCATTTACATAGTATTTCAGTGCCAAGTCAGATTCTTTCAGAATCTAATTGATTTTCTGACTGATAATCTTACTAAATATCTGGTTGCTAATTTTATTATCAATCAGTTATATTTTTACATGGTGACCTGTCCAAAACACAGCATCATTGGCTTCAAAGAGTTTAAAGTCAAGTTGACAAGATAAGACATATACAACATAAAACATTAAACACCAAAACTCAAGAAAACATATATATATCAAAGTGTTTGATACATAAGCTGCCTTGGGCACTGACTTATGTGTCTTTCTATGTTTGTGAGTACTACATGAATTTAGAGATAGGAGAAATCACTCTAAGCCTGGGTGGCAGGTGAAGATTCTATGGAAGAAGAGAGATTCAACCACATTTTGGAAGCATGAGTTTGATCTAAAGCATGTATAATTAATATATATGGTTTTTCCTTATTGTCAACTAAGTAGGAGGCATAATAATGTGGTTGAAAGGACATTGGATTTTTGAATCAGTAGTTTTGTTGTTCAGTTGTTTCAGTTGTGTCTGACACTTTGGGGTTTCCTTGGCAAGGATACTGGAATGGTTTGCCATTTCCTTCTCCATCTCATTTTATAGATGAAGAAACTGAAGCAAACAGGAGTAACTGACTCGCTAGTATCACACAGTTAAGTAAGTGTCTGAGGCCTGGCATTGTATCCACTGTGCCAGCTAGTTCTCCTTGGAATCAATAGACATAGGTTCAAATCCTGGCTATGACACACATACTACTTCTATGACCTTCTTGTCTAAATCACTTAACTTCCCAGAGCCTCAGTTTCCTCATCTTTAAAATGAAGAGTTGTATTAGATCTTTTCTGAGGTCTTATAGTACTTAGAATTGTGAGTCTCATGCCTTGCCCATAGTAGGTACTTAATAAAAGTTTGCTAAATTGAATTTTATTGAATCTGTTTGTCTCTAGATAGTGAGCTTTTCATGAATAAAAAACCTAGTTATATTTTGTGATTTTCTTCACTTCAAAGCTTTGGTTTCTGAAGTGGCCTTTATTACTGGTTCTCAAAAAAGCTATTAAAAAATAAAGAAAAGCTATTAAATTGGGCAGCAAGACATGATAAATATGAAAAATTAATAAAAACATGGGGAGATTTATCTGAATTGATACAGAGTGAAGTAAGCAGAACCAGGGAAAAAATATATACAAATGACAACAATGTAAATGACTAGAATGATGAAGCAAAATGCTATGAAATTATAACGTTCAAGAATGTACCTCCCTCTCTTCATTGAAGAAGTGGGGAATTATGGGTGTGGACTTTTACAGATCCTGAAATATGATTGATGTGTTCGTTCATTTTACTGAACTTTAAAAAAAATCTTTATTACAAGGTGGATATGTATGTTGAGGGCAGGGGAATAATCAGAAATAAATAGGATATAAAAACAGAAGGGATCAGTAATTTTTAAAGCATCTGTTAACATCAGCTTCTTCTGTGTGGTTTCATTTGGGACTATCAGTACCAATGGAACTTTCCATCTTTGACCAATGCCCCACGTGGAAAGCTTATCTGAAGACCATGGCTCTTCCTATATGACTAACCTTACCTGTTTCACAGTTTTGATTGGGACTGGCCAAAGTGGAGAGAGGAAATCTATGACCCTGGTCTTTAACGCCAGCTTTGGTTTTATCTTGCTTTGTTCTAGGCCTCCATAGTCCTTGGGCATTTCTAGATATGCTACCTACTATCCCATGCCTTTGCATTTCCCAGCCTCAGTTCTCCTCTATGTGTTGTCTCTTCCTATTAGAATGCAAACTCTTTGAAAACAGAAGCTGTCTTGTTTCATTTTATTTGTATCTCCAGAACTTAGCATAGTCTCTGGCACATAGTAAGTACTTAATAAATGGTCTATTTTCTAATTTTTTCATATATTCCATTAATGAGTTGTCTTCCTCCAACTCTCTTATTTTTAACTATATGACTGAACTAGTATTCACATCATAACACCAGAAAACTTTACTACCTCTGATGATATTGATTTAAAACTTATTTCTAAATTAAGTATGTAATTAAAAGTATTCAACAAGGGACTTTCTATTGCATATTTTAAACCCACTTAGACTTAGGAAATTATTTGTATATTACTAACCAGTTAACAGTCCTCCAACAATTGCCGTTCCTAGGGAAGTACCCAGGGCAGCTGCCTGCATTGCCATACTGGTCCTAGGAAGCCAAAAACAAAAACTTATGAGTTTGTTTTTCTGAGTACGTGTCCAAGAAGTCTTTCTTCTCTATAGCATGGTAATTGCTGCCATCTACAGTCCAGAGTTCAACATTGCATACTGATGGAAAAATTACAATGAAAAAATTTTGTCCAATTGTCTTTAATTTTATATTTTATATTCTATTTTAAGAGAACTGTATGGTCAGTGCTAGATGAAAACACTTTGTTTCCACACTTGGAAGTACTGTTTTCAGAGACTGTTGTTGTCGTCATTGTCGTCTCTTCTTCTTCTCTTCTTTTCCTCCTCCTCCTCCGCTTCTTCTTCTTCTCTTTCTCCTCTCCTCCGCACATCCTCCCCCCACCCCGATCTGTGGATTCAAATTCTGCTTCAGACATTTATAGTTTTGTAACCCTGGGTAATTCACCTCTCTCAGCCTTAGTTTCCTATTTATAAAATGTGAAGGTTAGACTCAATGGCCTCTAAGGTTGCTTCCAGTTCCAAATGTATGGATGACTTCACGGATAGGGGTCTTTTTCAGTAACTATTCTGAAACTTATAGTTTTGGATTGATGCCTGGGGCACTCAGGGGTTAACAGACTTTCCCAGAATCATACAGCCAGTATGTGTTAGATACAAGACTTATACCCGAGTCAACTCTTTTCCTACTAAGTCATGCAGACTCTAACAATCAGCGTCTGGTGGATCATCTTCAGGATAATCAAGGAAAGCGTAATGCTATAGCCAATAGCCAATGGTAAAACAGAGACTCTGTGCAAGTTATGATATCTGTTCTTCACTTAATTCAATTCAATAAACATTTACTAAATGGGATCAAGCCCATGAGTGGCTGTATAGTACTTCCATCCTTGGTGAGACAGGGAGAACCAGACTTTTTTTTTTTTTTTTAAAGAGAAGATTAAAGAAGCCCCCAGAGAATTGAAAAAAAAGATGAAAGATTATGTCTAGTGTGTTCAAAGGATAGAAACTATGCTTTTCACAAAGATGAACTCAGACCTTAAGGGTAAGGTTAGAAAATCTCAATCTCACAATTAGGAAGTCATTGCTAATGACAGGTGTCCAAATGTCATGTTGAAGATGAGCAGTTTATAGGAAACAGCATATTTCATTAGGTGATGAAGAATTTACTCATTAAAGTGTTTCCCTATAGTTATGTATAGTAAAAATAAAATAGTGTTTGTGAACTAGCTCAGGCCTACTAAGCTCTTGTCTTGATTTGCTTTTAGCAGTCGTTTTTTTGCTGCATTTTCTTCCTATAAATTTCTATGCCATGCCACTTTTGATTCAGGGTTATTTAGGAATGGCTTTCAAGTTTGTTTATCTCATACCCTCTCCATTTTGGTGATAGGGAACATGAAAAGAAGTTTAAACAGCCTTGGATTGCCTTTTCATGTGCAGTGGTGCCAATCCCCCCAAAGAGGTTAATCTTTGATAGTATTAGGTAGTGATTATCTGGGTTAATTATGAATAAAATTTAAATGCTAAAGTGGTAGCAACAGTGCAGTATCATTGGGTCGAAGAATTTAGATCCAGAAGGGACAACCCATTCATTTTACAAATGAGGAAATTGTCAAGAGACAGAGCCATAACTAAGGTGGAGAGACTGGGTCTGTCCCAAGGATGCAAAATTTAGAAGTCACTGACCAACTGTGTAGGAAAAACAAACAAACAAAACCCAAACTGAGTTTAGCACCTAGTCAGCAAGAATAATTCTTTAAATTAGGAAACTATGAATTCACTGATTTCTTTCTTTTTTTTTCTTCATGGGCTTCTTCTGCTGAATTGTCCTGCCCTTCCCTTACCCCCATTCCACCTCCCTTCCCTTTCCTGGCAACCTATCAAGCAACATTGTTATGGAGTCCTGAGGTCTTTTTCTTCTTGACAGGGGTCAGTGTTTTGGAGTAGCATCCTCCCCACCCACCCGTACACACAAATGAATCTGTTTTAAAATGTTGGTTTGAGAGCAGTTCACTTTTTTCGCCTCAGGTACATTTTGTGCTGTTTGTCCCAGCTACAAACATTTCTAATTATAGCTCTGCTGAGAGGTATGGTGATTGACAGACCAAATAATACAGCTTCAGACACTGTTGTGGATTATAAACTTCACTTGATATAATGTGTACTAACAGTGCCCACCATTGCTAAGCAACAAGGCCCTACCATCGCTAAATATTTCCAGGCCTCTCCACTGCTATCCTGAGGGCAATTAAAAGTTCCCTACCACTACTTTGAGGGTACTTAAAAGTTGGTTTCATGAAAACAAAGAACAATAATTTCCTTTACTCACTTATCAGTGGCTCCCATGGCTACTGCCACAATGCTTGCAATACCCCCAATCACTCCAGGCAAACCATGCAAGTTATGAACACCACATGTATCATGAATCCTCAGTTTGGTAGCAAAAATTGGCTAAAATGAAAAAAATATATATAATTCAGAAGTTTTATAGATTCCACAAATACTATCTATAGAAGGAAAATTTCTAATGGCTCTAATCAGAGCCATAACTAGCAATTTAGGTATACCCTGTGCAAGCAGCCCAAAGTTGCTCTCAAATCAATTTATAATTCATGTGAAAAATAGTATTAATTAATCATTTTAATCGAGTTGGGAGAACTTTATACCTTCTAAATTCTAATGCAATGGGGCAAATCTCTATTTGCCCTATACTAGTTATGACTCTGGTCATAACTTGACTTCTTGTATCGTACTAATAAAGGTTTGGTTACAACTACGTTCTCCCATATGTGTCTGAAACCCAGTGAATCCAGAGAATCAGAGTATAATGATATATAAATATGGTATTACTAGTGGTGGGTAGGACTGCAGTAACTTTGGAGATGTCAACAAAGGCCCTCTGGTTTATTCTCTCCACCCCACTTTCTGCTATATATTGTTTATAACTTAATTATCTTGATTTAGAAAAAAAAGCCATAATGATTTAAAAATGCTAATCATTTAGGAAAGGTAATACATTAGGTAAAATGTATTTACACTAAGGTATAAATGTCTAATATCCCTTATTGACATCAAGAAGAATGAGAGAAATCTGGAAACCACAAAGCACCTGAAATGAGGGTGGATGACTTAGGGGGAAAGGAATCCATAAAAAGGAAGCCAAAAAAACCAAATAAACTCTGCCCACCCCACATTATAATGTTGCCAATGACTATCATTCTGATGAGAGAAGCCGAGCACCATTTTATTTCCTACTTACTGTCAGAAATTTGTACCCCAGGACAGAGACAATTCCAGCAATACTACCAATTAGCATAGCACCGTAGGGTTGGATTGCCATGTCTGCACAGGTACCCACTGCTACTCCTCCTGCAAGGGTTGCATTTTGAATGTGAACCTATATGGAATATAGAAAGTATGAGGGCTGTGAGAAGATATTCTGCTGAAGAAAAAAAAGAGTGCCTTATGGAGTGTATGGTATGCAATAGACTTCTTTTTCTTCTGACACACTCAATAAATTCACAAGCACCTACTATGTGCCAAACATAAGACTAGGTACTAGGGATGCAAAGAAAAAGAAATTGAAATAGGCACTGCTGTCAAGGGTCATAATATCATAGATTTAAAGCCAAAAGGGATGTTAGAGGCAATAGAGTACAACCTGCTCATATTACTGATAAGGAAACTGAGGCAGAGAGATGTTAAGCATCTTTTCCAGGGTCACATAGCCAGTAAGTGTCTGACTCCAAATACAATGATCCATCTTCTAGGCCATGGAGTTGGCCAATACATCTTCATGTCCAATAGGGGGAGCTTTGGTCCTTATGTTTTTATGATTTTGTATTTATAAAGTGATTTCCTTCCAAAGGATTTAACATTCACACTGACATCTGGATTTTCACAATATTTCATGTTGGTGACTGACGAAGGCAATCACTAGGGCTTAGAACAGTAGTAGTGGGAAGGAAGCCTTGAGAAGGTTCAATGGGAGTAGGGAGAGGAGGAAGGGCAGAAGCCCTGAAAGACCCAAATTCTCTCAATTATTTTACTTTGGAAACACTTTTTTAATCCTGGTTGACCAAAATAAGCCACCTGAGTACTATGGGCTCTGTAGTTTAGGATCTTATAATATTTTACTTAAGCAATTAAGGCCTTTGAAAGGATCTTTTATCACTGAAGTGCCAAATATTATGCCATTGCCCATGATACATTATCTCTCTTTCCCTTCTTTACTTCATCCAACCTAGCTAGCACCAGAAGAAAGAAGCCTAGAGAGATGTTTTCCAGTGTCTCCCAGAAGGGAATTTAACCAGTGAGGCAAGGAGAATCTGTTCTGTGTCAGCCTACACTATCCCTTTGCACATTCTCATGCTTACCATATCAAGTTTTCCACGGTGTTCAACAAGGCTGGAGAATGCAAAGGCAGTGAGCACACAGGCGGCAAGTGAGAGATATGTGTTCACAATTGCCCTGTACTGATGATCTCCAGCATCAGCAATTGCAGAGTTAAAACTGGGCCAGAACATCCAAAGGAAAAGAGTACCTGTTTGCAAACCAAGAAAATCAAATATTATGTTCTAAAAAAAGGTTAGTTTTTCATGGGCCCACAGTGGCTTTTTTTCCCAAGGAAGTCTCAATTTCCTTGCAACTTGGTAGATCATTTTCGGAAAAGGCTATGACTCCAAACTCATCACCCTCACCAACTTGAGTTAGACTGGTCCTCAGAGACGGTCCACGACCAGACATTTACTTGAAACTATTCTGACATTATAGGTTCATACAGAGTTTATAATCTATTGGTATGACCTTTAAGAACTCATGGTCAACTCCATGCCATGATAGAAAAGATCATAGGATTTAGAGTGAGGAGGGACCTCATAAGGTCTCTGGTTCAAACCCCTCATTTTACAGATGAGGAAACTCCAACTGAGAAAGAATAATATCCAAGGGGCACACAGGCGAGATTTTGAACTAGGTCCCCTGACTTTAAAGCTAGTGCCCTTTCCAGTGTAAAGTGTTGACTCTTAGAGGAGATTTTAAATGTTAGATCTAAATGCAATAGGATTCTTTATGCTTCTTCCCATTTCTCTAGAGTACAATGATCTCTCTCTCTCTCTCTCTCTCTCTCTCTCTCTGGTGAGGCAATTGGGGTTAACTGACTTGCCTAGGGTCACACAGCTAGAAAGTGTTAAGTGTCTGAGGTCAGATTTGAACTCAGGTCCTCCTGACTCCAGGGCCGTTGCTCTATCCACTGCACCACCTGGCTGCCCCTGTCTCTCTCTTTTTAAAAAAATTCTGGAATTGTGATTTTATCGCTATAAGGAATTTCCAGAGGAAAATCCTTGGAAGTTGAGATAAGAAAAAAAAAATCTAGCTTTATATCTCTTAGTACCTAATTCAATACATTGTACTTAAATTGGATCTTAGCATTATAGACACTAGAGCTGAAAGAGATATATAGGGATTATCTAGATGAATCACCTAATTTTAGAGACAAGGAAGCTGAGGGTCACATAGCCAGCATTTGAACCCAGATCTTAAGAATTCTAGGTTAGTATGCTTTTCATTAGACTGTGTTGCCTTTTCTGTCTTCCCCCATAGGCTTATAGATTCATACATCTGAAGCTTAAAGGAACCTCAGATGCCACCTGATCCAAAATCCTCATTTTACAGTTTAGGAAACTGAGGCACATAAAAGGTAATGCGACTTAAGGTAATCTAGGTAGTAAGGAGCAAAGCTAGAATTTATACCTAAGGTCTCTGAGGTTAGTATCTAGTAGTACTCTTTCAATTACACTACTCAGGTACTTAATATATTTTTGTTGAATGAATGAATGAATGGATATAATAATATAATTGATAAATTGTATAATTATGATTGTATTGAAAGCGTCAGTTTTATTCACCTAGTGCAGGTATTCTTAACATTTTTGCACGTCTGAAATCCCTATGGAAGTCTGGAGAAACCTATGGATCCTTTCCTGAGAATTGTATTTTTAAATACATAAAATAAAATATAGTATTACAAAGAAAACAAATTACATTTAAGAAAATACACATATACATATTTTTAAACAAATTCATAGACCCCTGGTTAAGAGCCATGAACTAGAGCAATATGAATTGGCATTATTTGAATAGTTCTATCACATTAGCAATGACTCTAGACATCATAGGCTTCTCTCCCTGAGACAAGGTAGAACTGGGCAAAATTGATGTCTACTTACCGATCATAGCAAACAGATCAGAATGGTACACAGATTCTTCATTGTCATGCCTTCTCCCCCTGAGACCTGGCCGATATAAGACACCCGCTACTGCCAAACCAAAATAAGCTCCAAAGGCATGAATGGTCATTGATGCCCCAATATCAGTGGCCTATAAGGAGGAAAATAATCTTTATATAAAAATACTCCAACTGCTATTGATCTACTGACAGAGAGGGCCAATATTCCCTGACTAGAAAGATTTTTTCAGTTTGGCCTCAGAGGCCAGAGCTGTGATCAATGGATGAAAGTGAGAAAGAAGCAATGTAAAGAAACCTTCATAATTAGAACTATCTAAAAATGGTATAGGCTATTTTGGAAAGTAATGGGGTCTTTCTCACTTGGAGGTCTTTAAACAGAATCTGCACTATCCATCAAGAGTGAAGTTGTAGAAGAGATTTTTATTCAATTCATAGATTGGACAAGATGTCCTCTGAGGGTCCTTCCAATTGAGATTGTAGGAACTCCCTTTCTATATGAGATCTCCCAAGACTCACCTTCAGTATCTCACCAACAAGATGTTCGTTGGCTGCAAAGACAGTGATTTCTAAAATCGTCATGATTAGCATCTGGACTGGGCTTGTTTTGCCTAGGACAGCTCCAAAGGAAATTAAGACTGTGGCTGTACTGAAATCTGCATTTATCATGCTGGAGAGAATAAACAAATAATTAACAAACAAACAAATAGATGTAAAAAGAGAAAGAAAGAAGAACTAATAGAGAGAAGGAAGAAAAAAGAAAGTTAAAACAGGGAAAAGATAATAGAATCCTTCTACCAATCTCTCATTTGGAACTCAGGGTAGCCCTCACCCAAAGCTCCCCATGCTTTGAGTTTCCTGATACCCCAAATAAAACAAAAATGCCTTGTCTAAGTTCATCAAATATTTGAACTAGAAGGTACCTAAGAGAATATATAATCCAACACCTAATTTTTTTAATTTTTTATTTATTTTTTATTTTTTAGTGAGGCAATTGGGGTTAAGTGACTTGCTCAGGGTCACACAGCTAGTAAGTGTTAAGTGTCTGAGGCCGGATTTGAACTCAGGTACTCCTGACTTCAGGGCCGGTGCTCTATCCACTGTGCCACCTAGCTGCCCCCCAACACCTAATTTTACAGCCGAGGAAGCTACAGTAGAAAGAATACCAGCTTTCCAGTCAGAGGAATCTTGACTCTGATTACTTGCTTGACCTTGGACTTCAATTCATGTTTCTGGGCCTCAGTTTCCTCATTTATAAAACAAGGGAGTTAGATTAGATGTACTCTAAGTTACCTTCCAACTCTAAAACTATGATCCTATGAAGCTCAGAGAATTGGTTACTTTTCTAAAGTCATAGTATATTATTGGCAGAAGTAAAAACTAAAACTGGAGCCTGATTTATTCCAAATCCAGTATACTTTGCTACCTCCAACTGTCTCTCTGTTCTGTGTTCCCCTCCTCCAGAGTCTTCTTCTAGTAACTATTAATGTGAGAAATTAATTCTCCACTGAGATTTTAATGGTATATGAAGATCTAGTATAGAAACCGAGTAAGATAACATATTTACATGTAACTGGAGACTTCAGTGTTTAAACCCAAAGGAGTATATAATATGAGGATTTCTTATGTTGTGGTAGAGTTTATGGGATATTTTGGGGGCAGTAACACATTTTATTACCCTTCAAATCACACCCCTGAAAGAATTTGTTTACAACATGTAAGACTGTATCTGCCCATGAGAATAAAACAATGTCCTGTATTGTTAGAAAGCAATGACCTTCAATATAAAGAATGTTGGACTAGGACATTATAGTCTTGGTTTTATTGTATGACCAGACAGGTCCCATAAACTCCCTACATCCACTCCTCTGTAAAATAGGGGGCTGGATGAAAAGATTTCTAATGACCCTTCCAGCTTGGTGAAGAACATAAGGTAACCAGTTCAATATTCTAAACAATATACAAGTTAATCAGAATCTAGAATGATAGCCTCATAGAATTCTAGAGCTGGGAGAGACCTAAGAAACAATTCAATCCATCAGGCATTTATTAAACATTTTTTACTTTTTTCTAGGTAATGTGCTAGGCTCTGATATGATACAACAAGCATACAGAGAGGTGTATAAGATATTTGCAAAAGGAATATAAAATAACTTCTAAGGGAGGCACTAAAAATTTGGGGCAATTTCAATACCTCCTCACATTTTACTAGTGCGGAAACTGAGGCCCAGTGAGGAGAAATGTCTTTTCTAAAGAACCCACAATTTCAGAACAAGGTTTAGAACCCAGGTCAGTTTCTTCATGCTCCAGTATTCTTTCTACCACCCCATGCAAAGTACACTATCATCCAACAACATAAAATGACAAAGAGTTATCTTTACTTTTTGATGCCGATGGAGAATTTCTGGTGGTAGTGTAATATCCCCTGCATGAAGGTGCCCCACTGCAGACCCAGGGCAGCAATCAACAGGTTAATGCCCACACTGCTGAAGCCATATTTCTTCAGGAAGGTCATGAGGAAGCCAAACCCTGTGAAGATCATCACGTGGACATCCTGGAACACTGGGAAAGAGCACAGAGAAACCCTTCTGTTAGGGAAGCATCCAACAGGGTCCATTCACTAGGAGGTCAAGTCACCAAGGGCTTGGTTACAGTTGCCCTGTAGGGGGACAGGTGAGGAATGGGAAATCCTTTTGGTGGTGGTCTTGAGACTGCTCTCTGTTAGTCACAACAGATGTATACATAGACAATATACGTGTGTATAACTTACCATAGATAACATAAAATGCATATGTTTATAATATATATATATTATATGTGTGTATGTATATATATATACACAACTGAATGAAAATTATATATATATGTATATGAATTTTCGTTCAGTTGTTTCAGTCATGTCTGACTCTTAGTGACCTCATTTGGGGTTTTCTTGGTAAAGATGCTGGAGTGGTTTGCCATTTCCTTCTCCAAAATGGAGGCAAACAGGGTTAAGTGACTTGCCCAGGGTCACACAGCTAGTATGTATCTGTGCCTAGATCTGAACTCAGGTTCAGCTTATCCACTAAGCCACCTAGCTGCCTCTATGCGCATGCATGTATGCATACATAAACACAAACATGTATATATGCATATATACATATTAGTACACACACATACATATTATATTTAAAAATCAAGCAGTAGTGTGGCATCATGTGAGTAGGTCTCAGGATCAGGAAAGACCTCGAGTTTAAGTTCTACTTCTGATACAAAGTAGCTGTGCAATCGTGGCAGTCTCTTAACTTCTCAGAACCCTAGGCAACTGATTAAGACTATAAATTGAAGAAAAGGTCATAATTTCCATTGGTAGAGGAAGCTTCTGACTGGGAGTTCCCTATGGCAGTACAATCTCAGGCCCAGACACTTTTTAAAATTTAATTTTTAAAAAAAAAGCATAGAGGAGGGGCAGCTAGGTGGCGAAGTAGATAAAGCACTGGCCTCAGATTCAGGAGGACCTGAGTTCAAATCCAGCCTCAGATACTTGACACTAGCTGTGTGACCCTGGACAAGTCACTTAACCCTCATAGACCCACAGAAAAAAAAAACACCAAAAAAAAAATAGCATAGGTATTTGCCTGGTCTCTTTTGTTGAAATAGTGAATTAGGAAACTGAAGCCCAGGTAAATTATGACTTCCCTGAGGTCATAAAGTCAAGTAATAGCCAAAGTATTTTAGAACTCAGCTGTTTTGAATGTTTATTTTCTGTCTCCTAAACTTGTTTTATCTTTGTCTGATTGACCATGAAGAAATAATATTTTCTCCATAGAATCATAGGCTGGTAGATTTAACAAAACAAGTTGTCATGACCACCCCCAATATGTTTGAAAAACAAAGAAACAAACAAAATTATGGAGTTTTGATTTGGGTGTTTAAGATAGTTCAACATAAACTGTATAAGTTTGACCTTGTCAAAATATGGTAACTCCGTTGTGTTTCAGACACTTTGAGGCAAACAAGACATTCAGATCAACTTTTTAATTTTTGCCCCAAGGTCTTTGCTTTGCATGATGTCATGCTTACTAACCATAGGTATCTGCAAAGGCTTTGTCCTGGGCTCTCTTCTTTTTTTGTTCTATTTCATGTCAATTGGTTATTTCATTAGGTCTAATCAGTAACCATCACTTCAGGTGAGTCACGGATCAATATATATCTAATCTGAGTTTCTCTTCTAAGCTACATTGCTACCTCATCAGTTGCCTTTTGGGCATCTCAAACTTGATGTTCCATTGGCATGTTCAATATGTTCAAAATAGAACTTACTCTCTTTTGCCTGCAAATTCTCCCCCTTCCCCAACTTCTTTATTGCTGATAAGGGCATTGCAATCTTCTAGTTACTTAAGCTAGAAAACTTGGTATCATTCTTGCCTTGTCCTTGCTCAACCCATGTATCCAATCCATTGCCAAATCCACCATTTTAACTTTCACTAAAACTCTTGTATATACCCCCTTCTCTTCATTCACGTAGCCAAAATTCTAGATCAGGCCCTCATACCCTCTTCCCTAGACTGTTGTAATAGCCTCATAACTGTTCTTCCATCCTCAACTCTCTTCTCACTCAAATGCACTCCATCATCCACTTAGCTGTCAAGGTGATTAAAAAAAAGTAGGTCTAATCATCTTAGCCTCTTGCTCAGTGAGCTCCAGTGGCTCCTGATTATCTCCAACATTAAAAATTAACTCCTTTGTTTAATATTCAATATTCTTCATAACTTGGCTCCTTCAAACCTTTCTAGACTGTTTTTATACCTTACTCCCCTCCACATACTTCAAACTAGCTACACTGGCTTGGCTCATAATTACCCTAACAAAAAACCCCATCTTGTATCTCTTTGCCTTTACATTAGTTGCCCTACAACCCCAGAATGCTCTCCTTCTTCAGGTCCACCTGTTAGTTTCTCTGGCATCCTTTTAAACTCAGATCAAATATCATATTCTGTAGGAGGCCTTTCCTGGTCTCCACCTCCCTTCCCCATCCCTTTTGCTGGGTCTAATGCCTTCCTCTTTCAGATCACTTTCTATTTACTCTGTTTATATATGTATAGAGTAAAAAATTATACATACATACATACACACACACACATATATACAGAATAAATATATATGTACATGTACTCCTAAAAACACTATACATATATATGAATATATGTACTCTCTACTCTATATATTCTATATATGTAGAGTTTAAAACTGTACAGAGCAAATATACATGTACACATACTCTCCCAAACTATATGTACATACTGTAAAGAATATATATAATATATATGCATATATACCCATATATGTATGTAAACACATACATATACTCTGTGTATATATACAAAGCAAATAAATATGTATATACCCTTTTCACATTATATATATGCATATGCACATATGTACTATGTACTATTTATACATGTACAGAGTAAAATATATATATAAGTACATAGTAAATATATATGTGCATATACTCAATAAAACTATATGTACTTATATGCACACAAAATATACATATAGATATGTATGTACACACCTACACTTGTTTGTGTGTATAAAGAAGTAGCTAGAACAGGCTGTCAATAGGCAGCCAGGTGGCACAGTGGATAGAGTGCTGGGCCTGGAATCAGGAAGATCTGAGTTTAGTTCAAACCTTAGGTGTGGCCTTGGTCAAGTCACTTAATTTCTGTCTGTCTCTCTCCTCAGCTGTAAAATGGGGGTAATAGCATTTACCTCTCAGGATGTTATGAGGATTAAATGAAATAATATTTGTAAATCACCTGGCATATAAAAGGCTCTTAATAAATTCTTGCTTCCTTCTTTCCTCCTTCCACTAAATATCTCCTTCTCTTCTGTGCTCTGATGACAATTTATTCACTGAAAAATTGTCTCGATGGGATGTCTAGAGGCAGAGTCATAATTAGTAATTTTGGCATGCAGTTCAATTTAGTGTTGGGAGGGTATGGAGTGGGGAACTATCCTATAACATTGCCCTGTGAAAACATAAAGACTTAGGACATTGATCCTATGGGAGACAACCCAAGAACACATTAAGGGAGGGCACTGAATAAGGGGTCAAGGGAGAACTCATCTGGAGCATCAAGTTTCCCATTTTAACTGATTTTTCTTGCTAAATAGACATTAAATTCAGCTGAGTCAGTACTTCAGAAGGTGTGTAAGTGAAATTTCCCAGCACATGTTACATTTTAGTGTTCTAGTACAATCTCCTGATTGCACCCATCCTAGTTATACCCTTGCTGGGAGATTAGTTAGACTACCCCTGCCCGCTTCCCACCTTCAAGCAGTACTTTACTCAAACTACTTTGAAGAGATTCTAAAATTCTTTCTGTGAGCTGTTAAAATGTTAAACTTCATTGTGAAGAAGTTCTTAAAACCATTCTGGTCATTTTCTCTTATTTTATGCTTAGGAGAAATCACAGAATTACTGAAACTTAGAATCAGAAAGAACCTTGGGAGTAGACTGATCCAAATAATACCAGAAGAACATCAAGACCTTTGCTTTAAAAATTCTATTTGAAGATAGGATTCTGAAGTTAGAAGAAGCACTGGGAGGTCAATTCATCTGTATTTCTGCCTTCAGGCAGGAGGTCCAGTTTAGATATATTCTAGTGCCTCTCTTTGCTCAGTGCAGTCAGTCAGTCAGTCAATAACTACTACCAGTAATAGTAGTACAATGTCAGGCACAGGACTAAGCATTGGGGATACAAAAAGAGGTAAAAGATAGTTCCTACCCTCAAGGAATTTACAATCTAAAGGGTGAGACAACAAAAAACAAATATATAGAAATAAGCCACATACAGGATAAAAAGGAAATAAATGAACTAACTAAATAAAAAGGAAATAATTGAAAGAGGAAAGGTGCTAGAATTAAGAGGGGTTGGTAAAAGCATCTTATAGAAGATGGGATTTTAGTTGGGACTTAAAGGAAGCCAAGAGGTAAAGATGAGGAAGAACAGTATTCCAGGCATGGGGTACATTCAGAGAAAATGCCCAGAGTCAGAAGATCAAGTTCCTTGTTTGTGAAACAGCCAGAGGAGGCCAGTATCACTAGATTAAAGACTATGTGGTCAGAGGTAAAGTGTAAGAAGAGATAGGAGAAGGCTAGGTTGTATATGTATATACACATGTGCACACACACAAACATGTGTGTATGCACATTTTTATATGCACATGTATAGATCACTCCATACACATATAAGTGTACATACATATATGTATCTGTATACATACACATAAAGTACACATACACATATACATACATACAAATACACACCTTTTATTTGATCCTGGAGGCAACGGGGAATCACTGGAGTTTATTGAATAGGGGCTATGGTATGGTTGGACCTGTAGTTTAGGAAAAGTGGGGTGAGATATGAAGCAGACAGACCCACCAGAAGGCTACTATGATAGTCCAGGGCAAGAGTCCTGCATCAGAGCAGTGTCAGTGTCACTTTCAGAGAAGAGAAAGGGATATTTTTGAGAGATGTGGTAGAGGTGAAATTGACAATCCTTGGGGAGTAAGAGATAGTGAGCGTGAAGGCTAACATCTAGGTTTTGAGTCTGAGGGACTGGGAGGATGATGTTTCCCTTGACAGTAATAGGAAAGGTAGGAATGGAGAGATAATTAGTTCATTTTTGGACATGTTGAATTTAATATGTCTACTGGACATCCCTTTTGAGATGCCCAGTAGGTGGTTGGACGCGTGAGATTGATGGTGCAGTATAATAGAAAACAAAACACTGAACTGAGCCAGGAAACCTGGGGTCAAGTCCTTATTCTGTCACCCGTAATTCTGTGACCTTGAGTACATTGATTAACCTTTTTGTGCCTTAATTTCCTCAACTGTAAGGTTAGGATGTCATAATCTCTAAAGTTTCTTTCACTTTTATGATTCAAATACATATTACAATTGAACATTTATTAATGTGTTTTTCTCATTTTGGTCATTTCTATTTTTACTGACCTTATGCCTTGAGGCCGTTTTTGCAGTGGGCACAAATTTTAAAACTCAATAAATAAATATGCCTCCAAGGCCTAGGGCAGCCACATAAGTTAATAGTTTTAGCACCGAGGGGCCATTCATGTCAACATATGTATGTTGACAATCCTAACCCACAGGGCAGTTTAGGAATGTATCCAGCAAAAATAGTATTAACTAATGACTCCTATTTCTAAAGACCAGAACATTTTTCTTTGATCACTTAAAGAATTCTTCCTTTCCCTGAAGTTGAACATTTCTTGATTTCACTAGTAGTTTCCCAAGGGGTGGTTGACAGCAGGTTGCTCCTAGGCAAGAATAAAGACTCAGTTCATTAAAACATGCACTCAGGACAGAATCCCCAAAATCCATCAAGCTGACCCAGTTGTTATTTACTGTTTGGGTATTTTGAATTGTGCTCTTTTCCTAAATAGCCCAAGGGGCCATGGTTATTGGGTGAATTAAATAAGTTACTCAGAGTAACATAGGACACTAACCTCACTTGAGCATTTAAAAGCATAAGCTTAAAAGCCTCATCTTGCCTCATTTAGGAAGGCCTTATTTAAAGACTTAAATCATTGACTAAGAAAGCCACATGCTCAGAACAGTGAGGGCAGATTGAAAAAACTATACAAGTACTGTCACCTAGAGCAGGGCTTCTTAAACTTTTTCTATTTGTGACCCCTTTTTGCTTAAGAAATTTTTACACAACCCTGGATATATACATATATAAAATAGGTATACGTATCCTTTTACTGTTGCCAATTTTTTCACAACCACATGTGATCCCATTTGGGATTGTAACCCACAGTTTAAGAAGCTTTGACCTAGAGGAGCAATCCTGGCTTTATAAATAGCAAGAATAGGTAGTTTCCTATCAAACTGGCCTACCAAACATGTTCCTCCCACTGTGACTTCATTCTTTTGGTTCTTAAATGGTTTAAAAATTATTTTGTCTTTAATAGTTTTTTTTTTATTAAAAAGCAAATAATATTAGGTGAGATATAACACTTTTAGTGGGCTCTTATTCCTTTTGTTTTTTCTTTTTAAATAGCCCAACCTTTCAGAAGGGATTAAAACCAGAGAGAATGTTTGAGTGTCCTATGCATAGTAGGAGCTTAACACATTGTTGGCTTATTGAGTTAGGGTTTGAAGAGACCTTGGAGATCATGTAGACCAATCTCTTATTAGGGTAGTTGACCACCAGTGGCTATTACCCTTTGGCATGGCACAAAGGATACAGTTGACTTGGGAAGAAGGAAAATGAGGGTGAAGAGGAAGGAGTAAGCATGCTTGGGGAGTCAGAAAGATAAGTCAAAGATAAAAATCTATTTTTCAATTTTGCTTTGATTTGATAAACAGTAAGCATTATTAGTTGTATAGGGTGGGCCAAAAGTCATGAAGGAGTTTTAATATTTAATAATTCTTTAATTTTTGTTTTAAATGTACAATATCATAGCACCATATACAATATATATGAATTTACATTATGTGCAAAAAATCAAATATCATAAATGGTGAAAAGTAAAGAAAAAATTATTTTCAAAAAGTTACTAAGACATGACTTTTGGCCTACCCTGTATAAGCAGCATAATAGCTAGCATTTATATAACACTTTAAGATTCTCAAAGTGCTTTACATATGCTATTTTATTTGAGACTCACAAATGTGATTTAGGTGCTATTATAGTTATCCCTTCCACATCACCCAGTTAGGGGCAAGGTGCCCCTGCAATCTGGAAATCTGCCTGAAAGTTTTTGACCCTCCTTTTATAGGAGAGAGGTCTCAATTATTATGCCATTAAAAGATAAAATGTGCCATATTATGTAACATTATACATCTATTTTATGCATTTCTGAGTTTCTAAAGTTTTTTTGTGTTGGCTGTGGTTTCTGCAAAACTCTCCCCAAAATTCCCATTTAATTTCTTTATTTTTTTCTTCCTATTTTTTTTTTGCAGGACAGTGAGGGTTAAGTGACTTGCCCAGGGTCACACAGCTAGTAAGTGTCAAGTATCTGAGGCTGGATTTGAACTCAGGTCCTCCTGAATCCAGGGCCAGTGCTTTATCTACTGTGTTACCTAGCTCTCCCCATTTAATTTCTTATGCTGACTTGAGATATATCAAAACCACGATGGGGAAAGTTGTGAGGTGGAAGGGATAACTGTATTATCCTCATTTTATAGGTGAAGAAACTGAGACAAGCCAGAGGTTAAATGACTTGCCCACATACAACTAGTAAGTGTCTGAAGCTAGATTTTAATTCGGGTCTTATGAAACTCTCTCTCACACACACATACATACACATACACAAAGATAAAGTACTTACATTGTATCATAACTTTTTAGATCTGGAAGAAGCCTCGGAGATGTCTTAGGATCAGAGAAAAAGAGCTACAAAGACCTTGATAGGCCATCTAGTCAAGCTCCTTCATTTTACAGATAAGGAAACTGAGGACTAGGAAAGCTTTTTGCCCAAGGTCCCATACATAAGTAGAAATGGTATTTGGACCCAGGTTTTCTGACTTCAGAGTTAGTACCTAATCCATTCTGCCATTCTGCCATTCTGCCATTCTGCCTCCCAGACTATGTGGCAGAGACAGAATTTGAACCCAACACTTTTAGGTTCAACATTCTTCCCACTATGCTATGTAACTTTCTATTTTGTAATTTCCTAGTGCTTTAATAAATGCTTGTTGAATTGAATTGAATTGCAGAGAGGGGAACCTATTACCTTTCTATGCACTCGATGACATTTTTGAATAGCTTAACCGCTAGGTATAGTGGATAGTGTTGGCTTATAATCAGGAAGACTCATCTTCCTGATTTCAAATCTGGCCTCAGATACTTACTAGTTGTGTGACTCTGGGCAAGTCACTTAACCCTGTTTTCCTCAGTTTTTTAATCTTTAAAATGAGCTAGAGAAGGAAATGGTAAACTACTCCTGTATCTTTGCCAAGAAAACCCCAAATGGGATCATGAAGAGTTGGACATGACTGAAAACGACTGAACGACAACAACAACTACATTTGTTAAGATATTTTTACTTCTATCAAGCCCAGACCTTCCTTTTTGAAAGTTCTATCAGTTTTACTCATTAGGATCAAGTAGAACAAGTCTAATGTCAACTTCTGGGTAGAAAGTCTTACTTGAAGCCTGTCTTCATGATCCCTCTCACTCTTTTCTCTGATCCAATCTAGCCAGTTCCTTCAAGTGATTTCTCATATGATGTCACCCTAAAACCATTCACCATTTTGATTGTTCTCCTCTGTATGTTCTTCAGCTTATCAATGTTCTTATTAAAATATGATCTCCAGAAATGACTATATCATTCCATATAGGGTCTCATCAGGGCAGAGGAGAGCAGGGCTATCATTTTCTACTCCTATGAATATCTAATGAACCCTAAGGTCACATTAGCTTTTTCATCTACCTCATTGAGTTTCCAGTCCATAAAAGGCTTAAGTCCTTTCTTTAGATACACTGCTATCTGGCCAAATTTCCTTTACAAAGACCCCAAACAAAAACTTTTGCATTCAGTTTTTGACCCTAATATTACATGTCTAGCTTGGCTAAATTTAATACCATTAGACTCATCCTACTATTAGAGCCATTAGGATCTTTTTGCATCCTTAATGTCATCCTATATGTTAGCTATCCCTTCTAGCTTTGTATCATCTACAAATGTGACAAGATGACAGGGCACAGAAGCAGATGCCCTGAGAGGACTGGGGCTTCTTGCAGACTTTGAAAGAGTCTTGGGATACTCATATGGTCTTTAAAGGGAAACATATACACCTAGGGGCTATTACCAGATGGAGATACTATTCAGAGATATGGAGAATCTTCAGGAGGAAAAGGGGGAAAGGGATGAATACAGTGAGAGAAGGAGAGATGCAGGTAGAGAAAGCAGTTAGAGCCAGAGAAGAGAGAGGCACACAAAGAGTCAGAGAGACAGAGGCAAAGAGATAGCCACAGAGACAGAGACAGACAGATGGACCAAGGCACAAAGAGATAGACAGAGAGGTAAAGAAAGAGGCTAGACTGAAACAGAGAAGCAGAAATAGAGATAGAGAGTGAGACCTTGACAGGATTCCACAGGGGAGGAGAAAAGATTCCTGGACTGAGTTGGACATGGAAAGAGGCCCAAATGCACACAATCCTAAAGTCCTAAAGGGAAGAAAGATTTGCACAGAAGATGGAACCACAAGTACTTCAGAACAAAGCAGGAACAGTAAGAGGAAAAAGTCCAAATATAAAACTAAGGATAGGGCCCAGGCTCTTTATGTTTCTTCTGCCTAGCTGTATTCCTGACCTTAAATCTACTCCCACTGGTTTGGGGGATCATTAATGTATACATAATTCATGTTTTCTTGGAATAAAACTCACAATTGAGCTGTGTGAGCTCAGTCTATTTTGGGAGACCCAATCAACAGCCATGCAGGTCCTTGTCCAAGTCATTCTCTCCGCTTCCAGTCCTAGCTCAGTAACCATGGGCAAAGTTTTAAATCTTAGAACAATTCTCTTTTTCATTTTACCAACAGGTGAAAACTTTGACCTCTATCTTCAAGCCTGCAACACTTTCCCCAGCCCCTGTTTTTTAGCAGATGACCTCATCTCCCACTTTACTGAGAAAATGAATGCCATTTTTTTTTTTTTTTTTTTTTAGGCAATGGGGGTTAAGTGACTTGCCCAGAGTCACACAGCTAGTAAGTGTCAAGTGTCTGAGGCCGGATTTGAACTCAGGTACTCCTGAATCCAGGGCCGGTGCTCTATCCACTGCACCATCTAGCTGCCCCGAATGCCATTTATTATGAGCTCCCTCGTCTCTAACCACACAACTCAGAATTTCATCCCTTCCTCCTTGGCTCCAGGATCTTTTTTGTCAAGGCTAATTTCTGTATTTGTGCCCTTGTTCCCAAACACTCCTTTCTTCTCATAACTTAGTCCAGTAATTGTTCTTTTCCTTTCATTTCGAATTTCTCCCTTTTCACCTGGATCCTTCCCTACTGCCTACAAACACATTCAGGATTACTTTGTCCTTATGAATCAAACAAAGAAAACCAATCCTTCATTTGACCCTCATGTATCCTCAAGTTATAGCCCACATTTTTTGTCACTTTCACTTCCAAGTCTTTCTATTTCTTTGTTGTTGCTTTTCAGTTGTTTCAATTGTGTTCAATGCTTCATGGCCCCATTTTGTTTTTTCTTGGCAGGAATACAGGAGTGGTTTGCCATTTTACAGATGAGGAAACTGAGGCAAAGAGGATTATGTGTTTGCCCTGGGTCACAAAACTAATAAGTATCTGAATCCAGATTTGAACTCAAGAAAGTGAGTCTTCCTGAATCCTCCTACTTATTGTTTTCCCACTACTTACTTAATCCCTACTAATTGGGTTTCTTACTCTGCTATTCTACAGAAATTGCTCTCTCTTCAAGGGATCTTTTAATGACTAAATCCATTGGCTTTTTTTTAGTCCTCATCCTCTTGGACATTTCACGTTGTTGATCACCCTTTTCCTGTATAGTATCCCCTCCTTTGCTTCACTGATACTCTTGGTATCTGGGTCCTCCCAACTGTATGATTACTCTTCAGTATTCCTTGAAGGTCCATCATGCATATCCTTCTCTCTGTGTGTTGCTCAAGGTTTTAACCTAGGCCCCCTCCTCTTCTATCTACCTTTTTCTCTTTTGGTAATCTCACCTACTCCAAACGTTCCAATTTTCTTGGATAACTCCAAAATTTATATGTCCATGTTTAATGTCTCTTCTGAATTCAGTCTTTATCACCTGAACCCATATCTATATAGAATTCCTGTCAGTATCTTAAACAAAATGCATCTAAAATAGAACTCATCATCTTTCCTCTTAGTTTGTCCCTCTTCCAAACTTTCCCACTTTTGTGGCCAATACTACCATACTCTTTACCCCGATAAGTCTTGTCAACATCTCTTGCAACCATCTTTATCTCCAATGACACTGGAGTTCTCTTATATCCACAGTGGAAGTATCTTAATTTAGGTCCTCATCACTTGTTTCTTGAATTATTACTGCAATGGTATGGAGCAGTGGAAGAGGTGTTGACCTTATAATCATACAACCTGAATTTGAATCTTGACTCTGCCTCTTGCTATGTGACCTTGAGTAAAGTCACTTAACATCTCTACTTCTCAGTTTCCTTAATGATAATTCTAGATGACCTCTAAGTTCCTATGATCCCATGAGCATATTTATGATTTATGGTTTCCCTGCTTCCAGAATCTTCCCTCTCTACATGGCTGCCAAAATAATTTTCTAAGATACAAATTTGACTATAGCACTTCTCTCTTCACAAATCTTCAGGGGATCTCTGTCAACTCCAGGATAGAACGAAAACCCTTTAGCCTGGTGTTTAATGATTTTAACAATATGGATTGGACCTACCTTTCCAGCCTAATCTCATATTACTTTCCTTTATATTATCTACATTTCAGTCCAATTGAATTATTAGCTATTTCCCCAACTTGACATTCTATTTCCTATCTCAGCATCCTAGTATAGGTTGTTCTTCATGCCCAGAATATACTCCCTCCTCATTTTGACCTCATAATCCTGATCTTCTTTCTTGGTGCAGCTTAACTATCATCTCCTCTTTTAAGGTTTCCCTGATTCTCTCTAACTATTAATGATCTCTCTATAGACAAATTATCTTGGATGCATGAATCTGTGTAAAGTTGCATCTCCTTCATCAGCAAAATATGAATCCTTGGAGGACAATGACTAACATTTAAAAATTTTCTGTCTCTAGTGTCTAGTCTAGTTTATTGCACACAGTAGGTATTTAATAAATGTTTGTTAAATGAGATTGAGCAAGCATGCCATTCAGGCCTTTACTGGGTTACTGATCAAAAAAGAAGCTAAACAGCACAAAATAAAATGGGACACTCTACTGCAGACCATCTGACCATCTGACCACCTGACAATCTGACATATAATCCTTAACAATTGAATTAAAAGACTTAGGTCTGAACTCTGGTTCTGACATTACGAAGTTTGCCATTCCAACAATGATGTCCTGATTATTACTGTTATATGAGACATAAAACAAAGAGATATGCTCTCACTGAATATCTTTACCACAAGAGGGTATCTTTCATAAATCAAAATAGAAAAATGATCCCTTATAGATGATAATATCCTCCTGATGCTTTTGTTTGCTGATGATTCATTGCCTGCATTGAATACCAGAACATTACAAAACCTCCTCTATTTGATTTTTGATTATTCAAGTGATCAGCCATAAAATTAACATGAAAAAAAACTAAATGTATGAAAACTGCTTATTGTCAACAGTGTGACATGCAGTTAGATGGTGACTATGTTAAGTTAGCATGTTACTATATAGATTTAGAGTAAGCACTGTAGACAATGAATTGGGCCTAAAACTCAACAGGAGAAAAGTAGTGTGTGTGTGTGCATGTGGAGTGGAGTTCACATAAGAAATTTTCAGTGCTTTTAACTATCTTAATGTACTCCCTAGTGAAAAGATCCATTTTTCAATATAAGTATTCTCCCAATGAAACTCTTAAGGTTGTGAATTGTGAAGTATAATAATCTCTGGTTAGTTAAAGTTACAGTTAACCCAAAAAATAGTGGAGACACATTTTGAGTTGACATAAGTTACAGAATATTTCTGATGCTGACCTACACTTAAAAATGAAAGTAAGGCACATCATTGAGGAAATGTGTGGCCAAAAAAGAAAGTAACCAGTCATATGGTATGAGTGAGAAATGGACAGCAGGACTAATTCATTGGTATTCTAGAACTATATAAAGAGTGGAGAGAGGTAGTACTTAACTATTTTTGTGTCACTGACATTTTTGGAAGTCTGGTGAAGCCCATGAACTCTTTAGAATGATGCTTTTAAATGCATAAAACAAAACATATAGTATTGCAAAGGAAACAGATTATATTGAAAAATAGTTATAAAATATTTCAAAAATTCATTGACCTCCTAATAATAGTTATTTGTATAGTACTTTAAGGTTTGGGGAATACTTTACAAATATTGTCTCATTTGATCCTTATAACAATCTGGAAGGCAGTTGCTATAATTATCCCCATATTTCAGATACAGAAACTGAGGCAAGTAGAGGTTGTGACTTATCCAGGGTCACATAACTAATCACCATCTGAAGCTGCATTTGAATTCAAGTCTTCGTGATTCCAGGTATATCCATTTATCCACTGTACCACTTAGCTACTTCCTCCAGGTTAAAAACCCTTACCCTAGAGGCAGGACTCCAAAACACTGAGTCAATACTTTATAGAACAGTGGAATAATATGGACAAGTATCATACAGAATAAGAAGCCATAGCTGGGTTGGGATCTGTCCTTAGGAGAATAATTTCATCTTTTTTAGTCTGTTTCCTCATCTGAAAAATGAAGACAACAATGTACTCTTTACCTCTCTTGGTTGGTTTTGGGAAAATCCATTGCAAACTTTAAAATTCTGAATAAATGTGAACTAATTATTATTTGAACTGACTGGGCCAACCCTTTGAAAGAGATAGAGGAAGACCCTAGTAACTTGATAACTTAACTCTCTCTGTCTGTGTCTGTCTGTGTCCCCTGTTTCTATCTCGTTCTCTTTCTCTCTGTATCTCTCTTTGTCTCTGTCTGTCTGTCTCTGTCTGTCTATCTGTCTCATCTCTCTCTGTGTGTCTCTCTGTTTCCATCTCTGTTTTTCTGGATCTCTCTCTCTGTCTGTCTCTGTCTGTCTCTGTCTGTGTCTCTGTGTCTCTGTCTCTATCTCTCTCTGTCTCTCTCTGGCTGTCTCTGTCTCTGTCTCTCCATCATTTGCCAAATGTTATTCTTTATTGCTGCTTCCCTGATGGACCCTCCTAGGCACTGGGAAGGAAAGATCATGAGTGGGCTCATTTTCATTATTTTACTTATACAAGTCATAGGCAAATGACAACATAAATCCACTCTAATGGATAATAGATCTTAGAGCAGGAAAGGCATGCACGAAATCATGTAGTCCAGCCCCCTGGGGCACACACAGTAATAAGTCATGCTTATCCCAGCTTTTCCAATGTGATATCTGAGGCACAGAGTAGTTAAATGACCTTTATGAGTTCACAGAGTTAGTTAGTGGTGGAGAAGAAAGAAGAAAAGCCATATCTAGTGCTTTCTATTGTGGTTTTCCTTCCCTTGAACTATGTTGCTCCCAGACAATTCATTAATTCATCCGCTGTCTCATACATTGCCCAATTTCTTTCTTGTATTCTCTAGCAGCAGTGTGACTGTCAACTTAAATTGAAACAGTAGGGGTTGGTAGAAAGAGCATTGGACTTGGAATCAGAGTATTTCAGTTCAAACCCCATAATCATCTCTTTTTAGCTATATGACCTTAGACAAGTAAATTTTCCTCTCTTGGCTTCAGTTTCCTCACCTGTAAAATGAAATTCACATCCAAGTTTAATATTCTGAGTTTCTTTCCCTTATTTTCAA
Organism: Dromiciops gliroides; assembly: GCF_019393635.1. Lineage (NCBI taxonomy): Eukaryota > Metazoa > Chordata > Mammalia > Microbiotheria > Microbiotheriidae > Dromiciops > Dromiciops gliroides. Next base: position 266,713,036 of record NC_057864.1, read on the forward strand.
AACCTGTATTTTCATCTCCCTTTTCTTAGGACTAGTTCATGCCTGATACCTACTAGCTAGGTAACTTGATTAAGTCACATCCCCTTTGAGCCTTAGTTTTCTCATCTATAAAATTAGGGAGTTGGACTAAATCAGTGGTGCCAAACTCAACTAAAAATGAGGACCACTGCCCAAGATGGACATGAGGACCTGTGGCTGTATGTTGACTTAGAAAACCATAGATTATTTTTATTTTTTTATTGGATTTTATTTATTTTGTTAAATATTTGCCAATTTCATTTTAATCTGCTTAGGGTGACCAGGGAGAAGGAAATGGTAAACTACTCCAGTATCTCTGCCAAGAAAACCCCAAATGGTGTCACAAAGAGTTGGACACAACTGAAATGGATGAACAACAGCAAAGTCACACTCAGGAATGCTGTGGGCTTTGTGTTTGACATCTCTGGACCAGATGACCTTTAAAATTCCTTCCATATCTAAATTTACGCCCCAGTGATCCTATGTTTGAATTTTAGCTTCTGTTAATGGTAGATATCCATTTCCTTGGAAGAGCATCTAATAATAGTGATCATTTATATAGTTCTTACCATGTACCAGTCACTAAACACTACACAAATATTATCGCATTTGATCCTGACAATGACCCTGGGAGGTAGGTGCTATTTTTATACCCATTTTATGGATGAGGAAACTGAGGTAAACAGAGGCTAAGTGATTTGTTTAGGGTTGTATAACTTCAGATCTTTCTGACTCCAGGTCTGGTACTTTATCTTTGGTGCTGCCCCAAATGAGAGAATATTAGTAAAAATTAATTGGTATAGTAGTCCCTGACACATAGTAGGTGCTATATGGATGCTTATTTCCTTCCTTTTTCTCTTTGAATATCTCACAAATTTTTCGCAGAGAGGTAAGAGGTTTGTTTTAAAATAGCTAGATACATATGTATGTGTATTTATCTCTCAATTTCATACTCAAAAGATGCCTGATTTTGTAACTGTTTCCCCAGCCTCCCTTTTACTGCATCACTTTATGATGCAGATCATAACTCTCCATGCCTTAATGGATTATTCTTTGTGAACTGCTTTGCATGAAAACAATCATGAGTTGGTCCTGAGCCTCTCTTAACTTGGTTGGCTGGCCTTTAAAATGCAGACACATTATATTCTTTGGCCTATATTTGATAGTTTTCAAGCTTGGTAGGACCTATCTAAGCTCATATACAACCAGCCCAGATTTTAAGAATATCAGTTTACCTCCATGCCTATATTTACATATACATACACACATGTAGTCCCAGAAAGGGAAGCTCTTGCTATCAAAAGTCCTTGGCACTGTTAAATAGTTCAATATTAGAGAATGATATAATCAGTGGAAATGACACTAAACAAAACACACTAGCCTCTTCTTTGCTTCTGCACTTTAAGGACCATGGGACTTTTTCATCTGACATGTAGCAGAAACCATTCATATGTATTGTTTCCCCCTTTAAAACGGAACTTTCTTGAGAGCAGGAACTGCCTTGTTTTTCTGTTTGTGTCCCTAGAACTTAGCACTGTGTTTCAAACATAGTAAACTCTTAAATGCTTCATCAATCAGTTTATCCATTAATTTTGTTCCTTCAGTCATTTACTCATCCATTCAGAAAGTGGTATATTCTAAAAACACATTTATAAATCAATCCTTTGGACCTTGGAAGACATTTTCTAATATGAAAAATGTGATAAATGTTGTTTAGTTTCCTAGACTACACCACAAAACCCTATTTAGCTCATAAAATAACCACTCATTTTACTAGTCTGAATTTTGGGACCTGGAGCAGGGGGTCTTGCAGAAGAGAGAGAAGTAAGGAGGAGGAAAATAGTTACTTCACTTTTTTGGCACTGGGAAAACCTAAGGAAAGAGTCTGAAAAAAGTGGAATTTCATTGGGAGGAATCTTTTCACCTCACTCTTTTTATGACTTGTTATTTTAGTTTTCTCATGATGCCTTGTCTCTCTTCCTCTTAACCTACTCTCCTCCAACTTTCAGTCAATGTGATATCCCTCTCAGTTCTGCATGGCCCTTATTGGGGATAGTAGTAGTGGCAGCTGCTTATCTACATGAATTGATAACAAAATGGGCTTTACCTACAGTTTTATGTTAATTCATGTTCAGTATTAGCCTCACCAATTATTTGCTTAGCTATATTTAGTAGCTATCATATTGTTGTTCAGTTGTTTCAGTCATGTCTGACTCTTCTTGACCCCGTTTTGGATTTTCTTGGCAAAGATACTAGAGTGGTTCACCATTTCCTTCTCCAGCTCATTTTACTAATGAAGAAACTGAGACAAATAGAGTTTAATGTCTTGTCCCACAGTTTATAAGTATCCAAGGCCAGATTTAAACTCAAGGTCTTCCTGACTCTAGGTCTGGCATTCTCCACTGTACCACCAAGCTGCTCTCCGTAACTGTCATGAGAGTCTTTTAAAAAAGCATTAAAAATGCCATGATTTGAATCTCTTGGAATTGGGGGTGTGAGGATGATGTAATTATGCTCTTAAATAAGTGTTCCCATTTGGTATTCCTCATCTCCATCACCCTTCTGTTTTTGTATTATCCTCTGGACATGAGGTATGCTCAGCTTTGCAACACTAAAGTGGTTTGGCAAGGGAACTTGGACACTTCAACACTGATGATGCAAACGGGAATTGAATTCCAGACAGATCATTTCCTTCCTACATCTAAGCAGATAGAGGATGTACTAGATAGATAGATTGAGGCTGGAAGCATTTAGCACAGTGACCTCTCTGGCTTGGTCCTTCTTAATATTGTTTGATTTGGGGCATTATGTAATAGAAAGAGCTTGCACTGGGAAGGAATTAGGAGAGGAAGTTTTAGTCCTGGATCTACCATTCACTTGATATATGTGACTCTTGCAAAGTCACTTCACTTTATTGGGTCAGTTTTCTCAACTCTAAAGTGGGGATAATTATACCTGTTCTTCACACTTCATGGAATAATGCATGTGAAAATACTTTGATGAAGGTCAAGGGTCAATACTAAACAAATATGAGGCAATTACATTAATTTCACAGAGTGGTTTATCGAATTTGAAACTGAAGCTCCTTGGTTATCCACGAGGGGTCTATCCTTTACCCTTGAGGTCCAGAATTGTAGCTGTTGCTCATCTACTTGAGTATCTAGGTCTTCTTTTTAATCCTATCAACATCATTCTTTAAACTACATGATGGTTCACTATGGAGTAATGCAAGATGCTTCATTAAAACATTCCATGGAAGTTTGGCTAGAGAAATAGAGATCTGATTAACTAATATCCAAGAGCTTCAGTTATTACAGAGCAGGGCAGTGTACTCCTACCCACTGACTTGTTTTAAATATAAAAAGACATTTCCATTATTGAATTATAGTGACCTTATTTTCACCTTACTTCTTCATTTTTGCTCTCTCTTAAATTTCTTTTGGATTTATTCAGAGCGAAGTTTGCATTTTAGCTCTGACATTACTTGTATTCATTCATTCATTCACCTCATACTCATTTAGTCCTGTTGTGCTCAAGGCATTATGTTAGGGTTTGTAGAAGAGACAAAAATGTTCAAGACAGTATCCTTGCATTCTCTTTTCAGAGTTTCTCTAATATATAGTGAGTTTTTCCTCACTCTTTTTATAAGTAAGCCATAGGAAAAGTGTTGGAAAATGATAAGAGAGTGAGCATTGTTTTCTAGCTAAAGCAATAGAACATTCTTACAGCCCTTACTCTATGAACTGCTCCATCAATTTAATAATAATTGTTACTTTCTGGTTTTTAGGACCAATTCCCTCTCCTCCTACCCCCTCCCAGGGACTATGAAGCAGTTTCCCATTATTTTAAAATATATTTGTCTGTTTGTTTGCTTGTTGTCTCTCTCTACCACCCCCATTAGACTATGAACTCCTTGAGGGCAGAATCTGTCTTCTGACTCTTTTTTTTTATTGTTAGCATGACAGTATCCTGGCACATAGTAGGTACTTAATAAATGCTTAATAATTTGCTAATCCCAAGGTTTTTTTGTGCATATACATATGTGTGTGTTCTCTCTAGTCAAACCAGCTAATTCATTATAACAAAACAAAATAAAACAAAACCAAGCAAAGTGATTGTTATGCATCATATAGTACATCTGGAATCAGAGAACCTGCTTTTGAATAATATTACTGCCACTTTCTACCTGTGGGAGTTTGGGCAAGTAATTTAACCTCTCTAGACCTCAGTTTCTTCACCTGTAAAAAGGGGGAATAGGACTAGACAGCCTCTCAGATACCTTCTTATATTAAATCTGTGATCTTATGATTATTGGCATAGTATTATGTGGCGGTTGTCATAGTGTCATAGAATGGAGAGAAACCTTAGAGTTCATCTAGTTCCATCTCCTTATTCTATAGATGAAGAAATTGAGGCCTAGAGAGGTTAAGTCACTTGCTTAAGGTCAAACAGGTAGAAAGTAACAAAGGTGAGATTTGAAACCATGTCCTCTGCTTTTAGACAGCTTCTATCTATCTATGTTATGCTCATATAGATGAGATTATACACAATAGCAAAAACATATGAAAAGTTGGAAAGCCAATTCTATTTCTAAATTCTGGAAAGAGCCCAGAAGAAAATATTAAGAGTCTGAAGCAGCCAAGGGAGAGAACTAAAAAAACACGAATGTCCCATAAGAGAGAAATAAAGAATACCCAGGATTCATAAAGAATGGCATACTCACAAGGGTATAGCTCAAGGAATCTGTCAGGATGACTGAAGGTGGTATTCTGCTGGACATATTTCAAATTATTTTCATAACCAACAAAAAATCCAAATAAAATGATCATGCAAAGCTGCAAGCATATGGCCAGAAATGGGAATTTGAACCTCATGTTGGTATCAAAGAACAGTGGCATACTAAGAGCCTCAAGGACTGCAGGAGCTTGATAAAGAAAAGGAGGGCTGCTCTTTGGGTTGAACTAGCCTGCATATTTAGGACATCCCAATGACATGGCAAGAAAAAAATTAGAGTAAGTAAGACCAGTGCCAGTGTCCCACCCACGAGGGAGGAGCACATTTCTGTAATCTGATTCTTATTCCAAACACTGATGTTCAGTCTATGCAATATGTACTGAAAGAAGTCACATGGTAAGAAATGTACTTTTTCACAGATGTATGAAAGATACTTTCAGATGTTCGCAGGGGAAAAAGGGGGAAAACTGTTTTATTATGCAATGTACTAATTTCATCTATAAATAAAATGCTAATGATTTTCCTTTATTATTTCTATGATTTGTAGAAAATAAAATGACCTTGATTACATAAGCCATTACTCATGATTTGAAAATGATGGTGTCAGCTTAGAGGGGGAGTTATAGAGCTAAGCAGTGTCTAGACAAATAGGTACTATACAGAAAGTGGGACAAGGTGCCAAACCATTTAACATCACCATTACAGTTCCTGGATCTATCCTGGAATTGTTTTCATGGTATGGAGGAGGCCTGAGCCTTGTGAGAAAGTCCACACTGGCATTTCAAAACAAGTTCTGGCATGAAACGATCCTTCTAAATAAGAGCACTATTTTCCAAGGATTCCATTGAGAAAGGAAGTAAAGGGCCATTGAGAATAACTATAGTACAAGAAGACAACAAGAGTTTAAGAAATGTTTCTTGAATGACTAATGCAGAAATATAGTTAATGTGATTGTACATATATAACCTATATCAGATTGCTTTCTGTCTTGGGGAGGGGGGAAGGGAGGGAAGGAAGGGAGAAAAATTTGGAACTAAAAATCTTTTAACAACAAATGTTGAAAACTATCTTTACATGTAATTGGAAAATATTAAAATGCTTTTTTGATTAAAAAAAGAAATGTTTGTTGAATGAATGTTGAATAGACATCTATACATGCTAACAAGAGATAGTGATGAGTTTTCATATAAGATGGACAATTTCTGCTGTTTATGACAAAAACATAAAGGCAGTTAGGTGGCTTAGTGGGTAGAGCTTTGGGTCTGGAGTCAGGAAGATATGAGTTCAAATCTAGCCCCAGACACTTACTATCTGTGTAATCCTGGGCAAGTCATTTAACCTTTGTTTGCCTCAGTTTCCTCATATATAAAATGGGGATAATAGCACCTCTTTCCCAGTGTTGTTGTGAAGTCAAATGAGTTATATTTGTAAAGTGCTTAGCGCAATTACTGACATATGATAAGCACTACATAATTGTTACTATTAATATTAATAGAAACTTCAAATAAATGAAAGGAATATATATTTAGTGACTACTGTGAACAAAGAATAGTACTAGAGGCAGAATCAGACAGTCATATGTACAAGCAAGTATACACATGTACATATGATATTTTGATTTTTAGACTTCTCAGTGACAAAAACCAAACCAAACCTGGGAATATAAATAAAATCAGCAAATTCATACATGCAAAACATTTGTCTTGTCAATCTAAATTTATGTTATCAGAGAGACATGGGTAGCATAGTATAGTGGATAAAGTTTTGATGATCTGGATTCAAGCCCCACCTCTGACACTCACTAACTATATTACAATGTATAATTGACTTAATGTCCCTGAGCCCCAGTCAGCCCGGCGCCCTAAGAGTTTCTAAGTTATAGATACATGGGCTATGATCTATGTGTAGTTGAAAGGTGTTCCTATACCAATCAAATCACAAGTAACTGATGTATCATAAGTTTATATAAAACCAATCATGAAGATATCAGGAGTTTCTAAACAACACCCTGAAATTGAGCACTGTGGTTTTAAGTACTCAATAATGAAAGCTCACATTAATATAATTTTAAAAAATCTGTTAAATTTTTTTCTGGGGCAATGAGGGTTAAGTGACTTGCCCAAGGTCACATAGCTAGTAAGTGTCAAGTGTTTGAGGCCACACTTGAACTCAGGTCCTCCTGAATCCAGAGCTGGTGCTTTAACCACTGTGCTACCTAGCTGCCCCCACATTAATATAATTTTAAAGTCATTAACCCTATTTAAAGATGAAAACCGTAAATTTCAAAGAAAGATAGCCAGGTGCTGAACCACAGTTTTCTGAATATAAATACATTTTAGTTTTTAACAGCATACTACCTTCTTGCTACATAATAGCACCTGATGACTTAGTTTCTTTATGTCACACTCGTAACTCAGTGGTCATTCAAAGGTTCCAGCCGCTCAAAGGCAGAACATTTTGCATCTCTAGGTGTCAGAATTATGAATCTCTAGACACGTTAGGATTGAGCTACAGGAATTTTTTATTCCTTTCTCATGGGAACCACCAAACATCTTCTCATTAGACTGTGATGAGGAATCATAAACATACCTGGCTATATTCTCTCTCTCTCTCTCTCTCTCTCTCTCGTCTCTGTCTCTCTTGGTCTGTCTGTTTCTCCAACAAATATTCGTTCACAATACGTGCATGCATGCATATATATATATATAATTTCTATTATTTTATTTTTTAACATCACTTTCCCTTCTCTTTTCCTTTTTCATCCAGAGAACTGTCTCTAAAATTAAAAAAATAATAATTCAGCAAAATGTATACATTAGCTGAATTTGACAGTATATGTATTATACCACACTTATAGTCTTTACATCTGCAAAGAGGAGAAAGTACATTCTCATATCTCTCTTTTGAGGCTAAGCATAGTGATATTCAATTATATTCATGTAGTACAATTGATTTTTGCTACTTCCCAATCACTAGGCATCTACTTTGTTTATAGTTCTTTACTAATACAAAAAAAGTGTTGATAAAAACATTTTGGTATATAGAAGACATTTCTTTCTATCTTTAGTTTCTTGGATTATATTATTAGCAGTAGGACTTCTGGTATGTAGAATATTGATTTTTGGAGTCACTTTTTTTTTTTTTTTTTGGTGGGGCAGTGGGGGTTAAATGACTTGCCCAGGATCACCCAGCTAGTATGTGTCAAGTGTCTGAGGCTGGATTTGAACTCAGGTACTCCTGAATCCAGGGCCAGTGCTTTATCCACTGCGCCACCTAGCTGTCCCTGGAGTTTCTTTCTTGCTAAAATTCCAAATGAAAGCACCCAATTAAAGAAGAGGAATTAGATGAATATACTCACAACATAGATAATCAGAAATAAATCTTGAATATCCTTTATTTTTCATTTATCACTATTTACATTTTTATATTAGAATCTTGCACACACCACTTTTATTTTGGTACTTTCAAATACTTCCTCTTTCCTTTCTTTATCAAGGTCAGGTTTCTTCTCAATGCCACATACCTCTCAGTTAAATGAGCCAAAAAGGAAAAAAAAACATACCCCACACAATAAGTTTAACTGTGGTGTTGATTTAAAACAAAACAAAACAAAACAAAACACTATGATGCTCATTTTGTCCTTGAAAATGTTCTTTTAGTGTTGCTGTATATGGGAGTGTCCACAAAAGCTTTTATTTGAATTACTTGTTCTGTGTTGACTATCCTACTCAGTCATGAAGAATATTTTCACAAAGCCAGGTAGTGTCAGATGGAACTGAAAGATTTAATTTGATTAAATTCAAGACACCTTTGTTAAGTGCTTGCTTAATGTCAATGTAAGATACTGTTGCAGGAACTAGGAATGCAAAGCCCCTTTCTGGGACCTTACTATTTGGTGCCTAAGTTAGGATGCCTCATCTGCTTAAGCCCTACTGCAGCCCAGAGCTCCTAAACTCGTGATCCACCAGTCTCAGTTGGTAGCAAGGATTACATGCATGTTCCACCACGTCTAGATGCATGGGCATTCTCCATGACTGTGAAAAACACCTTTGGTAAATGTGTCTCCATGTTTTGTGCCTTATTTGATATTAATGCCAGAGGATCAGTGAACAAAATTATCTCTGTTTTTGAATCTATCAAGGAATCTTAAATGATCTTAACATATGTAAGGGAGATGTATTTGTTTTTTGTTTTTGTTTCGTTTTGTTTTTTGGTGAGGCAATTGGGGTTAAGTGACTTGCCCAGGATCACACAGCTAGTAAGTGGTAAGTGCCTTAGGCCGGATTTGAACTCAGGTACTCCTGAATCGAGGGTGGGTGCTCTATCCACTGCACCCTCTAGCTGCCCAGGGAGATGTATTTGTAAGAGACCCAAGGTCTGCTGTACTACAGAGCAAATACTTAAAAAAAAATCAACATTTATATAGCATAAGAATTTTATCTGGGCAAAGGAAATTTGTCCAATTGATTAGCAGGAGTTGCTCAGTTTGTAAAATATGATATGTGTGAATATATAATATTATATGTAATATATGATATGATGGGTATTATATGCATATATTATATTTGCATACATATACACATACAAATAAACAAAATAAACACGCATATATGTATATATGTCTGTATGTGTGTGTGTATATATGTATATATATGTATATATATGTATATATATATATATATATAGTGTAGAGAGAGAAATAGTTTCTTCTGTCTTTTTGTTTTTATTCTTCCCCAATGCTAGATAAATGAGTAGCAGAGATCGAATGAACTTGAGAACTTTGAAAATTTAGAATATCTAGCAGCTGTCCAGCAATGGTCATGCATAGCAGAATCTCCAATAGATACAAAAGCCTATCTTTGGGGAGTAACCTGCTTGAAGCAACCCATCTGTGGATTAATCCAGAACCTGAGAGATCATGTCCTAAAAGCAAGGGGCAACTTGTCTATTGGCCATGGCAAACCCAGTAGTGAACTTGGTAGGATGAATGCTTCTTAGCTACAACTTTAAGTCTGAACCCATTCTCTCCAGTGAGTAGGGTTGTCGAAGAGAGTGTGTCCTGGTTACAGAGATCTTTTTGTACTTTGGTTCTGGCCACATCCTTTAGCAAATATCCCTCTGTAAAAAAATAAATTATCTTCATTTCACCAATACAAAGGTACAAGAAAGTTCTAAAGGACTCATGATGGAAAAGACTCTCCAAATCCAGAAAAAAAAAGGAATTGTAGAATATATACTGATTGAACCATACTATTTCTTTTGTTTTTGGTGCTGTTGTTTTTCTTTTTTGAAGTTTTTCCTTTTTGCTCTGATTCTTCTCTTATAATATGACTAATGAAGAAATATGTTTAATGCTATATATATGCATATATATATAACCCATAAAAAATTGAAATTGGAAATCTTTTATAAACAAATGTTGAAAACTATCTCTACATGTAATTGGAAAATAATACAACACTTTTATTTTTAAAAATAAATAATCTTAATTGTTTGCTTATCAATGATATTGGGGAAATAGCAACTGGTCAAAATTGTAATAGGTGCTAAGTAATGGTGAGATGATGTTGGGGAGATGTTAACTTGTTGAATATTTTGGGGTATAGATTGGATGAGCAATAATATAAGAGAAGCCCACAATACCATAGGAATACCCCTAGAATCCTGAGGGAGGAGGAAGCAATAACCTTGCTCTAGGGTCCTGAACTTGCTATTATTAGTGTGGCTTGGGAGAGTAGTTCCATAGTCTATATGTGCTATACCTATTACTCCCCTTCATGTACTTTTGGTACAGTTAAACTTTCCTTCTTCATATGTTATGCACCTCTGAACTTTTTTTCTCTCATGTTTATAAGACACTACTACCCCACCTCCACTTTTTAGAACCCTGAATTTTCTTTAAAATTCACCACAAGCTGCCATTTGTGGATGAAGCCTTTTACTTTTGCCCACAGCTACTAGTACCTCCACCCACCAAATTACCTTATACTTCTTTTCTTTCTTTCTTCCTTCCTTCCTTCCTTTCTTTTTTTTTCTTTTCTTTTTTTTTTTGGTGAGGCGATTGGGCTTGTGACTTGCCCAGGGTCACACAGCTGGTAAGTTTTAAATGTCTGAGGCTGGATTTGAACTCAGGTCCTCCTGACTCCAGGGCCAGTGCTCTATCCACTGTGGTGAGCTGCTCCTATACTTATTTTCTATATCCTTATCATTCATAGAATGTAAGCTCCTTAAGGGCTGGGGGAGGAGGGCTGTTTGATTTGGTTTTGAACTGAGTACAGTGCTTGACACATATTGATTGATTGACAGTATCTGGGAAGCTCAAGGATCCTAAAAAGACTGGGTATTTTATAGAGAAGGATTTGGATGTGGCTCCATGTACACTGGATAGATTTTCTAGTTCTGGTGTTATATGAAGAGAAGTTGAATGGGAGATGGACGTTTCTAGCATGAAATTTTCCCAGCAGATTCCAGATGAGGGCAAGACTGACAGGTGAGAAGAGGGGGCCTAAGTTCTGTCACAAAGAAGACTAGGCCTCAAAATCCAAAGTTTTTTTCCAGACTATCATACTTATCATATAACAAATGTGATAGGTTTTAAAGTTCTTTGTGGTCATCACTGGACTGAGCATTCTGATTCAGAATATTGATAGCTTGGGGTCATGGATAATCTAAAATTCTACATCTTCAACATCATCTTCTTCCTTTCTTTCATTCTTTCCTTTCTGCTATATCCTGGATAAATTTGAAATAATCAACAGAGGAAAGACATTGACACTAGCTGTGTGACCCTGGGCAAGTCACTTAAGCCCAATTGCTTCGCCAAAAAAAAAAGAAAAAGAAAAAGAAAAAAAAAGAAAATGGGGGAGAGAATTATAGACATGAGCACAGCCACTGAGAGTGTTCAGAGTCAAAAGACTGAGTGTTTTGTTTGAGGAATATCCAGGATCCCAGTGTTAATGGAGCACAGAGTGTGTGGAGGGAGGAGAGACTATAAAATATAAGGTAGGAGAGGCAGATTATGATGGACTTTGAATGTCAAGCAGATTTTATATTTGATCTAGGAGGTAATAGGGAGGTATTGGAGTTTATTGAGTAGCGGGGAAACATGGTCAGACCTGTGCTTTAGGAAGATCACTTTGAGAGCTGAGTGGAGGATGGACTTGAATGGGGAGAAACTTGTGACAAATGGACTGACCAGCAAGATATTTCAGTAGTTTAGGAGTGAGGTAATGAAAGCCTGTACCAGGGTAGTGGCAATGTCCAAGGAAAGAAGAAGGCATATTTGAGAGATGTTACAAAGGTAAAAATTATAGATTTTGGCAACAGATTGAATATGGAGGGTAAGAAAGAGAAAGGGTCAAGGATAACACCTAGGTTGTGAGCCTAGGTGACTGGAAAGATGGTGGTACCCTCAACAGTAAAAAGGAAATAAGGAAGAGAAGATTGTAAGGGAAAGATAGTGAATTCAGTTTTAGACATGCTGAGCTTAAGATGTCAATGGGATATCCTGTTTAAGATGTCCAATAAGCAGTTGGAGATGTGAGATGAAGATCAGGAGGTATGGTGGAGAAGTAAATTTGAGAATCATCAATATAGAGATGATAATTAAGTCCAGTGGGGCCGAAGCAAAATAGTATAAAAGGAGAAGAGGGTACAGGATGGAGCCCTGTGGGAAATACAAAGTTAGTGCACATAACCTGGATGATGAGCCATCAAAGGAAACTGAAAAGAGGCAGTTAGATAGGTAGGAGAAAAGTCAGAAGAGAGTAGTGTCAGGAAAACCTATAGAGAAGAGAGAGACCAGCAAAAGTGAGTAATCAACAGTGTCAATGGGTGCAAAGAGGTCAAGAAGGATGAGAATTGAGAAAAGGCCATGAGATTTGGCAATTAAGAGATTATTGGCAATTTTGGGGAGAGTAGTTTCAATTGAATTATAAGGTTAGAAACTAAACTAAAGAGAATTAAGGTGAGAGTGAGAGGAAAACAAATTGAAGTACTTATTGTGGAACACCTTCCCAAGGAGTTTAGCCACAAAAGGGAGGAGAAATATGAGATGATCATGATCAGTAATGGATAATCACTTGAGGGTTTTTTTAAGGATGAGGGAGACATGGGCATGTTTATAGGCAGTAGGGAAGTAGATGGTAAATAAGGATAGATTAAAGATAAGTGAGTGGATAAGGATGATAGAGTTGACATTTTTCTGGCAAAGACAGAAGGAAATGGAATCACTGGTACTTGTGTATGTAAAGGGCAAGGAGAAGAGCCACTTAATTATGTGATACTGGATTGAAGGAGGAGAATGAGGGAAGTCATCTCCATGATGTGAAATGAGAAGGAGGCAAGAAGAGGGATGGATCTCTCAGCTATTGGTTTCCATCTTTTCAGCAAAATATGTGGCAGGGTTTTTCAGCCGAGAAGGTGAGGTGAAGATGAGACATTGCAGGTTTGGGGAAGAATAAAAAGGTTTAGAAGTGCCATTGTGGTGAAAGGGATAGTGAATTAATAAAGGGGGTATAAAAGAATTACCCTGTAGCATTGAAAGGCCAGTTGAGGCTATGTAACATAAACTGATAGTGAATCTGGTCAGCACTGGATTCTCCAATTTTGTTCAGTAGTACATATGTAGGAGTAAAGGCAATAGATGGAGGGAGTGATCCAAAGCTGAGGCAAAACTTCCCATCTTGATTGAAACTGATTCTTTCTTTCTCTCTCTTTCTTTCTTTCTTTCTTTCTTTCTTTCTTTCTTTCTTTCTTTCTTTCTTTCTTTCTTTCTTTCTTTCTTCTTTCTTCTTTCTTTCTTTCTTTCTTTCTTTCTTTCTTTCTTTCTTTCTTTCTTTCTTTCTTTCTTTCTTTCTTTCTTTCTTTCTTTCTTTTTCTTTTTCATTCCTTCCTTGCTCCTTCCTTCCTTCCTTCCTTCCTTCCTTCCTTCCTTCCTTCCTTCCTTCCTTCCTTCCTCCCTCTTTTCATTTAAATAGCCAGGATTTGATTTGTGAGTATAAGGCAATTTTTTTTTCTCTCTGTTACCTAAGCCCAGGTATTCTTAGATAATAAGAAATATATCTAATATTCATGTAACATATAAAAAGTAACATGCAAAATAGTGTGAAAAAAGCATTCTATATGGAAGCAAAAATTTCAGGATACATGGGGGATACCCATGTTAGAGTTAGAAGATAGAGTGTCATATTTGAGGAATGGAAAGAAGGCCAGTGTCACTAGATCTAATTCTGTCTGTCATCAGTTCATCCTGTGGTCTAGGTCATATTAGATATATTTTAAATGGAATTATAACTACTCTAAATGGAGTGTCCCTTTAACTGGCTTTGTCAGGTACACCTGTCTAAGTGAGATTTTCATTCATATTATCTCAGACAGATGATCTGAGTCCTCTTCACCTCTTGAATTTCTTTCCCATGACCAGCCAATAATGGCTTATCTTTCAACCTTTGCATTCTAGGTGCAGTCCCCTTCATTTTTTTCTTGCCTTTTCTTAGAGTGAAGAGATGCCAGTAGTTTACCAGCAGTTTTGCTACCTCCAAAATAAATTGTCTCCAAAGCCATTGGGAGGGGCAATATCTCATTCATTAATGAAAGTTAGTAAGAAAACTTGCTGTAGCACTTGGGAGATACTGGAAATTTCAGTAGTAGAGCTGAAAAGCACTTGAAGACTGAAAGGGTGGCATCTCAGGATACCAACAGCAATATAAGTCACCTCCTGTTAGCTTTGGTCAGAATGCACTGGAATCATCTAGATACATGTAAGACGGAGCCTCTTGCAAGGGGATCATATCCCCACATCTCGCTGTCTTGGTACCAGTGATGCTTCTGCTGTTATTCTTCTACTTGCCATCAAGCTCCAAACTTCCCCTAGTGTTGTTTTTTAAAAATTTATTTAAATTTTCTTTATTTTTTTTTTGTGAGGCAATTGGGGTTAAGTGACTTGCCCAGGGACAAACAGCTAGTAAGTGCCAAGTGTCTGAGGCCGGATTTGAACTCAGGTCTTCCTGAATCCAGGGTGGGTGCTTTATCCTCTGCTCCACCTACCTGCCCCTCCCTGCCCCCCACGTATTGTTTTAACACCTCTGCTCTTCTCATTGTCCAAAACGTTTCATTTCCCATTTAGCCATTTTCCTAGACTTCATGATTTCCAGACTCATCATTCACAGTTCCTCAACAACCTCTGCCTCTGAGATCTCCCCACCCCTTTCCTCTGATATAAGAGAGTAGAAGGTGGACATTGAAGAGGTCTTTCCAGATTCTCCACCATTTAAGATGGGTACCCAGGGAATTCACCTCAGTATTTCCCATTCAGCTGCTCTCTTAGATTTTGTGATCTCCAGAAATTTATCATTTTGCAAATAATTCTGTCACTCGCGTGTCCTCACATAATTTCCCCTGTGGACCGCAGGACTTTATGATGCTCCCACACTGGGTATCCTCCCCTCTTCCACTTTCTCCACTAGATTGTGAGTTCCCTGAGGGAAGGGACTGTCAAGCCTTTCTCTATATACCCAGGGCTTAGCAGAGTGTCTGATACAATAGGTACTTGATAAGTATATATTGGCTCTGACATTGGGGAAATTCTTGCATGGGCTTATGGGAAATGTAGTTCTCTAAATGGAACATGTCCAATACTTTGACATAAAAATAGAATGAAATAATTTATACCAAAATATTTTGGAAAAATATATGTTCTACAAATGTAGTTTAAGTACCATGTTGCCATAAAGGCAGAGAATATGTAGAATAGCTTTAAATGCCATTAAAATATTCATACTGAATCCTTTTAAACCACTGGCTCAGGTTTTATAGCTAAAAATCCCCTCCTCACTGCTACCTGAGCACTCAAGGACCCTTTTATGAACTCTTTCCCATATATCCACTAATGATATTAACCATGATAACCCTCTTCTTGCTCATAAAGAAATAATATTAAACAATTCTAACAACACAAGCAGTGCATTGGTATTCCAGAGAGCTCCCACAAGATTCGGAATCTACTCTTTACCCTTTAAAAGTTTTCAAAACTAATGAGTTGGAAACCATTTTAGCCAGCCAAAGCAAGCTGTTTTCCAAAGATAAGGGTGAACCTAGCTTTACACTTGTATTTTTTTTTAACCATTATCTAAGTCCCTCTCCTCACTGAATTTTATCTGAGCACCTCAGCTGGGTGGGGCTGAGCCAGCACCATGACCTCAGTGTCAGCACAAAGTGACATTGGCCAAGTTCTCCTCAGATAGCAGCAATGAATGTACTCTGCACAATTGCTATTGGCAGGGCTGGAGAGCTGGATAGTCGTGAATGAGAAAGGTGCTGTTAACATCCTTCCACCTTTCCTTTGAGTCCTACTTCTCTGTCAGTATCAGGTAGTCATCTTGCTCTAAATTTGTTGTCAAATAATCATAGTGGTACATGCTCCTCTTTGTTATTTATTGCCTTCTGTTTCTGTTTTGGCACAATAGATAGAGAGCAGATGAGGAACCTGGGGAAGACAAAGGTTCACTCTAGGTTCACTTAGATAGTGTCTGAGACAGGATTTGAACTTAGGTCTGCCTGACTCCAGGTCCAGTGCTCTATCACCTGGCTGCTTAGTCTAGAGAAGATCAAAAGGGTTATAGGATCATAGATTTAAGGCTGTAAAAGACCTTCAAGATCATTTTGTCCAGCCTCTCTCACTTTTTCCATGAGAAAGTTAAGACCCAGAGAGGTTGCCACAATCCATAGAGATTTTAAATAGCAGGGCAGCAAATTGAAAGCAGGTTCCCTGTTTTCCAGATTAACCATCTTTTCCACTATATCATGATACTACTCAAGGACCTGAAGGATTATTTTGTGGTAGATGAATTATGCTTATTCAGCTTGTTGCTAAAAGATGTAATTAGAATCAGTGAGTGGAAGTTATAGAGGTGCCATTAGGGGTGGGACAGATTCAAGCTTAATATGCAATGTCCCAAAAGTTTTTATGCAATTTTAAACTTTAACAGACTAAAACTTAACAAAGACTTTTGGGACACCCTATATAAAGAGAAAATTCTATTTTTAGTTATATATATATATATATATATATTCAATTAACAAGCATTAATTTTTCTCCCTTCAACAATTCTCCCCCTTGGGGGGAAAACATCCCTTATAACTGCTATGTATATTCAACCAAAAATATTGAGGGGGAAATTCCAAAAGAATGGGAAAAAATTATACAAGGTATCTCTAGAAAAATAAAGCATTTTACTACAAAGACATCAGACATTATTTTCTTAATCAAAATAAAAGAAGAAAATTGTAGCCTTTAAGAAATGTCTTTCTGAAGCTGACTAGATCATCATAGTCACCCAGGTGATTGAGAGTTGTAGAGACTATGAGGTCATAGTGGCTTCTTGTTTTAAAAGTATTAGATTTAGTAGAACTAAATGCATCTCTCTCTCTCTCTCTCTCTCTCTCTCTCTCTCTCTCTCTCTCTCTCTCTCTCTCTCTTTTATTTTGTGGGGCAATGAGAGTTAAGTGACTTGCCCCGGGTCACACAGTTAGTACATGTCAAGTGTCTGAGGCTGGACTTGAACTCAGGTCCTCCTGAATCCAGGGCTGGTGCTTTATCCACAGCGCCACCTAGCTGCCCCAAAATGCACCTTTAAAATTCTCTTCAAGCAAGGTGTTTCATATGCCTATGTTAAAATTATTTAAGATTCTATCATAAATCTCTTTATTTAATAACCTGATGAGTATTAACATCAAGTGGGGTCTAAAGCAGGAAGATATATGCTCAACTAAAGTATTCACTAGTGTCATAAAACCTAAGCAGAAGGCTTCTCTATCATCTGCCTGGAGTTTTGTGAATTTAATCAACTTCAGTCTGAAACTGAAAACACAGGGGAGAGAGCTGTGCATATAAATCAGCTAAGAGCAACATCTGCTAACATCTCTGCCACTTAGGCTAGACTCATTTTCCTCTAAAAGGTAATGAAACTGTCCTTAAGTCTTTATTTGTCCAGGAGACTTAGGCTTAAACTGTTTACTTAGCTTCCTGGTCACTTAAGTAACAAAATACCAACAGCAGAGGAGCCAGGGGATTCTCAGGCTTGATACAAACTTTGGACTTGTTGAGCTACTATGACAAATATGAAAGCAGAGGAACTGTGTCCAAACGAGTCAGTGACATCTCTTTGCTGAATATCTTTTCCATATTGTTAAATAAGTGTTCTTTTGTTAATTGCTAAATGGTAGATTAGTGTCTCATTTTGTTCTAATCCCAAAACTAAATCATCAGACCAAGTTGAGTCAGGCCTTATCTAAAATATCTTCCAAGTTAGGTTTTATGAAATTTAACAGGTAAATTATAGGAAGAAGATGATCTATGGGGGAGAAACAGCAATTCTCAATAGACAATATCCAGGAAGAGAGTCAATTAAAAAAACCCATGGATATCCTTACAAAAGGTACAATGTCTAGGTAATTTACAAGGTGAGCTAGAGATCAAATAGAAAAAAGGAAAATTCGATTTCATAAGCCCCATCAAGAAATGGTAGTATTGGGAGTCATAACCAGAATACAGCAGTAGAAAAGTTAAAATGAAATAGAATAATTAACAAGATTTATGGGCAGAAGAGAGAAATTATAGCATAGTGGGTAGAGAGCTGTTTTCGAAGCTAGGAAGACCAGTCCAAATTCCAACTTTGATACATACTGGTTCTGTGACATGGGGAAGATGATTTAACCTCTTAATGTCATGGACAACACTATTTGAATCTTAGGTTGCTGAGAAATTACATTACTAGAGAGAATCTGCATACTGGAAATTTTCTATGTGAACGAAATCAAAGGTCCAGATCTATCCAACAAATGTGTGAAGGCATCTAAGCAAGAATGTAAAAGAGGAAGCATGACAAAGAACATCAATGGAAAGAGAAAAAGAAGCAACGTGTGTGTGTGTGTGTGTGTGTGTGTGTGTGTGTGTGTGTGTGTGTGTGTGAGAGAGAGAGAGAGAGAGAGAGAGAGAGAGAGAGAGAAAGAGAGAGAGAGAAGACTATATACTCCACAAAGGAGAACACTAATAAGGAACAGGAATTTAGGAAAGTAATCACAAAATTGGCTTTTAAAATGATTACAATCTATCAACAAGCATTTATTAAGTGCTCATTATGAGCTAGATGTGTTAGGAATTGAAAGACAAAAAAAAGTTCATGCCCTCAGGGAGCTAAAATTCTATTAGAGGGGGACAGGATCTATGTACATGGACAAATACAGAATAGATACAAAGTAATGTTGAAGAAGACAGAAATACCTAAAGGAAGTAGGAAAGGCTTCATTAAAAAAACAAGATTTGAGCTGAACTTTGAAGGCGTTAGGAATTTTTAGAGGCAGAGGTGAGGATGGTTTGCATTTCAGGCATGGATTTGATTGAAGAAGACTATGAACCAGGTACCAAACTTATTGGAGAGGATGGAGAGTGACCTCAATGTCTGTATAATAATCAACAAAAATCTGGTGAAAATGTAGGGAACTAAGAAGGGGAGGTTGTTTGTCAATAACAGTGGCAAAAGGAAAGTCTGAAATGGAGTCAGGAATGTGCCAACTTTTCCTCCTAGCTTTCTGTGTCAGGTATGTGTGAGAGAAGAAGTTAGCCTTGGAGATGGTGGTGTCTCCAGGGGAAAGTCAAATTTCAGTGAATTCCCAAAGAAGGAAGGAATGTGAAAAGAAGAGAGCTAGGCTAGAAGAGGGTTGGTTAATAAAACAGTTGGGGTATGTGTGTTGCAGAGGCTACAGTAGGAAAGTAGGCTAGACATTAGGAGAAGGCTAGGACTAAGTTTGCTATTTGTTGAGGGTTTAGTTCACTGCCATTGCTGCTGATATTCATGTACTAATCTGAGACATCCTGTTTGGGCATTTGGAGTCAGTTCACCCTGGTGGAAAGGTGAGTATAGGAAAGAGTTGTGGGCATGAAGTTGTTACTGGTTCCCCCTACACAAATTCATCCATGGACTTCATATAACAAATTTTGGGGTAGGTAATTTGCCTATTGGACTTGGAAGCAAGAATATCCGTGTTCAAATCCTACTTCAAACATATAATAGCTTTCATACTAGGCAAGTCACTTTTTGAGTCTCAATTTCTACATCTATAAAATGGGGATAATTATATCATAGTTTTTATTGAGCATCAAATGAGATACAGTGCTATATGCCATACATTTTTGTTTGTTTTTGTTTTTTGTGGGGCAATGAGGGTTGAGTGACTTGCCCAGGGTCACACAGCTAGTAAGTGTCAAGTGTCTGAGGCCTGGTTTGAACTCAGGTCCTCCTGAATCCAGGTTGGTGCTTTATCCACTGTGCCACCTAGCTGCCCCCTGCCATACATTTTTCAAACTGCAAAATGCCCTCTGGCATTTATAGAGTTCTCTTCTTTGTTAGTTATCTTTGAGTTGATGGAACAACTTTGAGTTGATTGATCAACTCTCTTATTAGACAGTAAACTCCACGCAGGAAATTATCTAAACCTAGTGCATATAGTGTTCTCTGTATTCTAGGTGATTAATAATATTTACTGAATTTGAATTTCAAGTTTGAATTTTAGATGTGCACATGAAAATAATTCATTGAAATTTAGATTTGTGGAAACTAAATGCATTTAGGAAACCAGTAGGAAATGAAAAGGGAGCTGTTCCTACGAGGCTCTCAGTACATTTATTGAACCTTTTTAAAGTAGCAGGAAGAAGTTAGTAAATCCTTGGTGCAGCAGTAATGGCTTATTGTCCCGATAGATTTATGCCTTCCTCCCTGCTGTTTGGCCGCACAGTGAGTCACAGAAGTAGAACATTCTTACAGACTTGTGAAATTTCTATGCCTGACATTCCCCACCCCACCCTTCTCCAAAAAAGGAATTAATATTGTGGAACTTCTTTTCAATTTTTGAAGAAAAATAAAAATGGATTGTAGTAGAAAGAGTGAAAAATTCCCAAAGAGTTTACACATGAAATCAGAAACATTCCAGATAAGTTTTATAAATGACAAAGCAATCCAGAGAATTTGTTTATACAGACTATTTGTTGTTTTGAAGTGTATCGGTTTATTCCAAAATTAGGGAACAGACACTTATGAGTTTATCTTGTCAAAAATAAGAAAGGTGAGTGGGCAATCCTCAGCTGAGAGATGGGGAAACTGTTGTGTACAGAGTCTGACCAAACCAGTGGCAACAATAGAAAAAAATCTCTAGGTTTTTTTGCTTACCCATTGTAGTTATACAAGAGGACAATTGGTTAATTTGATCAACCAACCATCTCAATGGGAAAAAAGCAGCAGCAGTTTCCCCCCCAGAATATTTGTCATTCATTAAAAGAGGTCACTCTATTAGTTTTTTGTCTATAATTAATGCAATGTTCAAAACTGAGTTGATCACACAGGAAAACTAAGTGGATGAAGAATGCTCCTTGTCCAGCCTATGATAAATATAATATAGTTAAATGGGAAACCTATAGAGCTAGCCCATCAATATATTTATCATGGAAAGGCATAGCAAATGGAGATTGAGTTGGCCCAGAATTGAACATTAAAGGGAGAATGGGATGGATTGCTTTCGGGAAATTGCAAGGTTTGATTCCAGTTGCAAGATAGGATGTCAAGATTCTACTTGAAACAAAAGCCTGTATTTTTGCCTACCAATGACTTTACAGTTATATGTGTTTTCTGCTAGTCTTAGAATTACTAACTGAAGAATTGGAATTATAGATCAATTAAAAGGCAATGGAGAGATTGATGGTGAGTGTGAGGAGGGACTGGTTATGTCTGTATCTCCAGGACTTAGCATGGTCCTTGACATATCTCCTCCTCTTCCCATGTGAGAAGAATCATGATTTAGAAAACCGAGTGCTGGACCTAGTGTCAAGAAGACTTCAGTTCAATAGTAACAATTACTTAACATTTACACAAGGCTTATAAGGTTTGCAAAACATCAAATATTGCAATTCATCCTCACAACAATCCTGGGACATAGATGCTGTTATTAACTTGGTTTTATAAATGAGGAAATCGAGGTAGACAGAAGTTAAACGACCTACCCGGGGTCACACAATGAGTGTCTGAGATAGGATTTGAACTCAGTTCTTCTGAACTCCAGGTCCAGCACTCTTTCCCTTGCACCTCCTACTAGCCTCTAAATCCTGCTTCTGTCATTTACTAGACTAGCTGTGTGACCACAGGCAAGTTGCCTAATCTTGTCTCTTTAGATTATCTCCATTATTCCTATTTTTGCTGTATGGAACCAAACACAAGAAGGTATTACTGTCTTTCATGTGATACCTCCTCAAATACTTGAAGGTAGCTTTCATGTCTACTCAGTCTTTTCTTCTCTAGTCTAAAATTCCAAAGTTCCTTAAATAGATTTTTTTATTTGTTTGTTTGGTTTTTTGTGGTGAGGCAATTGGGGTTAAGTGACTTGCCCGGGGTCACACAACTAATGTCGTGTCAAGTGTCTGAAGCCGCATTTGAACTCAGGTCCTCCTGACTCCAGGGCTAGTGCTTTATTCACTGTGTCATCTAGCTGTCCCCCTTAAATGGATTCTTACACAAATTTTCTTAAGGCCTTTTACTATCCTGCTTTCTATACTCTGGGTGCCCTTGACCTTAACTGGTACCAGATGTTGGAGATTCAAAGACAAAGATGAAAACAGTCCCTGCCCTTGAAGACCCACATTCTTGGGGGTGGGAGGAGGAGAGGATATATGTAGATTAGTAAAAACTAAATGTATGAAAAATAAGAGAGCAGTTAGGTGGTAAAGTGGATAGAGTACTTGGCTGGAGTCAGCAAGTCTCAATTCCTTGAGTTCAAATCTGGCCTCAGACACTAGCTGTGTGACCTTGAGCAAGTCACTTAACTGCCTCAGTTTCCTCATCTGTAAAATAAGATGGAGAAAGAAATGGCAAACCACTCCAATATCTTTGCCAAGAAAACTCCAAATGAGGTCAGGAAGAGTCAGATGGATTGAAATGACTGAACAACACAACAAATGAAAAATAAATACTTTTTTTTGATTGATTGGTAAGGGAACACTACATCTTATGATTCCAGAACCATTCCTAGGACATAGGGTAATCTAGACCCTGTCTTTGTTGTCAGGGGGAATAATCATCTCTATTTAGGCAAAGGCTGAGCAGTGATTTGATATAACCATTTTCCCCACACACAAAGGCAAGATTTTCCATAAATGGAAACAATTCCAGGACCTTGATTGGCTCTGGAGCAGGGCTAGGCTCAAGCTATGCTTGAAGAAACTTCTCAGTGATATCTCTCTGTGCTGAAATGGTTTCCTCCTTACCTATGGGTATAAAGTTCCCACACATAAGAGGGTAATGCTTTTTTGACTACTTGGATGTCTGAAGACTGAGGAAACAATCATACCCTGCCCAGCTGATCAGGTGTGTTTTGAAAGGGAGGTGAGGGGGTGGGGCTATGACTCTTGAAGCTAAGTGCCACTGTATCCTTATTGAATATCCTTGCTATGGTAGAGCCAAGGAAGCCTTCTCTTGGGCAGCTAGCTAGGTGACACAACGGACTAGCTATATGACTTAACTCTGTCTGTTTCTTTTTTTTCCCAGGGCAATGGGGGTTAAGTGACTTGCCCAGGGTCACACAGCTAGTAAGTGTCTGAGGCTGGGTTTGAACTCAGGTCCTCATGAATCCAAGGCTTGTGCCTTATCCACTGCGCCACCTAGCTGCCCCTCTCTGTCTGTTTCTTAATCTGTAAAATGAGCTAGAGAAGGAAATATTAAACCACTCAATTATCTTTGTCAAGAAAACCCCAAAGGGGGTCACAAAGAGTCAGACATGACTGAACCAACCCAATAACAAAAGCCTCCTTTTGCTAATTATTTATGACCTAAGAGAGCCTCATTTCTTTATAACCTTGAAGTTGAACTGGGGATAATGCAAGTTTAAAATGAATTTTAAAATTGCAATATATATATATGTATACATATACACATATGTGAATATGTTTGTGTATATATGTATACATATGCATATGCATATATACACACACAAATGTGTGTGTGTGTGTGTGTGTGTGTGAGAGAGAGAGAGAGAGAGAGAGAGAGAGAGAGAGAGAGAGAGAGAGAGAGAGAGATTGACCTCTGAGCAAGGTATGACTTGAAAATCTAATAGTCCAAAACTTCTGGGGAGTTCTGCACTGATGGAACCTGGACCATGATTTAGAGTGCATCTTTGGGCAAGATCGTTCCACAAGCTGAGTCATATCCCATCTTCTTCCCCCCCAGCCCCCCACTTTTCACCAACCTTTTCCTTTCACCAAGTCAAAGGGAACAGGACTGTTTCTACTCACTCTCCCACAGTCTCATACCCCTCAGACTGCCCTTTGGTGACTTCTTCCTTTTCCCCTTCAAGTTTGTCCTTGACCTAGCCTGATTTCATTTTCATTAAATATTCACCTACTAAGTATCTCACTCTGTGCGAGGCGAGTCTTTATACTTGCCTTGTGTGATATCTGAAAGGGTTTAGGGGAAGGAGATGGGTAGATAGGAGCATGAATTTAGATTTAGCCCAGTCCTGCATCCTTTAGGGACTGCATTGGCCCCTGCATGTCCTCTCAGGACAGCTTAGTCTCTGGTTTCCCTCCTAAGAATGCTCACAGTGTGACATTTCCCAAACTTCCTAGAAGAAGAATGAATTTCCTAACCCTTAGGTTGAAAAGTAAACTTGAAGAAGGGGCAACAACTTTTCTCTGTCTAGGCCATTTTTCTGCTGCCTTGAGTTAGAGGAGACATTAAATGAATAGGTAAACAAACTCATTTGGAGGAAAAAAGAATTAATTATAAATCTGACCTCTCCTTGGAAACTTTGCTCTCAGTAAAAATACGAGCTTATTTATAGCTCTTAGACCTTCCGTGATCAACATTGATGAATTATCTTTTTCTTCTCTAGATCTCAGGTTTTTCTTAAATTATAGGTTGTTCATTTGGGCACTGCAATATCTATTTATTTTTTACTCCTGTAACCTGGCATCTAGGTGGTGTGGTGGATAGATTGTCAACTCTCGAGTCAGGAAACCTCATCTTCCTGAGTTCAAATCCTTCCTCAGACACTTACTAGTTGTATGACCCTGGATAAGTCACTTAACTCTGTTTGCCTCAGTTTCCTTATCTGTAAAATGAACTGGAGAACAAAATAGCAAACTAGTATCTTTGTAAGAAAAACAATCAAACCCCAAATGATGTCATGGAGAGCTGGAGACAGCTGGAATGACTTAAGAACAATAGAAATGTTATTTGACTTTGGCACATGACCAGACCACTTGAGATGAATGCATCCATGTAGGTGACAGCAGGGATCTGCTTCTGGGTGAAGGCATCCTATAATTCCCTACCATAGATGGGTATAAGTCTTTTCCACTGGCTACAAAACTGGAATGGGCTGAATCGTTTGAAAATAGCAAACTAGGATTGTCTTGTTCTGTCTTTCTGGCACTATTCAAGGGATAATGGTCTTGTTTACCCTAAGCATAGGCACTATTCCTTGAGCTATGTGTGGGTAGCAAGGACTACCTTTCTTCTCTCACTTTTAGGACTTGTGGCCCACAAAATGGGCTTAAGACTTTAGTCTGTTTTATTTGTCCTTCTCAGTTCTAGATTGCAGGCAATGAAGTCCCCAGGCCCAGGAGCTTGAGCTGTGACCCCATTGGAGGTAGGATTTCAGGTTGGATTTTGCTACCATCCCAGCAGGGAAGCCCTGAGTAGCCTGGGTACTAGAGTACATGTCTCAGGGGATTTTGGACTTGGAACTTGGTGGGGCCATGCT
This sequence comes from Dromiciops gliroides, assembly GCF_019393635.1. Lineage (NCBI taxonomy): Eukaryota > Metazoa > Chordata > Mammalia > Microbiotheria > Microbiotheriidae > Dromiciops > Dromiciops gliroides. The sequence goes on from NC_057864.1 coordinate 266,738,590, forward strand.
ATAGAAGGAACTGAGTTAAGAGGTAGGGTAGAGAGGTATTATACCCCCTCCCTCTGCCCCCAGTCTCAATTTCCTCATCTATAAAATGAAGATAATTATAGCATTTACTTCACAGGGTAAAGATTAAATGAGATGATGCATATAAAATACTTTTTAAAAATTCAAGTTAGTTTTGGTTTAATAGACAAGTAACATGTTATAGTGGATAAGGTGCTAGACTTGGAGTCAGGAAGACCTGTTTGCAAATCTGGATTTAGACACTAGTTCAATAATTTTCTTACTTTCAATTTTATTAATCTCTCCTTTGATTTTCAGGATTTCTAATTTGGGGTTTAATTGGGGATTTTTAATGTGCTTTCCCCCTCTCTTTTTTTGTCGCATGCACAATTCATTGACCTGTTCTTTTTCTATTTTATTAATCTAAGCATTTGGAGATGTAAAATTTTCCCTAAGTTCTGTTTTGACTGCATCCCATAAAATTTTGGTATGTTGCCTAGACCCTTACTAGCAATGTGACGCTAAGCAAATCTTCTGAATTTCAGTTTCTCTATCTGCAAAATGGGGAAAATAATAGCTCCCACTTCACAGGGTTATTATGAGGATCAAATGAGATAATGTAGAAAAAACCCTTTGAGAACTTTAAAATGACCTACGGCTATTAGCTATTATAATAAATAACTTATAATAATAATCTTTGTACTCCAGGAGAGTGACATAATAAGACAATGTATAGCTGTGTAGAATTACATGGTGAATTGAGTGACATAGACTATAAGTATTTTGTAAGTTCAGAGAACAGAAAGCTCAGTGAAAGTCAAGGTCAGGTAGTGTGGTTTGAATACCCTGATTGTGATCCTGTCTCTGCCACTAAGTGAAGAAACAAAACCAAAACACTTTTTAAAAATCATGAACTTAAAAAATCACCAACCTCCATAATATTTCTTTCTTTCTTTTTTTTTTTTTTTAGTGAGTCAATTGGGGTTAAGTGATTTTCCCAGGGTCACACAGCTAGTAAGTGTTAAGTGTCTGAGGCTGGATTTGAACTGAGGTACTCCTGAATCCAAGGCCGGTGCTCTATCCACTGCGCCACCTAGCTGCCCCCCTCCATAATATTTCAATCTAAAAAAACACAAAAAAGATGGCATGTGAAACTGAGTACTTCAATTATGTATAGTTTTTAAAAAATGTATATCGTAAATTTAACAATGTTGTAACAAAATTACTCTATTCCCCATTCTGAACTGCTTTCCCCCCTGTGTATTCTTTTAATGTTTAATGTTAAATAGCCACTATTTATTTATTCATGTTTGTTTGTTTTCCCAAATGCCTCAGCACAATGTATTGTATTGGATAGGTATAGATCTGGGGCTTTGATTTAATTGATATTGGAAAGTATTGGGTCAGGAAATTCTCTGCAACAACTAGTATGCATTAGAGGCAAGGTTGAACTCAGGTCTTTCTGGCTTTGAGGTTGACTTTCTAGCTATTACATTGTGATTCCTTTTAGCTATGTAGCTTTTCATTATTATGAAGAATTAAGAATTTAAAGCCGAAATTCCTTGCCCATTCCTCAGGTTATCACACTGGACTGACCTTACAACTTCTTGTCCATTGAGGTAGGTCAACGACTATAATGCTTATAGGTATTAAAAAGATCTAACTCCTTCAAACAATTGATTTCCAACGTAAAAGATTTTTGGGGGGTTATTGTTATATCCCACAGACATATTTTCACCAAGACTATTTGTTGAAACTGTCAGAACAGAGGATGAAAAGACTGCATTGGTTTTATCCAAGTTTGTTGGGGTAAAGGGTAAGTAAGGGGTTAAATTAATAGACAATGATTGAAGAGACTGCAAGAGACAGTTGAGTTTGATCTGGTTGGAGTCTAATTCATAATATGAATTAGCTGGTAAAGCAGGGTAGCTTGCTGAAATGTAGAGTCTGAGGTAGAACCAAGTCTATTACCTGACTGTGTTTCCAGAAAGTAAGTTCCAGGAAGAAAAGGGAACAAAGGTGTCAAATATAAGGGGAAAACTTAAGCATAACTAATACAAAAATCTGATGCAAGTTGTGTAGAATGTAGAATAATATAATATCATGAATGGATAATATATAATGGAAATAATTAAGAAGAATACAAAAAAGAGAAAAATAGAATCACAGGTATCTTAGTTCAAAACAAGTTAGTCCTAACTGGGTGCCAGGATTAAAAAAAAATCACAATAATAACTGGCCTCAATATATTGCTTCAAAGTGTTCAAGGCACATAGCTGCCTCCTTACAATAATTCTACAAGTGTGATCATCACCTCTATTTTATACAGGAAGCCACAGCGTGGGGAAATTGTGACATGCCCCCAGTCAGGGGGCTAAGAAGTATTAGAGGTGAGATTCAAACCTAGGTCTTCCTGAATCTGAGTCCTACCCTCTATATACTATACCATGTTGCCTTTCAGGGTTGCTATCAACAGAAAGCAGTTGAATGGCAAAGTGAAACAATATAAATATGTATTCTTTTTACCATAATTTACTGGCCTGGCAACCCTATTATCCTGAAGTCTCACCATTTTTTTCTTTTTTTTTGGTGGGGCAATGAGGATTAAGTGACTTGCCCAGGGTCACACAACTAGTGTCAAGTGTCAAGTGTCAAGTGTCTGAGGCCGGATTTGAACTCAGGTCCTCCTGAATCCAGGGCCAGTTCTCTATCCACTGCACCACCTAGCTGCCCCCACCATTTCTTTTTAATTGAAAAGGTATTTCAGTATAGTAACATCAAAATATGTTTAGACATATTTCTATTTGCATGTTTTATGGTCTCCTTTATAGAGTTATTGCCATTTAGGCATTAAAACAGTCCAAATTTTAGTTATGCTCTTATGGTTCTTTAGTATAAGGACTTCTCTGACCTCAATTGTACTGGTCTTCTAACAACAGTCATATAGTCTTTCATTTAACCAGTATTTTATTTTTGAAAAAGCTTTTCAATTTGATGTAATCAAGTTATTTTATCTTTTGTGAGCCCACCCTTTATTTTGTTAAGAATCTTCTAGTCAATAGCTATGAATGGTAATTCATTGGCTTCTCTTCTGATTTTTTTTTTAATAGTGTGGCCTTTAATATTGACATCCTGTATTCATTTTGAACACATTGAAACTTAATTTCTGCCAAATTGTTTTCCAATTGTTCCTAGTATTTCTTGTCAAAAAAGGGAGTCCATCCTCAAGCAATTGATCTTATTAGGTTAATCAAACACTGGGTTACTGAGTGCAATTGTTTCTGATTCTTGCTTATCCACTCAGTTAGCTGTTTACTTTTCTATTTCTTTTTGTTGTTATTTTTGTTCAGTCATTCAGTTGTGTCTGACTCTTCAGCTTGCCAATCTTGTCAATGGAGTTTTCTTGGCAAAGATACTGGCATGGTTTGCCATGTCCTTTTCCAATGCATGAAGGTAAACAGAGAGTCAGTGATTTCCCCAGGATCCGATGGCAAGTGTTTGCAGCTTGATATGAAGTCATGTTCCTGACTCCAAACCAAGTATTCTTATCACTAAGCCACACAGCTGCCTCTTTTCTATTTCTTAGCCAGTAACAAAATAGTTTTGGTGATTACTGCTTTAGAGCATAATTTGAAGTCTGGAAGTGCTATTCCCCCTTCTGTCTAACTTTTTTAGGATTTCCCCTGAGACACTAGAGTTTATGTTCCTCCAAATGAATTTTGTTATGATTTTGTCTAACTTTTTAAAGTGTCCCCTTGGTAATTTGATCAATACAATACTAAATCTGGACATTTATTTAAGATTTATCATTTTTATTACATTGACGCCGGGCCAGTGATTTAAAACATTTTAGCATGGTAAGATAGCCTTTGAAAAGCCACGTTCAGTTTAAGGCCATCATGAGGCGCCAGAAGAGAATTCTATCATGAATACTACAACTTATTGGTTAAAAGTACTAAAATAGATGGAAAATGGGACTCATTAATACAAAACTATCAATATCTGAGAATTGTGTTAGATAATTGAATATGTTATAACTGATTTCAAAACTGGTACTGTGGAAAGTTTTGGAGTCAGAGGACATGGGTTCAAATTCTACTTCTGATGCCTACTAGTTAAGTGCCTTAGAGGAAATCATTTATCTTCTCTGGACCCTAGTTTACTCAAAAGAAAGGGTTGGATTTAATTTCTTTAGCTGTAGATTTGCGATCAATTTAACAAAATAGTGCATGTCACCGTGGGTCCATCTTCACCCTAGACTTAAAAAAACCCATGATCAATGGTTTTAGGAACAATTATTTCATTAGCTAAGATATTTGACACTCATACAGATTATAATCTTACTCTACCTTAACAGATGGTCTTCTTGAGTTGTGATTGGGGGGAAAAATCAGTACCTAGTGGTCAACCTTCTTGCAATGCATCACTCTGAATTCAGCTAAGTCTTTCTAGCATGGTAGAACCTACTAGTTCTTGTGTTCTTTGGATATGACCTCAAGAATCCAGGTTTATCTCTATACCACCAGGAGCTATTGGAACAGGACATTAGGGGGAACATGCAGAAAAAAGAAGATTTAGGACTTTAAATAAAATATAATGATGCAGAAGAATAAACAACCTCTCTTGCCCCAAACTTACTAACCCCCTCCTACCTCTCTCCATTGAATTCAAAACAATGAGCTCAAAAACAAATGAAACTAATTTATAAATTGCTTTTAGAACTTTCCAAACTTAGTGTGAGATGAGACCTTAGGGATTATTTAGTTCTATTTCCCTCCCCCCCACTGCTCCCCCCTTCTTGAAATCATTGTTCTATTAAAGAATACTGGGAACAAAATAGTTTTTGAAACCACATCCCAGTGGTTTGCAGGCATCTAAGATCTTTAGACCATGGCCCCCATGCCAACCTTTTTTTTTTTTGCAAGCCAACCTTGTAAAAATTTACTCGAGCTATTTTCAAATCCTTCCTCTGACACTCACAAGTTGTGTGATTATGAGAAATCCACTCAATCTTTTTGGGTCTCAATTTCCTTACCTGTAAAATGGGACTTTTAGTGTCTCTTCGGGGTTGTTGTATGGGTTCAAATAAGGTGGTATATTTGTAAAATGATGATAATGATACATGTAACAACTGTTTTATATGTTTGTTGTGGGAAAAAATGCAACTATATGTGTATATATATATTATATATACATATATTGTAACGATTGGAATGACGCCACCTGCTGGATACTTACTGTAGAAGAGTTCTGCCCATGAAGCGAAGGTCTTTGAGGGCAAGACCAGGAGTCTTTTCTTTGGCGGGAGGAAGTGACGCGGACTAGTGGGAGGAGGAAGGAAGAGACTGGCGCTGACTCTTGGGCTCTTTCCTTTGGACTCTGGTGGAGAGCGGAGCTAGAAATGTGCTATCCCTTTAATAGATAGGAATCTAGGCCTTTTTCTCTCTCTCTCTTTACCAAATTCTTATTCTCCTTAATAAATGCTTAAAAGTCTAACTCTTGCTAAAGCTTGTAATTGATTGGCGACCACTCATTAGATATTTTAGATAGTTTAGCTAGAATTTTAACCCTTAACAATATATATATAAATATAAAGGGATTAGTAAAAATTAAAACATGATATAAATGTCAACTATTGCTATTGTTAATGTCACATCTCCCTTGTGCTCTAGTTTGGCAATTAGGATTTTTGAATATACAGTATTTTACTTTTATGCTTATTTAAGTTTATCTTGTTAATTTACCTCATTGTTTCAGCAGGCAAAGATCTTCTTTGATTCTGATCTTTTTATTCAGAGTATTCACTATCCCTCCTAACTTTTTGTCACACATTTGTTAATAATAAAAACAACAACAATTGCTAATATTTGTTCAGAGCTTTAAGATTTTACAAATCAGTTTATGTGCACTGTCTCATTTGATTTTCATAACAAGCCTGTAATGTGGGTGCTATATTATTATTTTTATTCCCATTGAACAGATGAGGAAATAGAGTCTCAGAGAGTATAAGTGACTTGGTTAAGGTCACATATCTATTAAATGTCAAAGCCAGGATTTGAATTCCATATTACCTATCCAGTCCTCTTTTCACTATATCACACTGCCATAATCAACATACACTTTCTACTTTTAGGATTGAGAATTCTGAGGACAGACTCCTCCAGTACCCTACTAAAGATCTTTCTATAGTATGACATCAGTTCATTAATTAATATCCAATTTAGGCAATGTCAAGGGTAGCTAGGTGGATAGAGCAGATAGAGTGCTGGACCTGGAGTCAGGAAGACATCTTCCTGAATTCAAATCTGGACTCAGACACTTACTAGTTGTATGACCCTGAACAAGTCACTTAATTGTTTGCCTCAGTTTCCTCATCTGTAAAATGACCTGGAGAAGGAAATGGCAAACCACTCCAATACTGTTGCCACAAAACCCCCAAATGGGGTCACAAAGAGTAGGTCATAATTGAAACAACTAAATAACAACAAGTAAGGTCATTTATTAAGGCAATGGATTATGAAAATTGCCAGTCCCCAAACCATGAGTGAAACAAAACAATTTATATAGATTTCTTAAAATTCCCTATTTGTTTTTAAGAATTGAATTATCAATTGATTTTTATTTAATCAGTCATTTGCCAATTTTCAGGTTCAACTCAGTCCAACAAAAGATTTATAATGTAAAGAGTGTGAAGACTGAAAGCTGGAAGATATGGGCTCAGATATCAGATTTACTTTGAGCTGTGTGACCTTGGATAAATCATCATATCTTTGGACCTAAATTTTCTTATCTGCAAAATGAAGGGGTTGGACCATATGACATGTAAGGTCCCTTTCAACTCTAATTGCTATGACTTACTATGTTCAAAGCTTTCTGGTAGAAGTATCAGAGTAATATTACATATGTATATAAAGGACCATATATATGGAATATACTAATAGGTTTTTTTTTTTTTTGCGGGGCAATGAGGGTTAAGTGACTTGCCCAGGGTCACACAGCTAGTAAGTGTCAAGTGTCCAAGGCCAGATTTGAACTCAGGTCCTCCTGAATCCAGGGCTGGTGCTTTATCCACTGCTCCACCTAGCCGCCCCCCAGTATACTAATAGTTTTAAGATAAAATAGGTAAAAAGACTATTATGGTCTTTTTTAGATGGAGTCTGCAATCTCTTTTTATTCTAAACTGTAAGACTGATTTTTGCATAAGACTTCCCTGAGTTCAGAAAATAAATTATTTTCCTTTTATTTCTGGGGATGAGCCATGACTGTTAATGTTTCATGGAAAAATGATACTCATGGGTTGAGGATCTTGAAGAATGAATAGGGTTAAATCGATCGGAAAACATTAAAAGCACAAGGAAAAATGTCATTCAGAATTCGTGAACCTCAGTTACACAGTTATTGTATTGAATAGAGATGAAATTTTACCCACAACATTTATAGACATTGTATTATGTATGGGTACTTTGGTGTAGACTGAAATAGATTAATGTGCACTATGGTACAGAGGGAATAGCACTGCTCTATGTCTATTCCTTCTTTGTTTCTATGGAGAACAATACAAGAATGGGGCTGGAGGGTGGGGAACTGAAAGAGCTATATTCCTTTAGCCAAATTAAAGGAAGCTGGAGGGCTTGCACCAGACAGGTTTGAGATGAAAACATATATATGCCCACAGAATATTAAGTATAGCAAATTGAAGAATTTGTTAATTCTGTTGCACTGCATCCTGCTCTCTGCCACCCCCATGTCTCTTTGACTTCTTGAACTTTGCTCTTGATGCTAGTGCTTGTTCTCCTTCCACTCAGGACACTGCATATCACCCCCTTGACTGTTATCAACTGGTAAATATCTCAAGTGATTCTGGATGATCACAGGTTGCTTCTGATATGGAGCCATGCAAAAATATCCTGACACAGGTCTTCCCCTCATCCTCTCCATGTGGCTTCAGTCTTTCAGTCTGTTCCATGGAACCCATTCAATCTGGAAAAGTTCCCTCTGGGATAGGGATGGAAGGAATATAACAGACTGAAAGTAAGTACAGTGGAGGACTTATCCTTGTTTTTCCAGTAATCAGTTATGGGACAGGGCCTTCCTCTAATGTCCCATTATGACTTAAAGATGATCCTGGATTCTTGAAGTCCATTTGCAAATGGATTACAAGATCCAGCATGTCATACTAAACTAGAAGCATGGTGATCTATTTTATGTCTGTTGTCCAAGGACCAGTGTAGACAAAATTCATCACCATGAGGAATGATGATGGGCATATAGAGACAAATATTTTGGTAACAGCAACTCTTAAAGAGTTATGAAAAAGTAGTTGAGACAGGGGGACTCCAGGAGGCACAGAGGGTGATGCAATTGGTTCAAGACTGGCAGCTGGGGACAGCTGCCTGAATCAAAGGAGTCTACTATGGTTCAAAAATCTCCCATAAATTCAGCAACAGAAATTCTGGTGACAAGAAATGGAGAAGTTGAAGATTTCAGTAAGTATGGCTTTAGCATGGTGGCCAGAGAATACAGCAAAAAAGTGGACTAGTTATTTTAGGAGGTGAAACTAAAAATCCTGCAATGGAGAAATTAGAGCTTGTAAGAAAATGAAGCCTAAACATCTATAAGCATACTTGTCAACTTGTCTTTGAGAAGCTAGGTTGTGGCTCAAGAACAGTAGACCTTGGGCTGGAAGCTGAGATTGCTATATTAAGAGAAAATAAGAAAAAAATGAGAAAACATATTGAAACTGGCTCAGACACCATTCTCCCAGCTTTTTCAGATGATACACACTTTAGGCCACTCAGAGCTGCATTTGCTCACCTGAGTTTGAAGTCTGGTACTTCAAGAAAAATTTGGCTACAATGCAAATATTCAGAAACTGCTGGCTAAAATGGAGAAACTTTTCTTGGAACTCTCTCTCTCTCTCTCCATCCATCCATCCATTCATCCATCCATCCATCCATATATACATACATACACATAGATAGATAGATAGATAGTTTGTTTTTGTTTTTGCAGGGCAATGAGGGTTAAGTGACTTGCCCAGGGTCATCACATAGCTAGTAAGTGTCAAGTGTCTGAGGCCGCATTTGAACTCAGGTGCTCCTGAATCCGGGGCTGGTGCTTTATCCACTGTGCCACCTAGCTGCTCCATTTAGCTATTGTAGTTTGAAAACATCTAATATAGCTTTGCACTGTCAAGATACACATTTGTATTTTCTGGTTCTTAAGATGTAGGCCAGGGGCGCCTAGGTGGTGCAGTGGATAAAGCACCGTCCCTGGAGTCAGGAGTACCTGAGTTCAAATCCAGCCTCAGACACGTTACACTTACTAGCTATGTGACCCTGGGCAAGTCACTTAACCCCAATTGCCTCACTAAAAAAAAAAAAACCCAAAACAAAACAAAAAAAACCACAACAAAAAAGATGTAGGCCAGTTATGCTTTTTCCAAAGGGATGTTTACATGATTTGTATCAACATCTAATATTTTATATATGAATATATTAAATCTTTAAATATATTATTTTCGTGTGTTATTTTAAAGAGGATAGTAATACTAATTTACAGAGTAAAATTGTAGGTTATTCATGCAGCATTCAAGAAGAGGAAGTAGCTGTAATGATGGCTGATTAACTTGAGGAATGGCAACAGATCCCTTCTTTAAGGATGGAACTCTACTGCTAGAAGTTTGTTTTAAAATTTGTGAATGAAGAAGAATCATGCTATCTTTTCCATGAAGCTTCCAAGATCACACTTGTATTATATAACGACTTTGATTGCATGGTTCTTATTAGTGTTTTTTTTTTTAATAAAAAGTGAAACCTGCTTGATTGAAGAGATCACCCACTTGCCATTTGGTTGATCTTGGGCATTTTGAAAGGTAAATTTTGGGATACAAGCTCTAGGTCATTTCTAGTCTAAATATCTGCTATAGAAACTTTTTTAGGCAGTGTTGCCCTTTCAATAAAGTAGATTCTTAAACAGATTTCACTGTTATAATGCCATACAAGCCTTAAATCACAGAAGTGCCTTCTTAGATACAATAAGCTCCCTTTGAATCAGTATACATAATTCACAGCATAGCACCTTCCAAGTGATGTTTGCTCTGTCTGTGTCTAGTAGAAATGTCAAATTTCTTTGCACTCATTAAGCAAAGTTTAAAATCTGTGGAAAAATTGCTTTTAAAACTTTTATTCTTTTCGAAGACTAGTAAGTGGAAGAGCCCTTTTTCCTTTTTCGGTGCAGGGAGTAGTTTGGGTTGGAGGAGGAAGGAAGGAGACAGCAAGTATAGCCAGTGATTTCTTAGTTCCTGGGCAGTGTTGATTTCATGTGAGTGAAATCTCATTTTCCTTCATCAGTAGTATAATTCATATTAAATATAAATTCTCTATTACTTTTTATAAAATCATAGCCATTATAAACTAATATTATGTTTAGAGCTTTCTCTTTCAGATGTCCATTTATTTTGTTCTGAAATGAAGTACGCAAAAATTGCTGTTATTTACAACTATGTTGACTTGTTATATGTGTTCATATGCCTTTTGAATTTTTATGCCAGTTTTCAATGCAACACGACTCTAAATCATAAGCCTATTTTAAAGAATTCTTTACTACATATTTGTATTCTGACAGAGCCTTGATTTATTCCTTTGGCACAATTTCTTCTTATGATAATAGTTCATTTACATTCCCCAGAATGTGCCTCCATTGTTAATTTTATATTCTTATTAAAGGTATTTGCTGCATGAAAAAAGTTATAGAAAAGATAGAATAGAAATGATAGATGTGCCATGAAGAAGTACAGTGACAAAATTATAGCTATGTAAAGTATTGAAGCATTATAGTAAGTCACCTTACATAAGTCATTTTAACTTCTCTATGTATCAGCTTTCACATGTTTAAAATGCAATGTTCTGAGCAGGGGTGTGCTGGAACCAGATTATACTGGCTTGTGAGAGCCAATTGTTAAATTTTCAGTGTGAGCATTTAGACCTCAGAAATTGGCAAACACTACAAATAGGGGCTTAGTTTATTACTTTGTTAATTGCCTAAACTTAAGAGTGATGGAAAAACTTAATAATGCAGATTAAATTTAAAAGTGTTTTTTATATACATTCTCCCCCCTCCCCAGAGAGCTGATTGTTAAATATTGACTAGGATACTCCTGGTTCTGAAGACCTCTGAAGTCCTTTCCAGATGTAGATCTATGATACTGCAATGATTTTTATAGGCTGGGGCAGGACCTGAGCCGTCAAGAAGCAACATGGGGCTGCTAGACACTTGGTAGATCTTGCCTGAAAGGATTAAGCTCTATTTGTTTTTCTGGGGGGGTGTTGAAGAGGATGATGGCAAATGTTACATCCTACTCCATAGTTTTTTTATTAGAAGCATCATTAAGCATCAGTACAAACACTAAACTTGCTTTACATTTAAACTATTTACATTTAAATTAATTAATTTCAATGCCTTTAGTATCACAACCCTTTTTAGTGTGTCTAAGTCAGGATTTGTTGTTTGTTCTCATGGACTTTTCTCTATCTTTTGTCTTATAATAGTAGTTACTTTAAATCTCTTTTTTCTGGTTCTTTTTGTTTATGGATTGGTTTTGCATTGTACTATTTCCAGATTTCTTTATATTGTTCATACTTTCCAACTTAATTATATTATGACATTCTATTATATTAGAACCTTAGGATAATGAATTCAGAGCTGAAAGGTCATATAGTCGAACTCTCTTCTATTACAAATAAGAAAGCTTTGGCCTTGCAAGATTAAGTGACTTGACCATTGTGATGCAAACTCTAAGTGTTGTTTGGTCATTCAGTTGTGTCCGACTTCATAACACCTAAAGATATTTGAGTGGTTTGCCCTTTCCTTTTCCAGCTTATTTTATAGATGAGGGAAACAGTGTTAAGTGACTTATCCAGGATCACACAGCCAATAAGTGTCTGAGGCCAGATTTGAACTGATGAAGCTGAGTCTTCCTGACTCTACGTCCAGTGCTCTATCCAATGTGCCACATACCTTCCCCAAACTCTAAGTATCAGAGTTTGGACTCAAAACTAGGACCTCTGACACCAAATCCATCCTTTTGTACTGTGTCTTTTTTACCCAGGGGAAAAGTATCTAGATTTGTGATTTCTTTGTTACAGTAAATTTTTTGAATCACCTTTTTTTTGGTGGGGCTGTTGGGGTTAAGTGACTTGCCCAGGGTCACACAGCTACTAAGTGTCAAGTGTCTGAGGTCAGATTTGAACTCAGGTACTTCTGAATCCAGGGCTTTTACATTATCCACTGTACCACCTAGCTGCCCCCTACAGTAAATTTTTGATGAAGAAATATTGCCTGCCAGTGTTGATTGACACCTGCCATCCAATTTACAGTTACTTGAGGCACTAAGAAAGTAATGCAAATGACTTCCCCAGGGTCACACAGCCAGGATGTGTCAGAAATGTGACTCCTGCTAATTATGAGCCTAGCTCTCTATTTGCTACATCACACTATGTCCCTTGAATATACCACAGTATTTTTAATCATTCTCCTACTGCATATTTGCACTAGCACATGTAACTACAAAGAATAGTGGATTAAATTATTTTTCAATCTTTTAAACACTGAGATAACTTCCATGAACACCAGGTCATAGATCGAGTTTCTGTAAACTTGAGGAGCAAAGGCCTCCACAGGTTTATTTGAATTATTTGGAGGAAAAAATATTATATCTCCATTTAGTGATGCTGTACTATGAGGAATCAGTCAAATGATCAACCAACCAATACTTCTTAAATACCAGCTGTGTCAGCCTCCAGTGGTGCAGAACGGTTTGGGAGTTAGGACAGGACTTCAAAGACTACAGAATCCTTTCTTTGATTTTGGCTTTAAAGCTGTACTTACTGAAATCTGAGTAGATGTCGACAGTTACACTGGGTCAAATAAGCACACAGCACAGTTTTTCTGTTGTTAGCTTCTCCTGTGAAGTCTCCTTCACATGTGTGCCAAGTCAGATAGGACTGTCCCATGCCTCATGATGATGATATTCACTCTATTTACACTTAAAATATGCTTTAAGGATATTTCACTTCATCAGTGTGGACACTTTGTCTACCAACAGTCATTACAACTCCTTTCTAACTTAGGACATGATTTCTGAGGGCATGGGAAGGGTTTTCTGGGGCCAAAATATCATTACCCTGATTCCAGCTTGGTGATTAGCATCTCTGAACTCAGTTGGGTGAGTCCTGGGATGACAGACATATAAGCCAAGGCAGTTATAAAATATGCTTTCTCTTCTTTGTTGGTTTTCCGAGTTTCTTCACAACTTTACTTATATACCAATAGTAAAATAGATACACAGAGGGAACTTCCAAAATTTCTGTTCCAAGGCATATATACACACACACACACACACACACACACACACACACACATATATGTGTGTATATATATATATATATATATATATATATATATATATATATATATATATATATAATGTCACATTAGCTCTATAAGGGGTAATACAAACTTAGAGCAAGAAGATGCCTTAAAAGACATCTTTTCCAATCTCCTAATTTTACAGATAAGGAAATTGAGGGACAGAGAGGGTAAGTGACTTGCTTGATGTTACACAAATAGTGTCAGAGGTAGCATTTGAACCCAAGTTTCCTGACTCTAAATCTTATGCTGTTTTCACTGCATATAACAAGAACAATAACAATGACAACTAGGATTTATAAAGTGCTTTAAAGTTTGCACATGGTAAGTGCTATATAAATATTAAGCTGCTATTATTATTTGCCTATTACTATTGTTAATAACATTTATGTGGCGCTTACTGTATGCCAGGCATTGTGCTAAGTGTTTTACAAATATTATCTCATTTGATCTTCAAAACAATCCTGGGAGGTAAATGCTATTTATTAGCCCCATTTTATAGATGATGAAACTGAGGCAAACAGAAGTTAAGTGATTTGCCCAGGGTCACACAGCTAGTTAGTGTCTGAGGCCAGTTGAATTTGGGTCTTCCTGACTCTAGGCCCAGTGCTCTACTCTATCATTCAGCTGCCTATGATGATATATCATTTTTTATTAGGATAGCTATTTTAGACCAGCTCATCTGAGCACTTGCATTGGAAAATGAATTGAATCCTACTATTAACTAGCTGTGTGACCTTAGGCAAGCTTTTCCCCTCTCTGAACCTCAGTTTCCTTATCTTTAAAAATGATGGTGTTAGGGGGGCAGCTAGGTGGTACAGTGGATAAAGCACTGGTCTTGGATTCAGGAGGACCTGAGCTCAAATCCGTCCTCAGACACTAACTAGCTGTGTGACCCTGGGCAAGTCACTTAACCCCCATTGCCCTGCAAAAAAAAAATGATGGTGTTGAACTAAATGGCCTCTAAGGTCTTTTTTTGTTTTAAATTATCCTATCACTGTGCCCCATTAAATAATAGGATCACAGATTGAGTAATCTAGTTCAATTGTCTCATTTTACTGATGAGGAAAATGAGGGTGAGAGAAGAGAAATGATTAAAACTCAGGCCCATTGACTCCAAATACAGTACCCTTTCTATTGTGCCACGCTGTCTCCCAGTCCAATGCCTCATTTTACAGAATAGGAAACTGGGACCCAGAGATAGGGGAGGTCATACAGGTAGGATGTGGAGTATCTGAGGTTCAAACCCAGGTCCTCTAATTTCAAATACAGCACTCTTTCTATTGTACTGACTGATTCAGGGGAATTTTAGGCAGACCTAAATGCCTATGTGCTTTAAGATCTCCTAAGAAAAATATTTGTCGGGGCAGCTAGGTGGCACAGTGGATAAAACACCAGCCCTGGATTCAGGAGGACCCGAGTTCAAACCCAGCTTCAGACACTCGACACTTACTAGCTGTCTCTGGGCAAATAACATAACCTTCATTTCTCTCCCCCCCCCAACAAAACAAAACAAAAAAGAGAAAAATATTTGTCTGATATGATTTGTATAATTCCTATCCCATTGTCCCCAGTAACTGAAACAAGTGAAAGCCAGGATCATCTCAAAGACTGGTAGGGAACAGGCCCTTTGGGAAGGGATGCTTAGCCAAGAAAGCAAGAAAGAAGCAAAAAGAAGCAGAAAGAGCTTTACAATTGAAGTGGTTTTGTTTACCATACATACAAATCCCATCAGTGTTGTGGACTTGAACATAGCTGAGGTTGAGCTCCACTAGGATGAAATACAAAGGTTAGTTTCCTAGCTGAGTGACACTGTATGTGTCAGGGTTAATCTTGGCAAGGCCGACTTGTGCCAAGTAATGCATATTCTTTAAAAAGGTGTACGAATTATGATCTCTGCTGGAATTGATCTTTTCTCTGCCATCCAAAGATTGAGTCCCTCATTATCATCTAGGGTATTTAAATAGAGCAGTGAGCTCCTGTAATAGTCAAGAGAACAGGGAATGAGGTTAGTGGGGACAGCTTGAGGAATCACCAGCTGGGGGCAGCAGAGGGCTATCAGTAGGGAGTCACTTGAAGTCCACAGAGAGAGTAATTGCAGAACAACCCAGGACCCTGATCAGTAGTGAAGATATCACAGGGTTTACAGTTGGAAGAGACTTTAAACATCATTTATTCCAACTCCCTCATTTCACACTGGAAGGATGCACAATATCCAAAGGACTGAAGTGACTTGCCCAGGGTCACACAACTAGCAAAAGACAAGAGTTAGGATTTGAACCTCTGTCCTTTCACTTAATTCCAATGATCTTTCTAATTGAGGGAGCCAGAGCAACAATTTATCATAGCTACAGGAATATTGAAGCTGCCTCTGTAGGAACAACATAGGGGATTTCCTGCAGGCAAACCAGTGGACCATAGTTTGAAGTAATTCTTTATGATATAACTGGGAAATATTCACTGGGGCTCCTTATGGGACTTAAGGGCACTATAATTTGTGAGTTGTAGAATATATCGTATTGGTTCTTATTTCCTTTCAACATAATGTCTTTTTGACATACTATAGACAATTTGCTTGCAAATGGAAGCTGTTGACCTCCCCACCCCCCAACTGGGCTGTCTTATGGATATTCCTTGGTTTATGCGTGTTGGCTTGAACTAAGAATAATACTCTAAAACAAAAGCTCATACTCTTCGTAATATGGAAATCTCTTAAACAAAGGCTATATTATCATTTGGTCTTCTGATCAAGGATAAAAATTTTAAAAGACACAAAGCTTTTTGCAGTATAGCTCTGGAGTAGTTTGACATTTTTCTTTCTCCAGCTCATTTTACAGATGAGGAAACTGAGGTAAAAAGGGTTAAGTGACTTGCCCTGGGTTCCATAGCTAATAAATGTCTGAGGCTGGATTTGAACTCAGATATTTCTAAGTCCAAGCCTTGGGCTCTGTATCCACTGTGCCACCTAGCTACAGTTATCATAAGTTTCTATTTTCCAAACTTGACATTCCATCTTCTAACTTCCTGACTTTTGAATAGGCCTGAAAGGTTCTCCTTCTTCATCTTTACTTGTTGGAAATCCTAGCTTCCCTCTAGACTCTGTTCCACTGCTACATTTTTTTTTCCTTGTTGGGCAATTGGTGTTAAGTGACTTGCTCAGGATCACACAGCTAGTAAGTGTTAAGTGTTTGAGGTTAGATTTGAACTTAGGTCCTCCTGAATCCAGGGCCAGTGCTTTATCCACTGTACCACCTAGCTGCCCCTTCCACTGCTACATCTACATAATATTTTTTTTTTTACCCCAGTAGTCATTCATTCACATTTTCTCCTTTGTCCAATTGTCCTATATGTACTTACCTGTTTACAAGTTCTATCTCCATAGTAGAATGATATAAATTCTTTGAAGTTACAGGATACCTTTTTTTTTTTTTTTTTTGGTCTTTGTATGCTTGGATCTTGGCCTGATTTACAATAGGCTCTAAACAAATGTTTGTTGAATGGAAATAATTCAATTGAGCTATCATCAGTATGATCTGAACACAGGTCCATTTTTTTGGAATAAGTTCAGTAGTAACCTTTATTCTTTGGTTTGAAGGGACCCCAAGAGCCAATATTGCTTTTCTATTGGCCTGCTTATATTGCCTAAAATTGCCAACAGTGGAATTATATTGCTTCAAGTTAAGGATTCTTATTGCCAAGGAGTCCCCAGTAATATGCAAATCCCTCTGGTAGGGACATCACCATGTTAAGTTATTATTAGATCGAATTACTGTGAATAGGATAATCAGGGAAACTTGATTTGCTGGAGTGAAGTGATTCCTACAGAGCTGTCTGTACAGGAGCTTTGCCTAATTCATCTATTTCTATGGCTAATTATCATGAAAAAAGCTCTCAGTCACTGGACATTTATCACATGTTCCAGTGTCATCCAAGCAAGGGGCACATCCAGCTCCATGGACTGGGTCCTAGCCCAGCTAATCAGAGGTTTACCTGCTCACCTCTATTGTATTGCCTTATATTAATACATTTACCAGAGATTATTCACAAGTCACAAAATCATAGGTAGAAGGGACATGAGTCCAACTCTCCTTTTATAAGGAAAGAAACTTAAGAACAGAGAAGTAAAGAGACTTGCAAAGTGGCAAATGTGGGACCAGAATCCAGGTCTTTTGGCTTTAGTTCATTCAGTACCTCTTCCATGGGGGCAAGTAGATGGCTCAATGGATAGAGCACTGGACCTGAAGTTGGGAGGACCCGAGTTTAAATCTCATCTCAGACACGTCTGCTGTGTGACCCTGGGCAAATCACTTAATGTCATTTGCCTTAAACATGGGGGCCATCTCCAGTCTCCTGATATATATCTTGCCACTGTACCTAGAACCATCTGGAGGAGAGAGTGAGTTGGTGACCTTTGTTGGAAATAATACTTACAAATAATCAGATTTGAAATGGAGCATGGATAAAAGTTTTTTTTTTTTATTACATTCTTGAAAGAAGAGGGGGAGAGGGCACCCTTGAGCATGCTCAGAGGAGTGCATCCCTTAAGGCCCCTCCATTCCTTTCCCTAATTGGATGGGAGGTTCAGTCTTCCTGGAAGTCTACCTCTGTGGCTCTTTAGTATGTTCCCCCTTCTGTTATATGCATTTCCATACATTGAATGTTTAGAAATCGGTGGTCAAATACCACCCAGAGGCAGAGAAGATAATATTCTTGAATTTATTAATATTGATTAAACCTCTGTAGTAGTAGGTTCACCATAAGTTCAGACTTGCCCCCCTTGCTGGCTTGGACCAGTTCCAACTGGCTCTAGCTAGCTATGGACCCTGTCCCCTCTCTTGTTACTGTTTTCCTTATCTTTGAGAAGAGCTGCACTTCACTTAAATCGAATTCACTGCAAGTCATGACTTCACCTCCCTATATCTTGATCCTCTTTGAGAACAAAGGACAAACAACAACATCAACAACCTTTTCTTTCTCAGGCAGTCAAGTAGAAGGGTCCTGAATGTAACGATTGGAATGACGCCACCTGCTGGAGACTTACTGTAGAAGAGTTCTGTCCATGAAGCGAAGGTCTTTGAGGGCAAGACCAGGAGTCTTTTCTTTGGCGGGAGGAAGTGATGCGGGCTAGTGGGAGGAGGAAGGAAGAGACTGGCGCTGACTCTGGGGCTCTTTCCTTTGGACGCTGGTGGAGAGCGGAGCTAGAAATGTGCTCTTCCTTTAATAGATAGGAATCTAGGCCTTTTCTTCTCTCTTTATCAAATTCTTATTCTCCTTAATAAATGCTTAAAAGTCTAACTCTTGCTGAAGCTTATAATTTATTGGCGACCACTCATTAGATATTTTAGACAGTTTAGCTAGAATTTTAGCCCTTAACATGAAGGAATGAGAACAATATATGTTGAAGGAGGAGAGTTATAATGTAACTTTGGGCTTGCCTAGAGATTTAAAGCAGGCTAGGGGATGGACCAGGGACCATGCTAGATGCCTAGGGGAAGAGGAGGCACCAAGGAGAACAAGATACTTTATATACAAAATCCGGTGTCATTTAACCTGATCTTTTCACACTCATTATAAAGCAAGGATTCTAAGTTGTGTTGTGAATGTGTGTGTGTGTGTGTGTGTGTGTGTGTGTTTGTGTGATGGACACCTTTGGCCATCTGGTGAAGCCTATGGACTTCTCAGAATAATATTTTAAAATGCATAAAACATGCATGAAATTATAAAGGAAATCAGTTATTGAAATGAAGACTCCCCCCCCCTTACAACTTCCCAACCCTCTTAAAATCTATCCATGTTTCCCTTGGGGTGGGGGTGTTGTTGACCTCCCCACTGTAATCCAGGTTAAGGAACTTTTAGTCTAAAATCTACAATTTATTGACTGATTAAGACATCTTTTTATTTATTTTATTTTATTTTTTATTTTTTTATTTTTGGTGAGGTATTTGGGGTTGTTACTTGCCCAGCTAGTAAGTGTTAAGTGTCTGAGGCCAGATTTGAACTCAGGTCCTCCTGAATCCAGGGCCAGTGCTCTATCCACTGCGCCATCTAGCTGCCAAGACATGTTTTTATATAGTTTAAGTATCAAGGCTAAAATGGGATGCTTTTAATCCTTCCCCTATATGTGTTCTTGTTCTTCCCATCCCTTTTAGTATATAGTTAATTTGTAGATTAGTTAGGTAGAGTGGAGATGGAGGTGGATGAACTGGAATGCTAGAACAGATAGATACAGAAATCAAGGAAAAGGGCAGGGTTTAGGTTGAAAAGGAGGATTACAAAGGAAGTACTTTGATCTAGTTGGGTTGATATATAGACAGATGAAGTGAATCTCAAAAGGGAGGCAACTAACTAGGTGATGAAAGGTGAGACTTCATGTAAACAATTAGGTATTAGGTAAGATAAATTAGACAAGTCGAATACAGAGTAGACTGACATCCAAGAGGGGCAGGCTTTATTACCTGCTTCCTGAACCTTGTTGGATTTAAGCTAAGTCTTGAAGAAAGTTGGAGAAACTAAGCTGTGGAGGTGAATGTACGTGTGTGTGTATGTGTGTGTGTACTTTTTAAAGGAACCACAAGCAGATCAACATTTCTAGAAAGTAGAATATCTGGGAGAAAAGTAAAATATAAATAGACAGGAAGGGTAGGAAGGAGAGAACTTTAAATAAACAAAATAATTTATATTTGCTCCTATATGTGTCATATACTTACTTTGGCAGCTGAGTGGAGGATGGATTAGAGTAGGGAGAGCCTTGAGGCAGGGAGAACAAATAATAATATTGTATTAGTAACTATTGTAACGGTATAGGTGAGACATGATGACTGCAACAGAAGGATGGCTACGTGACTCGAGAGAAGGGGATGTACGAGAGATGTGAGGGTATAGATGACAAGGATTGGCAACTGGATGTGTGGGGTGAGTGGGGAGCTAAGGGTGACACAAATGTTGATGGTGACACCCTTTATGGTAATGAGAAAGTTGGAAGGAGGGAAAACATTTGGGGGAACAGTTTTAATGAATTCTATTTCTGTGACCAGGAGTTCTCTATGCAAGTGAAATCATAGGGCCAGTTTCTATCCGTAGTACTAAATAAAAACTTTCTAACAATTAGAGTAGTCTAAAAATGGATATGGGATGTCATGGGTAGTGGTGCATTCTCCATCACTGGAGGTATTCAAGCCAGGGATAGATAATCACTTGATAATATTGTAGACTGAATACTTCCTTCAGTTAAGGGCTGGGTTAGATGACACTTCTGTAGTCTATTCCAACTCTTATGTTCCATGACTGAAACAATGGAAACAATTCCAAAAGACAGGAGATCTATCATTATTTAAGGGATCTTATCTTGCTTTAGGAAAATCAGTTTAGTGGCTGAATGAAGGATGATTAGAGTAGGAAGAAACTAGAGTGAGGCAGACCTACTATCTGGCTAGAGTGATAATCAAGGTATGATGTGATAAGGACTTGCACTAGAGTGGTGGCAGGGTCAGAGTGCAGAGGGGAATATATTCCAGAGATGCTGCAAAGGTGAAATTGACAGGCCTTGGCAACAGTTGGATGTGGAGTTGGGGTGGATGAGATATAGTAAGGAATTCAGGATGATGCCTAGATTTCGGGCTTGAAGGGATGGGAGGATAATGCTGGCCTCTACAGTAATGGGGAAGGTAGGAGGTGGTGGGGAGAATATTATACCTGATAACCCTCTGAAGTCCCTTCTAAATTTGTGAATCAATCGCTGTTATAATATAGATCCTAATGTGCATGCTTATCGAATGGCATCTTTTTCAGATGGACTATTGAGGTCAATGTACCATTGTGTCCAAAAAAACTCTGCACATGGAGGTCAGCTCTTTTGTGTCATGGCTGTCTATAGAATCAGAACTATATCTGAACATCTGATATAAAGCCCCTTTTTCTGTATTGTTGCACTTTTCTGTAATATATTCTTTGATATCACATGGAATGATCCCATACTAAATGGGTAGCCTGTTTTATTGAAAATCTTTCCTTTTAATCAAGGCTGTTGAAGTTAACCTTGGTATACCATGACACCTACAATTTTTCTTCAAAATTTCCTCAGTTATGTTGAAGTATAATTGCTCTTTTTCATTCCCAGGCACATATTTAATAATTTGCTTTAAAATGAAGGAAGTGAATCTGTCATGAAAGGAATAAAATTTAGACATTTTATTAGTGCTATTTAAATTCCCATTTTAACATCATATACAAAATAGATAGCTAGGATTTATTATGCCATGGAAAAAAATGTAAAGTACCAGCAAGACTGGATACAATTAATTTTATAGTGCAAGCATGCACTACAAAATAGGAATGGAATCTTCCTATATATCACACCAAATAGAAACAGGGATACAGTTTATTATAGTTTTACCTGGAATTATGAACATTGGAAATATAGTGAAAGTGGGATTACATAGTCATAATTTACATCTTGGCTCTAAAATAATTGTCTCATAGAAGAGAGAAATTGGGAATCAACTCTATTTTATTTCACTGGTACACCTGCACGTAGCTTTACAGTGAAGCTTGACCTCTGTGAAGTCACAGGTAAGATGATCTTTCAAGTCTTGGCAATTTGAATATTTATCTTCATACTGACAAGGGTTGGCTGAAGTGAAGCAGAAAGAAGGGAAGTTGTTATGAAACACGAGATACATTGCTCATGGTATAGATTTCAGAAATGATTTAAATGAGATTTTTAGGAGGAATAAAAGGTGAAAATAGGCCCAATTTTTTTTTAAAAGAAAGAATATATGATAAGGCCGCATTCATGCAGTACCCAGTCAACAAGTTCAAATTTCTCTCCATCCCCTATGCCATGCTCTCAGTATATAATATGCCTCTATTAAAATACCTACTTACAGTCTTACTATGATTTGGAAGTGACCTTTAATTCTCACATCCTAGATAGTGTAGTAGAGACCTACAAAGCCAGAATAACCTCCTGAATAAAGCAAATGATTTGTTTTTCTTCTTTTTTTGCCACAGCAATTGTTGAAGTTTTTGTAGACACTGACAAAATCAGAGGTCCTTGAAGTATTGATAGTGTGTGGTACTATAAAAATTATATATTACAAATGTAGTATTTACCACTGTGGTTTATACCTTCACTAAATCCATTAATAAGAATTTATTTAATGCCCATTATGTGCTGGGTCTGGGGATACAAAACCAGAAATGGATTAGTCTCTGCCTTCATTGATTTTCATTTGATCAGAGGAGATAACGTCTTTGTATAAAAGTTATGTGCATAATAAATAAATAAATACAATGTATTTTTTAGAGAGAAGGCCCTAGCCACTGGGGGTGGGGTAGGTGAGAGTGTGGCTTGTCAGGAAAACCTTTATGTAGAAGGTAGAGCTTGAATTCAGCTTTGACAGAAATCAGACATTCTATGAGGTAGAGAGAGTAAAATAGTGCAATCTAGGCATGAGACACAAACAAGACAAAAGCACGGAAAGAGAGGATGGAGAATTACGTGTGAGGAGCAGTACAAAGCTAAAAAAGGATCCTAGGTTCATTTATAATCAACATATAATTTGATCTTGAGAAATTTTCTGTAAATTGCTTTGCAAACCTTAAAGTACCCTTGTCACCAAGTCAAAGATCCCTTCCATATTCCTCAAGCCTCTTTTAAGTTAATTTTCCCTTTCAAAGTTGCCTTGACACCCACTTTTTACACTCACTGTATATATTCACTATATTTCACTTTATTAAAATATAGGAAGAGTTAGGGGAAAGCAATGGAATGGTTGACCCTAGCCATACACTCTGTTAATAATTTAAATAATCATCAATGTAGGTAGAAGCAGAAATAATATTGTAATTAAAGTATACTATGGATCACCTGTACAGAAAGGGAAACTGAAGAGGGACTCAGTGATTAAGTCTAAGATACTCCAGGTGTCTTGGCTCTAATAGGTTAGCTTTGACCTTATTTTGTTGGGATCCAGGCCTCTACAAGATATCCTGCTCCTTCCACATGCATACTGTATTCAGTTCTTTATATCTAATCTTTTCCTATTGGAATGTAAGCTCCTAATGGGTAGAAATAGGCTTTTAAAAATTTGTATATCACCATCCCTTATCCCAGTGCCTGGCACCCCATAAACTCTTAGTAAAGTCAAAAAAACATTTATTAAAAGTCTATCATGTTCTAGGAATTGCACTAAGGCCTGGGAACACAAAGAAGAGCCAAAGACTGTTTCTACCTATAAACAGCTCACAGTCATAGAGGAGACAACAAGAAAACAACAATGTACAAATGAGGCAAAGCTATATCTATCTATATATGACACATATATGATATACACACATATGTGTACACAGATATACATATGTATAATATACATATATTACATATATTTAATATGTAAGATATGGGATCAATTTCAGATTAACAAGAGAAGGAAGGCAGTTAAGGGTGATTAGAAAAAGCTTCTTGCTAAAGAAGCTTGAGACTTGAATGAAGCCAGAGAACTGTCTTCCAGTCTCTCCTTATCTCTCTCTCAGTCTCTTTCTCAGTGTCTCTCTCTCTCTCTCTCTTTCCCTCCCTCCTCTCTTCCTCCCTCCCCTCTCATGGAAACTTGGAGAGACATCTCTAGTGGGAAACTTTAGGGATCTTTGCTTGGCCTTCTGCTATTTAATCTTTTAAAATTAATTACTAGAATAAAGATATACATGATGTGTGTCAGAAATAGTATTCAAGAATTTCTGGGACCCCAGTGTTGGAGAAGTTTCAAAAAACCCCTTTATTTACATTTTCCTGAGAATGGGCCCATTCCCTAGTGGAAATGGCAGCGAGTGTGGGGTTCAGGGAGCCCTTTTATCCCTTAACATGACTGGCCCCTCCCTTCTTCCCTAGCTACAGTCTGCGTGCCAAACACTGGAGCCAAAAAATGGCCAATCAGAATGCAGTATAGCCAATGGGGGAGGTGACACACAGGGACTGCCCTTTAAACTCCTCCCCCACCTGACCAGCCCAGGGTTTTCCCTAATCATGAGATTCCATTCACTGAGGGAGGGGTGGAGGCAGACCTTCTTCCCAGGCTAGGAGAGACCAGCTCCCATCTGTGGACATTAGCATTTTGAGCACCTCCACTGTTCCCATGGAAGCCCAGTCCACCTCCTAGACATCAATTGTTTCCCCCTAGGTAGCTTCAATCAACTTTGAGGGGGGCCCACATTTCCTACAATGTGTTAACCAAATTTACAAATGATACAAAATTGGAAGGGATAGAGAACCTACTGGATCACAAGTCTCCCCCCCCCCCAAAAAAAAAAGATCTTTATGGGTAAGAACACTGGGCTGAATCCGATAAGATGAAATTTAATAGGGATTAATGTATAGTCTTATACCTACTTGGTTTCAGAAATTGTCATAAGTACAAGCTATAGAGACATGCCTAAACAGTGCTTTTTCTAATGAAAAGATCTTAGGAGATGGAAAATTCGGTATGAATCAACAAACAAGCAAAAAATCAAATATAGCACATGTTAATATGATCACATACTAAATTGACAGGCATTGTGTCCAGAAAGAAAGAAATGATAGTTCTGTATTCTGCCCTGGTGATTCTATATCTGGATTAAGGAATTTAGTTCTGTATACCGTGTTTTGGGAAGAACTTTGGTAAACTGGAGAACATGCAGGGGAAGGCAACCAGGATAGTGAAAAACCTTAAAATCATGCCATATGAGGATTAGTAGAAAGAACTCAAGTTGTTTAACCTGGAGAAGTAAAGATTCAATGGGAATATGCTGGCTTTCTTTCTTTTTTTAATCCATAAATTTTTTTTTTATTATTATTTTCTATTTAGCATTCTTTAAGTAGCTGAAAGACTATCACATGGAACAGGCCTTGCTCTTCTGGAGGTAGCTAGAGGGATGAGCCTAGAAGACCTGAATTGCCTTGGGCAAGTCACTTATCTGTTTGTCCCAATTTTCCTAACTACAAAACAGGGATAATAACAATACCTATCTCACAGGGTTGTTGTGAGGGTCAAATGCAATAACATGTTTAAAGCTCTTGGCACAATGCCTGGCACATAGTAGGCATTATATAAATGCTTATTTCTTTCCCTCCCTACCCTTCAATGTGACCCCAGAGGGCAGAATGAAGAGCAATGCATGGAAGTTTTTTTTGTTTTGTTTTGTGGGGCAATGAGGGTTAAGTGACTTGCCCAGGGTCACACAGCTACTACATGTTAAGTGTCTGAGCTTGAATTTGAACTTTGGTCCTCCTGAATCCAGGGACCATGCTTTATCCACTGCGCCACCTAGTTGCCCTACATGGAAGTTTTAAGGAGGAAAGTTGGCTTACGCTAAGGAGGGAAAACATCTACATAGTTCCTACCAATGAGAGCTCTCCAAAAGTGGAATGGCTTCTCTTGGAAAATAATGGGTTTCCCCTCACCAGGAGTCTTCAAGCAAAGACTGGGTGTGTTGTGAAGGGGAATGGGATTCTTTTTTTTATGTACAGTATAGGTTGTGCTAGATGGTTTGTGAGGTTCCTTTCACTTCTGAGGTTTTGCAGTTCTACAGTTCTTTGAATGAATCAACTTCTGGAAAAGTATAAGAGTATTAGGTATATACCTACATACATACATGTCTCCCCCAGTAGAATATAAGCTCATTGAGAGCTGGGATTATTTTATGTTTTTTTCTTTTGTGTCCCTAGAGCCTAGCATAGTGCTAGGCTCACAGTAGGTGCTTAATACATACTGGCTCATTTATTATCAGTCAGCATGATGAGGGTAACCAGGTTAAATGTTTGATGATTGATTGATTAACTAAATATCAGGAAGTTCTGTTAGTCTGACTGCTTCCTCATAGTCACTCTATTAAATGGAGCTAAATGCCAGAGAGTACAGGACCAGAAAATGTTGATGTGAAACTTTTCCATTCCTCTGTACAGGTAGGTGGTGATCAGGCATAGTCATAGGTACTATTCAGACTGAAATTAATGCATTTACTCAATTACTTTCTTAAGGTACTCTCTATGAAAAAAAAAAATCAGCTCCCAGTGAGAAACTTTCTTTACCAATGCAGATCTGCATGGTTTTAGAGTATTGTTTTGAGCTCTGAGAGCCTAGGTCACAGAAACAGAATTTCTCTGAGGTCAGCTTGGACCAAGGTCTTTCTGATGCTGTGGCCAGCAGTCTACCCATTATCTCAGGCTGTCTCTATGTATTTTAATAGGGTTAACTTTATGTACAAGGTCCTTCACGTAGGAATATCTGTTGGATGATATTGGATCCTTGCCTTACTGAAAATAACCACTAGAATGTAACATGTTAGGAATAAGTCTGAAGAATGTGACACTGCTTTAGACTCTGTGCGTGTGTTTGTGTGTATGAGTACGTGTGCTTCTGTATGTGTGAGAGTAAAAGGGTACCAAGAAGTACTCTGATCAATACTATATTCCAAGACAATTCCAAAATTCTTGACGTGGGCTTAGGAGAAGTCAGAAGAAGTTTCTCTCCTGAGAAGCAAAACCAAAGATGACTAGATAACAGGACAGACGTGGAGGAATCAAAGGACTATTAAAGTTTAGGTTGGACAACTAGATATCAGGACAGACACACCTAAGAAATAAGGGGAGATAAAATTCTATAGCAGGAAAGTCTCTTAGGTGTGGCTACTACCTGGCCAGAGCTAGGAGACAGAGATAACCCCAGAGGACAGGACTGTCATTTAAAAAAAAATTCCCCTGACTTTCATGAATATGACAAGCATCCAAGCTTTCCCTACCGCACCCCAAAAAGGAACTTTCCATTTTCAGGTGGTCACTCCATCTATCCTCTATAAAAGCTTCTGCCTTCCTTCTCTTCTGGGAGAAGGATGTTTCTAAACCACCTTCTCCCCTGGGGTGAAGCCATTGACTTCCCCCTTGGTCACTTTCTCTAGTACCAAATAAAAGACCACTTTAATTCTAGTTGGACTGTATGTGAAAGTGTAATTCTTGTTTTTTTTTTTTTTTTTGCAGGGCAATGGGGGTTAAGTGACTTGCCCAGGGTCACACAGCTGGTAAGTGTCAAATGTCTGAGGTCAGATTTGAACTCAGGTCCTCCTGAATCCAGGGCCGGTGCTTTATCCACTGCGCCACCTAGCCGCCCCCGAAAGTATAATTCTTTACTGAAGAATACCTAAAGATCCTCACCTTTTCTTCTCTGACAGTACTCATAATGAAAAAAAAATGCTATTTTCTTCCAGAGAGAGAAGTGATGAACTCTGAGTGCAAATTGAAGTATAATTTTCTAACTTTATATTTCTTGCTTTTTTTTGGAAATATGGATAATGTGGAAATACGTTTTGCATGATTTCACATGCATAACTGATATCATATTGATTGCTTTCTCAGTGGGTAGGAGAGGTGTATTTGGGGGGAGATAATTTGGAACTCCAAATTTCAAAAGAAAAACAATGTTAAAAATAAACAAGGAAAAAAAGGAAACAGTATCAAAAGGAAAGATGGAAGATGCTAAAAACAATCTTTGCCTAATAATAACTTTAATGTAATTAGCAGTTTATGATTACTGCCTATTTATAATATATTAATGAAAATAAAGTATAAAAATCTCTTTTCAAAAGAGAACTATGAAGGGGTCAGAAAAACTTGAGGATACTATAGGATGGAACAGGAAGAGATATCCCAATGGCCTCAAGCATATTCAGTTGTGAAGTCCTCATGATTCCTTGGGCCAATTTAAGGGTATTAGGATGTAATTTAAGGGCATCAGATCTTGGGATTGATCTCTGGAGGTGTGAAGCATATTCTGAGAACTAGAGTCTATTCTGAGAAAGTTTTTTCTTTCATTAGGGGTACATAGAAAATTACTCCAGAATTCAGAAAAAGGGAGGAGGTGTACTAAGAACAATGTGGCAGCAGAGGGTGAGATGCTGACTGTGGGTGAGATGGTAGGAAAATATAGTTTTTGAATAATGAGGTGCCACCTGAAGCCAATAGAAAATGGTTGTGTCTGCCTTTGATGTTGAGAAGGAAACTGTTGAAACACATTGCTTCCCTCCCTTGGCTCATTCTGGCTCTCATGCCAAGTTCATATCCCATTTCTCATTTCAAGAGTCTATTTGCTTCCTGGATTTGCTTTGTGTCCTTAAAAGAAACAGGTTTCTCTAAACTATTGTTCATTGTATGTGTGTTCTTGGGGGATTAACAGGAGGTGAGTAGGAGGCCATAGTCACTCAAGGACACACACACACACACACACACACACACACACACACAGAAAGAAATTTTATTTCTGGGTTTTTCACTGGGTTTTTCCTTGCTAGGGGTTTGAGTAAAGTAAAATAAAATTTTGTTGGCACATATTAATATGGTGTCCATACTGCAGAGAAAAGATTAAATTAATCTAGACTGTCCTAGACAGGATCATCCAGCAGTGTTTTTGGTGGGAGGAGGCTTGGAATTCAAGGGGGAAGAAAGTTCCTCTGATGCAGTAGCCACAGGCAATTTACCTCCTGTTGCCTTTTCCTTCAGGGGTGGAATGAGGGCACTGAATAAAGGAAAAGTCATGGCTATTGGGAGACCTGAATGGGAAAAGAGGAGCTCACCAGAGACTGACAGTCAGACAGAAAGAGTAGCTGGTTTTCCCCTTTAGCCAAACAACTCCTAACTCTTGACCACTGTCACATACATGCTATGATATGATGAATGCCTCTTAATTAGATTTTGACACATAACATATGTGAACAGGAACTTTTCAGAGCACTTCCTAGTTCTATTCTGGGAAGACATTCTCCCTTCTCATATCCAAAAAATAGGGAAGTAGGGTATAATGATCTCAGGCAAGTGGCATATCTATATGTGAGTTAAAATTTTATGACCCTGTGATTTCATTGGTATCTATACTCCATTCACCAATTCAAATCCCAGTACCTCTGGTGATTAAGCCTTTCTGAACTTAGTCAAAAGATCCTCAGAGGCTATTCCAAACCCAGATGTCTTGCTATTTTTATATATAGGCCTAGGGAATGTGACTGACTTTTCCAACTAATCACAAAATGTTTCCAGTGATCCAACTGAAGCATTTACGCCTGATAAAGGTATATCAGAAAATAGAGTATCTTATTTAGACATTATGACATTATACCTTTACAGAAATTGAGCATATTAGTGAGGAACCCCTTCCCTTACATAGTTCATCGTTAGACTTGTTCTCAAAGCCCCTCCAACCTGATAGAATGTGCTTTCAAGATGACACATCTTTCAAGATCTGAAGGTCATCTCCATATTGTTATGAAGCATTGACAGAAAACTTTAGTAGTCCTCTCTCTCTCTTTCTGTCTCTCTGTCTCTGTCTCTCTCTGTCTCTGTCTCTCTCTCTTGCACACGTATACACCAAGGTAAAGAAAGAGAAAAAGAGAATATAATTTTTCTTCTTTAAACTTACTACACAGTCCATTTTGACAAGAATGAAGGCAATCACCACATCTGTCACCTTTCTTATAGGGTGTTGCTAATGAAATGACTTCATTCCCTCTGCACGACAAGAAAAAAGTTTCAAAAGAGCAAGTTTACCATAGACATTCACCAGTCCCCAAACACAGCCCCCATAGAGGCTGAATTCTCATATATTGTATCCAGAATTCTGACACTGAATTTCAAGCAGTAAAAAGTACCATATTTAGGTATTAAATTTAGGCATTTTTTTTTGAACAAAAAAATAAGGCAGAAGAGTGTGTCATGAGGAAATTTGACATGAGATAATATGATGAAAGGTATGAATGGTGTTTGTATAGAATCTTAAATGTATTATCTTATTTGATTTTCACAGCAATTTTAGGAGACATGGTATGTTTAGTAGTAGCCCAGTAGGCCTGGGTCCAATTAGAGGACACTGACCATGAGAAATAGTATGGTTGATCAACTTTTTGGGGTCAGTTATAGGGTACTCTTCCCTTGGAAAAGCAAAGTGGTTGATTGGAAAAGCAAAGCAATTAATTAACCATATAGTGGTTAGTCAAACATAATGAAGCAGGCATGTCATGGGTACCCAGAAAGTTGGGAGCCTTGAAATTTATAGCAGCAGGCTAATTAGAACCCAGATGTTTTTGTTACATGAATAGGACCAGGCAGTGATGATAACCTCATGACCCCCAAGTGTTTCAAGCACCCCCGCTCCCCAATAGCTCTAACTTTTCAATTTCAAGTCTCCCCCAACT
This sequence comes from Dromiciops gliroides, assembly GCF_019393635.1. NCBI lineage: Eukaryota > Metazoa > Chordata > Mammalia > Microbiotheria > Microbiotheriidae > Dromiciops > Dromiciops gliroides. The sequence goes on from NC_057864.1 coordinate 266,769,223, forward strand.
CCCCCATAAAAGCATTGTTTTTACTATGGCTGATTGAGGAACATGCCATAAATCTGCTCTTCCCCAGGAGTTGACTGGTTGACTTCTCCTGGCTATATCCCTTTGTGCCGAATTAAAAAAAAAACAAAACAAAAACAAAACCTTTTACTTAAATTTTGATTGGATCTTGTGTGTGAGTAATTCTTTAATAGAGGGATATTCCAAACCCAGTTTTCTGGAGACAGTATGCATATATTTCTATCATTTTCATTTTTTAGATGAGGAAATAGATCTAGAGAATTTAAGTGACTTTTAAGTCACTTCAAAGGCTTCAAGCAATAAAGACATTTAAGTCTTTACACTTGTCAAAAACAAGTCAGAAATTGTATGTCTACTCTGTTCCACTGATCTACCTTTCTATTTCTTAGCAAGTACCAGGTAGTTTTGAAAATTATTGCCTTATAATATAGTTTTAGGTCTTGTACTGCTAAAACTTCTTCCTTTTTTTTTGATTAGCACATCAGAATTAAAGGTACTTTGTTTCAAGCCTATTTAATTCCTAACTCACTTTGGACCCTGCTCTAGTCTCACCCTATGTTTGATACTGCAGAAAGAATGAGTCACATATTGTTTAGGCCTTAGGGTCTAGGCAACATAGATGGTTCTATGAGGCCTATTTCTTTGGAAGCCTATGTCTAAGCCTGAAAGTAGCTGATAGGTTTCTTTCTTCATCTCAGAATAACATTTTACCTTGCTGTAATAAGGAGAACTAGTGTGGAGGAATTTGGGGTATGTTGGGACATAATATCAATAAATACCAATGAAAAGTAACCAGTAATAAATGACAACCTGGGACAGCTAGGTGGTGAAGTGGATAGAGCACCGGCCCTGGAGTCAGGAGTACCTGAGTTCAAATCCGGCCTCAGACACTTAACACTTACTAGCTGTGTGACTCTGGGCAAGTCGCTTAACCCCAATTGCCTCACTAAAAAAAAAAAAAATAAATAAATGACAACCATACTTACGCTGGACAGTATTGGCACACATAAATGTACTTATATGCATTTTGGGGGCAATAGGAAACACCGCATCCAATTTTATAAGTTTTATACCAGATCATCTATAGATTAAAAAAAAGAGAAATTGTTCACAATTCATATTGTTCATATTAATTAGCAGGCTGCATTTTATCCTAGTTTCTTAAATGATCCCTATTTATTGGATATATTTTCTTATCTCTTTCCTATGTACAAGCTTCCCTTACCCCTCAACCTCCAACCTTCTTCTCCCCACACCATATGACAGTAAATGCTGACTCCTGATTTCTCTTAGCACTTTACCTAGATCTCTCATTTTCAGTATTTCTCATATCAGGGTTATTTTTGTATTTTTCCTTATCCTTCCCCCCTTCATTAGATTGTAAATACTTAGAGAAATAGACACGGGCTCTATATATCTCTATATCTTCAAAACATAGCCAAATATTATCTTATACACAGTAGGCTCTTGATAAATGTTTGTTGGATGGAATTAAATGGATCCTGATAACCTCTCATTTGATTGTCTCTCTTGGTACCAGGGTTGTCTCCTTGTGGCCATCTATCTTAATCTTCAGGCAGGCTTTTCATTCTTTATTCTCTCCCTTAGGGATAGGGACTAGACTTGTGATTTCATTGGTATAGGGAAATTCTAGCTGAGGGAACTCCTTCTACCAATGCAGGTCAGCACTTTCTTTGCAACTTGGAGTCTTATAGAAAAAGGCCTAGAATATTGAGATATTAAGTGAGGTAGCAAGAGTTACATAGCCAGAATGTGTCTGAGGCAGGACATAAACCCAACTTTGTAACCAGTTTTCTGTCCATTTCATATGGCCTCTCACTTAGATTTTTAGATATTTAAATGAATCCATGACAGTATAAATAGTAACCATTCCATACCTTTTCTATCAATGCAATCTTCTCCATGTCTTTCAACTGATCAATCAATCAATAAACAGTGCCAGCACTGCCTTAAGCATTGGGGATACAAAAAGGGGTAAAAGACATTCCTTGGCCTTAAGGGGCTTATAATTCCTAAATCAAAGGATCATAAGATCATTGATCTAGAACTGGAAGTAATCTCAAAGGCCATTTAGCCCAACTCTTTCATTTACAGATAAGCAAACAGAAGTTCAGGGAAGCTAAATGATATTCTCTAGGTCACAGAGGTGATAACTTCCAGGGCTGGGATTTGAACTCAGGTGCTCTGACTCTAGAGCTAATGATTTCCATAAGTCCTTCATAGGGAATCTATTCAATAAAGGAATTTACTCAGAATAGCCCTTCTGTTTTTTTTTTTAATATACTGAAGCATCACTGCAGCCCTCACATTATCATTTGCCCATTATTCCATGGAGAAGGTTAAAGTCAGCTGACCCATGAAGGGCATTCTGAGCAGTTAAGAGAGCAGTCTAAAGAAGGGTACTACTACATGCCAAAAGTAGGTTTCCAGTTGGAAAAAATAATCAAAAGGATTTGGAGGGGCATTATCTTCTTTTAGCCTAGAAAAAGAGGTAGAAGAACATCAGACACAAGCTTTGCTTACTTAGGTTTGTCTCAAACTGACTTGAGTCTTCTCAGTACCATTCTTAAATATATCACTTCTCTGTTGATTTTTTTTAAGTGAGGCAATTTGGGTTAAGTGACTTGCCCAGGGTCACACAACTAGTAAGTGTTAAGTGTCTGAGGCTGGATTTGAACTCAGGTACTCCTGACTCCAGGGCCGGTGCTCTATCCACTGTTGCCCCAAATATATCACTTCTCAAATCACAATGAAACATTTATTTTTTAGAGAATGAGTTGGGGTGAAGTAATCATTAGCTCATAGAGTCACAGATTCAGGGCTGAAAGGGACCTCAGAGGTCTTCTAGTCTAACCCCCTTATTTTACAACTGAGAAAAGTGGGGCCCAATGAGATTAAGTGACTTGTACAAGGTCAAACAGAGTGTGAGTTGGCATTTGAACCTAACCCCTTTGACTTCAGATCCAGTGGTCTTTCCTCTATGCTCTGACAAAGGTCAAAGGTCATAAGTTTACCACATAAGGAAAGGGATTCTCCATTTTGGAGTGGGTTAGGATAGAGAAGAGAAATGCATTAAATTCATTCAACAACCATTTAACAAACATTAGTGAATAGCCTACTGTGCTCAAAGCTCTGTGTTAGGTAATAGATTCTATTATATGAGATAGATAATCAATGAAAGGTTACAGTGCTGTAATTCATACTTGAGTATAAGAAAGATAATGGTGATTTTCATTGATGGCCCCTACTCCGTAAGTAAAATTCTTTTTCTGTAGTTCCCAAACAAGGATGGCATCATCCCAGGAGGCAGGAAAGCTTGCTGCAAATATGTTTTCACCACATACCATATCTGAGAAGAGAAATTAGTTCAGACTCTCCAATTGTACTAAGAGTACAAGAACTAGAGACAAAGGAAAATGGTTATGCATTTGCCCAGGGTTACCTTTTTTGAATTTAGTATTATATTTTCCCACAATTACATGTAAAAACAGTTTTTAACATTCATTTTTAAAACTCTTGAGTTCCAAATTATCTCCATTCCTCCCTCTCTCCCTCCCCCCACATTGATAAGGCAATTCCATATAGATAATACATGTGTAGTCATGCAAAATATTTCCATATTAGTCATGTTGTAAAAGAAAATATAGACCAAAAAAACTAGAGAAAAATAAATTAAAAAAAATAAATTTCTAATCTGTATTCAGATACCATAAATTCTTTCTCTAGGAATGGATGGCATTTTTCATCATAAGTCCTTCAGAGTTCTCTTGGATCATTGAATTGCTGAGAATAGCTAAGTCATTCACAGCTGATCATCTTACAAGATTACTGTTACTTTGTGCACAGTACATTTCACTTTGCATCAGCTCATATAAGTCTTTCCAGGTTTTTCTGAGAGCATCCTGTTCATCATTTCTTATAGCACAACAGAATTCCATTATAATCACATACTAACAATTTGTTCAGACATTCAAGGTTACCATTTGATGTCCAAATAAATAACATTTGTTGGCTACCTCTTTTTTTACATGTGACAGAGGAATTATGGTGCCTTGGAAAGGACACTGGACCTGGATTTTAGGAAGAACCTGGGTTTAAAAACTGTTGCAATATTTCCTAGTTTTGTTATTTCACTTCTGTGCCTCAATTTCCTTCTCTGTAAAATGAGAATGATAATATTTGAATGAATAACTCACAGAGTTAGGTGGAAAGATTGTTGCCAACCTATATTTACATTTTTTTGCCATATTCACATTTGTGTATTATTATTCATAAAAATGAAAAAAATGCCCTTCCTCATAAATGTTTCTTCAAGTGCATACATTTTCAGACTGTATGGCTTTCAGACCACCGAGTTATCAGTTAATTCTCTACAGCTGACCTGCCATTTTGATGGAACTTATCTTTTTGGGGTATATTAGAAAGTGTACTTTATATTAACATAGAACTATTAGTAGCAGAAACTCTTTGAGAATTATTATCTAGCACATTAAGATCTAGAGCTGGGAGAGACAGAAAGAGATATCTTTGTCACCTTCTTCATTTGACAGATGAGGATATTATGGTTCAAGGAGGTTATGGAACTTGTCCAAAGACTGCTGCCTAGGCTGTTAGTGTCTGAGGCAGGATCTCAAACTAAAGTCCTCTGACTCCAGAGGCAAATGCACTTCCTGCTGTACATGCTTGTCTTCTGGTTTTAATAGGAGGGAGAATTAGGTTGTCCCCATGAGGTCTTTTAGAACTCTAAAATTCTGTGATTCTGAGTTAGTTGAGGAGTGAATATGAACATGAAGATAGGCTTGGATTATTCAAAGACCCTCAAGTGTCTCATGTTTACTCTTCAAAATATTGCTTCCCAACCATTTCTGTTTATTGCCAGCTAACACATTCTTTTATATTTTTCATTTTTTAGTCAAAAACATTTGTTGAACAACTAGAAGTCATTGTGCTAGGTAATCTGGGATGATAGAAAGAAACAGTAATGGAGGAGCCTGATGTGAAGGATCTTATGACCTAAATGGAAGGACAACGTATAAACTTTTTTTTTTTTGTGGGTCAGTGGGGGTTAAGTGACTTGCCCAGGGTCACCCAGCTAGTGAGTATTAAGTGTCTGAGGCCGAATTTGAACTCAGGTCCTCCTGAATCCAGAGATGGTGCTTTATCCACTGCGCCACCTAGCTGCCCCGCAACGTTCAAACTTTTGAGCAGTTAAATAGCAAATATAAGTGCATGAACACATCTATATCATGATAACACATTCTTTTAGACCTAGCTTTTATACTATCTCCTTTAGTCTTCCATAATTTCTTCCTCTGTACCCCTCTACTCTAAGCGTGATTTTTTTCCCCCTTTAGTTGATCTCATGACAATTTACACTCCTCTTAGGTACTGAAATTCTAATTTGTGCCATATTGGTATATGTATCTTAACTATGCCTACTAGCTCATAAGGATAGGAACTATGACTTTTCTATTTTTGTAGATCTCCCAGTACTTAGTATCTAGCATATTTGGGAGGAGGATATAGTATTGTGATTTTGTTGCTGGCTGGAGAGGGTGAAAGATGGACATTAGAGAGCTCTGTCCAGATCCTTAAGGAGACTACCCAGGGCAGCCATCTCATAATTTCCCACCTGGCTGCAAGAATGCATTAGGACCCTATACTGGGAACCACCTTTTGCTCTTCCTTTACTTTTCAGCATTTTAAATATGATATCTTCTCCCATTACATTGCGAGGTCATTGAGAGCAGGGACTATCTTTTATATTTCTTTGTTCTCCTAGAGTTGAGTACAGTGTCTGGTCTCTTAAGTAAATGGTTATTGACTGATTGAAATGTTAACACAAAATCACTGGAAAATCCTCTTTGGTGAATGGGTGTGCTGGTAGCTTTATGGGCCAAGGAAGAACTTAGCCAGGGTGTAGCAGATAGTGCTTTCTGGTTGCTTCCTATTTTAGCCGAATATTCTTGCTTATCAGGTACTAAATTCAGTTTTTTTAAACCTTCTAAAAGATTGCAAGAGCTGTCAGTTCCTGCTACATTTCAGCACCCTGGAGCAAAGTTCTGGTCATCTTGCCACCATTAATATTCTCTTTTCAAGGCACTCCTAAAGTCACAAAGTATATGTGTTGTAAATCTTTACTTACCATCAATAGATCTATTATTAATTCCACTAGCTTCTGTTGTGCATTTATTTGCCCACCTCTGAGCATTTGCAGCTGCTTCATTATTCCATTCCTTAGTGGAAAAAGGACATATTTTATGTTACATTTTTTATTTCAGAAGATGGACATCTCTTAGCTTTCATGCTTGAACTAATTCAACAGTCTTCCAAATTGGTCTGCATATCTCCAAACTCTTCCATTGCTCCTACTATGTACTGCCAATAGCTTAGAAACATGAGATTGAGATTTATATCCAGCATATGCCACTTACAACTATGGCAGTGATAATATCTTTTGTATTTTAAAGGGTTGTTATGAAAATAACATGAAATGACATATGTCAAGCTCTTTTCAAGCAAAATACTACATGGATATACTATATATGCACATGTATATATATGCAAACACATATATATCATATAAAAGTATATACATGTGTCTGTATGTACCTTTATATTATGTGCTTGTATAACATTATACAAGTCACATATATTATCTGAGCCTTTGTTTCCTCATCTCTAAAATCTCAAATCTTAGGCTAGATGGTATCTAAGACCTTTTGTGATTTGAAATACTAGGATTTGGTGATCCAGAGACTGAACCCCTGACTCCAGAAAAGAGAGAGGAAATTACAGTGTAGTGCCTGTTACACAAATACTCGATGACTGACTGATTGGCTAACAATATGGAAAATATATTCTTCTATTTGTAAACAAACTTATCTGAAAGAATACTGAATTTAGAGTCATAGGACCTATAAATTATGGTTCTATACTTGCTACCTAATCTTTATTATTTATACTCTAGTCATTGTACATATTGTTTTTCTGATTCTACCTACTTTACTTTGTACCAGTTCATATAAATCTTCCCAGGTTTCTCTGTATTCATATTTATTGTTTCTTATGGTACAATAATAATCTGTTACATTTATGTACCACAACTTATTAAACATTTGCTGATCGATAAACATTTACCTTGCTTCTTCTTTTTTTTTTTTTGCTACTATAAAAAGTTTAGCTATAAATACTTAGACCTATATGGTACTTTCCCTTTTTCTCATTGACCACCTTTGAGTATATATATCTAGCAGTGAAATATCTAGGTTAAAGTTTCTGGTATATTTCTTATGATGACTAAGGCAGAAGGATTTAGATCAGGGATATCAATGAGGAAATATGTGATTAGGAAAGGAGGTAGTTTGTAATGCAGGAAAAACAAGGGACTTTCTTATTTCTTTGCATCCCTAGTGCTTAGCACAGTGCCTGACTCACTGATTGGCTTCTCAGGTATAGAGTCCAAGGGGCATATAGGCAATGAAGATGATTGCTAGAGTGCAGGCAGTAAAATATGTACATAGTTGGTATGTTGACCTTAAAGAGTAAAAAGATGCTACAGCATATTTTGAATGATGACCTGAATGAACAAAACAGCATAAGACATATCATCAAAGAGATGTATAAGTAGAGAGGGAGGTAGCTCATGTATACAGCAAGAATGAGGGATAATAGAAAGCATACATGTTGCTCTAGTATTCAGGTAGTATCACGGGTTGGGAAGGAAGGCTCTTAGTAACAATGGTAGAGGATTGGTTTAAAGGCATGCACAAGAGACACACAGGATAACTTTTATCTGTATCATTTGGGGGAAAATCAATGAGAGTGGCTCCATTGATATATTAAAATATGGAGTAGTTCAGAACCAAAAAATTCATCTACTATAGAATTCTCATCTTCTAGATGAAGAATCAGAGGTCTGAAGAGGTGAGGGAGTAAATTCTTTAGGGGGTAGTACGAACCAGCCTAAGGTATTGAATGGGTATCTATTATTTAGATTGGTGTAGTCCAGAAAGGTCACATCTATTTAGAGCCATATCCAGAACCATGGAGAGAGACATATATGTGCTAGTACTTTTGGTGGGAAGAGTTCACACCACACTTTCCCTCTTTAGACTTTCTATTCATGTCCTAGGGAATTATAGAAAAATGCAATCATAGATTTAGAGCTGGGAGGTATCCAGTCTAACCCACTAATTTTAATAAAGTAGACCCAGAAAATTTAAATGACTTGTCCAGACTTAAATAGGTAGTAAGTAGCTGAATTAAGATTTAAACCCAGGTCTTTTGGCTCCAAATCTCTTTCCACTGTACCATGAGTCTACAGAGACATGAGTTATTGAGAGCAAACCTTTGGGGCATATCCAATCATACTTCTGCTAACTAAAAGAGCTCCTCTCCTATCTTTCTAGCTCTTATTTCTAAAGGCCACTTATCCTACTTTCAACTCAGTGGTGTGTTGGTAAATCTTTAACAACTAGCTCTCTAAAAATTCATGACACACTTTTAAGTTTAATCTGAGTTACATTTTCTTCATTGCTTTCTTAAGTCTAGGCAATCATCAGAATAATAGATCAAATTTTGATTTGTACTATCATTTGATGATTACTGAGGTATTATGCTCACACTGGAAATTTAAGAATTTGCCCACAAGAGCCAGGAGGAGCTGGCTCTATTACACTTTAAACCTGTACTGTTGGGGAAAATGGTGCAACAATTAGACAGGGCAATTTTAGCTGATGAACACTGGTGATTATTATAAGAACAGTATCTTCTGGATAAGTTAAATCCCTCTTCCACATAATAATGCCTCAAAGATTTGAAGACAGTTAACATGTCACTCCTAAATCTTCTCTTTGGGTAAATATTCCATTTCCTTCAATTGAAGGCATAATCTTCATAACAGGAATAATTTCCAGTTCCTTCAGCATCTTGATCACTTTCTTCTAATTGCATTTCAGCTTATTAATGTCTTTCCCAAAGACACCGTACCAGAAATTGAATATGATTTGGAGATATGGTCTGAGCAGAGCAAAGCTCACTGAATAAGACTCTCATGTCACCCTGAATGCTTTGCCTCTTTTAATGCAGTTTAAACTATTTTTGACTATCTTGTCACTATGCTGACTTCTATCAAGCCTTCAGTCTACTAAAACCACCAGACTTAAAAAAATACATGAATCGATGTCCAGCCTTGCTTTTTTCCATTCTCTGATTGCACAGTTGGGTACGTCTTTCTATTATTCTCCTTTACATTTCATTTATTAGATAACTCAACATTCTAGTCTATCAATATTATTCTGTACTTTGGTTCTATTGTCACCTGTCTCCATTACAGATTCATTTTAACTTCAGATCTTTTACTTGTGCTATCTATGCCCTCATCCCCATTAGGTTGAGATTAGGGAAGATTTTTTCCCCTTCCTGTTTTCCCAGCATCTATCTCAGAGCCCAACACAAAATAATTGCTTAATAAATGCTTGTTGGTTGATGGACTCATCCAAGTAATTTATAAAAATGTTGAACAGTATAAGACCATGGACATATCCTAGATCATAAAGTCACTGGCTATGGACCAATTCCTAAATTATGCTAGTTCTCTTTCTTAAGCAGAAAGAACATGTAGCCTGCCTCTTGTATTAGAGTTACTTTTAAAACTTTTACATATTTCCCTCTCTGTATGACTTACCATTTTCAGCATATTGCTAGCTGGTGGGATCACCGATCTTCTTATATTATTGTGGTGTTCAAGAATCTTCTTCTGCATTTCTTTTGTAGGGGATAAATTGCTATAAAGTGTGAAATTCTAATAGAAAAATCACACAGAGATCAGTTTGTTATTGGCTGTGTTATCCTTTGTATTCATCCTAGTCCTTAGAGTTGGTTGGTGTGGTGTTCATTAAAGAATTTTTTACTTAATCTAGCATTGTCATAGATTCCTTTGACACTGGTGAAGCCTATGGATCCTTTTCAGATAATTATTTTAAATGCATTAAAATAAATATATTAGAATTGCAGAGGAAACCAATTATATTGAAATAAATATGTATTTTTCCCCATCTGAATTCATAGACACCCCATAAATCTATTTTTTAACTATTTTGGAATCCACGGACTCCAATTAAAGAACCTCTACTTTAGGGGTAGTGTTTGTTGTTGGACAAGAGCCAGTATTATTTATCATCAGGACTAGCTCTTTTTCAAGGGCTAAAACATTTAGTGCTATATATATCATAAAAATCATCTGAGTCCTTAGCTTAAAAATAATATTAATGATAGCATTTCTGTCATTCTATAAAGTTTTAGTTTGTGTCTGTGAATTGGTTGGCTGACAAATTAATCTTCCTAGAAGCACATGTTTGACCATGTCATCTCTCTGTATTCAAGTTACTCAAATGGCTCCCTATCATCTCCAGGATCAAATACAGACTTTCTTGTTTGGTGTTCCAAGTTCTTCATAACCTAATAACTTCCTACCTTTCCAATTGATTATATCCTTTACCATGTACTCTACCACCCAGAGATCCTGGCTTATTTGTTGTTCCTCATACAAATCTTCCATGTCTTGACTCAAGCATTTCCATTAGCTGCTCCCACACCTATAATTCTCTTCCTCCTCATGTCTGTGTCCTGGCTTTCCTGGCTTCCTTCAAGTTCCATCAATAATCCCATTTTCTATAACAATTCTTTCCCAATCCCCCTTAATACTAGTGCCTCTGTTGATTATTTCTAATTTATTCTGTATACAGGATCTCCAGAAAGTTTTAAGTTTTAAAAGATAAAAAACTACAATAAGACTTTTTGGGACACTTTGAATATTTTCTTTTTACATAGTGATTTACATAATAAATATTTGTTGTGTGAGTGGTGTGGAGAATTCCTAGCATAGAAAATGTTTGGTGCATTGAGGGGGTTAAATGACTTGGTTATGGTCCCAAAGCCAGTCTCAGGGGCAGATCTTAAACTCAGGTTTTCCCAAGTCTCTGGAATGCTGGCTCTCTAACTACTATTACACAAGGTATTGCTATCTCTCTCTAGTAATATTCTGGAATTTATATACAATTTGTATGCTTCTCATTTCATGTCAAAATACTCAATAGCTCACGTTTTTCTGGTTCTGCTAATTAGCTCCTTGCTTTGTTCTGATTCCTGACTTCTCCTCATGGAATTAGTAATGAGCTCCTCTAAGGATCCCTGGTGATGAACTTTTCTTTTTATGATAATCCCTCAAATTGTGAATCTCCATTCACTCTGTTCACCCTACATTGAGTAGGCTTTTCTGTTGTGTTTGAAGGGGTAGTTCTTTAAAGGGTTGGCTCCCCTTCAGTTAGCAACATTTGGGGTGCAGCTAGGTGGTACAGTGGATAGAGCACCAGCCCTGGATTCAGGAGGATCTGAGTTCAAATCTAGCCTCAGACAGTTGACACTTACTAGCTGTGTGACCCTGGGCAAGTCACTTAACCCCCATTGCCCAGCAAAAATATATCGAAAAAAAGAAACATGTGGGTTCCTTACCAGTCCTGTAGATTGGTGGATCACAGTGGCCAGAAGCAACAGTAGAGAAAGTGGACCCATCCTGAAAGAAGAGTCACTTCTCTTACTTCAGATATCTGTTAGGCCTCAAGAGTCCCCCTGAAACTCACTCACCTTTTGAGAATACAGATGTTCAGGGCATTAAACTAAGCCTTCTGACTTTGACATTATTTTCTCTTTAGATTGAGCCCTTCATTTTTATTCTTACAGACATCCTTGACATGTACATAAATTTTTACTACTGGGACAAGGGGATGTTGCTAAAATTATTTCTATCTTCCCTTTTTGCCAAACTACAGTATATACTTTCCACCCTTTAAGACTCCAGTCCATTTTTACCTACGTATTTATGAAGGGATATTTTTTATCCCTGTGAATTTATATTAACTATAAACAAACTCTCTCTCTCCCCACACATATACATATATATGTATATATGTGTATATATACATATATGTATATATATGTGTACACACACACACACGCGCACACACCACACACACACATTTGGAAAACAAATTTTACCTCTCTAAAGTTTTTAGTTACCTCTTTGTATCTCTAGGCATATCCACCTAAAAACTATTAGACAGTGATTTCCAAGAACCTTTCAGTCCTGTGGAGCCCTAAGATATGTCTCCCTCAAGCCCAAAATGAAAATGTTTTTATATAAAGACTGAGAACTTGAGATATCACTGATCTAGTTTTTAAAGGAAACAATCCACTCAGTCAATGTTTCATAATAAGCTTGTTTGTATCTTTGAACTTCCCACCCACTCAATCCAACTGCTTGGCATAGTTCTGATGGTGGTTATTTTCTTCCCCTGGCTCCAAGGAATTAGTTCATTTTTTGATTGTTGGATAATACTGACTGGTAAATCGGAATAATTAAAAGTGTGATTGTACAGGTATCACTTCATCCAAGAGGGAAAGATCATATTTCTGGAGGGGATTTTAGAGATTGTTTCTCCAAACCCTTCATTTTATACAGGAGGAAACTGTAGCCTAAAGAGAATAAGTGACTTGCCAAAGGTCAGACATAAAGTAGTTGACAGGTAGGATTTGAACCCAATAACTCTGATTCTAGGCTTAATTCCCTTTCTACTCTACCATAAGTTTCCTCTTCTTTCTTTCCTTAGCTCACTGTTGAAATTCAGTGCATAGGTATTCAGTGCAAATATGGGTATTAAGGATAGAAGAAAACATGATTAGATTTTTGTACTCATATTGGTAAGAGTTGGATTCAAGTCCTGCCTCTTATATTTTTCATATGTGAACCTGGATGAATCACTTAACCTTCATGTCGCAGGCTCTCCCATGGAGATTATAAAATTATATGCCTATATATCTAACAATCTAGCCAAAATGAATGAATCTTTATAAAAATATAATTTACCAAAATTAGTGGAAAAGGAAATCAAATTCTTAAATAAACCTAACTTAGAAAAAGAAATTGAACAAACTATCAATGAGTCACATATAACAAAAATTCCCAGAACCAGATGGATTCACAAAAGAATGATACTAAACATTAAAAAAAACACTTAATTCCATTGCTATAAAATCTATTTGGAAAACTACACATAAATATCTTACTAAATTCCTATTAGGACACAAATATGGTATGACAGCTATACCATGAAGAGAAAAAACAGAGAGAAAATGATAGACCAGCCTGTGTTGGTGGAGGTAGTTTCCTCAAAATCCAGCTGATAGGATCTACTACAAATTTATGTTAAATGACCTCAAATGGCCTCTCATTGCACCATGGCCATTTTTTTATAATTCCCTTATAAATTCAGTACACTTAGGACACTCCTTTCAGATCTTTTAAGTTCCTCCTATCCTCTCAGCTGAGGATCTCGTCTCTTAATTCACCCCACCTGTTCAATTGAGGCCATGACTGAGTGCTGATCCCTCTTCCCCCCTCCTCCTCATATCATTTGAACGCATTTCTCCACTATTTCCTTTTTACTTCTGTCTCTGATATCCCTTCTTCTTTCCAAGGGAAACTTCTCTGTGTGCACCCTATTATCTCTATCTTCTTTATTAGATTTTTATTATTATTCCACTTTTCTCTCATATCTTCAATCTCTCCCTCACTCTTAGTGCCTTGTCTGCTGTTTACAAAATCATCATGTCTCCTCTTCTGTTACAAAAACTTTGATTGATCCAAATATTACAACTAGATGTTGTCCTAAATCTCTCCTATATTTTTCAGCTAAACTTTGTGAGAAAGTCTTCTATACTAGCTGCCTCTACTTCCTCCTCTCTGTAGTTTCTTACCTCTCTGTAGTTCAGGTTAGGAACTCATTATGTAATTTAAACTGCCCTCTACCAAGTTACCAATGATCCCTCAATTGCCAATTCTAATGGCCTTTTCTCAGTTCTCATCTTTGACATCTCTGTGACACTTGACACCATCGATTATCCTCTTCTCCAGGATCCTTTTTTCTCTCTAGGCTTTCATGACATTGTTCTATACTGGTTCTCTTCTTATCTGTCTGACCTTTCTTTCTCAGTCTCTTTTGAAAGATCTTTATCTAGGTCATGCAAGTTAACCATGACTGTCCCCCAAAGTTGTGTCCTAGGTGCTCTTTTCTCCTTCTATATAATCTCATTTGGGGATTTTATTAGCTCTCATAAGTTTCAATTTTCATTCCTATGCCAGTGATTCCCACATCTGTATATTTGGGTCTAACCACTCTTCTGAATCTCAGTATCATTAACTGCTTTTTGAATCTTGTCCTATTGGTATTTCAAATTCAACATATCCAAAAAATGAAACTTTTTCCAACACTTCCCCTCTTCCTAACTTTCCTATTACTGTTGAAGGTACCAGCACACTTCTAGTCACCCTGGTTTACAACCTTCATATCATTTTCCAGCTCTTCATTTACACTTTACATATCCAGTATGTTGTCGAAGTGATTTTCTTCAAGTGCAGGTCTAACTCTACTCAATAAACTCCAGTAGTTTCCTATTACCTTAGGACCAAATAGAAAGGCTTCTGTTTGAAATTTAATGCCTTTCAAAGCATTTTCATCTTCCTACACATCAGTCCTTTTCCAAGAACTCATATCCAGGCTCATTAACCAACTTGCTGTTCTTCACTCATGCTATTCCAGCTCTATACTCTATGCCTTTTAATTGGCTGTCCCTCATACCTGGCATGCTCTGCCTTTTCAAATCCACTGCTTAGCTTCCTTTAAGATTTAGCCTCAAACTCAACTTTTTCACTAGATCTTTTCTAGTTTCTCTTCCCCCACACTCTCACACAAGTGCCTTCCCTTTGAAATTACCAGTCACCCTCTCACCTCCTCTCCCCTCTCCCCCTTTCTCCCTCTTCCCTCTCTCTTTCTCCCTCTTCCTTCCTCTCTTCCCTCCCTCTCTCTCCATTTGTCCTTCTCTTCTCCCCTCTCCTCTTTCATGTACATAGTTATTTTACCAACTGTCTTCCCTATAAGAATGTGAACTGCTTGAGAACAGGGACAGAATTTTTGCCTTTGTTTGTAACATACAGTGCTTTAACACAGTGCCTAGAACATAGCAAGTGCTTAATAAATGCTTGTTGATTGACTGTCCTGTTTCTGAGTAGATCATGCTGTCTCATGAGGTAACTTTAGTTTGGGGAGATTGGGACTCTGGTCTAGCTATAGTAGTAATTGTAATTTTAAAAAATATTTCTTTTGGTTTCAGATCTGGAGGCCTCATCTTTTAGGTAACAATTTTTAGTGTTCAGTAAAGTGTTGAATGAATGAATGAATGAATGAAAAATAATTTATTTTGAGTTTACTTAGCACAAGGCATTATGTTAAGTTCTTGGGATACAACTAGAAAACTAAAGCAGTCCCTGTCAAGGAGCTCACATGATGTAGGTGATCCTTAAGTGGAGTCCTTCAGGTATAGCTCCTGGAAGCCCTGATTGTCTGCAGAGATACAGGTGTTGACTTATTAAAATGGCTTGTCAAAACAAAAACTGGAATGCTGATTAACTCTGGCTTGCTAGGCAAACTTGTTCCCCTGATAACAAGAGGCAAGCAAAGCTGCCACCCTAACCACCCCCTCTTAAAAAACAAAAACAAAAACAAAAAACAACAACAAAAGAGATAGAGAGACATAGACATAGAGGTGCAGAGAGAGAGAGAGAGAGAGAGAGAGAGAGAGAGAGAGAGAGAGAGAGAGAGAGAGAGAGAGAGAGAGAGAGAGAGAGAGAAGCTGTGAACTTTTCTTTCTGGACTGAAATTTCTCCCTCAAACCTTTCTTGGCAAAACTTTTTGATTTTATCTCTCAAAGAACTATGTTTCTGAGCCAGACAAAGGTACTTTCCCATCTCCTATATTTTGAATCATGCAATACTCTCCTTGTTCAACTAAATATATCAATAAAATTTTTGTGTGGCTAGGCAGTTTACAGCTTCACAAGTTTAATTCCCATTTCCTAGGATTGTTCTAGACAAATAACAGAGTAGTTAGACAAACAATAGAGTAAGGAGGTGGAGTACATGGATGAGTAGCATTCCCAGGTTGCATAAACATTAACAGTTCTTTCTTCATTCTTTATAATAAACCAGAAATTTCTCATTCTCCCTCCTCCTCTTTTCCCTTTTCTTTCCTAAATTCCCCTTTCCCCTTCTTTTCAATACTATCTCCTCTACTTCCCTTCCCATTTATCTTTCTTCTTCCCTCCCCCCTTTTCTCCCTTCCTTTCTCTCATTTTTGCCTTTCTCCCTTCCACTCTACTATTCCCCCTCCCTTTCTTCCCTTCTGTTTCTCTGTTTTTCTCTCCTCCTTTTCTCCTCTCTCCCCTCTCTTTTACCTCTCCCTCTCCCTTTCTCCCATTATTTCTGTCTCTCTTTGCCTCTCTCCCTCTCCCTCCTTCCAACCTCACCAATTCTCTTTCAACAGAGTTTCCTACTTGTCTGTCAGTATTCTGAAAATATTTCCCAGGGAGAAGACTCCAAGCAATGGGGGTCCCTAAATGCAGCACAAATAAACACTAAGGATCATATTGCTTCTTAGGAGCTGACTGTTCTTGTACCCAAAACACTTGAGATGGATGGGTCTATCTATCCACTTCCCTAATCTATTAATTGTTCTTCTGGTATTTGACACCAAGTTGCCCAGGTAGTCAGACAAAGACGCACTAAAAGAGAAAAGCTGAGGAAATCCTTTCCTGGCCCATACTTCAAGGGAGCTATAATCCTGAACAAAGTGGAGAAGGGTGGAAGACCAGGTTTATGGCAGTTTTGGGATTAAAGTATTTTTTTTCTAGGATTAAAAGATTAACACAACATAAATAGGAAATCGGGTACTGTCTGTGACAGTGGGATTACTGTCCAGCATTTCTTATCCCAGGGGTAAAGAATTAACTTCCAGGTAAGTCCACTGGAAGCATACTTTTCCCATTTCTTATTTCAGCTCTCTTTTCTTCCTCCCATCTCCCAAAGCCCCGCTGGGAGTAACCACATAATGCTCCTTGGAAGCCCAAGAAGACCCCAACCTCCATAGTCCTTTAATTTGATCTTCCTCTCTCTGATAGATCTTTTTCAATCCACTCCATCTATCAGAGGTCACTTAATTTGTGTCAAAGAGCTTTTTTTAGTTGCTTGGTTGAAAAGTTTCTGATTAACTCCCCTGTAAACTATTCATAGCTGAGGAGGCTTAATGAGCTATAATTTCTAGAAATAGTAGCTAATAGTAGCTATCATTTATAGCTAGCCTTAATTTGCTTTGCAAATATTAGCTTATATGAATTCATAACAATCCTGGGGATGAGGCGCTATTATTATCCACATTTCATATATAAGAAAACTGGTTTAGACAGAGGTTATGTGACCTGCCTGGAGTCCCATAGCCACTTAAGTGTCTGGAGCTAGATTTAAATTTAGTTTTTTCTGACTCCAGATTCAACGTTCTCACCAATACACCACCTACAAGTCTCTATGACATAACATGAAACTGTTAACCTCAATTTACTTTAGGATCAAATGTTTGTGTTATCTCTAAACCATATACTTGTATTTCTAAACTATATACAAAGGTCCAACCTCTCACCACTGCCTACAAGTGATATTTCTAGGTAGAGAAGTTTCTCATTTAATATTTAAACACATACTCTTTTAGCAAAAATTGTGTATTGTTGAAAACAAGGAGGCAGATCTCCAGATTAATGGGTAATACTCACAGAATAACTGTTTTAGAACTTAATGTGATCCTAAAAATAATCAGGTCTAACTCATACTTTATATTTCCATTCCCATCTTCATTTAGTATTGTCTACCTATAATTTTCCTGTGGGACAATTACTTAGTTATTCTAACTAATGAATATCTAATATTGGGATTTCAAATATGAAATTTTTCAAAATTTCCTGTCTGATCTGATTATGTTTTGGCCTGCTTCCTGAGAGCTGATTTTTAAGATTCCCTAGGTCAGCAAAATGCCATATGACCGTACCAAAAGCAAGATGGCTTAATCTTGGACATTGAATGTTGGAGGAGGGGAACTATGCTTGATTTTTGTTCTGTCTCAGACTTCCTTAATGATCTGGGGCTCTGTCAATTTTGTTGCAAAATCTTAAGACAGGATATTCTTGAAGACATCATAATGAAAAATGGAAGGTCTAGTGTTTCGGGTTTGGTGTATTGGTCAATTTGAATTTTTTCATGATTGAACCCAACAGGGGTGTAAAATAAAATAAGATATCAATGGGACCTTAGATTTAGAATGGCAAGAGAACTTAGAGGTCATCAAGTCCAACCCTCTTATTTTATATTATAACAAAACCAAGGCTGGGAGAGGGAAGTGACTTGCTCAGGGTCACACAGGCAATAAATGGCTCATCAAAGATTTGAATCTACATTTTACTACAAATCCAAACAAACAGGTAAAAAAAAAGTTCATAGATTTAGAAGTACACAATTACAATTATGTTAAAGGTGCATTTGGGAGAAACAGATTGGTAGGGTGATAAAGGAAAATTTTCTCTCCTTCATAGTCATAAGGCTATAGAACTAGAATCCTTAAGTCCAGACTTACTTTAGGCTACAGAAAATACTTCGTCTGGAATTCTCTCTCTTACCTAGGCACCAAAGATAGCTGGAGGTTCCCCATGAGAGATTCATTCCTTTGATTCCTCCTCCTTATTTTTAGGATCATAAATCTAGAACTATAAGGGATCTCACAGGTTGTTGAGTGAAACTTCATTTTATAGATGGGGAAAGTAAGGTTGAAGTTCATATTCTTTTTTTTTGTTTTGTTTTTTTGCAGGGCAATTGGGGTTAAGTGACTTGCCCAAGGTCACACAGCCAGTAAGTGTCAAGTGTCTGAGGCCGGATTTGAACTCAGGAAGTCCTGAGTCCAGGGCTGGTGCTTTATCCACTGTGCCACCTAGCCGCCCTGAAGTTCATATTCTTTTAAAGCATAGTCATTCATGGGAAAGGTAACATAGCAGTTTAATATAAGTTTATGTTTATATAGCCTTTTAGAGTTTATAGAATACTTTCTTTCCAACTCTGTGAAATACTTAAAATTATTATTATTAGATCCAGTTTACAGATGAGGAAACTGAGAGTTCACAAGGATTAGGTGATTTATGCAAGGTATGCATAAATGGCTGTGAAGTAGGACCTCTGGCATTTAAACCCATGTTCCCTGACTCCACATCCACTGCTTATTCTACTACACTTTGCTCCTTCACGAAGATGTTTGTGACTGATGTCTTTTAGAGAGGGAATCAGCTGAGAACATGGTACTGGGAAGAAGAGACAGAAGGGGAGAGCTAAGGAAGACAAATTGTTCTTTTCCTAGTTTTTGCCATAGCTAACTTGGACAAACCTAAAGGACAAACATGAATTTTAATTCTCCTCACGATTGAGAGGGCAACAGCACCTTAGAATCTCTTTAATTCTGGATTTGGAGCTCTGTATCTTAGAATTTTACTGATCTGCTTTGTAAAAATAAATGTTTTAAGTCTTATCAACTTGAGCATGTTATTTAGACTATATGACTTATAATTTACAGTTCCACTATTTTTTCCTCATTTAAAAGTTGGACTTGTAAAATATTTTCCTATTTAAAAGAGATTTTGAAATATGAAAATGAGACGCTGTTTGAAAGGGCGCCTTTGAAATGTGGGTTGACATAGTGAGCTGTCTAGGATAACTTGTTTGGTTATGAAATGGTTCTCACGACACACACCTTGTTCATACACTTACATAACACCTGGTTTGCCAATAAACAAGTTTGTCCATATTTCCATTCCACAGTATTAATGTCTCAAGATTTAAAAATATAACTTCTATTGATGCCTCCAGAAAAGCATTTCCACTAGCAGCTGTTCTACTTCTATCACCTGTCAGTTCTACTGGAATCCCCTTTCTTTCACAACCCAAACTAATTGTGCGGAAGCAGGATTCTGGTTTCTTGAGTTGCGTCTTTCAAGCTATCAGATTTTCAGGATGGAATTGTAATCATCAGCTCACTCACTGACTGGTATTGGAAATGTGTAGAATAGATAACCTAGTAAGTTTTGAGCTCAAGACATGCTGCAAATTGGATCCTGAACCAGAAGGTTTTTTCTCCCTAAAACTAAAACTTTTTTCTTTATTTTTTTAAGGTGCCAGTCAAGTAATATTTCAGCTTTGATATTCTTCAATCTCCCTTAAGGTAGGCTTTACCACTTCTGGTTTCTGTGACTGATAATTATGGTGACCATTTATTTACAAAGAACATTTCTGTCTCCAAACTAAGGAGCCAAAACTTCATGTACTTCTTGTCCATGCCTTCTTCCCCTCTCCCCTCCCTTCTCTTTCTTTGTTTATACTTTTTTTCTTTTATTATAATTCTTTAGTTACATTTAATAAATAGCACATAGAGCATTATATATTTTCCCTTTCTTTCAAGTTTTTAAATTATCTTATCATTTGCATCCATATTTCATTAGATCCTTAACTATAAAAACATATTAATAAAGTTAATTAAATGCTTATAGAGAAAAATCTGCTTGAGAAGGCACAATGAAATAATGTAATCTTTCCACGGGCTTTCATATTTCTGACTTTTTAATAGCTTTTTCCCTTCAGCTCTCTCTCTCTCTGGCTCTTTGTCTCTGATTCTCTTGTTCTTTCTGTCTGTCTTCTCCCCACACTGTCTCTCCCTCCTTCTCTCTGTCTCTCTCAGTCTCTCTGTCTCTATCTCTGTTTCTCCCTTTTTGTTTGTCTAGGTCTCTGATTCTGTCTTTATGTATATTCAAGATTGAATATGTTCTTCAAAATTGTAACTATGATTACTAAAACATAATGGTTAACCAGTGCACAGATTTCAGTTTTTCAATCCCTTCCATAGTTTTTATTTTATCCAAGAAATTGTTCTTTTAAAAATACAAATGTGTTCACAGAGAGATAGCATGGTAAAGAGGATAAGAAGGCCGACTGTGAAATCAGGAATACCTGAGTTGAAGTCCAGATACTAGCTGAGTGATTCTAAATCACAAGTTTGAGCAGTACACACAGACAGACACACACCACACACAAATGCAAATCAATCTGTCTGTCTGTCTATCTATCTGTCTATTGTCTGTGTGTCTATCTAATCTAATCTAATTTGTTTTCTGTCTGTCTATGTTTTTCTACTCCTGGGACTTGTTGATACTAATGTAATACTTGCTACAGTCTCCTATTTTTCTCTAAGAGTTTTAAATTGAGTGGAAAAAAATTGTTCAATAATATTAACTCTTACCTTTCATTAATTAATACCCAAAGTTTACATAGGCTATTTTTTTGCAGGGCAATGAGGGTTAAGTGACTTGCCCAGGCTCACACAGCTAGTAAGTGTCAAGTGTCCGAGGCCAGACCTGAAATCAGGTCCTCCTGAATCCAGGGCCGATGCCCTATCCATTTCACCACCCAGCTGCTCCTACATTGGCTATTCTTACACCAAATCCACTAAATGTAGCTTAAAACATTTATTTTAGAATTTGAATATAATATGTGCACCTCAATAAATGGTCTATCTAGGAAAAACAAAATAATAAAATGTGAAGAACAGTACATTATTAATAGAAAATAAACTTCTCTTCTCCCCCATCACCAAATATTACTGAGATTCTTTTGATAAACTGGATAGTAAGACATTAAATTCATGCCATTATTTCTCCTATTTTATAAAACAATCTTCTGTCACCGAGAGAAATATTGTCATATTACCTTTTTATCTGAAAGGAAATTTCTTTGCCTTCTCTGGAAAGTTTGGTGTTGTCCATCCTTTACTGACACTGCATATATATATATATATAGTATACCTACTTCCTGCTTGGCAACTATGTGAAAAAACAAATTAGCATCAGAACATATTAAAAATCTTTGGAAGGCTGGTTCAAGACATAAGCAATTAAAAGTGGAAGAGCATTATGTTTTAAAAAATAATGATAGCTCCTATTTATATAGCAATTAATGTTTACAAAGATTATATTATATTATTTTATCCTGTGAAGTATGTCCTATAACTTTTTACATTTTCGGACAGCTAGGTGGCACAGTGGATAGAACATGGTCTTGGACTCAGGAGTACTTGAGTTCAAATCCAGTATTAGACATTTGCTACCTGTGTGAGCCTGGGCAATTCACTTTGATGGAGGGAGCTAAAAGGGGTTAACAGATAACCTAAGACTTGATCAATAGTAGCTAAAATGGTTAACAGAGAAACTGAGGTTTGAGACTTATCAACAGTACAGTAACCTATCAACCAACACTATCAACAGAAGCCTAAGAGACAGTAACCAGGGACAATTAATCATTAATAGCCATTAATATTCCTAGATGACAGGTAACAGAAACTGCACCTAGAAACCAGATCTTAAATTAAAGAGATATCTTAAACAGAGAGACCCTTGGGATCTGACAAGTTTAAGCGTGTCTTTATAAACATATGCAGAAAGATCAAATGTGTCCTTAAGTTGACCTTATGACATTTAAACCTCAAAAACACACCCCTAGAGGAAAAGGTACCCGCCTTGGGGTACATCTTAGGACCTCAAGAATTCTAAATTAGGATATGAACCTCCCACAAGGAGGAGATTAAGATAATGAAGAGATAACCTAGTTTTCCCACTACAAATTTAACCATTTTCATCTCCCTATTTGAGACACCTTTCTCCTTTGGGTGATTCTCCCTGTGGTCATCACAGTTTTTTAATAAAACTTAAGGGCAGCTAGGTGTAGCAGTGGATAAAGTCCTGGATTCAGGAGGACCTGAGTTCAAATCCAGCCTCAGACACTTGACACTTACCGTGACCCTGGGCAAATCATTTAACCCTCAATGCCCCACAAAAAACGAAAAAAAACCAAAAACAAACAAAAAATACTTTAGGAAACTGTCACACAATCAATTAAATCCATCCCCACTTCAACTTAACCTGAATTGCCTCCTCTCCCCAATTTTTTTCTCACATTTAGTGGAGGAAACAGTATCAGAGAAGATTAATGATTTGTACAATATCATACAGCATCAGAGGCAGGATTTGAACCCACGTTCTCCGTCCACTAATTCTAGCACCCTATTCTTATTGGCATGCTAGCTCTCACAAATTTTCTCCCTCTTTTGGTGTCAGAAAACTAATATCCTCCTACTAATTACAATGTGTCCCAGAACCCCAGATTGTCTTGGCTCTTATGCTACTTCTTGGTTGACTTAGGGCCAGTTTGGTGAGTAGGAGTTAGGGAAAATGGCTTATGGCCTGGGAATCAGTAAGAGAAAAATGAGAGAGATTATAGGTTTTGTGAACCACTGTCCAAGGTTTATATATTTAGAACTGGAAGGGAGCTTAAAGTACTTTTAATTTACAGTTGAGGAACCTGAGGTCAAATGAATTAAGTGATGTATAAGAACACATGGTGGAACCAGTATTCAAACCTAGCTCCTCTGACTCCCATGTCATAGCACTCCCTGCTCATTCTCCTTGCTTTTCCAAACTCTGTGTTTATTTTTCTTCTCTTCACCTTTCCTCCATTCCTGTTCAGTGCCAGGTAATTGTACCTCTTAGCTGACATGGACAGGGGACACTGATCAAAAGCTATTTTTTCTAGCTCTGAGAACCATTGTAATTCAGAAAAAGTTGCAAGGCAGAGTCTCCCTACACCACCTATCTCTGTGAGATTATTCTGCTCTGTTTTGTACCCTGGGAAAGACAAACAAAACCAATTCTGATCTCTGTCTATAGTTCAGCTCTGAAATAACAAAGAGAAAACACATACTAACCAATAAGCTTAGTTAAATGGGAAGAAAATAAAATTTTAAGTTGCCTACTACGTAGTAGGCATCATCCTAAGCACTTTACAAATTTTATCTCATTTGATTCTCACAACATCCCTGGGAGCTAAATGCTATTATTATCCTAATTTACAGT
Organism: Dromiciops gliroides; assembly: GCF_019393635.1. Taxonomy (NCBI): domain Eukaryota; kingdom Metazoa; phylum Chordata; class Mammalia; order Microbiotheria; family Microbiotheriidae; genus Dromiciops; species Dromiciops gliroides. Next base: position 266,793,196 of record NC_057864.1, read on the forward strand.
TGAGGAAAGTGAAGTAAACAGAAGTTAACTGACTTCTTTTGGGGTACATACCTAGTAAGTTTCTGAGGTTGAATTTGAACCTCAGTCTTCCTGAATCTGGGCCTAGATTATATCCACTGTGGCATCAAGCTGTATGCAATATCTATTAAGACTATAATAAGAGGACTATGATTTAAATAAAATTTGATAATATCTTATTAATATGTTGGTTTTATAGATTATCCTCATAAACCACATAGGTTACTAATCTATAAAATAAGTTCAAGGTATGTTTCGGTGAAACATATTCAACATTTTATAAGCCAAGTAAGGGGTATCCTTGGTGAGTAAAACTCCCTCATATATTGACCATTCAAGATAATAAGAGGAAAAAATGAATAACAATAGCTATAAAATAAGAAAAAAATCAACTATAGCAAAATTCAGGGATTGTCTTTAAAGTAACATTAAAAAACATAAAGAAGGAAACTCAGGCAAACAATAGCACTTTAAAGCCATTTCTATAGAAATATCATCTCATTTTATCCTTACAATAAACCTGGGAGGTAGATGCTATTATTATCCCTTTTTATTTATTTATTCATTTATCTATCTATCTATTTTTATATATTTATTTACTTATTTACTTTTTGCAGGGTAATGAGGGTTAAGTGACTTGCCCAGGGTCACACAGCTAGTAAGTGTCAAGTGTCTGAGGTCAAATTTGAACTCAGGTTCTCCTGAATCCAGGGCCGGTGCTTTATCCACTGTGCAACCTATCTGCCCCCTATTATCCGTATTTTACAAATGAGAAAACTGAGACAGATAAAAGTTAAGTGACTTGAACAGATTCACTTAATAAGTATCTCAAGATATCCAGTGCACTATCTGGCTGCCTCTAAAACAATTAGGCTGAGTTTTGGCTTGCCTCGCATACATACACATACACATACACATACACATACACATACACATACACATACACATACACATACACATACACATACACATACACATACACATACACATACACATACACATACATATACACATACTTTTTTACAACCAAATTTCTGACCCGCTTGCCATTTCCTTAAAACCTTGTATGGTTAGGTTATCTGATAAACGGATTTGTGCTAAAACCAATGAGATATCAGGATTGCCTAAAGGAACTGAAAATGTTTAACTTGGAAAGGAATCCTCAAGTATTCCCATGTCATCTGCTTGTCTTCCACCCCAGAGAAAAGAACTAGGAACAAAGGGTGGAAATTGGAGAGGGATGGGTTGAGGCTTGATGTAGCGAATATCGTTCTAATAATTAAAGCAATCCAGAAGTATCTGGCTTGGGAGGTAGTGGGTTCCCTTCACTGAAGGTCTTCAAATGGAAACTGTTTGGATATAGTGTAGAAAAGATTCACAGTCAGGTATGGTTTGGGCTAGGTGGTTTCTTAAGTTTTTTCCAACTCTGAACCTTCTGTGTTCTTGTGAACTGGGGTAAGATGCTAAAAAAATGGGTCCTGAACTTCACTCCTACTGGTCTAGTTCTGTTGACTTTGTTCTGAGGAAAGAAAGTACATTCTCTAGGCCCATGGACCACCCTGCAAATGTGTGCTTTCTGTCATGAGGAGAACCAGAAGAGAGAAGGATCATGTGAAGCCATCACAGCTTTGGACCAACAACTCAAAGTACAAGCTCTCTTAAAGGGGATGAGTGTGAATTTAGTGATCTCATATGACCATATACAAAGGACAACAATAGTATTACTTAGTAAATATAATGCTGGCTAATAGTAAGTTTATGTTCTTCTCCAGGTATTGATAGACAGTGTGACAATGGGTAAAAATATTTAACCTCTTTATACCTTCATTTCCCCAAATGCCAAATGGAAACTATGTAAAATGAGGAATCTGTGCTAGATGACCCCCACTATTTTTCGAGTTTTCTCATTCCAAATCTATGATTATCTTCTCTATCTTCTATATTACCTGCAGTCAGGAAGATCTGAGTTCGCTATTTGGTTTCAGACACTTACTAACTTTTTTCTCTGGGCAATTCACTTGACCTCTGTCTCAGTTTCTTCATCTGTGAAATGGGCATAATAATGCCCCCTGCCTCTCAGGGTTGTTGTGAGGATCAAATAAGATAATACTTATATAAAGCCCTTTGCAAACTTTAAAGCACTATATAAATGCTAACTATTGTTATTATTATTAGTAGTCTTGTAAAGAGAGATTGTAAGGGGCAGCTAGGTGGTGCAGTGCATAAAGCACTGGCCCTGGATTCAGGAGTACCTGAGTTCAAATCCGGCCTTGGACACTTGACACTTACTAGCTGTGTGACCCTGGGCAAATCACTTAACACCCATTCCCCCACAAAAAAGAAAAAGAGAGTTTGTAAAGTGTTAGTGAAGCAGGATAAATTTTAGTTCAGTACCAGAGAATACCAGAATAAATATTGACTTGATACCTGAAGGGAAGGTATAGTTTTGTCTTATAGAAATTTTTCTTCATTCATCTTTAGAAGAAATGAAACATAGATATGTTTAGCTGTTTCTACAAAATGAGAAGCAATGGTTCAAAACATGTTGACTAGAATATGGCCAAGATCAGCGTCCTGAGACATTCTATCAAAGGCCTCTCTTCAAGTTGATATCAATAGAGAACCAACACTATTTAGCTCCAATCATTGAACCATTTCTAAGTCTATTCACTTAACTGTAACTATCCACTGGCCTACTTCTCTCCAAAGGGTTTATCAACATATAATGAAAGACATTGTCAAGAGATTCATTGATTGGCTATAATGATGGCATTCTATTCTCCCACACTAATAATTTTCTCCAACAAAGGTTAGTCTGGAGTGATTTGTTTGTTTTTTTGTGGAGTCCTGTTGGCTTTTATAAATTAATGTTTTCCTTTTGAAAGTTCTCACAAAGCATCATTTTAATAACAGTATAGGGGCTGAACCAGTGTTTTCATTATTATAGGGAACTCTTAGGTGAGGAAGTCTCTACCAGTTTAGGTCAGATTTTTTTCCCCTGCAAATTATAGACTTAGAGAGTTGCCTGAAGCAGTGAGAGGTTAAGTGCTTTGCTTAATGTCACACAGCCAGTATGTAGCAGAGGGACTTGAACTTAGGTGCAACTGCTTCATTTTATAGATGTGGAATCTGAGACTGAAAAATGGCTTCAAGTCTGGGTCTCTAACCACTATTTTGTGCCATTGTTATTGTTGTTCAGTCATTTGTGTCTTACCCTTTGTGACCCCATTTGGGGTTTTCTTGGAAAACATATTGTAGTGATTTGCCATTTCCTTCTCCAGCTCATTTTCCAGATAAGGAAACTGAGGCAAAAAGGGTTAAGCAACTTGTCCAGGATCACACATCTAATTAAATGTCTGAGGTCAGATTTGAACTCAGGTCTTCCTGACTCTAGGCCCTGTGACACCTAATGACCCAGAATATTCCAGACTGTCCCCTTATTGTTGTTGTTGTTGTTGTTAGTCTTTCATTCTCAAAGAAAACCAATGACATCAGGAGGGTGATGTCTTGACTTGGAAATGAATTGGATTTAAGTAAAGCAGAGCCATACAAAGTCATCACCCTCACTCTGTCTTCTATAGTCATTGGAGTCCAGTGGCAAGACATAGGAGATGAGTGGGAGACCTTGGCCTTTTTAAGCGAAGGTATTTCCCAGGTTCCAGTTTGTCTGAGGTAATACCCATTCAGTAGTTAAAGGCTAGGTAGTTCTCTTGGATTATTGTATTGCTGAGAATAGCTAAATCATGCACAGCTGATCATCCTATGATATTGATGTTACTTTGTACACAGTACATTTCACTTTGTATCAGCTCATGTAAGTCTTTCCAGGTTTTTCCGAGGGTATCATGCTAATCATTTCTTATAACACAATAATATTCCATCATAATCATATACCACAATTTGTCTAGCCATTCCCCAATTGATGGTCATACCCTCAATTTCCAATTCTTTGCCACCAGGAAAGAGCTGCTGTAAATATTTTTGTACTTATAGTTCTTTTCCTTTAAAAAAATCTCTTTGGATATAGACCTAGTAGTGGTATTGCTGGTCAGAGTATGTATGGTTTTATAGCCCTTTGGGCATAGTTCCAGATTATTCTTCAGGAGGGTTGAATCAGTTCACAACTCCATCAACAATGCATTAATGTATCATTTCCTCTATATTCCCTCCAATATTTGTCATTTTCCTCTTCTGTACTATTGGCCAATCTAAGAGATATAAGGTAGTACCTCAGAATTGTTTCGATTTGCATATCTCCAATTGATAGTAAGATAGGACTTTTTTTCAGATGATTATAGATAGTTTTGATTACTTCATCTGAAAATTGTTCTTTTCTTTTTATCATTTATCATTTGGGGAATGACTTGTATTCAAAGAAACTTGCTTCAATTTTTTTTTCACAATTACTATTGCTAATTGTATTTCCCTCCATCCTCCTCCCCTGTTTAATCTATTTTCTCTTTCCTTTCACCCTGTCCCTCCTCAAAAGTGTTTTGCTTCTGACTACCCCCTCCGTCAATCTGCTCTCCCTTCTTTCACACCACCCCCTTCTGTATTATCCCCTTTCCCTCCTACTTTACTACAGGGTAAGACCGATTTCTATACCCGATTGAGTGTGTACATTATTTTTTCATTGAGCCAGTTCTTCTGAGAGTAAGTTTTCAAGTAGGGTTTAGATGTGTAGGAATTAGACATGTAGATGAAAGAGAAATTTATGATGACACCGTAGTTTTGAAAATAAGTTTCTTGAGGGAGGAGACTGTTAATGTTTTTGTCTTTTTATTTTCAGTGCCCAATACAATGCCTGATATATACTTAATGCTTAATAAGTGTTTGTTGGATTGAATTGAATTGACCTGAGTAGAATAGAATAGAATAGAATAGAATAGAATAGAATAGAATAGAATAGAATAGAATAGAATAGAATAGAATAGAATAGAATAGGAGTAGAATAGAATAGACCAAGGTTGGAGTAACAATTTCTGACATTATGTGTCCCACCATCTCCTTTTGACAGTGGGGTTCAGTAGAGACTAATTGCTTTTGTTTTCTATATTATCTATAGTATGGGAGAAACCCCTTGTAGTATGAAAGATTTGCATACATATGTAAATTTGAAGATGCATCTCAATAGACAATCCTAGTGATATTCAGAGGTAGCTTTTCCTAACAAAAATGAAAGTTATATGGAGCTTGGATATTGTGAAACATTATACACGAAGGAGACTGGAATTTCCAGGTAGATGGCATTTTAAGATAAGTAAGTGAAGAATAAAGTAAGGTAGAGGGACCTATTTGATGGAATTTCTAAATTCTAAACTCCATTCTAACGGACACCATTCCTTATACCAATTTATCACTTAAAATACAGTGAGGATATGATCAAGAATTATCTATCATGATCAATCTGTAATCATGCATGATGCAGTCAACAAATTCTTAACAAGATATTGGCCATTTGTGGATTTGGCATTACTAAGGGAAAGCCTTTTGCCAATTAATTATAGTAGATAATCATGCTGGAAATGAAAAAAATATGCAAATATAATAATCAATGTTAAGCTTCTTGGTGGCATTTTCATCTATGTATCTGCCTTCCTTGTTGGCCACCACCTAGCAGGCTATTTTTCACATAGTAAGTGATAAATAAATGTTTGCTTAATTGAATTAAATCCTCATGTTATAGCAATGATTCTATTTTATGATAGAACCAGTTAAATATTTACCATCATACTCCTTCCTGTGTTCAGGTTCTACCAGTGAGCTTTGCCAAGTCACTTCATTTCTCTTTTGAGTGGAGAAAATAAAATCTTCTGATAATACCAAACTTGCAAGGTTGTGTTGAGGATCAAATGAGATGATATACATGAATTCCCTTTTTGAACTATAAAGAGCTATTCAGATGTAAGGTACCATTCTGGAAGAGATCCAGGGGGAGGAGGGAATTGACATGATTCTTTTTGAGTGAAAGATAATGAGTCCTTAGGTTTTATTGCTTGTTGGCTAGTCACTCAGTATGTTGGTTTGTTTTCTGTGAATCAGCATAATCAAGGGAACAAGTATAGAGTGGGAAGTTCAGATAATTAAGCCTTTCTCCCCCTGTAATTTTAGCTGAAGCTTTGGTTTAATTTTTGCTTTGGACAAAGAATGCATCTTGTTGCTCACATTTTCTACTTCTCATTTGGAATTCCTAGCCTCCAGGTAGCTGACACAACTTTTACTAATCAAGATTATTCCTACCAAGAAATTTATACATTTCCTCCAGATTAGTTAACAGTCAAGCCTTGAGGGGGAAAATAACCTGGAAAGATAATCCTTAGTTCTCCAGATCTTGTAATTTCTGAGAAAGATGAGACATGCCTGGCAAATACATAGGCATGCAGAAAGAAAACTCACCAGAACAGAACAAACAAAACAAAACCCCAAACATAATATGGTGTTTTGTTCTGAGAATTTTAAGGATTTTTCATAGAACTTTAAAAAATTAATCAACATTTTTATTTAAAGTTTTGAGTTCCAAATTCTATTCTACCTTTCCTCCCTACCTCCCTGCCCCTGAATCTCCCAGCTTCCCAGAGATGGTAAGCCATCAGATATGGGTCATACATGTGGACTTATGTAAAATATTACAATATTAGTAATTTTGTATATGAAGACTTGAATAAAAGAAAAAAGTGAAAAAAAAACAAAGTAAAAATTATCATGCTTCAGTCTTTGTTCAATCAATATCAATTCATTCTTTGAAGGTGAATGCTTCATCATTAGTCCTTTGGGATTGTCTTGGTTTGTAGTGCTGAAAATAGTTGTCATTCACAGTTCTTCCTCAAACAATATTGCTGTCACTGTGCACAATGTGCTCCTGGTTTTACTTACTCTACTGGATATCAGTTCATAAAAGTTTCTTATAGCACAATAATATTTCATTACAATCATTCCCCCATTGATGGGTATCCCTTTGATTTCCAATTTTTAGCCACCACTAAAAGAGCTTCTATAAATATTTTTGTACAAATAGGTCTTTTTCTCTTTTGGGGGGATATCTTTGGGACACAAACCTAGCAGTGGTGTTGCTGGATTAAAGGGGTATGCACAGTTCTATAGCCCTTCAGGCATAATTCTAAATTGTTCTCCAGAATGGTTGGATTAATTCATAATTCAACCAACAGTAGATTAAGATCCCAGTTTTCCAATATTCACTGCAACATCCAACATTTACCTTTTTTTGTTATAATAGCCACTTTGATAGGTGTAAGGTGGTGCCTCAGAGTTGTTTTAATTTGCATTTATTTGATCAATAGTGATCCAGAACATTTTTCATAAAACTATAGATAGCTTTGATTTCTTTGTCTGAAAACTGCCGGTTCATATCCTTTAACCATTTATCAATTGGGGAATGACTTGTATTTTCATAAATTTGACTCAGTTCTCTCTATATTTGAGAAATTAGGCCTTTATCAGAGATACTTATTGCAAAAATTCTTTCTCAGTTTTCTGCTTTCCTTATAATTTTGCTTACAATAATTTTCTTTGTGCAAATTTTAAAAATTTTATATAATCAAAATTGTCTCTTTTACATTTTGTAATGCTCTGTACATCTTCTTGGTCCTAAATTCTTCCATGTCCATAAATCTGACAAATGGACTATTCCCTGCTCTCAATTTGCTTACAGTATCACCCTTTATGTGTAAATCATGTACCCATTTGGACCTTACTTTAGTATGTGTTGTTAGGTGTTTATGTATACCAAGTTTCTGCCACACTGTTTTCCCAGCAGTTTTTGTCAAAATATGAATTTTTTCCAAAAGCTTGGATTTTGGGGTTTATCCTATGATATTTACTATAGTGATTAACTATTAGTTTAATTAGGAATTATTCTATTTCACTGATCCACCACTCTGTTTCATAGCCAGTACCAGATTATTTTGATTATTACTGTTTATAATACACTTTGAGATCTGGTACTGCTAAATCACCTTCTTTTGCATTTTTCCTCCATTGATTCCCTTAATATCTTTGAACTTTTGTTCTTCCAGATGAATTTTGTTATTTTTTCTAGTTCTATAATTTTTTTTTGGATAGTTTGATTGGTATGGCCCTAAATAAATAGATTAATTTGGGTAGGATTGTCATTTTTATTATATGGGCTCAGTCTACCCATGAAAAATTGATATTTTTCCAATTGTTTAGATCTGACTTTATTTGTGTGAAAAAAGTTTTATAGCTATGTTCATGTAGTTCTTAGGTTTGTCTTGGCAGGTAGACTCCCAAGTATTTTATATTTTATACAGTTGTTTTTTGTTTTTTTTGTTTTTTTTTTTGTTTTTTTTTTAGTGAGGCAATTGGGGTTAAGTGACTTTCCCAGAGTCACACAGCTAGTAAGTGTTAAGTGTCTGAGGCTGGATTTGAACTCAGGTACTCCTGACTACAGGGCTGGTGCTCTATCCACTACGCCACCTAGCTGCCCCATACAGTTATTTTAAATGGAATTTTTCTTTCCATCTGTTGCTACTATACTTTGTTGGTAATATATAGAAATGCTGAAGATTTATGTGGGTTTATATTGTATCCTGCAGCTTTGCTAGAGTTGTTAATAATTTCAAGTAATATTTGAGTTGATCATCTAGGTTTCTCTAACTATAACATCATATCATATACAAAGAGTCAGTTCTGTTTCATCATTGCTTATTCTAATTCCTGTAATTCTTATGTTTTCCTTTCTTGTTTCATATTTTATCCTTTTCTGTTTCTAGTGAGTCTTATATTTGGAGGTAAAATTTTTTATTCTGCTCTGAACTTTTAATCAGAAATGTTCGAAAGTTTTCTATTTCATTAAATATGGATTTTCCCCCCTATATTCAGTTTTGTTGGGTAGGTGATTCTTGGTTGTAAACCTAATTCCTTTGCTTTCCAGTATATCATATTTTATTTCCACTAGTTCTTTCATGTAGATGCTGTCAAATCCTGTGTTATTGTGACTGTAAGTGCCATAACATTTGAATTGTTTCTTTTAGGCTGCTTGAAATATTTTTCCTTGACCTGTGAGCTCTGGAATTTGGCTATGATGTTTCTGGGAGTTTTCGTTTTGGGATCTTTTTCAGGCAGTGATTGGTGGATTCTTTCAATTTCTATTTTCTGGTTTTAATATATCAGGGCAGGTTTCTTTGATAATTTCTTTAAAAATATTGTCTAGGCTTTTTATTTATTTTTTTGATCATGGCTTTCAGGCAGCTCAATAATTCTTATATTATTTCTCCTGTATCTATTTTCTAGTTTAGTTGTTTTTCCAATGAGAAATTTCACATCTTCTATTTTTTAAAAAGTCTTTTGATTTTGTTTTATTGTATCTTGAGATCTCATAAAGTCATTAGTTTCCATTTGTTCACTTCTAATTTTTAAGGAATTATTTTCTTCAGTTGCCTTTTGAACTTCCTTTTCCATTAGACTAATTCTGTTTTTTAGGGATCTTTTTTTCCCTTGGTAAATTTTTTGTATATATTTTCTGATGCTATTGACTTTTATTTTCATGATTCTCTTGTATTACTCTCATTTTCCCCCCTAATTTTTCTTCTACCTCTCTAATTTGCTTTTTAAAGTCTTTTTAATCTCTTCCAGGAATTCTTTTGGGGCCTTAGATAAGATTACATTTTTCTTTGAAAAATAGTGCCATTTTGGCACTATTATATTTCTCTAAGTTTATGCCTTGATCTTCCATATCACTATAGTAACTCTTTATAGTCAGGCTTTTATTTTTTTTGGTTTTTGAGTCCTTTTTATGCCTTTTTTTGTGACTTGGTATTTTTTGGTGAGAGTTTGGTTCTAGCCCTATACTGTCCCAAGCTTTTGCGCTTGGGCTCTGTGTCTTGCTGGTAGCTTTCACTGGGCTGTAGGGCTTAGCTGCTAACTTTTTCTGTAGGGTAAACTTCCCTTCTGGCTTGTATTGGGGGTGGGTTTTCTTCTCGATTGGCCTCCTTTGGGTGTGGGGTTTAACTGCTGGCCTTCTCCAGGGGTGGGGCCTTGCTATTGGTTTGTTATAGTAAAAATGTCTTTCTGGTAGACTGGCCTTGGAGGAGGGATTTTTCTTATTGCAAGTCTGCCTCAGAGGTCCTGCCCTAATTCTAGGTTGCTATGTTTATAAGGCCTCTCTGTTAGTAGGCCCATAGCAGTAATTTTGTTACAAATCTGCCCAAAGTTTGGGGCCACCTTCTGTGGGTTGCTATAGAAACAGAGTCTCTGTTGGTAGGCCCCAGGGGTGGGATCTTGCTGTTGGTCAGCCTCTGGCTAGGGCCTCATTCCTGTTCAACAGTGGGGTCAAGGCCTCCCTGGTGGTCTATGCTATGGGTGGGGTCATTGGGGTGGATTGCCCCAGGCTCAGGATTGCTGTAGCCCACTGCTATAAGGCTGGTTGCTGTTGCTGCTGCCCTTGGACCTCACTCCTTTCTTACCCAGATAAGACAGAACTTTCTTGCCAGGATGGGAAGTTGCTTCCCTGCTCTTGGAACAATTCTGAGGAGATTTTCTAATGGTTTGGAGGGGAAATTTGGGAGGGCTATAGAGGGTGTCTTTCTCATTGACCATCTTGACAAAATCCACTATCTAGGAGGTTCTTAATAAAAGATTCCAAGGTTAGGAAATCCCACACATTGTTTTAGAAACTTTATTCACTCACTCATTCATTCATTTAAAAACCTTTTTTCTTTAATAAGGGAGCTCTTGGTGAATGACCTCAATTTTTTTTTCAGTGAAATATGAGGAAAGTTTCTCTTCTGAGAGGTTGGGGGAGCAAGATGCATGGTAGGCCAGAGCAAGGATTAAAAAAAAAAACTATTTGAAAGAATTACTTTGGTGAGATAATGAATTAATTAGGGAGATGTAAAATGATTCCCTTGCAGGAGTGAAGCCCCAGTTAAGGTGATATAACATAAATTAATTCATTATCTCAGGATGTCGTGTTAGAAACAGTAAGGAGCCTAATGTCATCAAGTACTCAGGGCAGAGGGTACAATGTGTAAGAAAACTGCAAAGGCAAAAAGCGGTAAGCTTATGAAAGTCATTGAATGATAAATAGATGCTTTAAATTTGATATTGGAGATTATAGGAAGCCACTGGGATTTATGGAATGAAGGAGGTGGTGGTGACATTTTTAGACTTGTGTGTTAGAAAGATCAATTTGATAGCTAAGTGGAAGATGGATTGGATTGGGGACAGACAGAGAGGAACCAGAAGGTTACTGCAAGAGTCCATGTTTGAGTTAATGAGGAACAGTCCCATAATGCTGTCAATGTCAAAGAGAAAAGGGGAAATGTATAAGCGGGACCTGACAATAGATTGGATATGGGAGGGATGAGAGTGAGGAGTCCACCTCACTTATGAATCTTGGGGACTGGGACAATGGTGGTTCCCTCAAAAGTAACAGTAAAATTAAAAATATTGGAGGGCTTGGGGGGAAATAATGAGTTCAGTTTTGGACATATTAAATTTTAGACTTTCAGTAAAAATTTAGAGGTATAAGAATGAAGCTCATGAGAGAAGTTAGGGATGGTTAATTAAGTAGATCTGGGTATTATTGTCATAAAGTTCAATATTAAATTGATTGGAGCTGATAAAATAATTGAGATAATAAAGATGGAGAAGGTGGTCCAGGACAGAGCCTTCAGGGACACCTAGAGGTAATGGGCATGACCTGGACAATGAGCCTATAAGTACACTGAAAAAGAATGATCACAGAAAATTTGAGAACCACAAGAACACATTGTCATGAAATCCCAGAGAAGAGAAAGTAGTCATGAGAAGAGGGTGAGCAACAGTGTTGAATTTTTTAGAGAGATCAAGAAAAATGAGGATTGAGAAAAGGTTATTTGATGTGGTGATTAAGAGATCATTGTTAACTTGGAGTCTTTTCTTTTGAATGATGAGGTAGGAAAGTCAGATTCCAGTCAATACTGTTTTGTGATTTTCTACATCTTTATTCAGTAGGACATGCATAGAAATTGTGAAGAAAATAATGGGTTTTGTAATGCCTAAAGGCCCCAGCTGAGTGGATTGATTGGATTGACTTACTTTGCTGATTAACTCATTTAAAGTTAATTCAATTAAAACCACACCTGCCTGGCCCTCAAGAGGGTGTGTTCTCAGAGGGTGTGAACTCTGAACTCAACTGGGGACCACCCTCAAGTCCAGTGACCCAATGGATTTGGGTGATGCTAGCCAATGAGCTTGTGGCAGTGTGTAAGGACCCCTCTCCTCCGGATGCAGAGAAAGCTTCCATTTGCAGTTTGTCTCTCAGACAGGATCATGGTGGTGGTGGAGGACTTGGAGGAAAAATCAGGCCAGGCTAGACTCTAGGCTAGATAGGCCTTTTCTTAACTTTCTGACCCAGGTGCTCTATTTTTACTAATACTTGATATAATAAATGCTTAATGCCCCCAAACTGGTGCTAAAGCTTCTAATTTATAAGTAACAAATTTATTAGAAACTCCAGCTAATTTTCCCCAAACTTGGGACAGAAATAAGGCGACAACACATTTAATTTTACATGTGACAAATTGAAGGCAGTGGATGTTGGGGTTGATACAAGGCTGAGGGCTTAACAGGTCACAATCAGTAATACAAAAAGGGGGCAAGAGACTCAAGAGAAAAGGGTAGTATAGCTTTGAACTAATTCACCAAGGGGTCAAGATGGAGAAATGAAGACAGTGTAGACAGTTCAAGGATGATATTCGGGAAAATAATTGAGTAGTAGATGGACTGGAAAATGTGTTGAGGACAAAGGTTTTAGATTGCTAGACAGAGAAGTGGGATGATAACAGATTATGATCAGACCAGAGAATTTCAGAGATCATGATCATGGAGGTGGAACACTTGTATCTACAAGTACAAGCAACAAAATTAAAAGCATGACCATCTATTTGTGTTACTGAGTTGGGGTAGTGGAGCAAGTCATGGGAAATTAATAAGCTAAGAAACAAGGATGTTAGAGAATTTGAAGAAGTATCACTATACATGTTGAGTTTCCCTAATATGAAGGCAGGGGAGGAGAGGACTTTGAGCCAATGTTGATCACTTAATAAAAGAGATGGTATTGGAAGTAGGCAGATAAAGTTACAGAATCTTCATTGGGTGGTAAATATGATTGAGTGAACCTCAGAGATAGGGAGTTTACTGATTGATGGAGAGGGAGAGCCTGGAAATAGCAATGGGGAGTAAGTTGTAATCCAATTCCCCTTCTCTCCACCAATGAGACAGAGATATATGAGTGAAAGTATAAGCAGTGTTGGAAAGGATAACTAGGGAAATTATATCTTCAGGAAGGAATCCATGTTTTAGTGAGTGTGAGAACATAGAATGAGCAGGGAAAGAAAGAAGGTTTACAATTAAAACATGTTTATTACCTATGAAGCAGGTATTCCAGAGAGAACAATGGAAAGAGTGGGTAGCTTTAGAATGTTGGGGGGAGGTGGTTTGAATGGAGTAATAATAAGGGACAATGCTAATGGGGGGTGGAGAATGGGGTTTCATTAATGATAGCTAGGGGTTTAGCATCACTAGTATGGGGAGAGTATGATGCAAAGGGAGTTTATTAGTCATTGAGGAATGAGTTTAGGTAAGTTATCAATATCCCTTTGGGTTTGGACTTAGAATAGAAATCTCTTAGGAATATTAAGTAGCAATGGAAAGGGTAGTGAGGGAAGTACCTGCCCAGCAGGAAGCCCAGGTAGGGAACTGATGGAGGGAGTTTCTTTCTTATTTGGTGCCAAGCTTAGTCATCATAATTATACATTCCATTTACCTTTTACCATGTCTTGGGAGAGATCATTAAGACACAGTTCTTGGGAATTTACATTTTAATAGGAAACTGTGGAATCCATTTCCAGAGAGTAATGTTCATTTCTGTTATAAAGTTGTTTATTTTACATCACAGGGAGCTGGTAGTAATCATTAATTGATCATAAATTGTCATAGGATTATAAGTCTAAAGAGCTAGAAGGTATTTCAGAGACCATCTGATTTAACTCCATTATTTTCCAGTTGAAGAAACTGAGGCCCATGGAGTTTAATCATCTTGTTCAAGTTCATATAGGTAGTGAGCATCAGAGGTAAGAATTGAACCCAGGTTGAAATCCAGGTTTTCCTTTTCAAGGGATTCTTAGTAAGGTGGGAAGGCCAAGAACAAACAGAATGAGCTAAATAAGGGCAAATTCAAGGTAGTATAGTCAGTTCAGTGCTGTTAATGAACAACAATACCTGAAGAATCAGAGTAGGGAACTCCGGATATATGCACTCCAGTAGCATTTTGTATGGCTTAATAGAAATTTCATAGAACTTGTCCAAGCATGTTGATATCAAATGATGTGACCAGGGTTGCTGAACCAGAGTGGAATTTGAACCTATGTTTTCCAGATAGCAATCTGTCCTCTATATCAGGTTGCTTCTGTTATACATGTTATAGATATGTAAAAAACTCTTACATCTCTGAGATAACTTTTAAATAACTTAGCAAAGTAGTGCCAGTCTTCTGACTTGGAGTTATTTTGACTTCTTTGTACAATACATAATATTCTATTCTGGATAGATTTATGAAACTATTAATAAATCAACAAGTATTTATTAAGTAGTTATTATGTGACAGGCACTGTACTAGGGATTGAAATTATAAAAGCAAAATTATTCCTTATCTCAAGGAGTTTGCTAGCTAGAATATTAGTTGGAATAGACAATATGTAAACCTATAGACATGCACAAATATACAAAGTAGACATAAAGTGATTTTCAAAAAAGGCACAAGCAGCTGAGGGGTGAGGCAGAATAGAAAAAAAAAACTCATGTAGAAGATGATACTTGATATGAGCTTTGAGAGAAACCAGGGATCATGGTAGATAAAAGTAAGGAGTTGGTATATTCCTATATGGGAGAGGGAGACAGGAATACAAAAGCATGGAGTTAGGAGATGGAGTGTCATGTATAAGAAAGAATGAAAAGATGTTTGGCTGGACTGCAGAGTATGAGACAAGGGATAATTTTAGTAAGCTCTGAAAGTTGAGTTAAGGTTAGCTTATGAAGGGCTTTAAGTAACAAATATGTGAATTTATATTTGGTCTTGGTGGTAATAGTGATCCGCTGGCATTTACTATGAAGGGAAGTGACATGGTCATATCTGTTTTTAGGGATAATCCATATGGCAATTATGTGAAGGACAGATTGGAGTGACACTTGAAGCAAGGAAACCAATGAGGAGACGATTTCCATGGTTCAGAAGGGAAATTATAATGCTCTTAAGTTATGAGGAGTGGCCATGTGAATGTAGAGAAGGGGACAGATGTGAGAGATGCTGTGGAATAGAAATGACAAGATATGGCAACTGAATGGGTATGTTGGGTGAGTGAGCTAGAGAAATTGAGAATGACACTGAGGTTGGAAATTTACATTACCAAAAAGATGGTGATGCCCCTGAAAGAAATAGTGGAGTTCAGAAAAGGGATAGAGTTGGGGACAGGGAAAGATAATGAATGATTTTTTTACATGATGAGTCTGAGATGTTTATGGCAAAGCTTCTTAAACTGTGGCTCACAACCCTATATGGGATCACATAACTGAATATGGGGGTTGTGAAAAATTTGACAACAGTAAAAGGTTATATATTATTTTATACACCTATATATTGGGTCCATGTAAAAATTTCTCTGCCAAAAAGAGGTCACAAGTGGAAAAAAGTTTAAGAAGGCTTGGTTTATGAAATACAGGTTAAAATGTCCAATATCCAGATGGTGACATGGAAGTATAGCTCAGAAAAGACACTAGGGCTAAAAATACAGTTTTAGGAGTTATCACCATAAAGCTGATAGTTGAATTCATGGGATCTGATGAGCCAATATGAGAGAGAAAGAATAAAGATGCTTCAAGACAGTGTCTATTGAGGGATCCTGTTATGGATAATGAACCAGTAAAGGAGACTAAGGTGTAATAGGGGAGTTAGAAGGGAATCTGAAAGAAAATGGTTATGAATTACTAGAGAAGAGTGTCTAGGAGGGGAAGGTAGTTTACGTATTAAATAGTGAAGAGGGGTCAAGAAGAATGAAAAAAGATCATCTAATTTGAAAATTAAGAAATCACTGGTCACTTTGGAAATGACAGTTTTGAGTTGATTTGATTTGAGTCATTAGGTAAAAAGGAAGATTGTAGAGGGTTTAGAAGAGAATAAGAGGAGAGGAATGAAAGTAAATGAGTGTGGATAAAGGAATTTAGTTGAGAAAAGGAGAAATATATGGAGATAGCATTTTTTAAAAGGACAGAGAGGTGGAAATGTTTGTAAATAGTAAAAATAACCAGTAGATTATAAGCAAGAGAAGGGAGAAATTTTTTGGAGTTCATGTTAGGGGACAAGATAAAGGATACATTAGAAAGTTTGGATTTGCCTAGAAGAGGGTCCTGTTAGAATGAAAGAGGCTTTAGAAGTAATCTAGTCTAACCTTTCAATTTACTGATTAGGATAATCAGACTTAGAAAAGGGAAGTGTTTTACCCAAAGCCAAACAATTGCTTCATGTTGGAGCTAGGGCTAGAGACTGAGTCTATTTTGTATGTTTTAAGATTGATATGTTCTATCTGCATGATACCAAAACAATATGGTAAAAAGTGAAGAATTATTAATTGGTTCTGCAAAAAGGGTTGATTCTCCTCCACCAACATGATTAATTACTGTGTAGACATGCCTTCATTTTTATTATCAATGGCAAAATTGAATGGGACAGGAAAAAATAAATTGGTGGATACCATCTACACAGGCCAAAGACAATGGAGTTATGGAAACATCAGTCCTACTATGGTTATTTAATAACAGCCTACATCTTTGTATCTTGGGTTCTCTGTGAAAATGAGTCTGTTCAAACAGGTAGCCATACATGTAGAAACTGAATTCTGATTCACTTCCTGGGTAAAAATTCTGATGATGTACATGGTGCTGACTGCATCAGGTAAGACCACATTCCTAGGTATGTGTCACTACTCTTCTATTTTATCTCAAATCCCTTTGGGTTTGTACTGGTGCTGTGGTTCCTCCTGCTGATTGCTATTGAGCATTGGCTTTGGAGTTAGAGATCCTAGTTTCGATTCCAACCTTGGACACAGGCTATCTATGTGACTTTCAGCAAGTTTTTTACCTACCCAGGGCTTCAGTTTTCTCATTTGCAAAATGAGTATTTGGACCAAATGACCTTTGAGGTCTTTGTTTTCTTTTTGTTCTTAATGGATAATCCTGTGATCACAGGGGACTTTAACATACTGGGTTATTTTTTTGTCACAAGGGCACTGGGGATATTGGGTCAGTTCTGTGCTTTTCTTGAAGTTCAAGACAATGTTGTTTTTTAGGCTTGGAGAGTCTAGGGACTGCTCACCTTCATGATACTAGAATCTCTGGACAGGACTAGAGGAAGAAGAAAGAGGATCAATCCTCTCTCTTCAAATAAACATTTTTATTTAAAGTTTTAAGTTCCAAATTCTATCTCTCCTTCCTTCCCTCCCCACCCCTGTCCCTGAGGCAATAAGAAGTCAGATATAGGTTATACATGTGCAATTAAGTAAAACAATACCATATTAGTCATTTTGAATATGAACTCTAATAAAAGAAAGAAAATGAAAGAAAGTAAAAAAACAGCATGCTTCAGTCTGTGTTCAGTCAATATCAGTTCCTTCTTTGGAGGTGGATAGTATGCTTCATCATTAGTCCTTTAGGATTGTCTAAGTATAAAATCATATCATCTGCAAAGGATGATAGTTCTGTTTCCTCATTGCCTGGTCTAATTCCTTCAATTTCTTTTCCTCATCTTATTGCTAAAGCTAACATTGAATAAAACTTCTCTAACTCTTCCAGACCACACTGGTTCCTCCCTGAATCAATCCCCCCAAAAGTTCTAGAGCAGAGACTGTGCTATATAATTGATCATTTAGATATGTTAAATGTTATATTAAATGTCTTTTATTTTCCTCTGATTCTTTAATTTGTATTAGTCATGTTCCCAACTAAAATGTAGGCTTCTTGAGAACAGGAGTCAGTGTTTTTTAGTGAAAAGACCATTTGTTGCAGATAGGAGATATGTGTTGTTTAAAAAGCTTTTAGAGACATAGCTTTTGAGTGTGTGAGGGCCAAAATTTGATATACAGAGCATTATTTGGGTGATTAGCCTTAATATTGGGGTCCCAAAATATGAGGGACCCTTTTAGGTTCACCCTCCCCTCTGAACTGCCCTTTTTAGATATTTCTCTCAGGCCAATAAAAAGGAGCCTCCAAGCTTTAGTTCACAAAAGGATCACATTTTATTACTTGGGAATTAATTAAACAATAAAGGTGAAATTAATAAAAATCAAAGATAAGGAAATAGGAAAATAGAAATACAGATAAATGCTCTTAACTCTAAACTTAACCTATGCAACCCCAGATCATTTCCAATTAAACTAGTTCAAAGGAATTTAGGGTATTCTGTAATTAACTCACCAACACCTGGACAGTCTGAGAGCAAGAGAATGCACCACCACCAGAAGGGCAGAAGACCGAGAGCCCATTCCGGAAGACCCTAGTGTTCTGGAAACAGCCTAGCATCCCAGAAGAACCCTCTGCCTTCCTTCAGGGAGCGTTCAATCTTTCCTCCCCCAAAAGGGGAGGTCCTTCAAAAACTGCCTATGGAGAGTTCTCCTTCTGAGCTCAGTAGCATATGCAATAATTTTTACCACATTCCCTCCCTTTGTTTCTTTGGGAAGCACGTATGGGTTTGCTCAATGAAACAGCCCAAAATAACAGAATATAATACCCTATGCTAGCAAACAATATGTTAATATCAATATAGAAAAGGGAGAGAGGAAAGTTTTGTCAAGAGGGGCGGTCCCTCATGAATATGGTGCTTTGTACTGGCCTACAGAGGGAGAGCCTCTGCAGAGAGTACATGTTACAGATGGTGAAGATAATAACAGAAGGGAAAAAAAAAAACCCAAGAAAACAAAACTGTTCATTTAAAGTCTCTGAGCTCTTGTCTTCTTGGAGTGGTAAGATGTCATTAGGAGAAAACTGGACTCTTGTCTCTGGTCTGGAAAGCTGGACTCTGGTCTGGAAAGCTGGATTCACTTCTTTAGCTGTTAAACTGCTGGATTTTTACTAATCCTTAGCATAGCATTGTCAATGATCAAATTAAACAGTGAAAGTTCTTCAAAATATAACTCATACTCAAACTCGATATATATATGTATATATATATATGTGTATATATATATAATATTCCATTCCATTCCCCTCCTTTATATAATACAGGGTTGAGGTAATTACGCAATCTATAACACTTCTTACCACCATGTGTCTGGATCAAAGACAAATTTACTAATGTTTTCATGATACCTGAAAATGTTATGGAAAGGTTACCATACCATATCTCATGGTTCTGAGACATCCAGCAATTGTGCTAGGCCACAGGTGTATGGATTCTGACCATGCCATCAGGCTGAGTGAAAGAAAAAGAAAACTTTTAGGAGGGAAAGAGGAAGAAACTAGACTGTGTCCAGAAATTGTGGTCTACATAGTCACCGTCATAAGCAAACCATGGACTTATGTATACCCGTCTCTCCTCCTATTGTACATATATTCTCTCCATGGCCTGCATCAAGCTCAATGTAAGAGCAGTTAGTTTCTGAAATGATAAGTTCCCATAATTTATAAATCTCATATTAATTTCACCAAAGACAGTATGATGGTAAAAATGCATGTTATGCTGCATAACTGAGGATATACTTGTAATATCTACAATAATTCCAAACCATACTCAGAGTATAATGACATATAAATTATAAATTAATGTAAATAGCTTATAATTTTAGACATTATTACATAATCTCCTTTGAGCAAGTAAACACATCATCTTGTACATGAGTTCTCTATCTAGTATGACAATAACAGATACTTAAAAGTGATAATCAATTTATCAAAAAGAAATAAAACTTCAATCAGCAAGACTCAATATTCAATATATTCATTAATAAATCAAGCCATAGGCTTCAATAACCTTAAAAAAAACCCCATAATCCCATAAACAAAACTCATTAAACCCATGGTTCTCTCAAAAAAAAAAAAGAATTGTGATAACTTTTGAGGCCCAGTGGCCCCACAGCATATACTTAAAATGTCTTTGAAAAGTCACTTAGTTTACAAAATTGAGTTAAAAAGAAACAAAAGTCAAAAACAAAACAAAGCAAAAAAGGCAAAAGGTTTGCTAAGCACCCTTTTGTGCTCATGAGGAAACTTAAAGATGTGGTGAATTCCAGACCTTTCCAATGCCTTTCAAAAACAAAACAAAACAAAAAAGATGGTTTCAAGGAACAAAAGGGGTAGGGGAGATTGAGGTAGGCCAGAAAACAAGGCCATGTGCTTCAGTGGTTTACCTGTAGAAGGAAAAGCTTGTTAAAGTTAAATTATCATGCTGCTAGAATTTGGGGTATACTGAATCATTTTAACTGGTTCCCTAATTCTCTGCATGCCAAAGTGGCAGGGGTTTCTGAATTGTCACTGATTTTTCTAATGCTGTCATAATGTTCTCTATGGTAGAAAATGTGGAGTTCTTTAGCATCGGCTTTGTCTGTGCCATGGATTTGACATAGGGGCTTATTCAACTGATGGATGATTACATTAGCAAAAGCTACCATCCTATTGCTACCCCACATACCAGGTTGTCTCAATTCAGCAAAATATTCTTCAAAAGGAGAGTCATTCACTCTAAAAGGCTCAAATCAGTTCTATGCATAAGCATATAAGCAGTAGTTTCTTGTCTGTATCTGAGATGATTTCTAGGGTAGTCTTCATCTGACCCCCCAGGGCCCTAAAAGGCAATTTCCATCTCCCAATACTTTAGGAAGACTGAGTCAAAAAGCATGTAACTGATCAGTAGGATTATCAAATGGGAACTGTCTATAGTCCCTGGGCTCTGTTAGGGTTCTTTGTTCTTTAACAGGTGCTATTGTTAGGATTTTTTGCTCTTTAGCGTCTACTTGAGCCCTATTTGAAATTTCTTTACCTATAAATGGTGCAGGCTTTACATGAGAACAATGAATCCAAGATTCTTTTTCTCCAATTTTAATAGCAGTAGGAGTTGTCAATAATACCTGAAAAGGTCCCTCCCAAGCTCCGGAAGCAGCCTAGCATCCCAGAAGAATCCTCCACCTCCCTTCAGGGAGCGTTCAATCTTTCCTCCTCCAAAAAGGGAGGTCCTTCAAAAACTGCCTATGGAGAGTTCTCCTTCTGAGCTCAGTAGCATATGTAATAATTTTTAGCACAGGTGATTTAATAATTTTATTAATAATATCAGCATTTTTAAATACAGGATGGTCATTTGGCGGCTTCTCTCTTTTAGACCAAAGATAATTATGGTGGTGGGCTCATGGTTCATGCATTTTTTTTAAAGAGGAGTGTTCAAAAGGATGGCAATCAATTCTGATTAGTTCACAATTAATGAGAGAGACCTGAACTATGATTATGTTATCTACTTCAAAATTCCCCCAGTCTTGGGCAATTGATTCATAGAATTTATGCCTCAGCTGAGCCTGAGCAGAACACAATTGGCTGCCCCATCTGTGTGGGGTTTAGGTAGAGGAGAAGGTTAACTCAGTATTCAGAGATTGAAGTCTTTGAAATGAGGATTAAGAAAAGGAGCAGCTAGGTAGCACAATGGATAGAGCACTGGCCCTGGAATCAGGAGTACCTGAGTTCAAATGTGGCCTCAGATGCTTGACACTTACTAGCTGTGTGATCCTGGGCAAGTCACTTAATCCCAATTGCCTCACCAAAAAAAAATTTAAAAAAAAAGTAAAGGAGGAAATCTGAATCTCCCCCAAATCATAGTTATTAATTAATCATTTCTCTCAGATGGAAGATTGAGTCTCCTCCTTGACAGTAACTGTGTGATCTTGGGTCTCAGCCTTTTTTCCTCAACTGCAAAATGTAAATGACTTTCAGGATTGTGAGGGAAGCATCTTGTCAGTAGGTCCACAAGCCACTGATTAAGCACTTACTGTCTGCCAGGCACTGTGCTAAAACATGAGAATAACAATTCAAACAAAAAGAAAGACAATCTCTGCTTTCAAGGAGATTATGTTCTAATGGAGGTAGCACCACAAAAAATATTGAAAAACTGGAGAAAGGAGGAACCAGGTGTGATTGCAAGTGTGTAGGAGTGCAGAAATGAAGAGATGGTCAGCCCCAGGCACCTTCCTCACATGGAGATTCTAAGAAGAGTCAATGAATTAGAGGAAGAAGCTGTGGAGGAAGTTTGTACACGTATATAGCACAATGTGAACCATATTTTTGGATCCTACTGGCATTTAGCACAAAACTTGAGCTATTTCCTCAGGAAGCTCTAACTGAGACTGGTACTTACCTGAATTTAGTAAGTTTGGGTAGAACTGAACCAATCTTGGATTGAGATGAGCTGAATGGCTGTTTGGTTTTCTGCATTTGCCTGCCTCTAACATTTCTTTGTGTTTTTTTCATGAGAGGGTCCCTCCCTACTGCTCTCACTTACTGCCATCAGAATTTCTCTTTGTGACCATGCTATTAATTTAGTAAAGTGTAAAGAAGGACCTTTTAGCACATGTTGTCTGAAAATTGATATCCCCAGTAAAGTACCTAGAACTATTAAGCCAAGGATCTCACCCTCCCAACACCATCTGGGAATCCATCTGTTCTTCAACACAAAGGATAGCAGTGTTTACCAATGCAATAAGGACTGCTCTGACACCAGAGATTCCTTACTGAATTAGGGCTCAAGCTGATAGTGAATTAGAGCACAGGCTGAGGGTAGTTTGGGACTTAAGAGCAATTATGGGATTTAGAAAGGAATTTATGAAAAGAATAAGGTCGGTACATTACAATTTATATGAGAGGAGACTCAAGGCCTAAAATGAAACACAAAAGGACAGAAACATGGGAAAAACAAGAGTAACAAGGAAATCCATTTGGTTATTAGGACTTCTAGGTGTCTTAAAGTCATTCTTTCTCTGCCTTCCTTCTCACGTAGAGCATTTATATGACATTTTAAAGTTTCCAAAGTGCATATGTTGTTTTCTGATCCGTGTGAGGTGTGGCTATTATTATCTGCCATTTTACATATGAGAGAACTGAGGTTGAGATTGACTTGATTAGGGGCATACAACTTGTAAGTGTCTGAGGAAGTATTTGAATTCAGGTGTTCCAACTCCAAGACCAGGGTTACATCCACTGCATAATTTAGCTGTCTAATGATAGAAGGCCTCTGTAGAAAGCTTACAATGGCTGGAGGGAAGTGTGGAGTTAACAGTGGTCCTCATTTTTTTTTTTTGCATGAAATATTATTTGGCAGATGAGGCTGCCGAGTTCCCTAAATGATCCATTACTCTCCCTAACCCCTTCTGGGATGCCTGTATTTTAATCACTTCCCCTGCTACCTAGGTTATATATGAAGCAGTTGAATAGTATGAGTTTTTTATGGAGGGGGGAAGTTTTCTTGCTCAGACCAGTCTGAATGCTTTCTTACATCTGATATCACGTTAGGGAGACTTAGATTTGGAGCTAGGGTGAAATAAATAGGGAATATAAACATAGAGTATGGAAAATGTACAGAAAATTCCAGCATAGGGCACTTGCCAGGAAAAAGGACAAAACTAGTATACAAAGCAGAGGCAACTTTTTGCAATAACACGAGCCTTGTAGATCTTAGAAAATCTCAGAGGCCCTAGGTTTTTTTTTTTATAAAACTCTTACAGTGTAATGGAGGTGAATAGCCAATGAGGACTCAGCTCTTGAAAAATGCAGATATTCATTCCCTGCAGTCAGTCCACATGGAAACTTTGATTTTGCAGTGATGGTGCAGAATTGTTAATATGTAAAGATGAAAATTTCTCATTGGCTATAGAATAAAAAGAACTGATTACAGGAGTATCTGAGGTGAAATTATGTGCACAGATAAAGTGCCACCTAGGCAGGGACATTTAAGTTTTTTTCACTGTACTTCCTGGTGAGGAATGAGGCAAGGACTCTTATGAGCTTCTGGGTGGGAGAGAGAGAGCAGCTGGCCACATTCCTCTACCTGGCTGCCATGTATTCATAAGCTCATAACACCTGTTTCTTTTGCATATATTTTCATAATCTTAGGTGAATTAGTGTCCTCAGAGGTGAGGGTATAGACAACCTTGTGAGTTTGTAAGACCCAGCAGTCCCATTAGAAGTTTCACTGATGAGTGGGGACAATAGCAGCAGCTGTTGGAGTGACAGGGGCCAATATCAGAGGAAATGTATGCGAGATGATATGGAAATACAGCCAAGGATAGTGGCAACTTCAGGGATCTGATGCCTTGTAATGGAACAATATACCATCTAGGTACTCCTGAAGGGTACTGATGCCTGGAGTCCATTAGAGAGCTAAACCTAAAGGGAACTTCAGGAGAATTCCATGAAAGAATAGAATTTATAGGACCAGAAGATACCCCTTGATCATATTTGTTACCTTCATGTTTACTTCTCTACATTTGTCCTTTAAACTTGACCCAACTCTACTAAGAGAATATGTATGGGCAGGGCAAGAGTGTGTCATTGGTTTGGATGGAATGTTTTGTGCCAACTGTTTTTTCTATATCTTCTCAGATCCTTTTTCTAAAAGCAGATGGAGTTCAAGCTGATTCTGATTGATAATGAACAATTTGTTGTCAGGGACTCATAAGCAATACACTACAAACCCAACTCCTTGTTCCATGATAAAACCTGAGGAGAGAAGTAGTCAGCTACCCTCTGGGCCCCCCAACCTATTATTTTTTATTTTTTATTGAATAGAATTTTATTTTCCAAAATGTATGTAAAACCAAACTTTAACATCAATTTTTAAAAAAATTGTGCTCCAACTTCTCTTCTCCTCCATTCTCAACCCCCACACACTAGAACTCAAGCATTTCAAAAAATAAGTTATACATAAGTAGTCATGGAAAACATTCCCACATTAGCTAGGTTGTGAGAGAAAAACAGTTAAAAAAAACCTAAAACTTCAGATTGAGGATTGTCAAAGAGGAAAAAAAAATTTAAAAAATGTGTTTCCATCTGTTTTCAAATACTATCAGTTCTTTCTCTGTAGATGGGTTGCCATTTCATAAGTCCTTCAGAATTATATTGGATCATTGCCTTGCTGAAAATAACCATATGCTTCCCAGCAGATCATCTTACACTATTGCTATTATTTTGTATACAGTACATTTCACTCTGCTTTAATTCGTGTAGGTCTTTCCAGGATTTTCTGATAGTATCCTGTTCATCATAACCTGAATAAAGTACCTTCAACTTGACAAGAATTTTCTTCATATTAGCCCAGCAAAGTAGGTACCTTACGTTTTGCTATATAATCAATCATCATAACTATTTCCCTCCATCCTATTCCTTCCCATGATATTCACTCTATTTTCTATCTTCTTTTAACCTATTCCTCCTCAAAAGTGTTTTACTTCTGACTGTCCACTCTGCATGCCCTTTTTTCACCCTTCCTTCCTTATCATCTTCTTCTCATACTTTCCGGTAGGGGTAAATAGATTACTCCTCCCAACTGGGTGTGAATGTTATTCCCTCCATGAGCCCACTCTGATGAGATCAAGGTCCCTGAGCTAATTCTGTAATTCTAAAATTTTCTTCCTCCCTCCCTCCACAACCCTCCTATGAAATCAAGCAATTCAATATGTCATACTTGTGCAGTTATGCAGAACATCTTTACCTTCCTCAAAAGTGTTTTGCTTTTTACTGCTCTCTCCCCGAATCTGCCCTTCCCTCCTTCCCCTCTCCCCCCTTATCTCCCTCCCTCCCCTCAGGGCAAAAATATATTACTATACCTACTTGAGTATGTATGTTAGTCCTTCTTTGAGCCAATTCTGATGATATTAAGGTTCTCTCACTCCCTAATTCCTTTCCCCTCTTCCCCTCCCTCCATAAGCTTTTTTCTGTTTCCTTCATGTGAACAACCTCTCCCCAGACAATCTCTCCCCTTCCACCTCCCTCAGTCTATTTCTCCTACAACCTCAACCTATTTTAAAGATGTCATCATGGGTTAGTTAGGGTGGCACAGTGTACAATGCACCAGCCCTGGACCCAGGATGCACCAAGCCCAAATCTGGCCCCAGATATAAGACACCCCACCCTGTCTATCCCACAAAGAACAAAACATAAATGCTTTACAGATATTATCCCTTTGTATTCAGTTCAGACCTGTGTCCTCTGCAAATTCCTTACTGAGATAGTTCTTATGAGTTTAAAGTATTATCTTCCCATGTATGAATATAAATGGTCTGATCTTTTAATATCCCTCATGAAGTCTTTTTCCTGTTTACCTATTTTATGCTTCTCCAGGGTCTTATATTAAAAAGTCAAATTTCTATTCAGTTTCATAACAAATGCCTGAAAGTCCTCTTTCTCATTGAAATTCCATTTTTCCTCTGTCCCTGGCTGGGTCTGGATTGCGCTGAGCTGTTCAGCCTGATCAGTAGGTGATCAGAATTGCCCTCTTTTGCAGAGAAATAGTATCACTCTGTTCTTATGTGCATTAGGCTGTTCTGGGTTTTGTTTTTTTTACTGCATTATTTGGGTGAGAGTGGGTGGGTTTATCTGGAGCTTGTGGGAGTCACATTCTCTCCTCTGCCCCACCCCCCCAACCTATTATTTCAGTGCTTAGTCAGAGAAGTGGCTCCAGAGGAGGTGTTAACAACAGACACAAAGGAAAGAAAAAGAAGGACCGGATAATGAAACAATAATGATAACAAAAACAAACCTAGCATTGATTTCCTATTAGCTGCTTTGGACACGAATCCCTATCTTAAGAATTCTTATATTAATAATTTTACCCAAACTAGTTTATATATTCAATACCATCCCAATTAAATTACCAAAAAAGTGTTTTACTTTGTTTAGAAAAAAAAATAATAACAAATTTGATTTGGAAAAACAAAAAGTGAAGCATATCAAAGGAAATAATGGAAAAAAAATAAAGGAAGGAGGATTAGCAGTACCAGATCTTAAACTGTATTATAAGGCAGTGATTATTAACACTATCTGGTACAGGCTAAGAAATTGAAATGTAGATCAATGGAAGAGTAGACATACAGTTTACAGCAGCAAATAACATAACCTTATATTTGACACATGTAATGACTTAAGATTGTGGGATAAAAATTCATTTTTGGTAAAAATTGTTCGGAAAACTGGAAGGCAGTATGGCAGAAACTGAGCATTGACCGATATCTTGCACCATTTACCAAGATAAGGTCAAAATGACTATATGATCTAGATATAAAGAGAGGGCTGATCAATTGGCTGAGGGGAGATTAAAGGGGTCTCTGCTGGTGCTGAGACAAAACTTGGGTATTTCAGCCCTGCTGGTAACCAGGAAGTAGGCCTGAATGGCAGTGGCCCAGGTGGAAGAGGGGCACAGGCTGATCAGAGCTAACAACTATAGTATACAACGTTTTGCTACTTGGTTAATTAGCAAGTTGGCCTGGGGTTATCTACAGACCAGAGAACAGGCCAGGCAAGTGAAGAACCTGCCCCTCCTTAAATCATACCACCTCATACCCACTGAAGCATGGGACAGTACATCCTGGAAGCAGTGCCCCAGTTTATGAG
Source organism: Dromiciops gliroides (assembly GCF_019393635.1). Taxonomy (NCBI): domain Eukaryota; kingdom Metazoa; phylum Chordata; class Mammalia; order Microbiotheria; family Microbiotheriidae; genus Dromiciops; species Dromiciops gliroides. Next base: position 266,820,859 of record NC_057864.1, read on the forward strand.
GGAGTTAAAAGTCAAGTAAAAGATGGGCAAAATGAGCAGACAGAGAAAGATGAAGACCATAGAGTTTCTTAGTGACTAGGAAGATTGAGGTACACCCTCAGAAGATGATAGCAACATCAGGGTTCCTCCATAGAGAGCTTCTAAGAAAAATATGAATTGGTCTCAGGCTATAGAAGTGCTCAAAAAGGACTTTGAAGATAAAGAAAAGAGATAGAGGGAAAATTTAGAGAGAGGAAAAAATGGAAAGAGAATGAGAGTGATGAAGGAAGGTCATAAAAAAAAGGTCAACAGCTTGAAAAGCCAAATGGAAAAGGAGGTACAAAAGCTCTCTGAAGAAAATCATTGCTTAAAAATTAGGATTGAGCAAAGAGAAGCAAATGAACTTATGAGAAATCAAGTCACAATAAAGCAAATCCAAATGAATGAAAAAAATAGAAGGCAATGTAAAATATTTCCTTGGAAAAACAGCTAACCTGGAAAAGAGATCTAGGAGAGATAATTTGAAAATTACTGGACTACCTGAAAACCATGATTAAGGAAAGAGCTTAGATATTATCTTCCAGGAAATTGTCAGGGAAAATTGCCCTAATATTATAGAAGCAGAAGGTAAAATAGTAAATGAAAGAATTCACTGATAACTTCATGAAAGAGATCCCAAAATGAAAACTCTCAGGAATATTATAGCCAAATTCCAGAGCTCCCAGGTCAAGGAGAAAACATTGCAAGTAGCCAGAAAGAAACAATTAAAGTACTGTGGAGCCACAGTCAGGACAGCTTAAGATCTAGCAGCTTCTACATTAAAGGATCAGAGGGCATGGGGTATGATATCCCATATGGCAAAGGAAATGGGATTACAACCAAAAATCACCTACCCAGTAAAACTGTGTGTAATCTTTCAGGGGAAAAATGGCACTTCAATGAAAAAGAGAACTTTCAGGTATTCATGATGAAAAAACCTTAACCGAATAGAAAATCTGACTTTCAAATACAAGACCCTGGAGAAGCATAAAAAGGTAAACTAGAAAAAGAAATTAAGAGGGATCTTAAAAGGTTAAACTGCTTACATTCCTACATGGAAAGATGATATGTTTAAGTCATAAGAACTTTCTCAGTATCAAAGACCTTAATGTCATCAGAGTTGGCTCAAGGAGGGATTAACATATACATTCAATTGGGTGGAGTAATTTATCTAACCCTGAAGGAAAGTAGGAGGGGAAGGGGTTAAGGAGGGAGGAGTGAAAGAAGGGAGAACAAATAGATAATAGATAATAATAGATAGAGGATAGATAATAAATATCATGGGGAAGGGAATAGGATAGAGGGAAACAGTTAATAATAGTACCTGTGAAACAAGAAAAGGAAAATGTACAAAAATATTTATTGCAATTCTTTGTGATGGCTAAGAATTGGCAATCAAAGGAATGCCCATCAAATGGGGAATGACTAAACAAGCTGTGGTATATGATTGTAATGGAATATTATTGTGCTATAAGAAATAATAAGCAGGATGATTTCAGAAAAACCTGGAAAGACTTACATGAACTGATATATAGTGAAATGAGCAGAACCAGGAGGACATTGTGCACAGTGACAGCATTATTGTTCTATGAGCAATTGTGAATGACTTAACTATTTTCCGCAATGCAATGATCCAAGATAATCGCAAAAGACTATTGATGAAGCATACTATCCACCTCCAGAGAAAGAACTGATATTGATTGAACACAGACTGAAGCATTCTATTTTGCACTTTTTTCTACTTGAGTCTTTTTTATATAAAATGACTAATATGGTATTGTTTTACATAATTGCAAAAAAACTATAATAAACAAGTCATTCTCCAATTGATAAATGGATAAAGGATATGAACAGGTAGTTTTCCAATGAAGAATTCAAAACAATTTATAGTCATATGAAAAAAAATGTTCTAAAACATTATTGATTAGATAAATACAAATTAAAACAACCTTGATATATCATTTTAGACCCATCAGATTGGCTAAAAGAATTGAAGGAGAAAGTTACAAATGTTGGAGGGGATGTGGAAAATTTAGGACACTAATTAATTTGTTGGTGGAATTGTGAACTGATCTAACCATTTTGGAAAGCAATCTGGAATTATGCCTGAAGAGTTATTAAGCTGTCTTTGATCCAGCAATACTGATACTTGGTCTCTTTTGAATGATGATTAGGGACAAAGGAAAGGAACTTATATGTTCTAAATAGTTTATATCATCTCTCTTTGTAGTGGCAAAGAACTGGAAACTGTAGGGATGTCCATCATTTGGGAAATGGCTGAACAAGTTGTGGTATATCATTGTGATGGAATACTACTGTGTTATAAGAAATGATAAGCTCAATGATTTTAGGAAAACATGCAAAAACTTGCATAAATAATGAAGACCAAAATGATCAGAACCAAGAGAACATTGTATATAGTAAGAGCAGTATTGGTTTTTTTTTGGTGAGGCAATTGGGGTTAAGTGACTTGCCCATGGTCACCCAGCTAGTAAGTGACAAGTGGCTGAGGCTGGATTTGAACTCAGCTCCTCTTGAATCCAGGGCTGGTGCTCTATCCACTGTGCCACCTAGCTGCCCCCCAGCAATATTAGTTTTTTTTGTTGTTTTTGTTGTTTTTTTTTTAGCAACAAACATTTATTTTATTTTTTTCCAGTTACATGTAAGGATAGGTTTCAACATTCATTTTCATAAGATTTAGAGTTCCAAAATTTTCTCCCTCCCTTTACTCCCCCCATCACAAGATCACAACCAGGTTATATATGTACAATCCATAAGTGTTCTTTTTATCAGTTCTTTCTATGGGGGTGGAAAGTAAGCTTCCTCATTAGTTCCTTGGGATTGTCTTGGATCATTGCATTGCTGAGAGTAGTTAAGTCATTCACAATTGCTCATTGAAATGCTCACTTCACTATACATAGATGTTCATTAGTCTTTCCAGGTTTTTTTGGGGATAATCCTGTTTGTCATTTGCTGTAGCACAAGACCATTCCACCACAATCACGTAGCACAGGTTTTCCCATCATTCCTCAATTGATGGACATTTCCTTGATTCTCAATTCTTAGCCTCCACCAAGAGTTGCTATAAATATTTTTTGTACAATTTTCCCCCATTTTCTCTTTTTCATGATTACTACTAACTGTTTCCCTTCCATCCTATTCCCTTCCCCATGATGTTTATTCTATTATCCATCTTCTTTCATCCTATCACTCTTCAAAAGGGATTTGCTTCTGTCTGTCCCCTCCCTCACTCTGCCCTTCCTTCTTTTGCCCCCCCCGCTTATTTTTTGGTGAGGCAATTAGGGTTAAGTGACTTGCCTAGGGTCACACAGCTAGTAAGTGTCAAGTTTCTGAGGTCGGATTTGAACTCAGGTACTCCTGAATCCAGGGCCCGTGCTTTATCCACTGCGCCACCTAGCCTCCCCTGCCCCTCTTTCTTTATCCCCTTCCCCTCCTATTTTCCTGTAGGGTTAGAGAGATTACTCCATCCAATTGAATGTGTACATTATTGCCTCCTTGAGCCAGTTCTAATGAGATTGGGGTCTTGGAGCCAATTCTGATGACTATTAGGCTCATTTACTGCCCAGATTAAATAGATTACTTCACTCAGTTGGGTGTGTGTGTGTTAGTCCCTCCTTGAGGCAACTCTGATGAGTTTAAGGTCTTTGAGCCTTTTCTGATGAGTGTAAAATTCATTTACTGCCCTGCTCCTCTCCCTTCTCTTCCCCCACTCCATAAGCCTTTTCCTCTTTCTTTCATGTAGGATTTCTCCTCTGCCCTTCCCCCTCCCCCAGTGCATTCTCTTCACCCCTCAATTTAACCCTAAAGATGTCATCATGGGGCAGCTAGGTGACACAGTGGACAAAGCACCACCCCTGGACCCAGGGGGATCCCAGCCAAAACCCGGCCTCAGACACAAGACAGTCAGACATTGCACGATCCCAGGTATGTCCCCCAGCTCCAATTATTTTATGGTTCTCTAGGGTCTTGTATTTGAAAGTCAAATTTGCCATTCAGTTCAGGTCTTTTCATCATAAGTATCTGAAAGTCTTCTTTTTCATTAAAGTCCCATTTTTTTTCTACTAAAATATTATGCTGAGTTTTGCTGGGTAGGTTATTCTTGGTTGTAATCCCATTTCCTTTGCCCTCTGGAATATCATATTCTATGCACTCTGGTCCTTTAATGTAGAAGCTGCTAGATTTTGTGCTATCCTGACTGGGGCTCCACAGTACTTGAATTCTTTCTTTTTGGCAGCTTGCCATATTTTCTCCTTGACCTGAGAGCTCTGGAATTTGGCTATAATATTCCTAGTTGTTTTCCTTTTGGGATCTCTTTCTGGAGGTGATTGGTGGATTCTTTCAATTTCTCTTTTAGCTTCTTCTTCTAGAATTTCAGGGCAATTTTCCCTGGGAATATCTTGGAAATTGATTGTCTAAGCTCTTTCCTTGATCATGGTTTTCAGGTAGACCAATAATTTTCAAATTATCTCTCCTGGACCTATTTTCCAGGTCAACAGTTTTTTCCTAGAAGATATTTCACATTGCCCCCTATTTTTTATTCATTTGTATTTCCTTTATTGTGTCTTGGTTTCTCATAAAGTCACTGGCTTCCATTTGTTCAATCCTCATTCTTAGGCAATTATTTTCATCAGTGAGCTTTTGTACCTCCTTTTCCATTTGGCCAATTTGACTTTTCAAGCTGTTGAGTTTTTTCTCATGTCTTTCCTGAATCACCCTCATTTCTCTTTCCATTTTTTTCTCTACCTCTCTAACTTTATCTTGAAAGTCCTTTTTGAGCAACTCTATGGCCTGAGACCAATTCATATTTTTCTTGGAAGCTTTAGATATCGGGGCACTGATGTTGACATCTTCCTCTGAGGGTGCACCTCAGTCTTCCTTGTTACTGAAGAAGCTTTCTATGGTCCTCCCCTTTCTCTGTCTGCTCATCTTGCCTTTCTTTTACTTGACTTTTAGCTGCTTAAAGTGGGGCACTGTTTCCAGGCTGCAGTATCCCAAGCTTAAGAAGTCCCAGGTGGTATGATTTAAGGAGAATCAGGTTCTTCACTTGCCCGACCTGTTCCCTGGTCTGTATATGACCCCAGACCAACTTGCTAATCAACCAGCTTTGTGTGTTGCGGTTGTTAGCTCTTACGAGCCTATGCCCATTCCCCACCTGGGCCACTGCTACTCTAGCCTACCTCCTGGTTCTCAGCAGGGGTGAAAAATCCAAGTTCTGCCTCAGAATCAGCATAAACTCCTGTAGTGTTCCCCCTGCCCAGGGCTCAGCCCTCTCACCAGACTGTGAGCTTAGTTCCAGATGACACCTCGCAGCTTTCAGCTGATTCAGAAGTTCTGGGGGTCTCCTTCTCTGGTGAGGCCTTCCTGGGACTGGATCTGTGTCAGGGTGACTGTGGGGTTGGGCTTGACTAATGTATTAGCACAGCAGCTTCCTCCTTCTGACCTTCCAAGCCATTCTTCTCAATGTTTTTTTGTTTGTTTGTTTGTTTTTGTTTTTGCAAGGCAATGAGGGTTAAGTCGCTTGCCCAGGGTCACACAGCTAGTAATTGTCAAGTGTCCTGAGGCCAGAGTTGAACTCAGTTACTCCTGAATCCAGGCCGTGCTTTATCCACTGCACTACCTAGCCGCCCCGCAATTTTGTTTTAAGAATGATTTCGAAGGAATAAATCATTTTGACTAGTATAAATACCCAAATGAACTATAAAGGACATATGAAGAAAAATGCTATTTGCATCTAGAGAAAGAACTGATAAATAGAACTATGTATGGAATAATTACGTCTGTTTGTCTATGTACATATCCATACATACACAAATTGATATACACACACATATGTATGTGTATATACACAGACACACATATAAACAGACACAAAGATGCACACAGACACAGACACTGAGAGTCAGACACACACACCAACACACATTATATATATATATATATAAAATGTATATATATAATGTATATATATATATTTATATATATATATATACACACACACATGTACACTCCAATTTGTGTCTAATAGTAGCCATCTCCAGGGCAAGGGGGAAAGGGAAGGAAAAAGAAGGGAAAAAAGAAATATATGTGATAATTTTGTTGTATATTTGAAAGGAATAGCAAGGTGTGCTTGATAGATTTGCAGTTTCATGTGCAATCGTCTTTTTTTTTTTTTTGGTAATATGTTATGGAAATGCTTGTTTTATTCCATAAATTGAAAACAAAATGAATTTTTAAAAAGAATCATGGAATTACTAGAAGAAAAAGAGTAATTCCAGAAGGGGAGAGTTTTCTTACTTTTGATGATATAATAATGATGTACGGTACAAAGATTTGTTTATTTAATATATAGCCTCTGTATAGAGTCACTCATAATTTTCTATCAACTTTAGCAGGTATTTTGAGGGCATTTAAAAATACTTAAATATTGGAAGTCTGACTCCATCTTCTAATACTGAAGTTGAATGAGGGACACCATCTGGCTTTTCATATATTCAGGCTATTCCCAAATCAGGAAATTCCTGGGTCCCTATTCTATTTGTAGGGAGATTCTTAGTTTCTCTCTGGGTCTGTCCACTAGTTATAATCCTCCCAAGAGGAGCTCACAGATCTATCACTGAAGTGACAGGGAAAGAAATTCAATTAATTGAAATTGAGTAATGTAGCATAGTGAATAGAACACTGATTCTGGAGGTGGGAAGACCTGAGTTTCTAAACTCCCCCAGACATTTTTTTTTGGGGGGGGGTGCAGAGCAGTGAGGGTTAAGTGACTTGCCCAGGGTCACACAGCTAGTGTTAAGTGTCTGAGGCCGGATTTGAACTCAGGTAGTCCTGACTCCAGGGCTGTTGCTCTATCCACTGGGCCACCTAGCTGCCCCGATGGTTATTTTTGAATGAAATTTATTTGACAAATTATTTTGGATGTGATATTGTATTTAAATTAATTGACAAAACCTAAGTTACTATGGAAATTTCAGTTATTTTTTCTTTTCACTTAGAGTTTATTGGCCTCTTTACACACACACACACGTTCTCTCTCAAGAGGTAGACAGTCAAATCATCTAGTCCTTTCAGTGATGAGAATTGGTCATTAGATCTTATTCCAGGTAAAGCTATATGGTCCTTATTTCTGTATCTGTATGCTCATCAATAATATCTTTAACACTACATCTTAGAATTTTACTTGCAATTGAAGTCAAGCTTACTGATCTATAGTTTTAAAACATTTTTTGGTTTTGAGATCTGTGGCTTCTCTCCAGGTTCATGCTTTTTCAAAGATCACTACAGTGGTCCAGCAGTTGCATTGAACAGTTTTTTCAATAAGTTGGGAAAGAGTTCATGTAGACTTGGTAGTTCACATTGACAGAGGAGAACTGAATGTAATCCATCATAACTTTTAAGAAGACATATTTAAATTCATTTAAAATTATAGAAATTTAAGCCATGTGAGGGATCCCTATTCTTTTTTTAAAAATTTCTTATTTATTAAAAAAATTAACACATCACATGAGAATTTCAGTATTTCTGAACAGAACAATTCTGTTCTGTAAAGAACAGAAAAAAATATGAAATGGAACTTCTACTACAATTTTTTCTTATTCACAAATTTAACATGATAATAACAAAACTGCTATGCTTGTGGCTCAGTGGATGGAGCGTTGGGCCTTCAGTCAGGAAGACTTGAGTTTAAATTTTGCCTCAGACCGTACCAAATGTGTGACCCTGGGCAAGTCACTTCACCTCTATTTCCCTCATTTTCCTCAACTGTAAAATGATTATAATAATAGCATCTACCTTGCAAAGTTGTTATGAGGATTAAATGAAATAATATTTGTAAAGTGTTTACTTAAGCACACTGCTTTGCATATAGTGGAGCCATATATGTGATTGTTCCCTTCCCCTTTACTCCCCTTTGTATGTACCACATTCTAAATTTGATTTTGCTTTCTTATGTGTATTTTTAAATTGTTACTCTATTTTCTTTCTTTTCTCATTTTTTCTATTACTATCACTAGCTACCAACTTCATCCATCCCCAACTATTTCCCCAAGTAGAATCTCTCCCTTGTTACATGTAATGTATAGCCAAGTAAAACACATCAACCTATTATATGTGTTCATTTATCCTTTCTGGGAACTCTTTAAAATCAGCTCTTCTCGGGGGCAGCTAGGTGGCGCAGTGGATAGAGCACCGGCCCTGGAGTCAGGAGTACCTGAGTTTAAATCCAGCCTCAGACACTTAACACTAGCTGTGTGACCCTGGGCAAGTCACTTAACCTCGACTGCCTTACTGAAAAAAAAATGTCATTTAAAATCAGCTCTTTTCAACTCTAGGGTATGAATCATACCCCTACCTGCTCTTCCCTTCTTTGTTGCTTTGTTCAGTCATGTCTGATTCTTCATGACCCCATGGACAATAGCATGCCAATGCTATCCATGGAGTTTTCTTGACAAAAATAATGGAATGGTTTGCCATTTCCTTTTCCAGTAGATTAAGGCAAACAGAAGTGAATTCCTTAGGGTCATATAGCTAGTAAGTGTCTTAGGGAAGATTTGAATTCATGACTTCCTGACTGCAGGAGCAGCACTCCATCCTCTGAGCCACATAGTGGCCTCTTTTCTTTACATATCCAAATTCTAAAATGGCATAGTCATTTCCTATCAAGCTTCCTATAATTTCTTCTTTAGCATTGAGGTCCTAATGTTTAGTCAGAATCAGATACAGCATATCAGTTCTCCTAGGAACTTTCTCTATGTTTTGAAAAATGAAATGAACATTAAGGAACAAGACAAGCCTTAACTTGTCAGTCTGCATTTAGTAGAGGGAATTTTAGCAGATAAACAGCTAGGTTATGTTCTCTATCACTATATCATGCTTCTAAGTCAAGTTTGCAGTATTTTTCCTTAACACATTATTTATTTTTTCTTTCTTTCTTTTTTGATTAGCTGATTTTTTTTTTAGCATACTAAAAAAATAGTCACTTTTGATTGCCCTTCAATTGATTTGTACCCAAACCCTTTCTACTCTACTGCCACTACCCAACTTCAACTGGTAAATTTCCATTTGTGAATGTATCATTTTCATGTTTCAATTATCTTCCCTTTTTTGTTCCTTTTGAATAAAATATACCTTTTCATACCCATAACTCAATCATGTGCCCCATCTAAGAATCAGCAAAACCTATGAAACAGAATTTAGCTCTTTGAATTAAGATCCTTAGCTTATCTTATTTTTTTATCCAAGTTCTTAATTCACATATAGATATAGGAAGCCATGGTTTCATTATTGCATCCTCTTGTAAGGATGTTATTTCCTTTGAATTACTATTAGTTCTCCTATTTTTATTTCTGTGTTGTATTCTCTGTGGTATCTTGATTTGTTGGTATATGCAGATAATTTTTCCCCTCTTTCATTTTCAGTTTAAAGTTAAATTGATCAGTTTTGCAAGTTCCTAAAAGGATATATTTCATAGGTCTATTAGATAAAATCTGTCCCAAGCCTAGATGATTTTTGAGAGCCTTGTATCTCTCTTAAGTCATGTTCCTTTTAGAGTCTGATCATGGGATCATACCTATCCATTTTTTCTGAATATTTGAAATGTGCTTTCTTAAAGCTAGGGATAGTATGTCTGACTATATTTTTCTTGACAAGTATAAGCTCTAAAATGACAGAAACTTTCTCTCAAATTTCAGAAACCTACCATTTTACTGCTTTCCTTATTGGTAAGACCAAAATCTGAAAGAGTTGGCAGATTTAATTGATGTGAGCCATATTTTTGTGGTCATTGAAACATCTTAGTGAATAGGAGAGATGCAACAAAACTGAAGAAGGACAAATGTCCCACTAAAAAAAGAAGGTAAGAGAGTGGGTCTGAAAATTATTGACCACTGATTTGCCTTTTTTCCTGGAAAAAAAAGTTTTGTGATACTTAAGAAGACTAAAAGTCAATATGGCTTCGAACCTCTGTCTTTGTCTCTCTCTCTATCTCTTCCGTCCCCCCCCCTTCTCTGTGTCTTTCTCTGTCTCTGTCTGTCTTTCACCAAATCATTAAACAAACTCTCTCATACTATTCTTTTAGACAAGGTGGATAAATATGGGTTAGAGTTTTTAAGAATTCCAGAGTTACATGGCTTTGGAAATAACTTAATGACTAGACCCAAAGAAGAGTCATTTATTGGTTGATGCATACTCAGAGGAGGATCTCTTGCAAAATGCTGAAAGAATCATTCCATGTTCAACTTATTATTATTATGATTATTAATGACTTGGATAAAGAAGATTATTATTAATGACTTGGATGAAGATGATATGTATGCCAAATTGATAAATGGCATGAAGCTTAGAAGGGTAGATTAGGTAGCATGTTGTATGACAGAGTCTAGATCCAAAAAAATTCAACAGACTGAATTAAATTGAATAAAATAAAATTCAGGATAAATATACATTTCTAACCTTACGTTTAAAAAAATCATCTTTGCTAATACAAGGATGGAAGAAGCACATCTTTCTTTTGAAAAGGTCTGGGAGTTTTAGTGGCCTAGAATAATAGAATATACGCTCCTTGAGGTGTGGGGCTTTTTTTTTTGTCTTTGTATCCCAAGATTCTAAGCATGTGCCTTGGACATAGTAAGTACTTAATAAATGCTCACTGAATGACTGAAAATCAACAGAGTAAAATGCAGCTGAAACATCTAAACCCATCTTAGGCTGCATTAAGAAAGGCATAAATATATAGAATGAAAGTCTCTGCTTTACTCCGACCAAATAGAGTTACATTTGAAGTTTCTATATTTAGTTTTGGTCAACAAGCAGTGATGATTATTTTTGGCCCTGTAACTCAGGAAAACCTATGACTGAGGTATGGAGTGGTTGAGATATGCATCTAGGTAGGAAGCCCCCACAATGATGAAATCATGAATCTTCAAAGGGTTGAAGTAACATAAGCCACTTATGCAAATCAATTTCTTTGTCCAAACATGTTGATTTCATCAATTTTAGGGAACTCCTAGTGAAGCTACCTATGTAGCCTGGTAACTCTTCAGCAACTTAAAGTGTTAAAAGTGTACCTGCACACTGAGAACTTAAATGACTTACCCAGGGTCACACAGACAATATGTATACAGAGGATCATAGTTATTTACCTGGAAGTGATATCAAAGACCTCTTCGTCTAACCTTTTCGTTTGACAGATGAGAAAACTGAGGCCAGTGAGGAGAAATAACTTGCCCAAGATTCTAGAGGTTGTCTCGTCAGAGACAGAACTTTAACTTAGGACTTTCTAGTAGTTCTCAGGCTAACCCTCTAGCCATTATCTTGTACAAGACTCACATTAAAACTAGAGTTTTAAACCCTGTAGCTTACTTAATGAAGTGCAAGAATACTCTTTCCCAGAAAAAAATCACTTCAAACTAGTATTTTGGCTATTGTGATATATTGATTTTGACACAACACTTCCACCTGGTGGAGAAAAATTGAATATCATATCTCTGCTCTCTAAAAAGTCGACCCTTCTAATATATTTATAGGCAAGTTGTCTACATAGCTGGGGATGGTCAAGTATTTCTTTGAGGTGTGGGGTGGTTGGGGATGTGACATTCTGAATAAAGTGGTGGTGTTGGAGAGTTGGGTGGAAGAACATCATTAACTGTAAAAATCACCAAGGGTTTTTTTTTTTTTTTTGGCTTTGGCTTTGGTCTCTCTCATACTTACCAGATGTCTGACAAGGGGCAAGTCATGTTTCCCATCTGGGTCTGCTTCCCACATCTATAGAGTGGAGATACTAATTCTGGTGATATCTGCTAAATAGGAGTATGGTACAGAAAGCTCTTTGTCACTTATAAAGGGCAACATAAATGTTAGTTGCTATTATCTTGTGAACCTGGCAAGTCATTCGGTCTCTTTCAGTTTCAGTTTTCTTATATGTAAAAAGAGGATAAGAATAGCACCTACTTCCCAGGATTGCTGTGGATATAAAATAAGACAATACTTGTAAAGCATTTAACACAGTGATTGACACATAGTAAACCCTACATACATGTTGTTGTTGTTATTTCTATTTCACCTACCTTACAGGTGGTGTTGTGAGAATCAAACGAGATAAATTTTAAATTTTACAACTTAAAATGTTATGTTCAAAAATATCCAGCAAGTAATAGAAAAAAAAGAGCCAGTGTTCCTGTGAGTAAGGGTGAGTTAATAAGAAAATTTGCATTAAAAATAGTCATAAATCTAGAGTTGAAAGGGACCTTAGAAGCCATTTGAACCCAGGTCCTCTGAATTCAGAGGCAGGGATCTTTCCAATAGATGATACTCTCTCCAAATGCATCTCATTGATTTATCCAGTTTAAGCAACCAGAGAAAGAAGGGAGTAGAGTTTTCTTTCTTTCTTTTTTTTTTGTTTTTGCTTTTATTTTATAAGTGTATCTTCTCTTTGACTTTGCTATACCTGCTCCTAGAATTTCTTGGACATTCTCTATTCACTAAGGAAAGAATTCCACCAAGATTGCCTGTGGTTCTCTCTGTCCTTTGGTTAACTGCTGTATGAGAAGCTTGCTCTTATCCCTTTTCATGGTCATAACAACCTAAAGAACTCTTCTTCAGTTGCTGTTTTGCTAAACCTAGCTCTAGTTCCCAGCTGGGCAGCACGTTTTCAATTTCTTTGCCTATCCTTAGCCCTTATTGTTGTTATGCACATGTCAGTTCTCCTGCCCCATGGAAATTCCTTTTTCTTTCTGCCCATCCCCTTTGGGCTCCAAACCTAGATTGTGAAGAAGAGTTTAGCCATGTGGCCCTATGAATATGGGACTTAGTTATTTGCCTAGCTTGGCATTTGTGGGAATGGTACATTTTAAGTGAAGATTAATCTAGAAGTTAATCTAGAGATTAATATAGAGTTTAAAAAGGCTAGGAGAGCAAGCTTCAGGTGTCCAAGAGTCTAAGAATCTAGGAGTCTGGGAATTTCGGTCAATTCCATGCCCGGTTTTGCAGCCAGATCAGAATGATGCCCCAAAGAATGAGGAGTAACTTTCAGGACCCATCCCTCTGGAAGCTGAGACAAGGACTCACTTTGCCACATTTGGAAATGAACTTGGTAAATCTAGTACCATGAGGAAACTGTTAAATCTGAGCCCATTATCCCCAGATACTAAGGAGGTGGACAGGAGAATAGCCCAAGAAGCACTGGGGAGAAATGTTTTGCATTTGTTCTTGTTATATCTTAGAAGTAAATATTTATTTGTAAAAGCTAGTTGATGTTAATTGGTTAAATTATAATGAGGCATTAGTGATGGTTTGCAAAATGGAGAACATGCCTAGAATGGAGGATCAAACTAATGCTATTAAAGAAAGACATTCCAGTCCCAGGGAATACCGGTATAATCCAAAGGGGGAGATGTAGCAGTTTAACTGCCCTAGGATAGTGGGCCATAGCATATATGTTCCACCATCCACAATCATGGGCCTCCTGAAATTTGTCCATAGAACTGGGTTCCTTAGGAATCTGGAGTGGGGCATAATCAATATTCCAGAATTTGAAGGATTGTTAATTGTAAGAGGCATTAGATTTATTCTACTTGAGGTGCAACTAGGTATAGTGAATGAAAGACTACAGGAAGGCTAATTATAACTTCTTATATCTGTTGCAACCCAAACCAACAAAAAAAATCATCTAACAGTGAGTATTGTCCAGAACTTCAGTTGGCCTATCTTGGAAGATAGACAATGCCTGAAGCTTCTGCTTTTCAGGAACATTAAAAAGAGGATTCCTATTAAAAAAAAGATTCATTTAGATGGCATCTGTGCTCTTTCAGCTCTGAGTTTCTCTGAATGAACAGATATATGACACCTTCTTAGTCTAGTTAATAGCTCTTAAAATGTCCCTTCAATTTACATTTCCCTGAATAGGGAGGTAAACTGAAAAAGATACAGATTCTCTTGGAGTACATTGGTTTTCTATAGCCCTTGTGGTCTGATTTAGTTCCATGCTCCATAGAAAAGCAGTGATTTACATGGCATTCCTTAATGGTTAATTAGCCACACAACACTGTCTATTAGAGTTGCTTTTTTTCTTCCTCAGTTGATGGATGCAATAATGATCTGTGTTGAAAAGATTGAATTGGGGACACAACAAAGAAGAAGTAAAAAGATAGTGATGATTAAAAAATTGGCATAACTTTTAGCTTTACAGTGGAAGGAACTGGTGGAAGGAGCAAAAGTACAAGGGTTTTTAGGTGGCATTATGGAAATAGAGATCATGGGACTTGGAATCAGGAAGACCTAAGTTGAAATCCTGCCTTAGACACTTGCTGTTTGACCCTGAACAAATCACTTAAGCTTTCTTTGCCCTACCTTCCTCATCTGTGAAATGGAGATAATAATAGCATTTACTATAAAGAGATGTGTGAGGATTAAATGAGTCAACATGTTCAAAGAGCTTTGCAAACTTTAAAATGCTATATGAATGTTGTTGTTTTTATTATCATTTTGTGATGGCTTATTTTGGTGGTGATGGGAGGTTTGGTAGGAGCAGAAAAACAGAAAGGCCATTGGGACTTGTCTTAATTTCAGCCTCATGTCAGTTTTCATGTGCAAGAACATAATCATGGTAGGTCCTCTGCCTACGTGGTTAATACTTTATCACTTCTAAGTGTCCACCCTATCTTCATCCATAGCACTTCATGTTACCTTACACATTTCTGTAACTTTCATCCTATGGGTTTGGGCCCTGCAGCTGGTTTAGTCCATCTGTTGAGATAGTTTTACTTGGATGTGGCCGTTGCATATACTGCAGCTTCTGAGAGCCACAGGTAAGAGTTGGGTAACAGGTGAGCACCAAAGGTGCATAAGTATCTCTGAAAAGGGTTCAACAAGTTCTCCCACCAGAGCTGCTAGTCCTCCATGAACACCCCATACACCCCAACAGTGAGTTTGGGGATGTCTGTGGGAGTATGAGAACAATTTATTCTAATGGCCATGAAGATGGCTGAAACAGGATGTGTGAGGCATTTCAAGTTTGTTCATACATGGAAGATGCCAAGGTCGGGCCAATGCTAGTCATCCTGACATTTTTCTTGCCAATGGACTTTAATGACTGAATGAGCGAGTGAAGCTGATGACTTTGTGCAACTTTTCTCACTCAAATCCAATTGACTCACAAGTCAACACAGCACTCCATAATGTCATTGGTCTTCAAAAAATGGATGAACAACTTTCACTTATTTATGTTAGATCATAAATTCATAGAACTTAGCACTGGAAAGGGCTTTTGTAATCAACTAATTTGACTATTTTTTTTACAGGTGAGCAAAATAAAACATATAGAACTTTCTTTCTATCAAAGATTAAAAGTAGTTACTTCCCACAAAACAAAACAAAAACAAACCTCTAAACCACATTGTCTTTATTTCCGAATAATGTGAGATGTAAGATATTAAGTTTGCCACCAGAGGGAGCTACAGCATTTCTGATGACCATCCAGAACTTTATAAGATGCTTCTTCAGAGTAAGTTGAGGTCCATATTTGATCAGATTAGAGATGACTTGATTTAAATGAATACAGGGCCCTTCTGTGTATATCCTTCCCTGATAAATTCTCTTGTATTTTCTACCCCAATCCCAAGAAAGTATTTCTGATTTTTTTTATTCCTTTCTATGTTTTTTGAATTGAATTTGATTTAAACAATCACTTCTCTGGTCCAGACTCCTGTTAGTTACCAACTTGAGTATCATAACAGTTTCCTGGCCTGTGTCCATGTCTCCAGCCTCTAGCAGGAATTCTGGGAGGAAGACAATACATATGGTACTATTCTCCATACCCAGGTATGGTAAAACAAGCTCAAGGAGCTAGGCCCCTCAATCCCTATAATAGTTTTGACAGTGGTGCTGAGTCAGGGCCACCATCAGGAGCTCACGGGACCAAGTGAAAGGTGACCTAATTCTGAGAGCAATTCTTTGCCTTTTATCCCAGTTCCTCTTATATTTGTGGAGCTGGATTCACATTTCTTTTTTTTTCCCCTCAAAGTGAAAAAACTCACTGCTCATCATTAAACTATAATTTCTATAGTAAAACAACAGTAATTTAACTGTCTCATGTCCAATACATCAAATCCAAGCTCTTCTGTTAAAATGTCAAGGCTTGCTTCATTTGTTTCCTGTCTAGTTATCTGACTTTATTTCATCAATAAACATAGTTTTTTATCCGTCTTTTTTCTGCTGCTCTACACATACATCACCATGAATTTCTGATTCTACATTTTTGTTCCTATTATTTCTGCAAAACAAATTACTTTCTTTATTTTCCCATACTTCTGTAAATCCTCCTCATTCTAAAGCATCCATATCAAATTTTCTGAAGTAAAATACTACATTCATGAAGCCTTTTCTCTAGATGTTTTAGCTCAAAGTAAACTCTTTTTTGAATTTATCTTGCATTAAATCCCTAAGGGATGCTTTAGCACTGAAGCGCTTTATATTTTATTCATTTATTCATGAAATATTAATATCTTCTTGATTACTATATAAGCTTCTTAAGGCAAAGGCTATATCTTATTTCTCTTAATGCATAGCAGTTTTGAGTATACAGTAGGTATTCCCCAAATACTTTTTGACTTATTGACTACTTTGGAATTTGGTATCATTTCAAGGGGAACTTAGTAGAAGTTTACTTTTGTAAGATTAATGATGATGGTATTTTTTGTCATACAAATTAATGGTATATACTAGAGTATAGAAGGATTCATACTAGCCATATGATTCTGGGTAAGTCACTGAATCTTTCAGTGCTCTAGGCAGCTAAGACTAGAATTTGCTTACCTGTTTTAATAAAGTTTACTCATCCTAGAATTCCTTTCTAATGAAATCATAGAGTCATCCCATCCTTCACTAATATTTAACATTTGGGGCAGCTAGGTGGCACAGTGGATAAAGAACTGGCCCTGGATTCAGGAGGACCTGAGTTCAAATTTGAGCTCAGACACTTTACACTTTGTGACCTTGGGCAAATCACATAACCCTCATTGCCCTGCAAAAACAAACAAACAAACAAAAAGCCCCCTAATATCTAACATTTATCAGCTTTAAAGTTTGCAAAGGTTTTGCCTACATTATTTTATTTGAACCTCCCAACAATTCTCTGAGGTATATACTACAGCCATTATTATCCCTGTTGTGCAGATGGAGAAACTGAGGTTCAAAAAGGTTGACACCCATGATGACACATCAATATGGGTCTTCCTAAACAAGAATTGAACATGATGTCCATTGCTTTACAAGTGCAATCTATAATAAGGGAAGAACACAAAACTCAGAAGTGGAAGTACTTGTATAGTTTGGACTAGAATCAGTGGGCAAGTTATTGTGGGAATAGAATCAATAGGATTATAGAGAATAGGAAGGTAGGAATGTAGAGAATGAGGAAGAGGGAAGAGCCAAAGGTGAACCCTAGTTGTGAGTCATAGTGACTGGGAGGATATTGTGGTCATAATAGAAAAGTTGGGGGTATGATAGGTTTGAGGGACTGGGGTTAGGAGGATTTTGTATTATTTTCCCTTAAATCAAACTTAATTCATGACCATATTAAAGCTCTCTGATCCTGTGGTACATACTTACATGGCTCTTGACAGATTTTCTATACCTTGGGAAAGTCACTTCATTTTTTATGACCTTAATTTCTGCATCTTTAAGATGAACAAATGGGACTATATTATCTCTTAAGTCCCTTCTAGATTGAACATTCTACAATGCTGGTATATAATTCCATCTACTTGGTTTCCATTACCTGGAAGGGTTTAGTGTAAGTTGCAAACTTGGGCAGTGTCGCTTGACATTCTTTGGAGCTTACATAAAATGTTAAATCACACTGAAGTAGCACATACCCTTGTTTAGCTTCCTTTCCTTCTGCCCTCCCTTTAAACATTTCTTCTTCCAGAAAAGTGTATATCTTTGTCCATTATTTTTATTTATTTATTTTTAATTTTAAGACAGAAGATATACCTATCTTCCATGGAGGTTTTTATTCAGCAAAAAGCATATATCTATAAAATCATGATACATGTATATATCTAAAGATGCATAAAACTGCTACTTATTATTAATGATAATAAGAATTTCAGGTGAGTCAATAAAAAATGAATGATGGATAAGCAAAGTCTATAGCATATTA
Organism: Dromiciops gliroides; assembly: GCF_019393635.1. Taxonomy (NCBI): domain Eukaryota; kingdom Metazoa; phylum Chordata; class Mammalia; order Microbiotheria; family Microbiotheriidae; genus Dromiciops; species Dromiciops gliroides. The sequence continues at coordinate 266,839,052 of NC_057864.1, forward strand.
TCAATTAAGTCTTGGACTCAACAAATGGCATAAAAGACAGGAAGGATGTATATAATCAGAGAATGTTGTCAGCCTTTCATGGAATGAGAGTGAGGGATAGATAAGATGGCTGTTGCCTGAGTATCCACTAGGCCTTTTTAAAAATTTATTTTACTTTAAAAAATTTGTTTATCTATTTATTTTTAAATTTATGGAATAAAACTGGAATTTCCACAACATAGTCTAATAAAAAGATGATTGCACATGAAATTGTGAATCTATTAAGCACAACTTGCTATTACTTTTAAATAATAATAAAGTTATCGTGTAAATTTTTACCCTTTATTCCTTCCCTCCCCCTTCCCTCCTACTAGAGATCACTACCATCAGACATAAATAACTCTGTGTGTGTGTATGTGTGTGTGTGTGTGTAATTATTCTATACATACTTCTATTTATCAATTCTTTCTCTGGATTCAGATACAGATAGCATTTTTCTTCATATGCCCTTTATAGTTAATTTGGGTATTTATAATAGTAAAAATGACTTATTTGTTCAAAATCATTCTTTTTTTTTTCCAGGGCAATGAGAGTTAAGTGACTTGCCCAGGGTCACAGAGCTAGTTAAATGTGTCAAGTGTCTGAGGTCAGATTTGAACTCCAGGGCCAGTGCTTTATCCACTGTGCTACCCCCCAAATCATTCTTAAAATAATATAGTCATTATAATATACAATGTTCTTTTGGTTCTGCTCATTCTGCTCTCCATTATTTTGTGCAAGTTTTCCCATGTTTTCCTAAAATCATCAAGCTTATCATTTCTTACAGCAGAGTAGTATTCCATCACAATCATATACCACAAATTGTTTAGCCATTCTCCAAATGATGGGTATCCTTGCAGTTTCCAGTTCTTTGCCATCCGAAAGAGAACTGTTCTAAACATTTTAGAGCATACAGGTTATTTTCCTTTTTTCCTAATCATCTTTGGAACTAGACCAAGTAGTAGTATTGCTGGGTCAAAGGCAGTTTAATAATTCTTTGGGCATAATTCCAGATTGCTCTCCAAATTGGTTGGATCAGTTCACAATTCCAGCAACAGTGAATTAGGGTCCTAATTTTCCCCATCACCTCCAACATTTGTGGCTTTCTCATTCAGTCCTTTTGGCCAATCTGATAGGTGTAAAATGATATCTCAAGGTTGTTTTAATTTGTAATTCCCTAATCAATAATGCTTTAGAGAATATTTTCATATGACTATAAATTGTTTTGGTTTCTTCATTGGAAAACTTCCTGTTCATATCCTTTGACCATTTATCAATTGGGGAATGACTTGTATTCTTATAAATTTGACAAAGTTCTTTATATATTTGAGATGAGACCTTTATCTGAGAAATTGTTTATAAATTCCTTTCTCCATTTTTCTGCTTTCCTTCTGATCTTGGCTACATTTGTTTTATTTGTACAAAACCTTTTTAACTTAATGTAACTGAAAAGATCCATTTTACATATCACCTTGCTTTTGTGATGTTTAAAAATCTAATGTATGTGTCTTTTCCTGCCCCCGCTCCCCGCAGTGTGTGTGGGGAGAACTAGCTAACTTGACTTATAAATTCAGCAACAGTTTAGGCTTTTAAGCATTTATTAAAGTATATTAGGGGTTATCAAAGAAAGAGAGAGAAAGGTGCCTTCAGTCTCTTATCCAAGAGACTGAATTCCCCTCAGTTTCACTAGAAGCCCCCTGTCTAACTGGTAGAGGAGTGGTCCTCACACACAGCTCCAAGCTAATTGGCTGGTCTATTGATTGACATGACTTACAGGCGGTTCTATGAATAGTGACATGACTTCTGGACGCTGGGATTACCTTGGGGAAGGTCACCATATGTCTTTCTCTGTTCTTTCTCACACTTTCTATCTCTTATTTATTCTTATGAGGGTGCTACTTTTTTGGGGGGGGGGGCAATGAAGGTTAAATGACTTGCCCAGGGTCACACAGCTAGTAAGTGTCAAGTATCTGAGGCTGAATTTGAACTCAGGTCCTTCTGATTTTAGGGCTGGTGATTTATCTACTGTGCCCCCTAGTTGCCCCTCTCTTTGTTATTCTTAAATTGCTTTCCTTTCCATAAGTCTAATAAATAATATGTTTCATGTTCTTCTAATTTTCTTGTAATATCTCTCTTTATATTTAGGTTATGTATCTATTTGAACCTTATCTTGGTGAATAGTATAAGATATTGGTGCATGCCCAATTTCTGTCAAGCTGCTTTCCAGTTTTCCCCACATTTTTTCAACCAAATAATGAATTTTATCCCCAAATCTTAAGTCTTTACACTTGTCAAATACAAGGTTATTATATTTATTTACTGCTGTAAATTGTATGTCTGCTCTGTTCCATTGATCTACCTTTCAATTTCTTAGCCAGTACCACAAAGTTTTGATAATTATTATCTCATAATATAGCTTAAGATCTGGCATTGCTAAATGTACTTCCTTTACATATTTTTCATTAATTTCATTGATATACTTTGATATTGTACTAGGTATTAAAACACTTAGAGAAGAGTCTTCAGTGAAATGATTAAATCAACTATGAAGGATTTATATTAATAATCACACAATATGTTTGGGTCATAGTCACTGGTAGAAGAAGTGATGATAACAAAGAGATCATGGATCCATTCAAAGATCAAAATTGCATTTTAATGATAAAACAGAAGCAAGCAAAATACAGGGGAAAAGAGAGAAATTTAGCTAATAAACAATAAATCTAATAGAAATCATTCTCAGTTCTGAAAGAAGAACCATATTTCATTACAAGGGGCATATATTCAGTTTTAGAATGTGTAATTTTCAAGTCAACTTGAGATGAAATACTGCTGCAGACGAATATTTCATTTGATTTCTCTCAGTTATTTGCAGGTAGCTTGACATTTTTCTTTCATAGTATGGTCCTCACATCCCATGCTTTTGGTTAATTGAGGGCAATTAGTGTATGCATCCACATGCATGCAGGCATTGGCTGCATGAAAACAAAAGCCAGATAAAAAAATGTGACTCCTTTGCTCAAGAGGTGAATTACCATAAATAACATACTGTCTTCCTTTTCATTTTGATTCCCAGCCCTTAGCACAGTGCATGGAACAAAGTAAAAGCTTAATAAATGCTTTTTTTTCATTCATTCATTTATTCTTGAATTTTTTATTTATTCATGCAAAAATTTCAGAGTCTCAGATTTATTAAAACCATCTGTTTTCTGAGTTAATAATTCTGTTGTAGCAGTATATAGAGAGTTCTTGAGGATCTGGGACTTCATGGAATGGAAAAGCCTCATCTCTCCTCTAGCCCCAAGTGGTTTATGCTTCTAAGGGTTTCATGTCTTAGAAGCCAGCTTAATGCCCTGTTATTCATCATTTACAAGCATTTGCTCAGTGGAGCTCTCCCTTCCCACTGACTGCCTATCCTTCCTGACCCCTTTGTACTCCTTTCCCTTCCCCCTAATTGTTAAGGAACTTGATATTATAGTGAACTGAGTCCTGTTGTTGTTCAGTCACTTTTCAGTTTTCTTGGCAAAGATACTGGAGTGGTTTGTCATTTCTTTTTCCAGCTCATTTTACAGATGAGGAACTGAGGCAAATAAGGTTAAGTGATTTGCCCAGCATCACACAGCTAGTAAATGTCTGAGGCCAGATTTAAACTCAAGAAGATGAGTCTTCCTGTCTCCAGGCCTGGTACTCTATCTGTGCTACCTAGCTAAATTTTAGGAAAATCACTATAATAATAATAATTAAAAAAATATATATACATACATGTATATATATAAATTATGTTATATATAACATCTATAATTTAAGGGCTAAAATTCTAGCTAGTCTGTCTAAAATATCTAATGAGTGGTCACCGATAAATTGTAAGCTTTAGCAAGAGTTAGACTTTTAAGCATTTATTAAGGAGAATAAGAATTTGCTAAAGAGAGAAAGGCCTAGATTCATCTATCTATCAAAGGGAGAGTGCGTTTCTAGCTCTGCTCTCCGCCAGAGTCCACATGAAAGACCGTGAGAGAGTCCACCTCTCCCCCTCTTCCTCCCACAAGCAAACATCACTTCCTGACACCAAAGGCATGTCTTGCCTTCAGATGCCTTCTCCTCATGGCTGAGTTTTGCTACAGTAAGTCTCCAACAGGTGGTGTCATTCCAATCGTTACAATAACAACAAAACAACAATAATAATAATCTGAAAAGTGTGCCCTTCCATCAAGATATAAATATTTCATATACATCCTGAAGCATGTACTTTCTATAAATTAGCACCCATATGTTGGTGCTATATTAGCTTCATCCTTCTTTTCCCACTGTATGGCCCTATGCTCAGAAAGAGATGAGGCTTTCTATACCTCCTTCCTGGATTTCCCAGTACACTTTATTTCATCACATAGATGAAGGCTGGTCTAATCCAAATTGTGAAGGAGGCAAATTCTGTCTTTAACACCCTTCATTTCTTTTAAAAGAACTTTTATCCCTCTAGTAGCATTCTCACCAATGGTCCCCAGGTACCTACAACTTTTGCTGTCTTCTCTCACTAGTGACTTCCTATTGCCTCCAAGAGCAAATACAAAATGTTCTGCTTTGTATTCAAAACCCTTCAAAACCTAGCCCCCTTCTACTTTTCAAGTCTTTTTACACCTTACTCTCTAACTGTATTCTTTGAACCAATGATACTGGCCTCCTAGCTGTTCCACAAAAGACACTCTATTTCTCTGCTCTGGGCATTTTCTCTGGCTGTCTCCCCTACCGGGACACTCTCCCTCATCAGCTCTGACTACTGAACTCCCTGGATTCCTTTAAGTCTCAACAGAAATTCCACCTAAGCAAAGCTCTTCTTAACCCTTTAATTCCAGTGTTTCCCTTCTTTTAATTATTTCCTATTTATCCTGCATATTATGTGCTTTGTATAAATTTGTTTGCATAGTGTCTTTTCCACCAGATTTTCAACTTCTTGAGGACAGGGACTGTCTTTTGCCTTTCTTTGTATCCCCAGAACTTAGCACAATGTCTGGCTTATGATATGTGCTTAACAAATGTTCATTGACTGTCTGACTAATAATTTCATTCAATAGTTTCAAAACAGTGCTGTGTAAGTTATGAAGGGAAAAGCTGTTATTAACTAGGAAGAAGAGAGGTAGGAAGTGACATTTGAGATGCCATTTAAATGACAGTAAGAATTAGTTAAAGCAGGGGAGGGAAAACAACATGAATAACATGAAGATATAATGGCTTATATATATATATATACACATAATAACATTAATCCTATTTCTGCATTAGTCATGTTATAAGAGAAAAAAAATCAGAGCAATGATGGAAAACCTCAAAATAGAAAAAAAAACAACAGCATCAAAAACAAAAGAAATAGTATGGTTCATTGAGGGGGGAGGGAGGGGAGGGAGGGAGAAAAATCTGAAATTGTAAAGCTTGTATAAACAAAGGTTGAGAACTATCTTTACATGTAACGAAAAAAAATAAAATACTTTATTAATTAAAAAAAAAGATATAATGGCTTATCTTTTCAGCAATACAATGATCCAAGACAATGCCAAAGGACTCATGATGGAAAATGCTCTCCACAACCACAAAAAGAACTGGAATCTGTATGCAGACCGAACCATACTGTTTGTACTTTTTTGTTTGTTTTTTGAGGTTTTTCCTTTTTGTTCTGATTCTTCTTTCACATCATGACTAATGCAGGAATATGTTTAATTTGATTGTATATATATAACGTATATCAGATTGCTTTCTGTCTTTGGTTGGGGGGCGGGAAGGGAGGGAGGGAGAAAAATTTGGAACTCAAAATCTTATACGAACAAATTTTGAAAGCTATCTTTACATGGAACTGGAAAATAATAAAATACTTTTATGATTAAAAAACAAAAAAGATATAATGGTTGGATGACTCTCATTGGGAATTACTTACTACACAGTCCATTGTCACAGTGATCTGGGCAGTCACTGCATGGCTTTCCCACCTTAAAAGGTTTGTAGCGAATATCTGATTGGATGTTGCCCCTGAAAGTTAGAAATGTCAATAAATCAATAAATATTTTAAGGGCTAAGCACTATGCACTGCAACACTATATTTCTTTTTAAAGTAATAACAAGCGATGGCTCTCCTCTTCAGTCCTCCAATTTTTCATTGCTAAATCATTTTCTTTTAAGTTCTTCAGTCATGCTGCTTATTATAAAAGAAAGTATACCAGAACTAAGAATACCCAAGAGTTTGAGTGGCTCCACCACTTATTAATTGTGTGACTTTGGGCAAATCACTAAATTGCTTTAAGCTTTAGTTTTGTCATCTGAGATATAGGGAAAACCATACTTGTCTTAACTATTCTACATGGTTATTGTGAAAAAAGTACTTTGTAAATCAAAGAAATGAGCTATTATTAAAACTTTTTCAAGTAATTAGGTGTTCTGATGTGCACAGCCATATCTTAGGTACTATACAGGGAAGTAGAACAGATGTGATCCAGGTACCTCAAAGAACTTGCTTCTTTTAGAAAGCTTTTAGAATTTGCTGTGTGGATTCATTCAAAATGTACTTAGTACTCTGGTGAAGCAAAAAGAAAACTAGCATAGGGATTAAATGATTTGGACTCAAGGTCTCCATGAAGTAGCTATATGACCTTAGTCAAGTAATTTATTTTCCTTATCAGTAAAGTGAGATAGTTGTCTCTTTTAGGTCTAATACTCTTATGATTGCATTAGCAGAAAAGCACCACAGAATCTCTCAGTGCTAAAATGTGTGATAAGGGTAAATTTGTGAGGCTGGCACAGTACCTGAAATTGTGTAAGTTCTGTCTCTATCAGAGGAATATCTAAATCCAGAGAGATGTCAGAAGATATTTTGAAAGTTCACACCTTCACTTGGATGGAAAAAAAAATTATTCCATTTATTACAAAAATTGACATTCCTTGTTGATGGGGAATCAGGGTGTTTTTTTTCTTTTTTCTTTTTTTTTTTGGTGAGGCATTTGGGGTTAAGTGACTTGTCCAGGGTCACATAGCTAGCAAGTGTTAAGTGTCTGAGGCTGGATTTGAACTCAGGTCTTCTTGACTCCAGGGCCGGTGCTCTATCCACTGTGTCACCTATTTGCCCCAGAATCATGGTGTTTTAAAAGGCTTATGGAAAATTTTTCACATTACTAGCCTGTTTCAATATTTTACAGCATTCATTATGCACAAATTCTTCCTTAGTATAATCTAATTACCTTTAGTTAAAGTTTAGGCTTGTTTTCTCTTTCTTTGTAGCTCATCACTACCCTCTTTGTAAGGGTTATAGTATACTGGAAAGAAAACTGCACTGGTAGTCAGGAGGCCTGAATTTTAGTCTTAGTTCTGTTGCTAACTTGGGTGGACAAGTCACTACCCATGTCTGACCTTATTTTTCTCATTTGTAAGATGAGGATGGGTTGGACTAACTGACTTCTAAGGCTCCTTCTATTTCTAGGGTACCATGATGATAAAATTCCTCTCAGTTCTTTCCTCATTTTCTTTTTTCCACAAAAGAAATTAAGAAAAAGTGGAAATAGAGTTTTTTATATACACCTTAAAAGCAATGAAAAAGTTATTATTTGATGATTTTTCATACCCTGAAACAATATGAAGCCCCTGGAGTAGATTGAATAGCATGTAGGGTCCTAGAATATCAAAACTTAAAGGTCTATTGGAGAACATATAGACTAAACTTCTCATTTTACCAATGAGGAAACTGAGGTAAAGATAATTGAAGTGACTTGCATAATGTCACACATCCCTTTAATGGCTGAGTCATTTCAACATGTGTCCTCCTCTACAGGTTTTTTTTTTTTTTTTTTGGTAGAAATCCCTTTGGGTTCTTTTATAGGACTAAGTCTATGGTTAACTACAGGCATCTAACTCATCAACATTTCCCATTCTATCCTCTCCTCTAAAAATGAGTTTACATTCTCTACTTATGCTGGGCAATATTGGCATACATAGAAGTATTGGAATGTCTCATGGGGACAGTGGGACACAGCACAGCCAAGCTGGTGAGAAGTTGCCCAAACAAGCTGGCTTCTTTGAAGGAGGCTTTGAAGGGTGGCTTCTTTGAAGGAGGTAATTATTGAAAAACTCTTTTTATACTTGCCCATGCACACCAATTATACATCATGAAAGATTACTGAAGTTGGAGTCAGGAGAGATTTGAATTCAAGTCATATCCCTTCAGGGTGGGGACTTTTTCACTTTTGTTGTGAGATCCTCAGTGCTTTGCACAGTGACTGGGCCCTTAATTAATGTTACTTCACACACACACATCTATATCTATATTTATGTCTACTTAAAACAAGTAGCACAAAGTAGATATTTATGACTTCATATAGAATCTTCTTTTGGTGTTCTGATATGTGTGTATAGACATTCTCTAATTTAAAAATCATGGGTGTGTGTGTATGAATTTAAATGTCAAAGCTGACCTCCTTTTCTCAATTTCATTCTGTTAATGTCTGTACATTAAAAAAAAGGTTACAATAGTCCTCCTCCTTTTTTTGTTGGCATCACTATTGGTACCTGACCCTTTCCACCCCACCTTCAATTAAACCCAGGCAACTTTCTGAGTCTGTGTAAAAACATGTAGAGCAGTTATCAATCTGTATTGATGGAGAGTTTCTTCACCAGGAATTCCTTATACCATTGAGATCATAGGAGGGTCCAGACTGAAACAGGTATAAAATACCATGACTGTCTTTGGCATCCTAGCTTAATGAAGCTCAAGGAGACTGTAAGATTGTATGTTAGAGACAAGTTGCTGACTCACATGACAAATGGATGTTTCTACATTGAGAGTTCCTTGATGACACTTACTAGCTGTGTGACCCTGGGCAAGTCACTTAACTCTCATTGCTCCTCAAAACAAAACAAAAAACAAAACAACAAAAGAGAGTTCCTTGAACAGCTGAAATTAAAGTCCCAGACCAAAGAAATAAAATAAAATTACATAATTTAATACCATAGACCCCTTCTCCTTAAGTATTGAAATACTTAAGGTGAACCCTGAGTCCTTACCTAAAAGAAATCTAGATTTTTTTTTAAACCATAGAATCATGATGCTAGAAGAAAATTTAAAGGTCAGCCCTGTTTAACAGAAATTATGAGATTTTCCTGTCATTTTATTCATAAAACAACTATTTGAGCCAATCCATTCTTTTTTTTTTTTTTAAGTAAGGCAATGGGGGTTAAGTGACTTGCCCAGGGTCACACAGCTAGTAAGTGTTAAGTGTCTGAGGCCGGATTTGAACTCAGGTACTCCTGAATCCAAGGCCGGTGCTCTATCCACTGCACCATCTAGCTGCCCCAGAGCCAATCCATTCTGGAAAGAAATTAAAATGATATCATCTTATCAATCTTTATGGACCACCAGAAAATGAAAGGATATGTTTATGTCTATAAATTATAACTTCTGTTCTACAAAAGAAGTGAGCTTTCAATTCACGACTTTCAGACTGGTAAAGCAGAAAGAGTACTGACTTGAGAATCAGAGAATGGGTTCAAATCTTACCTTTGGTATTTACTAATATGTGACCTTAGGTCAGTCACTTAAACTCTTTGGGTCTCAGTTTCCTGATCTATAAAGTGAAAGAACTGGACTAGGTAGTTTCTGAGGTGTTTTCCAGTAGTATAATGCTATTATTTTAAATAGTCAAAGTTCAGTTGGCCAATCCTTTAAAAATGCTGATAGGAAAACCCATATGAGGAGAAAAAGGTCTTTTTTTTTTCTTTGCTAACAGGTATACCTGTGTGTAAGGAGCAACTGTAGCATTTTGTTGTAAAGGTCCATATCCATATTGAAAATATCTCACTTCATTATAGAAATTGTGGATTACATCTGACCATGGCTTGATGCTTGTGGACATGTGGATATTTTCCCCACAGTCAGTAACTAGAAGGACAAATAAATATATGTGTATACACATATATACATACACACATATATAATTGCATATATACATCATTCATTCATTTATTTATTTATAAATTCATTCACCCATTTATCTATTTATCATCTAATAATCTATCTTTCTATCTGTCTATCTATCTATCCATCTATCTATCTATCTCTTTATGAACATGGCAGATGAGATCATTGACCAAAGAGGACTTAATAGGAATTTCCCTTAAAAACCTTTTTGAAACATTATAAACCTTCAAATGGGAATTTCTTAGTTTTCTTGGATTTCTTGTTTTTGGGGGCATCTTATTCTCCAAACAGATACTCTTTCCAGATATATACTTTAGAATTTGGGAATAGTTCAATGATCATATGGAAAGCACTGTTGAATTAACCATATTTGCTCTAATTTTTTATCAGTCTTCAGCCTCAATTTCCCATGTTTAATGTCCAAATACAGGCTTGAAAAGGATTAATTTTAAATTGTTGAAGGTACTAAAGGTTTAGGTATAAACTATTGGTAATACTGGTTGACTGATCATATAAATTTAGTCTATTAACAAAATTTTATTGAGTGGAAACAGTGAATGCATCTGAACCTCTCTTTAAATGAATTAATAACATTTTCTATTTGCAGAACAAGAAAGCAGAGGAAAAAACTTTTTTTTGTTTTTGATTTTTTTGTTTTTAAAATTAATAAAGTATTTTATTTTTTCCTGTTACATGTAAAGATAGTTCTCAACTTTTGTTTATACAAGCTTTACAATTTCAGATTTTTCTCCCTCCCTCCCCTCCCTCCCCCCCTCCCCTAGACAGCAGGTAATCTGATATAGGTTATATATATATATATATACACACACACACACACATACACACACACACACACATATATATGTATGTATGTATATATATACATATATATGTATATACATACACACACGCATATATATACATATATACACATAATAACATTAATCCTATTTCTGCATTAGTCATGTTATACGAGAAAAAATCAGAGCAATGATGAAAAACCTCAAAATAGAAAAAAAACAACAGCACCAAAACCAAAAGAAATAGTATGGTTCATTCAGCATCTATACTCTGCAGTTCTTTTTTTTTTTCTTTCTTGGATTTGGAGATGGAGGAAAAACATTCTAAAATTGAATAGCAATCTTTGGGAGGGGCATAAGGAAAGTCTATAATATGTTCTCTGACCTGCTGGAGTTTATAAACATTTAATAGGGGAGACAGTGAAAAAAAAAATCAACGAAGAAACAAACAGGTTAAAGAAATAGCAAAAGCATAAAGGTGGGAATAAATGTTGTATGTTTGTGGGATAATAAAGAGACAAATCTTAAAAGAGCAAATCTTAAAAGAAGGTTGAATAGTGTAGGAACAGATTATATAGGGTATTGAAAGAGGCACATAATACTTGTTTAATAAATGTTTATTGATTGGTTGATTGAGAGGTAGATAATATGGAACTGAAGGTTTCTGGCTAGTTTAATGTGTTTAGATTTCTTCTCCCTCTGTATTCCATCTTTTGGCAATCTAATTCATTTTCAGTGGCTCCTTATCCTTGCAAAATGGTTCTCAGATATATATCTTCAGTCCTGAGTTCTTATAGCTCCAGACCTCCATCTCCAAATATCTGTAGGGTCTGTTTCCCTAGATTCACTGCTAGCACTTTAAACTGAGCTGTTATCTTCCTCCAAGATTTCTCCTTCTTTTTACTTCACTATTTCAATCAGTACCACCACCACTGTTTCCCATATTCAAAACTTTAAAAATATTTTTGAACATAATTTTCTGCATCTAATTGGTTATTAATTCCTGTTCATTCTATCCCTACAATATTTCTTTCTAACTCTCCTCTCTTGCCACTGTTAATATCTCAACCCTATATGTGTTCTTTTTGTCTCTCCTATGGACTATTGAAATCGTCTTCTAACAAGGCATTAGTTTGCCACTGTCATCTCTCAAATCCATGCTTCAGATCTACCAAAATTTTCTTCCTTATCATTTCCTCACGTGAGTCCTCTGCTGAAAACCTTTCATTCATTTCTTATTCCCTACTAAGTAAATGTCAAACTCCTTAACCTCTTCTCATGCTCTTTCCGTCCACTTAAACAGTGCTTCTTCAACCAAACTGGACTTGTTACTGCTCCAAGTTTACATCCTACCCTTTCCAAGGTCTGTTCCTTATATTATCCTCTCTGCCTGGAATCCCCTCCACTCTTGTTGAAGTTCTTTGCATCTTTTCAAGTGCAGTTCACATTGCTCCTCATCTAGAAAGTCTTCCTTTATCCCTCCAGTTGAAAATTACTTTTCCCTCCATATACATACATACATACATAAACACTTATATAGTGCTCAATATGTGCCAGGCACTATGCTAAACATTAAAATTGTTATCTCCTTTGATCCTCACAACAACCTTGTTGATATATGTGCTATTATTATCCCTGTTTTACAGACGAGGGAACTGAGGCAAATAGAGATTAAATGCCTTGCCCAGATTCATGTAGCTACTAAGTATCTGAGGCTGGATTTGAATTCAGATCTTGATTCTGGGCCTGGTGCTTTATCAATCTAGCATCCTCTCACCTTACACAACACTTTTCACTCCTCTTGAGCAAGTATGCATTATTATGTATCAGAGTTATTTGTGTAGGTTCTGTGTCCTGCTTTGAGGCTTCAAGCTCTGTGTTACAACTTTTAGACCATATTTTCCTCTCTGGGATCCAGAATAGTCAACGCTCTTAACCTAGGAGGAGTTTAGTAAGCCAGGCATTGTGGAACACTTGTATACTCTGCTACTAGGAGTGGTTGAGGCTGGCATATACCTCAAGTTAGGATTCTGAGTATGGCTAAAGCCAAGCAGGTGTCCACAAAAAAGTCCAGGATCAATATGATGAAGCCCCTTGCAGTAGAGGACCACCTGGCTGCCTAAGGAGGAACAAACATACCCAGACCAGAAAAAAAAAGAAAGAAAAGGAAAGACAGTTGTTTAACATGTCTGAGCTGAGTAATATTGGGATTTGACCAGTGAAGTCTATTTCCCTTATAGCCTAGGCAAGATATAGAGAGCTGATCTCTTTTTGTTTTTGATTTAATATTTTATTTTTCCTAATTACACATACAAACAATTTGACACCCCCCCTTTTTTTTTTTTCAAATTTTGAATTCCAAATTCTTTCCCTCCATCACTGAGAGGATAAGCAATTTGACAAACGTTATACACATACAGTCATGCAAAACACCTTTCTATTTAAGAGAGATCTACTCTTAACAAACAAACAAGCAAACAAATAGGTAGATAAATAAATGAACAAACAAAAATAAATATTTGCTGGATGAAGTTTTTGTTTGTTTTGTCTTTCTTTGTTTCCTTGATACTTAGCACAGTGACTGGCACATGGTCAGTGCTTACTAAAACCTTGTTGACTGACTGACTGACCGACTGACTGACAGACTGACACAAAATATAGATAAGAGATGGGGCAGAGGAAAGCAGAATGAAGTGAAGGGGCATCTCCTCAGAAATAAGGCAATGAAGGGAAAGCTCACTAATGAAGTCCTTGCAACTCCTTGCCCAATACCACCTTGTCTCCTGCTTTAAATATTGATTTCAATTCAACATCATTATAATGATATATCTTCAGATATAGAAATTTGATAGATCTGTGACTTTCAGTGACCATGAGGTCTTACTTACAACTAATCTTCCTATTCGTGACAGAGCTATGGGAAAGGGTGCATTTGTTCGCCCAGTTCTCAGCATTCAGGGCAGCTTCTTCATTCCATGCCTCCATGAACCATGCAACACAGAAATTGGACAATTACAATAGAAAATATTCAAGAGTAATGGCAATAGAAAGGCTTTATATAGTGAGAAAAGATGTATTATCAAATAGAGGACGTTTTTGTTCCCATGTTCTTTCTTGTCCTACAACTAAAGATGTTTTGCTTTCTTTAGAGGTTCAGACATTAGACCAAATATTTTTTGAGATTGTATTCCACACAGTGGAGTAGAATAAAATATTTTGGTCAAGTCCAACTGTCTTTATCAGACTCCATCTATAGAGAAGTAATATAGACAAGTTTTCTGGGACTCTAGATCTCTCTGGAATAGCTTGGCCTAAGGCTATGCAAATAAATCAGGACTTGGTGGGAATTTAGCACAGTAAGCCCTATATTTCCTCTAGAGCTCCATTCTGATGCCTCATCATCTGATGCCTGACCTTTCATGAAAGCTATACTGAAGAAACACAAATTCAGGCTATTTCTTTTTTAAAAAATCTATTGATTATTATTTTTAAAAAATTTGTTTTATTTATAATGAAGAAATGTAAACAATTTATAGTCATATAAAATGCTCTAAATCATTATTCATTAGAGAAATGCAGATTAAAACATCCTTGGGGTATCATTTTATACTACCAGATTGGGTAAAAATGATAGAAGTAGAAAGTGACAAATATTGGACAGGATGTGGAGAAATTGGGACACATTCATTGTTTGTGCAATTGTAAAATAATCCAACCATTTTGGAGAATAATGTGGAATTATGCCCAAAGAGTTATTAAACTACCTCTACCCTTTGACTCATCAATACCACTATTTGGTTCATTTCTAAACTTAGGCTATTTCTACTGTGATGTTTAAAATCTAAATTGTGGTTGCCTTAAATTTAGAAACTTTAGCACCAGTCCTTGGGCATTAAACATTTATTAAAGCATACAGATATTCCCATGGAGTTCAAAAAGTTAAGAAAAAAAGCCTATTTAGCCTAGAGTTCCAGTCTGGTCTGGTTCTTCCTCAAGTCCTCTGCCACAAGCCTGCTTCAATCACAAACTCTCTCCAGCAAACTGATTGTGGAAGCTTTTTATAGGTTGGAAGAGAGGCAGTCCTTACACACTGCTTCAAGCTGATTGGTTGGCATCATCCAAATCCATTGGTTCTGAAGGTGTGATTACAATCCAGTTAACTTGAAGTAGGCTAATCAGCAGTTAATCACTCTCACTTGAGTCAATCAGTCTAGATTAATCTCCAGGTGAGTCTTTGAGCGTCTGCTAAATCTCATTATTTCATCACATTGCCCCCTTTGTTTCTTGTAGGAACAAGTGTTCCTTGATGAAACAGTAAAAAATAGCTTTGCCAGTAATCAAATCAAACAATGAAAGTTCTTAAAAACGTGAATTGAGAAGACAAGAATTTTTTTAAAATCTTTATTTCATCACCTTTTGTATCATCTGCCTAATTATCCTCATACCATTATGAGAAATTTAAAAATCTAATATAATTGGTAACAGATGTCAAGGCCAAATCCAACACTGTATTTATCATGACATCTGAGATAATTATGGGGATTACCATTGAGCAATATATACAGCACATGCAGTATGCCAGGCTTAAAATAGGTGGATGGGATATACATCCATGCCACCAAACCTATTGGAGGAAACTGAGTCAGGCTTAATGAGATGCATGGGATTGAGACGTCCATGGCATCAGGCATATTGTAGGGGAATAGAAGCCAGGTATAGAATGAGATGGGTGGGATGAAAACTTCCAGTCATCTGTGTAGTACCTGTGTCTCCCCTTCTGTGAGAGTTCAATGCCTGCTCTTGTATGTATTCCTCTCATGGGTAAAGGCAATTAATGTCTTAAATCATAAATTCCCATAATCCAAGTCTCATATGGATTAAAAAATTTGAGGATAATAATGATAGCAAAAAATGTGAAATGATCACAAAAACTGTGAATTTGCTTTGAGTCAGAATGTTACAATGTACAATGATTCCAAATAATTTTTTTTGCAAAAATAGTATTTCTAGAATTAATTTACACTTGTCATAGTAATCAATTTACCAAGGAAATACTTTATATAATTTGATCAAATAATCAGTTGGAAAAACAAAACACAATCTTAAAAGAATGAAAATCTCTATGAAAACAAACTCATACTATTAATTTCAAAATGTAGATGCAATGGCATAAAAAGGAAACATTTATGTAACATTTGAACTGACATTATTTCTGAGTGAATTTAGAGCATTTTTGATTTTGATATGTAAAATCTCCACATCTCATATTAATATCTTGCTGTCTACTTCTGCATTTCAGCAAAATATGTGCCAGTTTATGGCAATAGAAGCAGATTCTTGAAATATGATGATAAAGTTTCTCTTGTTTTTCTTCTACCCCTTTATTTTCTCTTTCATAATACCAATGCTTTATAAAGTTATTAGTTAAAGGCAAAAGCAGGTAAAGATAAATAAAAACAGAAAGTCCACAAAAATGAAGCATTAACATACTTACAAACATAAAATTTCTTACCCAATGTGAAGATCAGAAGGTTGAGGGGTTCAGCAATCCCTTCGTGGTTGCCAAACTGTGATGTTTAAAATCTAAATTGTGGTTGCCTTAAATTTAGAAACTTTAGCACCAGTCCTTGGGCATTAAACATTTATTAAAGCATACAGATATTCCCATGGAGTTCAAAAAGTTAAGAAAAAAAGCCTATTTAGCCTAGAGTTCCAGTCTGGTCTGGTTCTTCCTCAAGTCCTCTGCCACAAGCCTGCTTCAATCACAAACTCTCTCCAGCAAACTGATTGTGGAAGCTTTTTATAGGTTGGAAGAGAGGCAGTCCTTACACACTGCTTCAAGCTGATTGGTTGGCATCATCCAAATCCATTGGTTCTGAAGGTGTGATTACAATCCAGTTAACTTGAAGTAGGCTAATCAGCAGTTAATCACTCTCACTTGAGTCAATCAGTCTAGATTAATCTCCAGGTGAGTCTTTGAGCGTCTGCTAAATCTCATTATTTCATCACACTACCAAACTATAAAGGTTTCAAGTTAGGACTATCAAAGGCTATGTAGCTCAAATGTCAAAGTGCTAGCTGTTAAGGGCTAAAATTCTAGCTAGTCTGTCTAAAATATCTAATGAGTGGTCGCCAATAAATTATAAGCTTTAGCAAGAGTTAGACTTTTAAGCATTTATTAAGGAGAATAAGAATTTGGTAAAGAGAGAGAGAAAGGCCTAGATTCCTATCTATTAAAGGGAGAGCACATTTCTAGCTCCCTTCTCCGCCAGAGTCCAGAGGAAAAAGCACCCGAGACTGAGCGCCAGTCTCTTCCTTCCTCCTCCCACTAGCCCGCGTCACTTCCTGACTCCTGGTCTTGCCCTCAAAGACCTTCCCTTCATGGGCAGAACTCTTCTACAGTAAGTATCCAGCAGGTGGCGTTATTCCAATCGTTACAGTCCCCCCTGTTGTTCCTCAAGAAACAAAATGTTTCCTTGACGGAACAGTAAAAAGAATATAATAACTATTGCTAACTAATAATATGTGAACAACAATATAGAAAAGGAAGAGAGGAAAGTTTTGTCCAGAGGGGCGATTTTTTTTTTTGTCCTCATGAACCGACGCTTTGACATTAGTCTTGCAAAGGGAGGGCCTCTGCAGAGAATACATGTTACAGATGGTGTATATTATAACAGAAAGAGAAAAAAAAACAACAAAAACAACAAATCAAAACTGTTCATTTAAAGTCTCTGAAAGTCTTTTCTCAGATGTCCTCTAGGTGTAGTCGTGGAATGGAAGTCTTTTCAGGGGTTGATGTGTGGATGCTGGTAATCAGCCAGGAAAATTTCCTACAAAATTGAGCTTAACACAACTTTAAAATAGCTTTGTCAATAATCAAATCAAACAATGAAAGTTCTCAAAAACATGTCTAAGGGAATTCAGAATCTTAGTTGTTACACATGAAACATATAATAAAACAAAAATTGAACCATTCTTTAAAATTATAATATTACTATAGTCCCCCCCTTATGGAGGGTAATTGAGAAGACAATTGCTGCGATATTAATTATTAAAAATAATTTTTTATCTTTGTTTCATCACTTTTTGCATCATCTGCCTAATTATCCTCATGCCATTATGAGAAATTAAAAAATCTAATATAATTGGTAACAGGTGTCAAGGCCAAATTCAACACTGTATTTATCATGACACCTGAGATAATTATGGGGGTTACCATAAAAGAACAGAGAAATGATGGGATATGAGCATTCCCACACTTGAGCAATATGTACTGCCCATACAGTATGCCAGGCTTAAAATAGGTGGATGGAATATATGTCCATGCCACCGAACATATTGGAAGAAACTGAGTCAGACTTAATCAGATGCATGGGATTGAGATGTCCATGGCATCAGGCATATAGGAGGGAGCATAGAAGCCAGGTGTAGAAGTGAGATGGGTGGGATGAATACTTCCAGCCATCTGTACAATATTGTGGGGAAAAAGAGAATAAAATATTAAACCAAGAGAATCCAACCTGAACATTTGTCAAAAGCCGTTCCCTCGGCCATACCTTGACTTCATGCATGTCTCCCCTCATGTGACAGTTCAGTGTCTGCTCTTGCATGTATTCCTCTTGTGATTGGATGGCATCTTGGCCAACTGGCATCTGATAACTCAGAATAAAGGCAATTAATGTCTTAAATGATAAGTTCCCATAATCCAAGTCTCATATGGATTTAAAAATTGAGGATAATAAATGATTGCAAAAAATGTGAATACATCTTGACTCAAAATATAATATATAATTATGCAACAATTTCAAATAATACCCCTTTTTTTTACTTAGTATACAATTACTTTTTTGAAAAATCTGAACATATTTAAATAAAAGTTAAAGCACAACACAATCTCAAAGACAACTTTTACAAATGTTCCCCTCTTTTTTTTTTTTTTGGAATATGCTTATCAAAAATAATACTTCTAGAATCAATTTACACTTGCCATGGCAAACAATTTGCCAGGGAAATGCTTTAAAGAGTTTGATCAAATAATCAGTTGAGAAAAAAAAAATAACAAAAACAAACAACTCAGAATATGGGAGCACAATACTCCTAGAATTAACATTGTATTATGAAATCAAAACCATGTTTCAAAATTAGATAGATGAATGAATAGAAGAAAATACACGTGGAATAATAAAAGACAATGAAATTCAAACTAGGGAAATCTAAATGAATATGAACTTAATATTAATAAGAGTATTACAAAATATAAACTTGATCGCATGACTATAAAAAGCTTTTACAAATATTCTCCTTGTTTTAGAAACTAAGTATAAGACACAATCTCAAAAGCATTAAAATCTCTATGAAAATAAACCCATACCATTAATTTCAAAATGTATATGTAATAGCATAGAAATCCTATGTAACCTCTGAACTGATACTATTACTCTGAGTGAATTCAGAACACTTTTGATTCCGGTATCTAAAATCCCCAATACTCATATCAATACCTTGCTGCTTACTTCTACATTTCTGTAAAATATATACCCTTCCATGGCAAAAGAATCGGAGTCTTGAACTATGTTGATTGTCATTCTTATTCAGCTTAAGTTTTTCTTCTTTAACCCCTCTATATTGTCTGTCGGGCTTTTCACCATACAAATGCTTTATAAGATTACTAATTAAAGACAAAAGCAGGTTAGCAAAATTATGAACAAAACAAGCATATCTGGAATTTAAAGAGTTTTCTAAGATTGTCTCAAAAGCACAGCCAGGCCGGGGAAGGGCTGAGCCTGAAGCTGCAAATGCAGGTAGAAAAAGTTGAGCATGCGCATCAGATCTCTGGACTTCCCGGGCAGGGGAAGCAATGGGCTTGGCCATGGGAGGAGTAGAGGGTGGGGTCTGGAGAGGAGGGGAGGGACCAGCGCAATTTGAATCCGACTTGATTTTGAACTCAGGCCTGGATTCCTCTTCCCCCACTTTGCCTCCAGGTGCTAGGGGATTAAAAGCTTCTAGAGGGTGGGTCATTGCCTCCAGGCATGCAAAATTAGAGCAACAATTAGTGTTGGAACTGGGAAAAGCAGCAGGAATCTCTTCAGGTTTCTCTGAAAAAGCATGGTTGGGAGAGGGGGAGATATTTCTTTGTGGGAGTACATTGCTGGCTCTTCTAACAAAAATAATAGAAAATCCACAAAAACAAAGCATTAACATGATCTTATCTCCCATTTGTCTGGTTAAACAGACTAAAATCAAAAATAGGGTAATTAGGGAGTTTAAAAGGTCCATTCGAAAAAATTTAAAGGAAAACACAGCCAGTACACCAGTACTTAGCAGTTAAAGGGAGAGGGAGGGGAAATTTCTTACCCAACCGGAAGATCAGAAGTGAGGTTCAGCTTTCCTCTTCGTGGTCAGCCATCTGTTAAGGGCTAAAATTCTAGCTAGTCTGTCTAAAATATCTAATGAGTGGTCGCCAATAAATTATAAGCTTTAGCAAGAGTTAGACTTTTAAGCATTTATTAAGGAGAATAAGAATTTGGTAAAGAGAGAGAGAAAGGCCTAGATTCCTATCTATTAAAGGGAGAGCACATTTCTAGCTCCCTTCTCCGCCAGAGTCCAGAGGAAAAAGCACCCGAGACTGAGCGCCAGTCTCTTCCTTCCTCCTCCCACTAGCCCGCGTCACTTCCTGACTCCTGGTCTTGCCCTCAAAGACCTTCCCTTCATGGGCAGAACTCTTCTACAGTAAGTATCCAGCAGGTGGCGTTATTCCAATCGTTACATAGCCTAGCCAAATTCAGAGAACTTTGGCTATATCAACTCATGAAAACATCTTCTAAAGCAAGGATAGCCAATGTTTTTCAGACGTTTTGCCTTCTGGTATTCAATAAATCTTCCTGTTCTGGTCCTATTCAATATAAGAGGAAATAAATTCTACTTTTCCATGCATTTGCACACAAATAATAAGATAAAGAGATCAATTAATTTCAAATAGGAAAATTGAGTTATTTATCAAATATTGTCTTGAAAAACTTTTTATGCCCCTTGGGGATATGTGTACCACAAATTGAAAACTAGTGTACTAAGGGTTGGAGAGGATTGTTATCTGCATTGGTGGAGATCAATCAGCATTTAGTAAGTACCTAATATATTACAGACATTGTGCTTGGTGCTGAGAATACAAGGATAAAAGTAAAATATTCTCTCTTCTCAAAGTATTTTGTATAAACAAAAGAAGAAAGAACTTGTAGAAGGGCAGACACTAGCAATTTCAGTATTAAGGTAGTATTCCTACAGGTGATAAATTTCTATAATAGAACTTGGAGAGAAATCAACTTTCAGAAACAATACTGGGAATCAATAAATACCTATAAGGTTCATCTAACATATAATTGATTTTTTAAAAGAAAAAAAAGTATTAAGCTTATTTTACATAACTATTCTTAAAGACAATAACAACATTAACATCAAAAATAGGATTGAACTTCAACTGGTTATGGAAACCTAGACATAAGTTCACTGAAAAATTCAATTTTTTGATAGATTTGCAAACTCACCGAAATGTGGTATGAGAAAGATCCTATTTAGAAATTAGGGTAAAATGAAAGCTCAACAAGGGTCTGTCTTCACTGTAAAACCTAGATTTTCCATAGAATTTCCCAGTTGTCATAGAATTAGAAAGGCATTTAGAGGTTTATCTAGTTTAACATTTAATCTAATACAGGAATATGCTGTACAAAAATCCCTAACATTCCTCTGCAACATCATTTAGTTTTAGTGATGGGGCAATTATTCCTTTAAAGGGCACATGATACCATTTTTGGATAGCTCTAATGGTTGGGAAATTCTTTATTATATTGAACTGATATCTTCCTTGATCTTGGGGATAAAGTTAGACAAGGCTTAATCCCCCTTCTGAATGATAAATCTTAAAATAGTTAAAGACAGTAATCATGACCCTCCCTCTCTCCTTCCCCAGACTAATATTACCAGTTTATTCATCAGTTTTCTATATTGCATAGTTTCTACACTCATCACCATTATGATTTCCCTCTTCTTAATGCACTCTGGTTTTATGTTCCTTATAAAATTTGACTCTTACAGCTGAACATCTAGTTATAGTCTGACCAGCTATAACTTCAGCACCCGTTATGTAGTGGTTATTGAACAAATCCTAATTAACTAGTGGAATCTGACAGAATTTGACTTACCATTTTTAGAATATTTCCAGCAGTGGGAATTGTCATCCTTCTTAATTCATTGTGCTTATTGACAATCTCCCTTTGGATCGAAGCTTTATGAGTTGAAAAAAATGAAAATGGATGGTCGGGCTTGAAAAATAAAAGATGAATAAAGATCAATTTTCTGACAATATGAAAGAGGGTAATGGGGGAAAATATAGTCATTTGATGTAGAAAATGTGGATCAGATATTCTTTTTTTTTTTTTTTTTAGTGAGGCAATTGGGGTTAAGTGACTTGCCCAGGGTCACACAGCTAGTAAGTGTTAAGTGTCCGAGGCTGGATTTGAACTCAGGTACTCCTGACTCCAGGGCCGGTGCTCTATCCACTGTGCCACCTAGCTGCCCCGGATCAGATATTCTTAATCATAATCTAGACTTTGCTACTTACCTTGGATACAGTGGTATCCATTCTGTTAATTAGTGGTATGGTTTTCATTAGTTGCCAAACAGAAAAAAATGATAACATAACCTTTTGAGATGTGCTTAGACTTATTTTGGAATTTTTATCATAGGTAGATTAAACAAGTTATTGACAGATATTATTATCTTCTTGCAAATGAGTTAGGATGTCACAGAACTAATCATAAGAAAAAAGAGCTGGAATGAGGGTATTACATTAGCTGAAAAAAAATAGAGACCTTTATGTGATATAAAAGTCTCTTGAGTGAATTAGAAAGGGGGTAATAACATTGGGCAAAGGAAAAATAGATAAATAGCCATGCTCCCAGGTGATTTAAAAAACAACAACAATAGAATCATCTCAGAGCCAGTGAGCTTAAGACAATCCTGGAAGAAGCCAGATTTGAGGAGTGACACAACACTGGATAGCTATTGGAGGTAAAGTTGGGAAAACAGAAGAACAGGTAAAGGCAGCCAACATGAAGGGAAGAGCCAGAAGATTGACCAACTGACCAACCAACTGAATGAATGAATGGATGGATGGAATAAACCTGTTTTGGCTGATCAGGCTTGAGTGTTGGGTTGGCTCCTGTGCTTGTGAACTGCACTACTTCCATCTCCAAGTACAAATGCCAAGGCCACAAGCCAAGACCATAATTTTCTATCTCCTTTCTTATTTTGGGCTTGCTCATGGAAACCTGAAGCTTTTCCTAATGGGCCCAGGGAGAGTCTGTTTGCCTTCCCTTGTTTTGGCAGAATTTTACTTACCAGACTTACTTTGTTTTAAATGTTTACTTCATAACATATATACATATGTACATGTTTATACATTTGCCTTTATAAACACTGTTAACCATAGGCATTTGTTAGTCTGGGTTTACTTACTGGCAATGAAGTTGGGAGGATACAGTTGAGAGGGAAACATCACCAGAGGAAAGAAAGAGAAATGCAATACTGAGATACTTTGACAGTGCACAGTCTCTATCTGGGGTTTTAGAGCTAAAAAGATAGAGAGAATTGTAGATCCTTTTGCAATGTCTCAGAGAAAAGAAGGAATGTATATACCACAAAAATAATTTAGGCAGGGAGTCAGAATTAGGTGGAATGAGGCAAATAGGAATAATTGAATAGCTCTGCTCACCATACCACTCCACCATAGCTACACATGTTCTACAGTTGAAGAAACTGAGATGTTATGTTCTAGATCACTTACTAATCAGCAGAAAGTTAAAATATGAATCTAAATTCAAAAAACATTTTGCCCCTGGAACCATAATACTAGGTTTATCATATTTTAAAAAAACACCACTAAAATTAGTGATAGTATTCCCCATGTACATGCAAGGGTCAAAGATAGCACTGCTAAATAATATTGCTATCAGTGGAATTTTGGTACTTATATGTGTAATATGGTAAGAAGTAACATGGTGTAATGGAGAAATGTCAAACACATGGCTATGGGCTGTATGCAATATACAACACTCTCTAGTGCAGCCTGAACCAGAATAAAATGTAGGAATCCTTATGTCTTATGGTGGCCCCAGTATCTATTTGAGTTTGACACCACTGATGTAAAAAATGGGAGAAGAAGGTAAAAGAAAATCACTGAAAATGAGAACTCAGATGCACATAGTGCTTTCAGACCATATAGTTTCTCTAATCTTTGTAATGATCTTGTCAGAGAATACTCCATATTATAATTATTTTATAGCTGAGGAAAGGGTCTCAGAGAAGCTAACTTCCTTGCAGTCACATAATCTTGGAAGTCACACAGCCACAGCTAGAATCTAGGCCTTCTGACTCAAGGCTAGTGTTCGTTCCAAGATAAACAAAGTTTTCTTCCTTACCTCTAAAGCTCACTTCAAAAGTCTGTTCTTACAGGGTGGAGGTTCTTAGCTTATCAATGAAGTGAAAATGATTTTTTATTAGCTATGTATCAATATAAATAGTTCCCTTTGTGATCTTTTCTATTTTATTTTATGCATTTAAAAATATTTTTCTGAGAAAAGATTCATAGGTTCTTACCAGATTGGCAAAGGGGGCCATGATATACAAAAGGTTAAAAACCTTGATCTAGGGTAACTACTCCGTGATAAGTGAATGAATGTTTATAATTATCAAATAGATCTTACATTCTTTTTGGAGGCCCTGAATGATTTGAAAATCCTGTTTCATTTCTTTTTTTTGGAGAGGGGGCAATGAGGGTTAAGTGACTTGTTCAGGGTCACACAGCTAGTAAGTGTCAAGTGTCTGAGGCCAGATTTGAACTCATGTCCTCCTGAATCCAGGGATGGAGCTTTATCCACTATGCTACCTAGCTGCCCTGTTTCATTTCCTTTTGAATGTAAGTAGCAATAATGTGCTTATGATCTATGCTGCATTTTTTTCATGATAGTGCTCAGTAAAAGTCGTTAATAAAGATTTAAATGGATTATACACAGTTCATTTAGACTATTTTTAAAAGGATGTTTAGAATTTCAGAAATACCTATATTATATATATGTATTTATATGATAATAATTCATATATATAATGTGTGTATATTTCTGTGTATGTGTGAGTGATTTCATATAAAAACTTTTTTTTTTCAAATCAAGCAACATGAACAAGGAATATGAAGGACCAGAATGATAGTGGAGGAATTGGTGATGGTGGTGGAGGTAGGTGATAAGGGTAGAGTTGGTGATGGTGGTAGAAAGGACTATGATCTGTCTCAATGGAATGAATCTCCACAGCTTTAGAATCATAGAAGTGTTCATGGTATACAAGCCTAGAGATTACAAACACCCACTGAACAATAATGAAAGGGAATGAAGCATAAAGTGAAGGAATTGATACAGGTGGAAAGAATTGGATTTTGTGTCTTGATAAAGAAAAGATTGACTAGCCATTTTTCATGCTCAAGAAGGACCATGTGATCTATAACCCTGAGGACAGAATGAAGAAATTGATAAATTCTTATAACAATGATTGCAACTGGACAAAACAAAGAATTACCTGGAAGAATTACTATTGTGATGATTTCCTAGAGCTCTTGAACATTACAGACTCAGCATCTGCTGAGATAATTAATTTGTGTCCAGCCAAGGGACAGCTGCTTGCAGTAGGCAAATCTTAATTCTTTTTTTCTAGCCCTCGTATTCAAGAAGAGAGACATCCTCTAAAGTAGAGTAGATAATGATTTCTTTCTCAGTTCAGGTTGTGTTCAAATCCTCCATATGACATGTATTAACACACTGGTTTCAAGACTGAGGTTTTTTTGTATGATCAAATATTACACTTTTTTCTCTTCTACTCATAAACCCCAATTTTTAAAAATGAAGACAATAATAAAATATATTACTATAGTAAAAATAGTTTGTGAATTTGAGGTTAAGGGTGACAGAAAAAAGGGGCAGCTAGGTGGTGCAGTGGATAGAGCACTGGCCCTGGATTCAAGAGGACCTGAGTTCAAATCCGCCCTCAGACACTTAACACTTACTAGCTGTGTGACCCTGGACAAATCACTTAACCCCAATTGCCTCACCAAAAAAAAAAACAAAAACCAAAAACCAAACCAAAAAAAAAGGTGACAGAAAAAAACACTCAGAATAACTGTACCCTTTAATTGAAATTAAATCAAAATAAGCAAAGAAAATTTACAGACAGAGATTATAGACAGAGAATTGTACTCGAAATCTTGATGACCCACCACTCCCTTATAGGTATTACAGCTGGCATAAACATATTCTCCAGAAACACAGGGAGAATCTGAAAGAGAAGAAAAAAAAAGTATTTTAATTACTCTGAGGAACTTTCAGTGAAGTTGTCAACTCATCTATACTTTATAAAGTTGGTTGCCTGGGACACTGACATCCTAGAGTAATTGATTTTGGGGTGAAAGAGACCTTAGAAGCCATTGTCTATTCCCTTAATTTTATAGATTTGGAAACTGATATACCAAGATTATAAGTGACAAATCTGAGTCATACAGCTTGTAATTGTTTGAGATGAGATTTGAATCTAGGTTTTTCATGGTCCAAGACTGTCCCTTTATTGGCTATAGCCTCGCTGTTATTGTATGATTAATTAATAAACTAGTTAATTAATCTATTTAAAACAAGAAGATCCCATTTGACATATTACTAGTCAATTGTATAGTTACATAAAAGAGTTTATTATTTCATAGGATTTGGATATAGAGGGGATCTTAGGTATCAACCAGTCTAATCTTCTTAATTTACAGATGAAAACAAAACAAAACAAAAAAAACCCAACCCTCCCTAATCAAAGAAAAAACAAAAACAAAAACAGAAACAAAAACCGAGGTCCAGAGAAGGAAATTGATTTAATCAAGGCCTCACAGGTAGTGTCCAAATTTGAATACAGTTCACTGAATTTCAAATTTAGGATTGTTTCTAACTTCATACTTCCTTAAAAGTGCTAAAATTTCCTGAATTTCTATTTGTTTAAAAATGGCTTAGAGGAAGTAGAGAAAGGAGTAAATTCAGGCAGAAAAGCTAGATTTGTGTCTAGCTCCGCTACTAACTGTGTAACCTTGGGGAAAATATTTAATTTCTTTAAACCTCAGTTTCTTCATTTTGTAAAGAATGGTTAGTCATATTTGCAGTGCCTACCTCAAAGGGTTGGTGTGAGATTCAGAAGAAATAATGAGTGAGTGAAAAGCAATCATTCTCTTTTCCAAAGGGAACATTTTGATCATCTTTTAAAATTTCAAGTTTCTTACAAAGACACAGCATACTTTGTGATATGTAAAATGCAAAAGTGGGCTCATCCAAGCCTTAATTTGCAAATGTGAATGTGGTATATTACACTCACATCTTGCTTTTTCCTTATATTGGGATCCAGGAATTCATTTCCCTTGCTATGAAACAGTGAATGTTCTCTTTATACCTGATGGGTGTCTGTCCCATGATTGCTGAACATGTCATATCATCTTTTACTGGCCAAACCACCTGTCACATAGTCAAAATGGTTAGTGATTCCACCTGTTCCCCAAAGGTTTCCAGGGAAACCAATGAATTAAACATTAATTATAAGAATATATGCAAACAGTCAAAGGACAAAACTTCATTTTGAACAACCCATTTAAATGGAGAAGTAAAAATGGCTGTGGATTTCTTGGAAACAAAGAGTTTTGAGTATTTTAAAAATTCAAATGTTATTAAAATTTACCTGTGGTAAAGTAGGACTTTGCCCCCAAATATTAGGTAGTGTTGAATTTAAAAGGATTCTTGACTTTTCACACCACAAAATTAATATGAACAAAAATTTACAAGAGGTATGCAAAGTTCTCTGTTTTTTCCTCATAAAAGCTTTAATTCATATCTAATAAACAGATATATTGGAAAGACCACTGGCTCTGGAGTTCGAGACTGAGTTCAAATCCTGCTTCTGATGTTTATTATTCTTCCTCTTAAGGAGTCTACATTTTTCTTCTCCCCAGTTTCTTTTCTGACTCATTTTTTTAGCCCTTAGTTCACCCCTTGAACTTTTATATTACCTCTCTTGGAATTCCTGGGCCATATCTGGGTGACATTGCTAAAGGGCTCTGGCTCTTTAGGATGACAGTCAAACTCTCATCCATATTGATAGTTGGGTACTTTCTTGTTCATGTAAGTGCCCTCTCCTCTCCTCTCCTCTCCTCTCCTCTCCTCTCCTCTCCTCTCCTCTCCTCTCCTCTCCTCTCCTCTCCTCTCCTCTCCTCTCCTCTCCTCTCCTCTCCTCTCCTCTCCTCTCCTCTCCTCTCCTCTCCTCTCCTCCTCCTCCTCCTCCTCCTCCTCCTCCTCCTCCTCCTCCTCCTCCTCCTCCTCCTCCTCCTCCTCCTCCTCCTCCTCCTCCTCCTCCTCCTCCTCCTCCTCCTCCTCCTCCTCTTCTTCTTCTTCTTCTTCTTCTTCTTCTTCTTCTTCTTCTTCTTCTTCTTCTTCTTCTTCTTCTTCTTCTTCTTCTTCTCTTCTCTCTCTCTCTCTCTCTCTCTCTCTCTCTCTCTCTCTCTCTCTCTCTCTCTCTCTCTCTCTCTCTCTCTCTCTCTCCCTATTCTGTTCTCCCAGTATATCTTTGCTTCCAGTGCATCCTTTCTCTATCAGTTAGTGCTAACAGTAGGAATGGGAATGATAGAAGATAACTGGCTCTATCTTTTATGGGACTTTTAGATCCAGGATTTGTGTTAAAGAGAGCTTCCTACTGGATTGAGGCTGTTCAAAGACAGGGTTTTTCAAAATGTTAAATTTTGGTATAAAAAGGAAGATAAACAACCCAGGAAATATTATTTAGTGGAAAGACGATGGTACTTGGAATCAGGAGACTTGAATTTTTTTTTCTCTGGCAGATAAATATGTATAACCTTGGACAAGTCACTTAACGCCTTCTGCCTTGTTTACAGACATAGGGATAGAGATTAGAACTTTGATTTCATGAGTAAGGAAACCTCCTGGGTGAAGGAACTTCATTTACTAATGCAGGTTAGATCTTTTTCTGCAACTTATGATCTTAGAGAGCTGCCTGGAACAC
Source organism: Dromiciops gliroides (assembly GCF_019393635.1). Classification (NCBI taxonomy): domain Eukaryota; kingdom Metazoa; phylum Chordata; class Mammalia; order Microbiotheria; family Microbiotheriidae; genus Dromiciops; species Dromiciops gliroides. The sequence goes on from NC_057864.1 coordinate 266,867,951, forward strand.
TAAGAGGTTAGGTGAATTGTTCAAGGTCATATCGCCAATATGTATTAGAGATGGGACCTCAACCCAAGTCTTTCTCATTCAGAGACTAGCTCTCTGTATTATACACTGCCTTTCATCTATAGGAAGAAAAGAAGCCCTCAATTGCCTGAAGGTAACCAACTAATCTCCCATGGTTCCTCAGCAATACAACTCTAGGAAATATTCTCTATATTTGGATCAATATGCGCTAATAACAACCCATACATTTTGCTTTGAGAAAATGAATTGTCTTTTGTCTTCATGTTACTTTCATTTCAGATCTACTATGTGCCAAGCAATGTGCTAAGGATAAAAATAAGAGCAAAAACCCAGTCTCTACTCTCAAGAAGCTCATAGTCATTTCCACACACACATATAAACAAATATGTATATATATATACACACATACACATACATATATGCATCTATACACACATATATCCCAGATTATATAGTCAAAGAATCATTCTCTACAATAACAACAACAGCAACAATAACAACAAAACTTTTAAAATGAGAGAAAAAAGAAAAGCAAACCCGAAAAGCTAACAAACACATTAACCAAGTCTGAAAGGATGTGACATTCTGAACCCCTAATTTTCCACCCTTGAAAATGAATTAAATACATTTTTTTCATCTCTTCTCTGGGAAGAAGCTTATTCATTATATTTCGAATTGTTCAAATTATGTCATTATTGTTTCCATTTGCTTTGTTGTAGTCATTTTGCATTTTGTTTTCCTGGTTCTGGTTATTTTATTTTGCATCAATTCCTGGTTCTCAAAGATCTCACATTTTAATGTTGGAGGCAATGTACAAAAAACTATGTGCAAACAAAATATATACATAGGATACATTGAAGTGTGTGTGGGAGAGTAATCCCAGAAGGAAGCCACTAAGATTAAAGAAGAATGGGAAATAATTCTTGCAGAAGACTTGAAGGAAGCCAGGGAAGTAAAGTGGTAGAAATAAGGAAGGAGTTTCAGGCATGAGAGAGAGTAAAGTGAAAATGCTCAGAGTTGGGAGATAGACTGTGAGAAGAGAACAGTAAGGAAGTCAGTGTCACTGGATGGAAAAATCCATGGAGGAGAGTGAGTATGTGCATTGGAATAGTAGGAAGATTTGTTGGGAAAGTTCTAAAAGCTAAATAGAGGAATTTATATGTCTTCCTAGAGGCAAGAGGGAGACACTGGGATTTATTAATGGCACATGGAATGTGATATAGTCAGATGTAAGCTTTAGGAAGATCAGAATGGAGGATGGGTAGTTCAGAGAGACCTGAAGTAGGGAAATCAACCAGCAACCTATTGCAATAGTCCAGATATGAGGTGATTAGGGTTAGTGGTAGAGATTAGAGGAGAACCTGTATGTCCAAATATGGTCCTCTTTCTCCTACACAATACTGCCAGTAAACTATAGAGTGATTTGTGTTGCTCAGCCTTGTTTTAACTGGACTTTCCTTAATTATTATTTCATTGTTCAAAACTTACTGCATTGTCCTTTGTCACAAGATTCAGGGCATTCAGCACAAAGACTTCCTCTAATATAACATCTGCTTGGATAACTTGGATCAAGTTTTCTAGAAAATGAACAGAACCAAATACAAATATTATATTCCAATATCTTATTTATCAAGGGTATCATATCTGAGAGCCTCAGCTATTAGTAACAGAATTACAGCAGGAGTTAGAAAGAAAAAAAAGAGAAAGTCTCTAAGAACTTTAAACACAGATAGAAATTTATGCCTCTTACTCATAAGAGAAGTCCAAAGGGACTTTTTCCTTCTTATTTCTGACAAAGTTTCAATAGGCTTGCTGGTATGATTTCTTAGGTCAAGCAGAATAGAAGTAATAAGGGGGAAGGGAAGCAGTTATACTGATGAGAATTAGAAGTGGGAGGACAGTTTGACAGCAAGAGACTAGATGGAGATGAGGAAATGCATTAATCATAGATGTAATAACTGAAAATAATTCCTCAAAGCAGTGGGGGATCATTGAGTGGCGAGGCAAACAGACATTGACATCTCAAGAACCCCAATGTTTAACTCACAGCTTTACAGTCCAGTATAGTAATTGATATCATCATGATAGCCCTGAATCATCAAGGAAAGGTTTATGTCCTCTATTTAGGAGACCAGGCATGTGTGTCATATATTTGCAAAGGGTCCAATAAAAATGATTAAAATGAAATGTTCACATTTTTTTTGAGGGGCAATGAGGGTTAAGTGACTTGCCCAGGGTCACACAACTAGTAAGTGTCAAGCATCTGAGGACACATTTGAACTCAGATGCTCTTGAATCCAGGGCCAGTGCTTTATAGACTGTGCCACCTAGCTGCCCCAAATGTTCACATTTAAAAAGGAAAAACAATAATAATTTGCCCAATAACTTCATGGAAATTGATCATTAAGGGATATTGGATGAATGAAAGACTAGCAGGCATCAAATATCTACCAAGGTCCTCTACTTTCTAGGGAATGCCCTATGAATATTATCTGTATACACGTAAATGCATCAATCTGATTGAGTAGGGTCTGTAACCCACCTTATGTGATATTTCAGAATGAACAGAATCCAATTTCACTTTGGAATTGTACTTCACAGATTACTGATAATTATAATGATCACTCATATTTCGTGTGTACAAAACACCTTTACATTCAAAGTAAATGGGGTGATTAGTGGTACTAGTATTATTATACCCCTTTTCCCCCAGATGATGAAACTTCCACTTAGAGAGCTTGTGACTTTTCCAGATCATATAATTACTGTCAGAATCAGGATGTGGACTACAAAACCAATTACTTTTGCACTATATTTTAGATCTAAGGGTTCTTAATCTGGGGATCTGGGAATTTTTATATATACATACATACATATATATAGACACACACACATATACACATTAATATACTTTGATATAATTTATTTCCTTTTTAATCCTATGTAATTTATTTCATTCATTTAAAATCCTTATTGCAATGTGGGATCCATAGGCTTTATCAGATTGGCAAAGGTATTCATGATACACACAAAATGGTTGAGTGCTCCTAATATCCACATTTTAAAGGTTATTTACTGCTCCAGATAATAGAATCTTTTTTTTTTTTTGGTGAGGCAATTGGGGCCTAGTGACTTGCCCAGGGTCACACAGCTAGTAAGTCTCAAGGGGTCAGATTTGAACTCAGGTCCTCCTGAATCCAGGGCCAGTGCTCTATCCACTGCACCACCTAGCTGCCCCTGGATAATAGAATCTTAAGGTGAAATTTTGTATCTGCCTAAGAAGCAGCATGGTATGGAGGGAATGCTTCATTTAAGTTCATAGGACCAGTGTTCTAATCTCTGCTCTGATACTTGTTACCTATGTGGTCTTGGGAAAATCACAGCTTCTTTGAGCTTCAGTTTCCTTATCTGTAAAAGTGAAGGGACTTAGACTAAATGAGTCTTAAGTTCCCCTTTAATTGTACATCTTTGGTTGTGTGAACTCTAGAGAAATATAAAAGTGAAGGGACTTAGACTAAATGAGTCCTAAGTTCCCCTTTAATTGTATATCTTTGGTTGTGTGAACTCTAGAGAAATATAAAAGTGAAGGGACTTAGACTAAATGAGTCCCAAGTTCCCCTTTAATTGTACATCTTTGGTTGTGTGACCTCTAGAGAAATTTTTTTATGCTTTTCAAGAGAGGTGGAATAGGAAAAATACTGGTCCTCTACTCTTGCAAACTCTACTCTTTTCTAGTATTTCTCACATCTTCCTAATGTGCTTTATGAAGGTTTTTATCCTGACCTCAATCTTTCTCAACTTTACTTCATGTGAGAGAAAATGAACTCTCAACATAAAGTTTATTCAATTCCATTTAATATTCATCTCTTAAGCACCTACTATGTTCCAGGCACTGTGCTAAAAGCTGAAATCCTCCATGGATTCTTCCATCCAGTGACACTGACTTCCTTACTGTTTTCTTCTCACAGTCTATCTCCCAACTCTGAGCATTTTCACTTTACTCTCTCTCATGCTGTGTACATGAAAACCACACCTTATACACAGAAACAGATGTTTGAGACCTCAGTAATTTAGAGACAGTTGCGTGAAGAAAGATTCATGTAAAAAAGATACAATCTGGACTAGAACCTTTGCATAAGATAAATTATCATTTGCCATTGTCATGTTCTCTCTTCGCAGTGTTATTTGAGGGTGCTACTCATCATCAATGCTGAGTCACTAATCTGATCTTTGTTCTAATATTGCTACTTAGTTCTTCGGATTTGTTTATTTGATCAACTTTTTGAATGGACTCCAGCATGGGACCATATGTGACAAGCATCTATCTAGCATTTTAAGCTATATAGGTGCTTTCTACTTTGGAAATCATTCTAAAAATAGTATACTATTCTATTCTCAGAACTCTACTATGTAGGTGCAATTATTCTCATTTCAGAGATGAGAAAACTGAAGCAGAGGCAAAGTGACTTGCCCAAAGTCACACAGCTAATCAGTGTCTGAGGCAGGATTTGAACTCATATCTTCCTCACTTCCTGTCCAGCACTCTAGGCTCAGCGCCACCTGGGTACTTTTAATATGGCTTGGACAATATCCTTTTCTCCTTAGGCATGTTCTTACCTTTTCGTGTTCTAAAAATAAAATCTGATGGTGAGAATGTGCCTAAAGATTTTGAACTCTTCTTTACTCTAAGCTCAATCACTATCCAATACTTGAAACTGCCTACGGGGACAAATCTGGGGCTTGATTCCTGCCTTCTGTACTCAAATCCAAAGATTTTCCGAAACAACTTTGTTGTACATTGGAAACAATATGCAATTGCATTTACTATCTCCCCAAAGGGTATGGAATATAATGAAAAAGTATACATCTATCTACTGATGTCTTATTATGAGAATGTAAAACTTTCTATACTTTCATTAGATGGGTTGAGATTGATTCTTTTCACACATACAACACATACATCAAGGGACTAAACTAGAGTACTTGAAAAATATGTGATTTTGTCTTCCTAGGAACTCCCAGTTTTGAAATTCCCTCTCCATCAAGATAGATCATAATAATCTGTGGTTAGTCAATGAATCCTAGGGAGCTGCTTAAAGTAGATAGAGGTTAAATGGAATGCCCAGTGGCACACAACTAGGAAGTGCCTGAGGCTTGACTTTAGTACTCTACCCATGATTCCTTGATGCCTGTATAAGGTTAAAAATTATTGGGTGCATTAAAATGCTCACAGCATTATAGCTTTTGAGTTTAAAGGAACCCTAGAGGTCATCTAGTTCAAGTTTCTCATAAAGCCAGAGAAGTTAAGTGATTTGTCCCAAATCATTCAGGTAGCAACAAAGTGTGATTTGAATCCATATCTTTTGACCTCATATATAATCCTCTTTCTTATATACACTATGTTACTTATTGTCCAGATAATACTCTTTTTTGGGGGGTTGGGGCAGAGCAATGAGGGTTAAGTGACTTACCCAGGGTTACACAGCTAGTAAGTGTCAAGTGTCTGAGGCTGGATTTGAACTCAGGTTCTCCTGAATCCAAGGCCAGTGCTTTATCCACTGTGCCACCTAGCTGCCTCTAGATAATACTCTTATTGTTTGATAAACAGAATCTGTATTTTAGGAAACTAATGTACTGTACTAGAATGATTCAGAAATACTTACGGAGAACAGGAATGTCAAACATAAAACTTCCAGGGCAGAAGGCAATTGCACAACCGATCTGGTATGAACTGACTTACCATCTATTGAAAGAAGGGTAGAGTTAGGTATGGAACATGCAATCCTTTGAGAAACTGCTGTTTCTTTGATCTCTCATCCTTTTACCAGATAGGTGATTTTGTGACCCATTGTCCATTTTGGTGAAATCTAGCCTTGTCCTGAGGTTAGAGAATGAGTTTCACTTTAGTAATTCTTGTAGCTAATTAGCATACTATTTAAAGGACTGTGCTTATTAAATTTTTTCTCAATTTAAATAGCTTTATTTTCCAAAATATATGTAAAAACAAATTTTAACATTGATTCTTTAAAACCTTGTGTTCCAACTTCTCTTCCTCCCTCCATTCCCACCCCCACCCACAAGAACTCAAGCATTTCAAAGATTATTAAATTTAAGACCATCATGTTTCAGTTCTGGGTCTATACTCCTGCTTTGGACAGCCAGCTTGCAAATGCAGAACTTTTATCACAAGAGAAGCTGGCAAGGAATGTGTTAATTAACAGCAAAATGGTTTAAAGGAGGGGTTATGGTTGAGGGTTATTAGTATCATTGATGTGTTTGAAGAGTATGGCTATACTATACATATACATATGTATATGCCCATGTGCATATATATGTGTGTATATGCTATGCCCCTTAGTAGCAAAGTACTACTCAATGAAATAAAAACCTACTGTGTATCAGGTATTATGGTAGGTCTTAGGAATACAAAGACAAAATAGTGAAAGAATCCCTATTAAGGAACTTACTATTAAGACATTTTCTCAGGTCACTAAACTCTGGCACATGGAGACTGATGATACTGAATTATATTTAACCATATTGTGAATTACTCATGATATCTATCAGAAGAATTCTTATTTCATTTTCTTCAATTGACCTCAAAACTGTAATTATACATCTTGAATAGCAGAAGAACTATATTATCAAATTCTGGCTTCAGGATAGGGAATAGGAAAGTAACAAACATAGCAATAAAGTGATCACAGCTTCCTTTGTTGAGTGTAATAGGTTATAAGGTATTTTGCATATGTGATTTAAGTCTTACATCAGTCCTCTGAACTAGACAGAGAAGGGATTATTGGTGTCATTTGACAAGGGAGGAAATTAAGACCTTGGGCAGGTTACAACCATGGAATCATCTTGAAATTGGAAGGGACAGATAGTCTAAGCCCCTCAAAATTGGCAGAGCATAGATTTAGATGCAAAATTTTCCACTACAAATTTATGTCATTTAGTCTCATGAGAGTCCTCACTATATCATCAAGAAAATCTTTTCACTTCTCTTTCATTGTTTCTTAGTAATATCCTGTTCTTGAAAACAGGAGTTCAAAACTTCTTTTCTCTTCAGTTTTTCCTCAGCACCTCCTTGCCTCAAGGTAGGCAGTTGAAGACGTTGCCTCATACTTTACAAATGAAATAGAAATCATTCCCTTTCAGTTCCCTCATTTCTCCTCTACTTCTTAAATTCTTTTAGCCTTATCACCCCTGCTCTCCTCCTTCACTGTATCCTCTGTTGAGGAGGAGACTCCTCCTTATCAAGGCCAACCTCTCTCTACATCCTGGATCCCATTCCTTCCCTTCTTCTTCAATAGATTGTTTCTACAATCATATTCTTTTTTCTGCATTCTTCAACTTTCATGCTCAAGTCTCCCTCATCTTTAAGAATCCTTCACTACTCTAGAACCATCTTCTCTAAGACTCAGCTCTGGCGCTACCTACTCATATAGCCTTCCTGGTCTTCCCAGCTGAAAGTGTTTTCTTTCTATTCATATATTCCTAGAACACTTTGGTTTCTTCCTTTGCCCCCATCACTCCCTACCTGATATACTTATCTGTGTACTTATATCTTTCTCCTCTATAACTTTCAACTGAATGTAAACTCCTTGATGTCTGAAAGTGGGTTGCATTATTATTTATGTTTCAGGTGCTTGGTGCATATAACAAACAAATTCATAATTCACATGTGAATATTTGTCTTAATCTCCTGGGGAGTATTATTAACAAACTAATCATGACCTGGAGGTACTTCAGTTAAACAGAGACTAGTGAGTATTACTCTCATGGATACCAAATCTTCATATATTCACCTGATTATATGGACTTAGATGGGTTATATTCATCATTCTTTCACCATATTGGAACTCTGTAATAGTACTATACCACTTTGTGAGAGTACTATCCCATGAATTGATTATATCACTCCATAATTTGAGAGATGAAGATGTGGAAAAAACTTCATTGCAAGAAGCATCTAAAAAGTAGAGAAGATTCATTACAAGTCATTGGAAGCAGGAAGCAGCATTACACAGAATGAAGAACAATGATTCTGGAGTTAGAGGACTTGTGTTCAAATTTCCCATCTCATGCTTAATGTTAATGGAATACTGGTCTTCTCTCTTAAATCCCTCAATCTACCCCCTTCCATATTTATAAAAATGAGGAGGCTTGGACTACATGTGACCTACAAAGTCTCTTCTAGTTCTATGATTCTTTATGCATTAAGGTGAATTTGGAGTGAACAATATTTAATGTTGAGAAGCAGAATAAAATGTATTTCCTTCCAATAGGAAAATAAATGAGAAGATAAGTGGGACCAAGATATTGACCCTTTCCTCCAACCTTTTTGGAGTATGAATATCCTGTGTTTGATTTACCCTTATTTTTCTGTATCCCTTAAAGTGTCAGTAGTTTTTTTAGAGATGGCATGTTTACATACTTTTTTTTTTGAGGCAATTGGGGTTAAGTGACTTGCCCAGGGTCACACAGCTAGGAAATGTCAAGTGTCTGAGGTCGGATTTGAACTCAGGTCCTCCTGAATCTAGGGCCAGTGCTTTATCCACTGTGCCACCTAGCTGTCCATGTTTATATACTTTTAATGGTTCTTTCATTAGAAGGATCGATGGTGAAAGTACACTGCTCTCCCCAACTTTTGGCATTCCTTGCGGCTTCTGGATTACAAACCTTGAATGAAAAGGACATCAATATAACTTAAATGTTTTGTTGTTTAGTAATTTTTCAGTCATGTCCGACTTTTGATCCTCTTTTTTGGCAAAGATACTGGAATGATTTGCCATTTCCTTTTCATTTTAAAGATGAGGAGCTGAAGCAAACAGGGTTAAGTGATTTTCCCAGACCACACAGCTAGTAAATGTCTGAGGCCAGATTTGAACTCATGAAAATGAGTCTTCCTGACTCCAGGCCTAGCAGTTTATCCCATGAGCCAAAAATGTAAATGTAAAATGGAGCTAAGATACAGTAAATTTCATCATCAAGTACTGTATATACCCCTCAATAAAACTCCAGACAAAATTCCAGAAGTTCTCTACACCTTTCCCCAGTGGCCTCAGCCTGACACTGGCTACCTAGATACCCCTCCCAGACTCCAGAGGGAAAAGTTCACTAGACAAATGTGAGAACTCTAATCCATTATTCTTGACTCTCCCTTCTCCCCTAAGAGCTGGCCATGTTTCTGGGGAGCTTTTCTCTAATACTTTAGCCACCTTCTACTCATATCACACAAGTATTTCCCTTTCCCAGTGGTTATAGGCCTGGGTTCCTCCAGGTCACTAGATGCCAAATAGATATGTCCACTTGCACCACTTTGATGATCAGGGATTCACCAGTTACAATCATTGGGATAAGATGGATGATCATCAGGTTGATGATCATTGTGCCTTGAGAACCATTGGGACTTTTCAATCTGCCCTTCAGATTCTTAGGCTTTGCGATCTTCCTTGCTGCTTCTCCTAATGACCATTGGTCTTTTCCAACTGCCTTGAAGCTGAACTCACCCATTTGTGTTGTCTCTTTCAATTGCCTTTTCTGTTTGTATTCCTTATGGTTGACAGTGGTTGGCACATCATAAGCACTTAATAATTGTTTTAAAATTCAACTTGATTCTATTCCATTTATTTTTCTTGATTTTAGTTTTATCATTTGTAAAATGAAGATGTTAGCCTAAAACAGAAGTTCTAAACTTTTTCTGTATCATAGACTCTTTTGCCAGCCTGATGAAGACTATGGACCTCTTCTCAGAATAATGTTCCTAAATGTGTAAAATGAAAAACAGGATTACATAGGAAACCAATTATATTGAAATAAAATTATCAAAATATATAAAAAATATGGATCTGAGGTTAAGAATTCTTGGTCTAAGGTAATCTTTAAGTTCCTCTCTAGTTTAAAATTATCATCCTACAAATAACATGTATGAACAGATTTTGGCCTGTCTCTATTGCTAAGCTTTTATTCCATTTTTTCCCTCATCTAAGTATAGTATAACAAACTGTGCATGTGTTACTAGGCAAATATACTTAGAAACACACCAACATGTCATAAAGCTGTTGGATTCCAATCCATTTGATTGGAAATGTACAATGAATACCCTCCGCCCCAAAGATTCTTCCCAAAGAATTACCTTGTATATATAATTAGAAGTATGAATTAAACTGGTTTTATGTTCAAGATGACCTCTACTAATATGTATAGAGTGAATAATATACATGGTTTACTAGGGTAAAACAGACAATTGCTCTGACTGGTTTAGACACCACATCCCAGGTTCAATTTCAATATGTTTTTTTTTTTTTTGTGACACTATATATACAATGGTTTTTGGATGTTACTGTAAATATTTTATTATATATATTAATGACATACATAGACATTCATAATTTCTTTAAGTGTGGGAATTGAAAAGATTTGCTCCATTTTAAGCATGATTTTGTTAAATCTGAGGTTAATTTTTTTTCAGCACAATACATCATTGATTAGATAATGGAATTCAATAGGAAAATGAGATTCATTATAGCATTTCATACTATTGACCTTCTCTGTTTTCTCCTCACCCCATTCTCTGATCTCATGGATTCTATGACATTACACTCTTTTGTTTCGTTTCCTACCTCTATAAGCATTACTTCTTTTTCCTCTATTATGGAGTTTGAGCTGGAAAGGAATTTAGAAGTCCTCATGTCCAGCATGGTACATTGAAAAAAGCACTGGGTTTAGAGTTGAGGGATTACCTGTGTGATTTGGCAGGTAACAACATTTTTTCGGGGGGTCTAAGTTTCCTTGTTTGTAAAATATGGGGCTTGTATTTGTTGTCTTCTAAGGTTTCTTCTAGCTCTAAATCTCTGATCTTATGATTCCTTCATAATTCTTAGGATGAAGAATTCCTTCCTTCCTGATAATGAAGTTGAGTCCTGGATGAATTTTGTGACTTGTCTCAAGTTAACCAGGTAATAAATGACACAGTTAAGATTGGAATGCTTTCACTCCAAATGAAGTACTCTTTTCATTGCCTCACAATCCCTTCTCTTCACTCCAAAGATCTGCCCTTGGCTTTTTCTTCTTTTCTTTTTTAAATTCTTTGTTGATAATTTCACCTATTCACCCAACTTCAACTATAGCCTTTATACAAATGACTTCCAGATCTATATCTCTAGCTGACTTCTTTTCTGTGCTTCAGCCAGTGTATCTCCAGCTAACCAAAACCAGCAGCTACTCAAACTTCATGCATCTAAAATATTATCAATTATATCTTACCCTTAACCTGATTACTTCCTGATTTTCCCATGTCTATCAATGACCACAACATTCTTCTGGTCACTCCCACTTTTATATTCTTCTATGAATCCAATTTAATACTCCCTTTCCAACATATTTCATTCCACACATCATCTAACAAAATCTTATAAATTCTATAACTTTCATTAGTTCTTACTTGGGCTACATCAATAGCTTCTTAGAAGGTCTTGTTTTCATTCTTTACCTACCCTCCCCCCCAATCTCTTCTACACACTAATGCCAGACATATTTTTTGTTTGTTTGTTTTAGTGAGGCAATTGGGGTTAAGTGACTTGCCCAGGGTCACACAGCTAGTAACTGTTAAGTGTCTGAGGCCAGATGTGAACTCAGGTACTCCTGACTCCAGGGCCGGTGCTCTATCCACTGCACCACCTAGCTGCCCCCCAGACATATATATATATATATATTTTTTTTTTAGTGAGGCAATTGGGGTTAAGTGACTTGCCTAGGGTCACACGGCTAGTAAGTGTTAAGTGTCTAAGGCCAGATTTGAACTCAGGTACTCCTGACTCCAGGGCCGGTGCTCTATCCACTGCGCCACCTAGCTGCCCCCAGACATATTTTTAATGCACAGGGTCAATTGTATTAATCTATATCTCCAAAACTTTTAAAGTTTCTCATTGTTTATGGAATTATGTCCAAATTTCTTATCTGGAGCATATGTAGCCCTCTACTATCTTACTCCAATCCATTTTTCTTTTCCCTTTCACATTTTTCTATTTTCCTGCAAAACTGGACTATTTGTTGTTCCCCTAATGCCTCCTATTTTCAGCCTTGACATTTTTCTTTAGACTCCTACCTCTGTTTCAAACATTACTCTCATCTTTGCCCATTGAAATATTACCACACGTTCCAAGCCAAGAGCAAAAGCCATTAATTTCCTCTATAAATCTTTTCCTAATTTTTGATCCCCCAAATGATCACTTTATCATTTGACCTTTGAGAAAGGAATATGCTCTTTATGCACCTGTCATATTTTCATGTTTATTCTATTTAGTCGTGTGCATGTTGTTGCACTCCCTACTAGAGTGTAAGTTATTTGAGGGCAAGGGCCACATTTTATTTATTGTCCTATCTCTTTTTATCACTGTGGAGTGAAAAGAGAATTAAATTTGAGATCACAGGACTGAGATTCAAATCCTAGTTCTCCCTCTTTTTCCTGAACGATCTGGGAAAATCACTTAAAACTCAGTTTATTCATCAGTGAAATGAGAAAATTGGAGTAGCTAGTTTCTATTGTCATATCTAGCTCTAAAGTTATGATGTAATTTCCTGACATCTCTATACCATGTTATTTGTCCCATCTCTCTCCCACACTTGTACAAAATCTTGGACTCTGCTCCTGGAACATCAACCTCTAATTGATCAGCTTTCACTTTCTCTTGCTAGGAACCAAGAATCCACATGACTTCCCCCTCTTTCTAGATAACATTTATTTATTGTCTTCATTAGAATGTAAGCTCCTTGAGGGCTGAGACTGTTGCTTGTTTGTATTTGAATCTCAATGTTTAGCAAAGCACCTGATACATTGTAAGGGCCTAATAAATACCCCATTTATCTACCTTCCAATCTAAGTGCTTAAGACTACCTATTTCATGCATTAAAAACATCCAAGTAGGGGGCAGCTAGGTGGCACAGTGAATAAAGCACTGGTCCTGGATTCAGGAGTAACTGAGTTGAAATCTGGCCTCTGAAACTTGTGTGACCTTGGGCAAGTCACTTAACCCTTATTGCCCCAGAAAACAAAAACAAAAACAAAAACAACCCCAAACATTCAAGTGCTAGGCTGCATTAGTTCTAAATCTGTCTTAAGATTTCTGATCTTTGCTTTCTGTTCTACAATAGACTGACAAATTAGATCACAAAATGTTTGGGGGTCACTGCTCTAAAGACATCTACCAAGTTACAAAACCCAGGACCTGTGTTGGTAGAAGGAATTCCTACAGCCATGAAATCTCACACAAGTGTTGTATGAATGAATCCTACAGAGAAAAGGTTAGTCTGGATGAGTGGACATTCTCTGTAATAAAGTCTAGTTATTATTAAGTGAGTTTTCTGAAGGTAGGGGAACCTTGGACTATGAGTTATAGAAGAAAACAAAACACAATTAAGAGGATGGGAATAAGGGGGTTTACTTGGATGTGAAACAGCATGAGCCAAAATGAAAGAATGAGAACCTTATATTTTGTAAAACAAAAACAAAGCAGTAAGAATTAATGTATAACTAGAAATAAAAAGAAATTGAGTAAGACTGAGCCACTGGTAAATGTGATGATGGTTGGTAACTTTTATTTTATTTGGAAGGCAACAGGGAATCATTAGAGAATTGTAGTGACATCTCAAAAGGGTTTTCCTACTATTAGAGCCAACCTTAGAATTAGTAGAGAATGGCTGTAGTTCAGAGTTAAAATGTTATCACATTTTTGTGATGGGAAGATAACTTTATTGGTAATTTCAAGAAACTAATAAGACAACAAGAGTGACAATAGCTCACCTTTGTCTCTTAGAATCTCTGATTTCCTTTGAAGCTTAAGGATGTCTGTTACCTTTACTGTTCTCTCCAGCTACTAGTGTCTCCTCACTAAAATTGCCTTGCATTTATTTATTTTTTACATATTTTGTTCATATTTCTACATGTGCATCTCTTTTGATATAATATGATGTTCTTGAAGTCAGAGATTTATTTTTGCCTTGATATCCCTAGTAACTAGCACAGAGTCTAGAAAATGTTGTTCAGTCATTTTCAGTCACATCTGACTCTTCCTGATACCATTTGGGGTTTTCTTGACAAAGATACTAGAGTGTTTTTCCATTTCCTTCTCCATAGAAAATAGTAGGAACTTATTAAACACTTATGGATGGCTTAGTGATTTAATAAAAAATCCTTTCAATATAGAAAATCTGAGTTGTCTCATTAATTCCATTGCTTCTTCAATTAAAACAACCAGTTAGAAAGAATTTATTGAGAATCTATGTGCTTATCATTCTTGTACTCAGGGGTGGAATTCCAGGGAAGCATAGGATATAGTTTTTTTCTTTACTTTTTAAAGCTTACAGTCTATTTGGGAAGTGAAAACTATCACCTACTACTAGTGTTAAAGTATTAGAAAACTACTTATTTCTGTCTTTATATCCCCAGTGCCTAACAAAGAGTCTTGCAGAATATACAATGAACACTGAGCAAATACATGTTGAATTGAACAAGAATGACTAGCTATTTTAGCAACCTATAATGCAGTCCAAGAGAGATTGTAAAGTCCTCCTTGAGATGATTTGAGATTAGATGCTGGAGGAGTGGACCCAATGACTTCTTGAGGTTGCTACAGCTACTATAATTTTAGAAGTTTGCGATGATCAGATCGGAAAAAGTCAATAAACTTGGTTTCCATTGGCTTGGGTCAGTCTTTTGTTATAGCTTTTGAGATCTAACTGTTCATGGTGCATAGCCTACTATTTTTTTGCATTTAAAATCTGCATTTAATAAATGCAAGTTGACTGTCTGATGACTACCCAGAAACTAATCAAAGATCATCCCATTTGGTGGTGTTACTTATGGAAAATATTTTATCCTAGTGGATAGGAAGTATTAGACAGGATAGGTTTGGCATCCTAAAAGAAAATAATCCCTGACACTAAGGAGCTTACATTTGATCAGAAGAGATAATATATACACATAGAAGTATGAACAAAATATGGAAAAATAAATAAAAGGCAATTCTAGCAGGGAGACCTTAGCAATTGGGGAGACCAGGAAAGGTTTGTATAGGAAGTATCCTTGAGCTGAGCTTCAAAAGAAAATAGGGATTTTAAGAGGCAAAGGTGAACTGTTGTCACTTGAGGTGCCTTTTTTGTTTCTTGAAACTACCTTTACTTCCATTCCTTAGTTTTAGACAAAAATAAACAATACTACAGAGATAGGCGTTAGTTTTTTTCTCCTAGGATCCTGTAATGAACAATGTAACAAGAGTAGCCTTTTATGGGAAGAAACTATGATTATTCTTTTTTTAGGTAAAGTACATTCTCCCCTCTCTTGGATATTCATATTGGGGTTTGAAGACTGAGATTCTGAAGAGGTGTACACACAAGAACTCATTAAAATAGTAGTTAGGACATCACCAGAACATAAGAATAAACCCAACTTACTATACTTGGTGTGCTGCCCTTGGTTGGCTCCACATTTTTTCTTATTTCATTGAATTTGCCAACAATTTCTTCTAGGACTTTTGGGTCACTTGTGGATAAAGTAGCAAAGAGATCATCTGTCTAGGGTCAAACAAACAAAAGTCACTGTAATTTTGAAAGCGTCTGCTTGTAAGTGAAGTAAGTCTTAAAAGCATCAAATCTGAGGTAGAAGTCACAGAATTATAGGAACCTATATTTAGACCTGGAAGGGAACCTTGGGACCATCTAGTCCAATGCCCTAATTTTACATATGAAAAACAGACTGATGGAGGAGGAGGAGAAGAAAAATTTCAAGGTCCTACAAGTAGCAGGGTTCCTCAGAGGTTATATAGTTCAACAATATCCCAGAAACAAAATCTCTTATACATATGAAAAGTAATTGAGCTTCTTCTTAAAAACCTTTAGTGATGGAAAATTCCACACTATTA
The DNA here is from genome assembly GCF_019393635.1 of Dromiciops gliroides. Taxonomy (NCBI): domain Eukaryota; kingdom Metazoa; phylum Chordata; class Mammalia; order Microbiotheria; family Microbiotheriidae; genus Dromiciops; species Dromiciops gliroides. The sequence continues at coordinate 266,883,889 of NC_057864.1, forward strand.
TTCCACTTTTGAATAATTCTAATTCTGGTTGATTTTCCTTAGACTGAACTAAAATTTCCTTCTTTGTAATTGTGATGCTAGTTTTGTCCCTTGGGGCAAAATAAGTTCAAACCATTTGTTGCTGATCTGCACTTTCTTGAATATTGCCTACTACACCCAGAATGGGGTTGTATTTTTCTACTTATGGGCATCAACTCTCATCTTTGCAATCAGTTCTGGTTATTAAACATAATTTTGAAAGAGACAATACAATTGCTATCTGGGAAACTTCATGCTAATTTAAAGTATCCTGCAAAACAATTTGGAGATTGTATGCTTCTCATTTTCTCTTCTCCTTCACTACCTTCTGCCCTACCTTCTCCCCTGACACATACTTATTTTGAATAACAGGTGCTTAATAAGTAGTTTTAGTAACTATATTATTTATTCAGGGCTATAATAATGAATTCCTAGACCCAGTTTTTCTCTGCTATAGTACTCTATAAGGAGTAGAACCATAAAAGTATGTTTTGTTTTTCTTTTTCTTTTTTGTGGGGCAATGAGGATTAAGTGACTTGCCCAGGGTCACACACCTAGTAAGTGTCAGGTGTCTGACTGCATTTAAACTCAGGTCCTCCTGAATCCAGGGTTGGCACTGTATCCACTGCACCACCTAGCTGCCTCTGAGTATGTTTCATAAAGATAGATACATACCTTTCCAGTAGCCTTTTGGAGTAGAATTACCCAAAATATAAGTGCTAGTGGCAGCATCTCTGAGAAGAAATCAAGAATATGTCAGGGTGATCAAAAAGAAAATGAGACAATAAGTAGGGTTACTTGGTGTAGGGGGATTTTTAAAAATTGAAATACATGAGGGTTAACTTTCCAGAAGCAATTGAACTTTTGAGTGGACTTGCAAATCTTATGTGGAAGTGATAGGTGACTATGGATGATGATGGCTAGAAGATGCTCAGATACTCCAATAGGCAAAGTCTTATGACCACCAGTCAACCTCAGACAAACAGAATCACAAAACAGGATGAGACTTCCAAAGGCTAACTTGTTTGCTCTCACATTGCTAGGCAGAATTGAAATTTACAGATGATTTTGTTGACTTTTATGCAAGGGGGATTCCATTATTTTCTATATTCAGAGACCTAGCTGTAACACCAATCATACTTACCCCAATTCTCTATGAGAATATTTTGAGCAGCTTTGTTAAATGTTTTACTCAACTCCAGGGAAGCTCTCTATGGTATTTACCTATTCTATAAATCTAGGAACTCCCCATGTAACTATCCAGTATAATTAAACTTTAAAATTACCTTTCCCATAATTGTATAACTATTTACTGGTAAGATGCCTTCTATAGAACAAGAAGTAGTTACAAATATAATTAGTATCAAGTTACACAGGAAAAACAGGCCGGGTCCTACACCCCTGGTTCTTTCCCAGCCATAAGAACCCTTCCAGACTGTGAAATATCATTCATATATCATTTTTTTCTACCCTTATGGCTAATGATCTCCCCTACCCACTTTTCTCCCTATCCCTGCATTACTTAAATAGGTGTAGAAGGTTTGAGGGAACATCATAGGAAGAAATTACATTTACCTCCCACCTTCCATTCTTTTATCCACATATTACTTAGTCTTAGTCCATATATGCCCCAATGTAAATCTCCCAATGGCCCGGACCTCCTAATTTTCCCATCTTGGATTCCTGTTGCCTAGTCCTCAAATGTACTCTTATTCTATACTTCTTTCTTTTGAACTCTTTCGTCTATTAACCTTCACTGAGATGTGGCTATATATCCTCATGATCCTGCACCCTTGATCATCCTCCCTAGCTCTTGCTGTACCTTCACTCTGCACTCCTTTCCCATCCCCAAGAATAAAAGAGACAAAGACACATGCATACAAAAATATACACACAGCCTAAAGAGTAAACTCTTCCTCTCATAGCCCTTCTATCTTCATAAACCTAGCTTTCTCCCAGATACCAACATCTCCTGCCACCCTCTTCAAAGGTTCTTCTCTCTCATACACAGGGGCAAGTGGTGTACTTCCTTTGCACTGTCACTTCTAGACTCCTTCTTTATAGCCATCTATCATCAATATCTCCTTCTTTGAAGTTCACATAATTAACATTTTCCACTCAATCTATATCATTAAGACTATTGTATAGTATCCCCAGGTCATACTTGATCCTTTCTTAAGGAGTATAGCAGCCAAATCACTATGTTCCTTTCTTCCTCAACTCCTGATTTTATATAAGGAAACTTCAGCTTCCATGTTAATGTTTCCTCAAATTCTTTAATCTCTCAATTATTCAATCTTCTTGGATCCCATAGCCTATTATTACATTCCACTTCAGTCAACTTCAGCAATGATCAAATCCTACACCTCTCTATTAGCAACAAATGATCTACTTTCTTAATTAAAAACTATCGATTATTTATTTGACTAGAACCTCCTATCACTTAATCTCTTCCTATTCTCCATCCCTTTTAAAATTATTCCCTGATGTCATGGCAACTTTTAATCCACCTACTCAGTACTTTCTTGTGTTATTACTTTTGTTCTGACTTCATCTTCCTCCCTTCTCATATCAAAAAAGTATAATTAGTTAATTATTATTTTATTTATGGGATTTTATTTCATTGGTTATTGAGATGGATTTCCTCTTGTCTTATCACTCATCCCCTACCAAATCTCAGCCATGCATCATATATAATCTGATTCCTTTTTCCTTGGCCATGTCCTGTTGAACTGAGCTAGAAGAATTCATATAAATTTGATTACAGGGTAAATTATAAATCCATGTTGTCCAACTGGTCCCTTACTTCAGCAAGACAATTCTTTTATCCTTCTCTAATTGATTAACTATCTCAGACCCAACAGAAGCTATTCCAAATATTTTCTTCTCTTCTCAAACCTCCCACAACACTCTTTCCCTCCCTTCTTAGCTCAGGATTTCATTAAGAACTTTACTAAAAAAATTGAGACCATTCAATGTGAGTTCCCTCTTCTCCCCTTCTTTTAATCTCAAAACTCTTTTGTCTCATCTCATACACTCACCTTTTCCCTCAGTCTTTGACAATAAGGTGACCTTATCCCTTGCATTAAATAGCCTTGATCCTACCCTTCCATCTCCACTGACAGTCTGCAACAGCAGTCATTCTTCTTCTCTACCTAATATCTAATCTTTCTCTATTGGTTCTTTCCCCTCTGCCTTCAAACACGCTCAACTTTCCCCCATTCCTTAAAAAACAAAACCTGACCCAACCATACCTTTAAGCTATTGTTCAATATATTCCCTTCCTTTATCAAACAAACTTGTAGAAAAAAAGTGGTTTATATTAATTGCGTGCACTTTTTCTCCTCTCACTCAATACTTAACCATTTGTTATCTGGCTTCTTGCCCCAGCCCCCTAAAATGAAATTGACCTCTTCAAAATCACCAATGATCTCTTAATTGCCAAATCTGATGGTCTTTTCTAAGTCTTCATCCTCCTCAATATATCTCCTACACATGGCACTTTGGAACAGGCTTTCCTCCTAAATTTTTGTTATCGAGGTTTCATGCCATTACTTTCTATTGTTGTATTTTTCCTACCCATAAGATGGCTTCTCAATCTCCTTTACTGGTTCCCCATCTATCTCATATATACTAATAGTAGATATCCCTTAAGGATCTGTCCTCATCTTTCTTCTTTCTCTATACTGTTTCTTTTGGTGACCTCATCAACTTCTATAGGTTTAATTATCACCTATATGTAGGTGACTCACAAATCTATATATCCAGACAGTCTCTCCCCTGAGCCTCAGTCCCACATCACCAGCTCCCCTTTTGTACATTCCAAATTGGATATCCTGTAGATATCTCTTAACATATGCAAAGGAGAACTCATTAAATTTGCCACCAAATCAATCCCTCTTGCAAATTTCCTTATTTTTGTAAAAGGCGTCACTATTCTTCCAGTCTCCTAGGTTTATAACATTGGAACTGCCTTTGACTTTGTACTCTCTTTCACCACAATTACCCAAACACTTATCATTCTGCTTCTATATCTCTCACATTCAACTCCTTTTACTTTCCCAATAACCATCTAAATCAGGTACTAATCACACTTCACCTAGATTATTGCCAAAGCCTTCTAATTAGACTCACTTGCCTCAAGTCTCTCCTTGTTCTAAGCCATCCTTTATACTGCTGTCAGTGATTTTCTTTAATTGCAGATCTGACTATATCATCCCCTTGCTGCATTTGGCAATCTCCAGTAGTCCTCTGTTGCCTCTAGAATTAAGTGTAAACCACTTTGCTTAGAGTTCAACCCCTTTGCAACCTGACCCCAACCTATCTTTTAGGTCTTATCATACACTACTTCCCCTTTTGCATTCTTCAACCCAGTCAAATTCACCTTCTTTCTAATCCTCACACACAACAATCTCTTCTTTTCTTCATATCTTTGCACTTGCTATCCCTCAGTGCCCAATGGATTCCTTATTTTCTTTCAAGTTCAAGCAGCCTTCTCCATCAAGGCTTTCCCAATCCTTCTTCCAACTGCTAGTGCCCTCCTTCCCAAACTGTTATTCTCCTTATATTTAGATTCTGTATAAACTTATTGGTGTCCTTGTTGTCTCTTCCATTGGATTTTAAACCTCTTCTGAGTAGAGATTCTTCATTCATTATGTTTATATCATCAGGGTCTGGTGCATAGTAGGTCCTTAAATGCTTGTTTATTGATTGTATTTAAGTTTTAGTGCTCATATATTTAGTTTTATTTGTGTTCATACTCTAATATGTTTCTTCCTTCAGTTATAAGTCCTTCATCTTATTCTGTTTTTAGTAGAGATAAATGAGACATATTCACTCATTCCTCTATGGCCTTGAAGATTTTCCTAGTAACCCTTGCCCTAGAGCCTTCTTTTCTCTAGGTCTTGTATAATTTTTCCAAGACATTTAAGAGATTCTCTCATACTATTCTGGTAGGCAAAATGTTGAGCTTAGGACTGTTAAGTGAAATGAATTCAGAAAATTTTCATATTTGTATAGAAAGTTATATTTGAAGCACTCCCCATGTTTATCTCATCCATTTTCATAGCGTCCCTTATTGAAGATGACATTTGGCAGAAGTTATTATCTCTTTTTGTAAATGGGGAAGCCAATGGGGGAAGAATATTTTAACATTAAAAGCAGCAGAGTACTGTATAAGTGGTATGGGATTTGCAGTCAGAAGGGCTAGGTTCAAATCCTAAATCTGCCACTTGATACCTATGTGACCTTAGGCAAGTCACTTAAACTCTATGGGTCTCAATTCCTCACCTGTAAGATGGAAAGGTTGGACTAAATGCCCTCTGATGTCTCTTCCAGCTTGAAATCTATGATACAATGATCTTCCTTAAAACTGGTAGTAGATTCTGAAATGATGTTGTTGGTTTCATTGAATGAAGATCATGCTATACCTACCATAGGGACCCTTGCATTTTCTGCTTTTCTATTCACAATAAACTTCTCTTGGTCAATCTGTTCAAGGTATACATTAACTGAGAGATAAATTCCAGTGCCTTCTGCATTTGATATGCTGTCCTTTCACTTTTCCTTAACTGTCCATTTCAGTGCCTTCCTTCAGATTACTGCTTTGTGTGAAAAGGTTAGCTCAGTGAAGGTTATAGAAAGCAAACCGGCATAGTGAGATTCTCTTCCCTATATTAATTATGTTTCAGCCCCCAGGACAATGACTTAATGCTCAGGGACAATTGGTTCTCCTCCTCACACTATCTGTTCTCATTATATTATGATAGAGAGCTGGTTTGATGTCAAGTCAGTATCAGTCATCTGCTTCTGATGCAATCCACTCTAATGCATACACACATATCTATATGTGTTTCTAAATTAAAAAAAATATGTATACGGAACAAATTTCAATCATCAATTCACTAATATCCTATCTGTGAGTTATATTTTGAGGTGAAAGAGAGAAGATGCCATGCAATGTGGAAAAGGTCTTTTCCCTTTGAGCTATTCAGTTTCTGTATTGTAAAATAAGGGGATTGGACTAACTGACCTCTAAGGTTTCTTCTAGCCATAAACCTAGAATGTGTAGGCAATTGATATCATTGGATCATATATCAGATGTCTTACCTGCAATAGGAATCTAGGAAGGACAAGAAGCTCCTGCATCTTTGAGAAGATCAAGGTATGAAGAATGGTGTTCAATACAGCAATATATACCTGGGAGGTATAAGCACTACCCCTTCCTGTTTATTCACTTTATATTATCCAAGGTATAAGTCACATGTCAAGGAAAACAATAAAGTTATTTAAAGAGTATTTCATGTACTTCAGGACTGATGTAATATGGATGTTTCATTATGTTATTGAGCTCAATTAGTATGGGTAGGACTTTCAATAGTTTATCATAAATAGCTGTGGTAATGACCCATTGGGAAAGACATATTTACCTCTTTTTGTCAATGGGATGCCATGAAATATATGCAGTATTTTTCCATCTTTTAGTGGATTTTCTTTTTTAATTATCTTTGGGATAATAATTTATGTGGACTTTTGGTCCAGATTTTCCAGATTACATGTCATAAGCATTTAAAGGCTGAATCTCCAAAAAATGGATGAAATGCAAGGTTCACCAAACTTTTATAGATATTTAATTTTTATTCATTTTTTTTAAATGACACACCATTGAGAAAATCATCTTTCAGGAATACTTACAATTTTACTGATAGGCAAGAAGTCTTTTTTTTACCCTAAGGTCAGAAAAGGTAGGCTAGATATAGCTTTAGAAAATTATAATTAGGTGAGGGAAGGTGACAGGGGAAAGGAGAGAATTTGGAGCTTAACATTTTTTAAAAAAGAATGTAAAAAACCCAAGAGTCACATCAACAAACAGGAGATTAATACTAACATCTTAAGAATCATAATGGGATAGAATTTTAGAATTTAGAGCTTGACGGCATGTTAGCTAAACATCACTTTGGCTTAGGTGATTCTCTATTCCCACACTCACTCACACAAAATAATTCTTTCTGCTCCATATTTCTTCTAATATGTATGCATTTATTTATTCATTTATTCAACAAATGTTTGTGAGCATCAGACAACATGTTCTTAGTACTTGGGGAAATAAAAGTGTTTACAATATTTTGTACCTGCCTTTAGGACCTTATGGTGTAATAGAGGAAATAAGATATGGAGTGTAAGGATTGGAATAATGCCACCTGCTGGAGACTTACTGTAGAAGAGTTCTGCCCATGAAGCAAAGGTCTTTGAGGGCAAGACCAGGAGTCTTTTCTTCCTGACGCGGGCTAGTGGGAAGAGGAAGGAAGAGACTGGCACTTGCTCTGACTCACTTTCCTTTGGACTCTGGTGGAGAGCGGAGCTAGAAACGTGCTCTCCCTTTAATAGATAGATGAATGTAGGCCTTTCTCTCTCTTTACCAAATTCGTATTCTCCTTAATAAATGCTTAAAAGTCTAACTCTTGCTAAAGCTTATAATTTATTGGCGACCACTCATTAGATATTTTAGACAGTTTAGCTAGAATTTTAGCCCTTGACAGGAGACAACTATCATACAGAGTAGGGAAGAATTTGAGGGTCATAAAAAATATAAATCAAATTGTAGGTATGTTCTGAGAAGGGAGAGATACATTTCCTAGTTTCCTAGTGTTTTTTGTTTTGTTATTGTTCTATAATAGGAGAGGGAGGCATAATAATTAACATAGCTACTGGACTTGTCCATCTTTCCTTTAGAGTTTTCCTGTATTTTTATCACTTGGATTTTACCAAAGAGAAGAAAGTGTGTGTGAGTTATCCAGCCTCAAAAGATTAATATAAAAAGGAATTGCATGAGGAGAATAGTTTTGTGATAGGACATTAAAAACAAAGAACAATCAAAACAAAACCTCAAGAGACTAGATAGTTTTTGGCAAGTCATTTAATACTTACTACACACTGGACAGTGCTCAGTGGCCTTTCAGTATGCTGCATGACTTTTTCTGTTTCTTGGCCTCTTCCTCTCTATTTCTTAAATGTCCATGGATTGGAATCTATTGCTACCTGGAGGACAGAACCCCATAGAGACCTAAGAGTCTAGGTGCAGAGAGTACAGCAGGGTACAAAGTGAAGGTTCTAGGGGCAATACACATTCACTAGAAGATTGGAATGGCTCTTGACCTTATAATCTTTGAATGATCTCCTTATCTAAACAGAGACAAAGGAAAGAACAGTGGATATAGATTCGGCTTTTCCTCCCCTTTCCACCATTCACTTTTCAAGTGGATTGCGTTCCATAAAAAAAATTCTCTTGGCAGCCAAATGTTGCAGTGGATAGAGCACCAGGCCTGGAGTTAAGAAAACCTAAGTTCAAATCCAGTTTCAGAAACTTAGTAGCTGTATGACCCTGGACAAATCACTTCACCCTGTTTGTCTCAGTGTCTCATCTATATAAACTGAGTTGGGGAAGGAAATGGAAGCCAATCCAGTATCTCGGCCAAGAAAATTCCAAATGGGGTCACAAAGAGTTGGACATTAATGAAATGACTGAACAACAACTTTCTTGGGTGTGGTTAGAATAGCTGGCACAGGGAGGGAAGTAATGGAACTCAGACCTTACTGGAAGTGTAGCCACTTGGGAATTTATTCTGTACTGTATCTTTTAAATTCCAATTTGGTGAAGCAAATGTCCTTTAATCTACTAGACGTATGTGTTGTCCTTCTGAGTCATCTAAAGTTGGGAAGGAGATAAGAATCTTAGATGGAACATAAGCTATATTTGGAGGTTTTCCCAGTGCTAGTGAATCGATTTATGATAAATTTTTGAAATATTCTATGTGAATAGTTTAATATTTTAAAACACAGAGTGGGCCAAAAGAATCTGGGCCAAGGAACTAGGAATTAGGGACACAGAAGGGCTTCTGCACATTGATACTCATTTTATAAACCCAAAGATCTAGAACTAGTAGGAACCTCTGAGGCCATCTAGTCTGACAGTGAAAACACAGAATCCATCAAAGATGAGATTTGAACCCACTTCCTTTGACTCCAGAGCCAAAGTTCTTTCTATTGCATTACATTATTTTCCTGTCCTATTTCCTCTTTTGCTCATTTATGGGACAGGTGCATTAGTATATGGGCAGCTAGGTGGTATAGTGGATAGAGTGCTAGGTTTGGATTCAGGAAGATTCATCTTCCTGAGTTAAAATCTGGCCTCAGGCGCCTACTAACTGTGACTCTGGGCAAGTCATTTAACTCTGTTTGCCTCAGTTTCCTCAGCCATAAAACGAATTGGAGAATGAAATAGCAAACCACCCTATTATTTTGCCAGGAAAACCTCAAAATGGTCACAGAGTTGGACATGATTTAAAGGACTGAACAACAAGCATCAGTATATAGGAATGCTTCTTGTATCTGGTTGTCAAGTTTATTCCTCTATCTCTGGTACTTCTATATTAAGAAAAAACAGTTTGAAGCATTACCCATCCCTATTACCTTCCAAAAGGAAATACTTTGTTAAATTGTAAAATATAATGCAGCGTCATATTTGCATATGATTTTATCAGTTTGTACTCATTGTCTTAGAGCATTTCTTATGGGAAACAGACATTTAATGATTTGTTTCTGGTTACACAACTAGCAAATATTTTTTTTAAAGAAACATTTTGCCAGCTTGCGCACAGTAGGTGCTTAATATGTTTTTTGAATTGCACTAGTAAGTATGTGAATCAGATTTTGAACTCTAACTTTCTTGATGCCAAGTCCAGCAATCTTTCTACTATACCACCTTTCTTCTCAAGGTGTCAGAGTCAGAATTGGAACATAGGTTTATCCTAACTACTGCTCAGCTCTGTACACTAAGCAAAGCACCTCAAAGTACTTTGGATCTCACTGTTTAGCACATGCTAGCAGTGTAGCCGAGAAAAAGTAATTTAACCTCTCAGTGTCCCAGAACTGGTTTCATTCATCCCTCAAATTCTCCTTCTAATACACATTAGCTGTGTGTTTTCCTGGTTTTACTCTTTAGTTTCACAAAAGTTTATATGAGTTGATACAAGTCTTGCCATGTTTTTCTGAAACCATTCCCTTTACCATTTCTTATAGCACAATACTATTCTATCATGTTAATAGACAATAACTTGCTCAGCCTTTGCCCAAAAGATTGGTTAGTTTCTGATCCTTTACAACCAGAGAAAGAGCTTCTATAAATATTTTTTGTACATAGGGGTCATTTTCCAGTTTCTTTGATCTCTTTGAGTTATAGACCTAGTAGCAGTTTCATTAGGTCAAAAGATATGCACAGTTTTGAGAGTTTGGGGAGCACAGTTCCAAATTGCTTTCCAGACCAATTTTTGGTTCTATCAACAGTACATTTTACTGTACTCTTTCCCCTCATGGTCTCTCCAATATTTGTCATTTTTGTTTTTTGTAAACTTTACTAATTTGATATCTGTGAGGTGGTACCTCAAAATTGTTTTAATTTGCATTTCTCTAATTATTAGTTAGGACATTTTTTAATATTGGTATTGATAGCTTGAATTTCTTCCTCTGAAACCTGCCTATTCATATCCTTTGACTATTTAACAACTAGGGAATGAATTTCACTTTTAGTAATTAGAACCAATTCCCTGTTATATCTTTTTTTTTTTTTTTTGCAGGGCAATGGGGGTTAAGTGACTTGCCCAGGGTCACACAGCTAGTAAGTGTCAAGTGTCTGAGGCCAGATTTGAACTCAGATACTCTTGAATCCAGGGCCGGTGCTTTATCTACTGCACCACCTAGCTGTCCCTGTTATATCTTAAAAATGTGATTTATTAAAGAAAATTGCTGCAAAGATTCCCCCTCTAATTTCCTGATTCTCTTCCAATTTTATCATTTCTTTTTTTAAAAAATAATTTTTTATTGATTTATCTTTTTTGTCATTCTCATAGTTTTCAAATACCCTTCTCCTACCATAGAGCCAGCCCATATAAAAATACTCCATTTAAAAACTAAAAATTTAAAAAAGAATGAGGAAAGGAAAAAAATCAGCACATGTTTTTCAAAGCTGAAAATTTCTGAAAACATTTACAATGCATAACACCTGTGAATCTTCTATCCCCAATGTAGGGATGGGTTGAGGATCTCTTCTCATATCTTTTCAAGAGTCATGCTTGATAATTTTGCTACATTCACTTTTGCATTTCTTGGTGTGTGGCTGTTCTTTCAATTGACATTGTTGTAGTCATAAATATTATTTTCTTGGCTCTGATGAGATTTTTCCTGGAAGCATGATGATGATGGAGTCAAATTTAAGGGGTAAGGAGAGGAAATTTGAAGCATAGTGGAATTCTTTCCATCATCTCTGAAATCTCATCTCATCTCCATCTATCCAACTTATCAATATTAGCTCTGACAGAGATACGTTCAATATCCCCCAATCCCCTCCTGAGAAGCCCCTGACAACAAAAAGGAATACTTCTGAATTCAAGGTTCAGTAGAAATCACTCAAAGAAGACTCAAGCTCTGAATTCTAGTCTCTGCTCCTTCTTCAGCTTTATAATTAATTAGCTGAAGCTGGATCCAATTTCCTCAGCGGGACTAGCCAGTTTCTTTCACTGATGGCTTACTCCTAAATACCCCTGCACAGGTGAGGAGAATTTATGGATCAGGCAGAGCTGAAGCTTCATTGCCTTATAAAAGGTTGTCATCTCCTCACGTTTGTCCTCTGCAGTGTCTTCTGGAAGGTTTGTCTTGGAGAGTGCGATACCTAAGTCCTGATGGCATCTTTTCTCTATTCAAAAGTAAGTCTCTCATACTCCTTGATAGTAATACCTTCCTGGGAAAACAGAGCCTTCCTCTTAGGGTGATAATTCTATGTTACTGAATCCTTTGGGTCTTCCAGATATGTTTTCTTTCTCCCCATTTCCTGTTATGAGATGCTGAAATATACTGAGCAGTTTGAATTTTCTTGTCATTACTTCTATCTCCGTTAATGCTAAGGAGATTTTCTTAATTTGCCTCAGTTACCTTTGCTTCTCTTCCCCTTCCCCCCTCTCCCCCCTAAGTTCTGCCCTCTGACTTTTGTGCACTTCTACCTTTTTTCACTGTAGAAATTGCTTGCTTCCTCTTCACCTTCCCTGAAGAAATGACACTCTCAATAGTGTCTCTTATTAGTTCTTTTCATGGCTTGTGAGCTCATACAACTCTTATGGTTATTATTTAATTAAGTGAAGTTTCTCAGCTAAGAGATTCCTAGAACCAGAATTCTTTACTTTTTATGTGGCAGTCTAGTGGGGCCTATTGACCTCAGAATAACGTCTTTAAATGTACATACTAAAATACCTGGGATTTCAAAAGAAACCAAGTATGTTGAAATTCAATTATCTATCTCTCTAATCCATTTATACACTAGAGGTCGAGAACCTCTGTCCTAGAACAAAAAGAGAAAATGGATGATGCTCATCTCCTCTCCCCCAAAGAGGAGTTTATGAAGACAATTTTGATTTCCAAAGTTTTGTGATTTAGTTTTGCCTGTTTTCTCCTTTGGGATTAATGGGAATGAGCCTTGTTTTAATACTCACCATAACCTTCTATGACTGATGGCAAATATTGAAAACTCCAGTAATTGGAATGCTTGAAGAGTGAGGCATCTTGACTGAACCTCTCTGAATAAGTGCAGGGTACCTAGGAGAGAAGGAATCATTTAATTAAAATTACTGCCTAGCCCAGTGCCTAGTGAGAACACCTTCAAGTTCAGTGAACCAATGGATTTGGAGGATGCCAACCAATCAGCTTGAAGCAGTGTTTAAGGACCACCTTTGTTACAGACCTATAAAAAGCTTCCACAATCAGTTTGCTAGAGAGTTTATGGTTAAAGCAGGCTCCTGGTGGAGGACTTGAGGACCAGACCAGATCAGGCTGGAACTCTAGGCTAGATAGGCCTTTTCTTAACTTTCTGAACTCCATGTGAATACATACTATGTGCTTAATATATTTGATGGTTTTATTATAATTTATTTATATTTTATTATAATTTATTTATGGGATCATAGAGGCATGCCTTGAACAAAAGGTCATCTAGTCCAACTTTCATCTTACTGGTAAAGAAATAGAGGCCTAGAGAAAACTTAAGTGAGTTTTCCGTAGTTGCTCTATTAGTAAGAGGCAGTCAGGTTTTTAGTCCATTTTTGTGGACTATGAATCCAGCATTCTGTACCATGCTGCCTTTGTTGTTAGTCTTCTTCATAATGTTCCCTAATCATATTTCTGCTATAGTATAGCATCAGATATTTCTTAGTTAGGGAATTCTCTTTTTTTTTCTTCTACAAATGATCATCTTCTAGTTGCTTAGATATAGACAATCCTAAAGACTGACAGAAGTGATTTCTTTCATCTAAGATAATTGCTACTATAATTCAACACTTTTATAAATGGTGATCTTAAACTCTGATCAATGAAAGAATAAACTGATTCCAGAGGCTATTCTTTCTTCCTTTTTTTTTTTTTTTTTTTTTTGGTGAGGCAATTGGACTTAAGTGACTTGCCCAGGGTCACACAGCTAGTAAGTGTTAAATGTCTGAGGCTGGATTTGAACTCGGGTCCTCCTGAATCCAGGGTCAATGCTCTATCCACTGTGCCACCTAGCTGCCCCTCCAGATAGATGATTGACATGGTACTGACTGAAATTTTATTTTGGATGTGGCTAATGCTAATCTGAATTTTTTTTTTAAATGTTAAATTTTTACTTTTTTTTGGTGCTAACTATATTATGGGGTTTGTTTTTCTTGCTTTCTTAATGTGAGTGAATTCAGAAGTGAAAATGAAATAAAATTTTATTAAAAAAAGAAATGGAGCTCTTGTAGAAACTACAATAATAAATTAAAGATTTCTTTATGCCAAAATCTAGAACACTTCTCAACAAGACTTATTTTGTCAGCCTCTCCAGAAACACATGTGAATGAGGCACATACACATAAAGTAGAATTTAAGCTCTTTACAACGTCAATCAACAAACATTTATTAAATACTTATGATATGCCAGGCAGAGTTCTAAGCTCTGGGAATACAAAGAACAAAAAAATGACCTGGCCTTCAAGGACCTTGCATTCTAAATGTAATATAAATAATAATATAAGCACTATTTTTCATGTATAATCAAAGCTTCTCTAAAATCTTTCAGATAAGCCAAGACTACTTGATTTGGTGCATCGATGTTCTACGCATTTTCACAATTGAAATAATGAAATTCAGGGTCCTTATCCTGGAAACAAGAGATTTGTCCTTAGAAGTTCACTATGTAACATCTACTCTGGATATATGTGAGAAGCTGGAACACATTTCTGATGTAATAATATGCATGATTCGTAACAAACAGAGATTCATTGAAAAAATGACTGCCCTGGTGGACATCCAGAAAAAGCTGAAAGAAGCTATTACTCAGGCTAAGATTTCCACAGGACCTTTGGCTGTGAGGGAACATGAAGCCGGGAAATGCACCAAGGAGAAGGTCAAAGAAAACACTGGTGAGGAAAAGCCACCAAAAGAAAATCCTGAAGCTCAAAATAATGAGGGGGACCCTACTGAGGCAAAACCACTTAAGGAAGACTATGAAGAGCAGAAAACTAATCCTGGAGAGACGATCTCAGAGAAGGAACTTGAGGGGGACCCAAAAGATGTAAAACCTGATAAAAAAGAAGCTGGGAAGCCATGGTGAATCAAAATCCACTAACAAGGAGGCTTGGGGCAGACCCTTGCTAAGGAGAAGGTAGTTAAGTGTTCTTCTTGGGATGATGTCCATTCTATGAATGACCAAATGAAACTTAAGACTAATGGGCCAAGATAATGATTATGTTGACTTATGTTTGGTAGTTGACAAACTAGGAAAGTCTGTTGAATCACAAATTATTATTATACATCACATCCTACAGACATTGAGGAGAAAGCAAGATATAATTTTGGCTTTTCTCTTGTTCTTGCCATTGAAATTTTTTTTTTGAGGGCCTATACACAATAGAAATGACTTTGTATCTCTTATAGAACTGAGTGGTTTATGTCAAAAGAGCAAATTGAAGATGAACAATTATGAATGAGAAGCAAGCCTTAGGACTCGGATCTGTCATTTAGACATAATTCCTAGTAAAAGGGAAAAATGTTTTGGGATAGAGAAGAATTTTGTTCGTGTCTTTGTAGACACGTTGTATTTTCTTATTAAATGTTTAAATCAACTAGATTTTTTTCCCTATTCTCAAAAGCAATATAGGAAAGTATAAGAATCTATTAGCCTTCTGTATAAGGGGAATTCTTACTACAAATAAAACTGTAGCTGAATTTAGGAAAAGGGAACTGGGGATAGAAAATGTTTTGTTCGAAAAATATTAGAACTAAAAGATGAACTTATATTCATATTTTTGAATGTAAGGTTAAAATTAGCATGTCTAGAAATAAACATAATACAAAATAAAGTATGAGCCATTTCAATTTTTAAGGGTCAGATTTGTGATTAGCAATGCTTTGTAAATACTGGGATATTTCTTTCCTTTTGTCAACACTTAAAAGAATGTGGGCTTTCTAGCGAGTTTTTTTTCTTTTGTTTTACAGTATCATTCAAAATCTTGACTGATATTTATTAGCCATTAATGCAAGGAACTATAATGGTCTTTTTCCTTATCTCTACCAGGACTTGGTACTTAAAAATTGTTGAAGTTTCAAAACAATTGCTGACTCGGGACCTTTGCCTCAGTAACTTTTGTGGCATTTCCTTAATTCCAAAATGCAATGGAAGGCATATGAATTATCATTCTGAAGAGATGCCCTAAAAGACTGAAAACTGAGGGATTTTGATTTTGGTGACCTCAATTTCTGGCACACATTTTTGATAAACTGATAAAAAGTCCAAAATTACATTTTTATCTTCTTTCACTACATTTTTTTCCTACTGAGGTGGAACTATGTAATGAATAAATTCATGGCATTTGGATTTAGAGCTGGAAGGGACTTCAGGAGCCTACCTCATCTTATAGATAAGAGGATTGAGGCTAACAGAAGGGAAAAATACTTTATCCAAGGACACACAAGTACCAGAGTTCCTCAGGAGTAATCTAATCTAATACTTGAACAGGAATCCCTACAGCAATAACCTTGCCTTTGCTTCATCTAGGTACTCTTTGCAAACCTTTTAGTGAGGGGGTGGGGAGGATTCATTACACCTCTTAAAGGAGCCCATCCTGGTTTGGGATTGCTAGGACATGTTTTCTTATATGGAGATGAAATCTACCTTTTTGCAGTTTTGCTCCTAGTTCCTCTTTGACTAAGCCAAACACTAGCCATTGTTGACCCAAATTTATTTGACTATGGTCAGCTGAAACTGAAATCGGTCTACTATTTTTCTAGTTGTGTTTACCTACTCTCTAATTGGTTCTGATTATTAAAAGCAGTATTACAAGAGCATAAATGTATCCTTTAGATGACTATCTGAACAACTTTATGCTAATCTGAGTCCTACTGTCTAATTTGAAAAATTACATCCCTCCCAACTCCTCCCTCCTCCACAATCACCCTGTACTATACATATCATATTAGCCCAGGGTTAAAACCATTCTGGATCATTTGAGGACTCCTGATCCTCTCTTCCTAAGCTAATAGGGGCCCTCCCCACAACTTCCCCTTCTATCTAGCAATTGCTCTATAGAGAGGAGATGCTAAGAAGGAATTCAGAAAATCTTTGATACTATTTCTCTGAGATTTTCACAGATCCTTTGATACCATAGAAGGCTGACCATACTTCTGTTTGTTATTTTGAATTAGGGGAAGGGGAGGAGAAGATAAGGTAGTAGAGAAGGGTGGGGGGAGAGAAAGAAAGACGGGAGCATAGGTTAGCCTGTGTTCCTTAATATGTGCCTGGCTGAGCAGGACACCAACAACATATAGCAGTAATTCAGAGTAAGTGGGGCTAGGTGGAGTGGGGGAGCTGAGTAGAAAAATGCAATCTTAAGGAAAATTAAACAAGAAGTTAGATTTACATTCAGGTGGCCATGGAGTCGTACAGCTAATATTTTCATACTTTTAAAAAACTACTGCTAATATTGAATAGGTGTCAGTTACTGAAATAAATTTATCTGGCCTAGATGTGGTATGGATAGATACCTGATCTGGAATGTAGGCCTCCACACCTAAGGGAGCAGTAATTTCTACCTTTGAGGAGAATAGGAAGGCTTTACCATCATTACCAGTAGCTGATGAAGGAGGGGCAAGCACGATTCAGGACCACCAGGCTGGGCAATACCTTCTTTACCTCCATGAGAAATATGGGTCAAGAATCATCTCTTACACATATTACGTGTATAATTTTAAATTCTAAATGTGGGTCCTAATCTGTTCCTCCAGTTTTGGGGAAAACTGATTAAAATCACTGATGAAATGAGTTTAGGTTTTTAAGGGTTTATTGAAAGATAGAAAGAGAAAGATTGAGAACAGAATTCCTACAGCCTGGTCATCCTATCTTTCCTCAATTTTCCTGTGAAGTCCTCTGTCTCTCTGTCTCTCTGTCTCTCTGTCTGTCTCTCTGTCTCTCTCTTCTCCCCCCCCCCCCACGGTGAAGTCAGGAACCAAAAGAGACAGCTCTCTCTGTGCAGGCTCTCCTTCCTCCTTCCTGCCCCCTACCAGAAGTATGTAATGATTGGAATGATGCCACCTACTGGAGACTTACTATAGGAAAGCTCCACCATGAGGAGAATGCCTCAGAGGGCAAGACCATTTGGCTTTTCCTTGGCATCAGGAAGTAACATTTGCGCATGAGTACTGCCTATCAAGGCTACCAGCCAATCAACTTGATGAGCCTCCCATTTTCTGGGAGGAGACAGGAAGGAAGGAGGGCCTGCCTGGAGAGGTCTGTCTCTTTTTGATTCTTGATTTCATGGCAGCGGCAGAGGACTTCACAGGAAAATTAAGGAAAGATAGGATTGCCATGCAGTTGGAATTCTGTTCTCAATCTTTCTCTTTCTTTCAATAAACCCTTAAAAACCTAAACTTGTTTTATCAGTGATTTTAGTCAGTTTCCCTCAAAACTGAGGGAATAGATTAGAACCCACATTTAGAATCTTAAATTACACAAGTGGAAGGTTCTTCAAGGTGGTTGGTTGACTGGGCCGGAAGTTCAAAGTTTTTTTAAAATTCTGAGAACCATGCTTTCTTAAGTATCAGCCAGATGTGCTTAGAATCTACTCAACTACTAATCCAGTCAAATCAGCCAGTAATCCACTCAGGTGGGCTCCTGTGTATCTGCCAAATCTCATCTATCACATTCCATTGTCTTGACATACATATCTATAGTCTAGGACTAGGATATGTTCAGAATAAAACATTTTCCCTTTTTGTTCTCATGGGAAGTATACAACCCTCAGTTTTACTACAGCTGGTTAGCTTTTTCCTAACAAATAGCCTAGTTACCAAAAATCATAAATACTAAACCTCTTTATCAAAGAAGTAAACATGAAATAATAAAATAAAATATGATTTTATGTATTATACATACATATTACTAAATAGTGTTAGAATAGCTAGTGTTTCTGTAGAACTTTTAGGATTATAAAACACTTTAAAAATATCCCATTTTATCCTCACAACTTAGGAGTTCAAGGAGACAGGAATTGCAAGGAAGTGGGAGATTCCACTCATCAGTTTCTGGGTTGCAGGTGCAGGAAATAAAGGGATAAATCGGTGTTCCAGCAACCTCACATGTCAGTAACTCAGAAGATTTGTCTACCATTCAAAAGTTTGTGCTTTCCCCTCTCTCTCAACCTCTCTGGGAATCCTATGAAGTATCTTCTTGTTTCCTGCATCCCCAAAAGGAGTGCAGATATTTTGTCAGAGGATCTTCAGCCAATCAGGAGTCATTTTTCCCTCTATGTATGAAGCACATTGTTGCAATGGTATCCTTTAAGAAACCAAACAAAAAGAAAAAAACCCACCAAAAATCAAAAAACAAATATTGCAGACTTGAATAACAGTGGGTTTATATTAACAAATAAATATTTGAAAAGACTATATATAAATACACACATAAACACAATATTATATATTTACATATACACACATATGTAAATATACATATGTATGGACATACAATGCTGTATAGATGAACAATGCATATGCATACATACATACTGTTGAGTTATTTTAGTCATGTCTGACTCCCCATGACTCCATGGATTTCTGTTCATGAGGTATTCTTTTTTTTTTTTTCCAGGCAATGAGGGTTAAGTGACTTTCCCAGGGTCACACAGTTAGTAAGTGTCAAGTGTCTGAGGCCAGATTTGAACTCAGATCCTCCTGAATCCAGGGCCGGTGCTTTATCCACTGCACCACATAGCTGCCCCCTCATGAGGTTTTCTTAGCAAAGATAATGGACACTTTTACCATGTCCTTCTCCAGTGGCAAACAGAGGTTAAGACTTGCCCAAAGTTACACAGGTAAAAAGTTTCTGAGGCTAGATTTGAATTTAGGTCTTCTTTACTGACTCTAAGGTGCTCTTTCTACAGCCTTTCTATATATATATAGATACACACATACATGTACACATAGATATATGTGCATATATACACATGTATATATTATTTTTATATGTATGTGCGTATAGCAGTCAATCCTCATTTATTGTGGGGGTAATGTTCTTAAAAAATGATTCAAAAGTTAAAAAATCTGAATGTTGATATGTTGAACCTATGGGAAATAGGGGGTTAATTTCCTGCAATAGTCAAAAACTGCAACTCTTTTGCTGGACGATGAAAACAATTCTTTAAAACAAAAAATTAATTCTAATAATGCATTTTTCTTACCACAGTAATCATGACATAACCTATAAAATGCAGCACAAAAATTGGCAAACAAGCAAAACATTTTTTCATAATACCGTGCTATTATAAGAGTATTGGAGATGTCCAGACCTCATCAATCTCTTCCAACAACAGGTGATTAAAGTCCCAGCAACCTGTTCCTTGGTTTTCAGAGGGTGATCAAGGTAGAGAGGCTTACAGTACGTATTGCCTTCATAGCACTATCTGATAAAGTGGAAAGTAAGGTTTAGGTTAAAAAATGTATTAGTTTTAAGATTTTTATTTGCTGAGCAGTATTTGTATTACTGTAGATTTCATGTATTATGAAAAGTGAATATAGTTGGAATTCAATGGTTTTTTAATTGAGATGTTAGCACAAAAGGTCACAGAATTCTAGGCAAGATATAAGCAAATTAGGGGTGCATGGAAACATTTACTTTTTAGATCTATGGATAGCAAAAGACTTTATGATCAAATGAAATGTAAGAATCATGATGGGAGGCAAAATATATAATAATGATTACATGAAATTAAAAAGGTTTTCCAGAAAAAAACAAATTCAGTCAAAATTAGAAGAAAAGAAGTAAACTAGGGAAAAATGTTTATAGCAAGCTTCTCTGATAAAGGCCTCATTTCTCAAATATAAAGGAAACCAAACCAAATATATAAAAAATAAAGCCATTCCCGAATTAATAATTAAAGGACATAAATAGGCAGTTTTCAGAAGGACAAAAACATCATCATCAATAGTCTTATGAAAAAATACTTTAAATCACTAATAATGAGAGAAATGCAAATTAAAGTAACCATGAGGTATTATCTTATACATATCAGACTGGATAATATGCCAAAGGAAAATGGCCAATGCTGGAGGAGAGGTGGAAAAATCAGCTTCTAATACACTGTTGATGGAATTGTGAGGAGTCGAAGCATTCTGGAGAGCAATTTGGAACTATGCCCCAAGGGAGATAAAATTATGTATATATCCTTTGACCCAGCAATACTACTACTATATCTGTATCCCAAAGAGATCAAAGAAGAAGGGAATGAACCCGTTTGTATACAAATATTGATAGTAGCTATTTTTGTGGTGTCAAAGAATTGAAAATTAAGGGAATGCCTATCTATTTGAAAATGGCTGAACAAATTGTGGTATATGATTCTGATTGAATACTATCCTGCCATAAGAAATTATGAAGGAAATGAGTTAAGAAAAATCTGAGAATGGGCAGCTAGGTGGCTCAGTGGATAAAGCACCAGCCCTGGATTCAGGAGGACCTGAGTTTAAATCTGACCTCAGACAGTTGACACTTACTAGTTGTATGACCCCAGGCAAGTCACTTAACCCTCATTGTCCCGCAAAAAAAAAAAAAAAAAAAAGAAAAAGAAACAAAAGAAAAATCTGAGAATACTTATATGAAGTAATGTAAAATGAAATTAGCAGAACCATGAGAATATTATAGATAGCAATAGCACTATTGAAATGGTGAAAAGCTGTGAAGGACTTAGCTACTCTGATCAATACAATAATCTATGACAGTTCCAAAGGAGTCATGATGAAAAATGTTATCCTTCTCCAGAGAGAGAACTGATCAAGTTTGAGTTCAGATTGAAATTTATATATATATTCTCCTTACTTTTTTTGTGAAATGGCTAATATTTAATTCAATAAACATTTAATAAGCACCTACTATGTGCTGGGCACTGTGCTAATTTCTGGGTATACAAAAACAGGCAAAAGATTTACCCTATCCTCAAGGTGCTTACAATCTAATGCGAGGGGACAACATGTAAATAAATATATACAAAACAAGCTATATAGAAGATAAATAGGAAATAAATAACAGTGGGAAGGCACTGGAATGAAGACTGATTGGGAAAGACATCCTGTAAGAAGTGGGATTTTAGTTGAGATTTAAAGGAAGCCGGGGAGGTTGGCAGTTGTAGTGGAGGAAGGACAGAATTCCAAGAATGATGGGGGATGGGGGAAGGCAGGAGGAGCCAGAGAGAATGTCCAGAGCCCAGAGATGAAAGGTTTTGCTAGTGGAACAACTAAGAGGAACAGTGTCACTGGACATAAAAGTATGTGTTGGGCTATAAGTTGTAAGAAGCCTGGAAGGGCAGGAAGGGGCTAGGTTGAAAAGGACTTTGAATGTCAAACAGAGCCCTCCATTTTTGTTCCTGGAGGCAATAGGGAGCACTAGAGTTTATTGAGAAAGGGAATCACATAATCAAATATTCAGTTTAGGAAAATCATTTTAGTGGCTGTGTGGGGAATGGATTAAATTGGGGATATACTTGCTATTACAGTAATAAAAGCATGAGGCAATGAAAGCCTGTACCAGAGTGGTGTCAGGGTCAGAGGAGAGAAGGGGACATATTTAAGAGAGGTTGCAAAGGGGAAATTGCAAGGCTTTGCCCTGGAAATATGTTTTTCATGAATTCACATGTATAATATGTTTCATATTGTTTGCCTTCTCAATGGGCATGGGAAGGGCTGGTGGGATGGAGAAAATCTTGAACTCAAAATAAAAAAAATGAACGTTAAATAATAAACAAGTTAAACTAAGTGGCTACTCTATTCTTTGATTTAGTCATATATTTATATTTACATTTAATTAATTTATATTAATTTAATTTATTATATTTAACTTATTTACTTATAAGTGATAGGGTTATTTGAATATACACATACATATAAACAGTAAGAAGAGATATATAGTATTATTACAAGATACTGACCACTCACTTTTGAAAAGCTATATGACTCACACATTCACATAAAATTTAAAGGATCATACTAGTGCAATATTATAAAGTCAGTATTCTTATACATGTTCTGGTATCATCCTCAGTTGAGATTCCTATAAAGCCATTTAGGATTCCTGTCTCTGGAGAAGCATTAGTTTTTAGGTCCGCATTAACCCTGTTTGTTTCCTCATCTGTAAAATGAGGTGGAGAGGGGTAGCTAGGTGGCACAGTGGATAGAGCACCGGCCCTGGAGTCAGGAGGACCTGAGTTCAAATCCGGCCTCAGACACTTAACACTTACTAGCTGTGTGACCCTTGGGCAAGTCACTTAATCCCAATTGGCTCACTAAAAAAAAATGAGGTGGAGAAGGAATTGGCAAACAACTTTGGTATCCTTGCCAAGAAAACCCCAAATGGGGTCATGAAGAGTTTGATACAACTGAAATGTCTGAACAATAAGTCATTCATAAACCCTTGGTATATCTACTCAGTACATATTATTTCTTGTGTATAAAACTCACTAAATACATATGATCAAGAGCATGGAAAGGATGTTCTTGCTGATAATATTTTAATATCCATAAACTACTAGAGACATGAGTCCAATTTCTATTTTCCTCCCCACCTTTTAGCATTATTATATGTAGTAATGAATAGTATATGGAACAACACTTTGATAAGCTAATTCCTCCATTGACCAGATATAAAGTAACCATTGGTATGGGTTTGGAGGCAGGGCAGCTGTCTTCTTACCATTCCATCATTTTCAGATTCTTTCCTATGGATCTTTGGAAGTCTTCAAGCAGAGATGGAATGACCATGTCTCATATATGTTGTAATGAAGACTCCTTTTAGGTATAAGTTGGGCTAGATCACCCATAAGGGCCCTCTCAACCCTCAAATTGTGTGATTCTATGAGTTTTCAAAAGAAGAAGTGCAAAATATCATCAATCATGTAAAAGCATGGTCCAAATTAAAAAAAAGAATGAAGATAAATATAGCTCTGAAATTTAACTTCATATGCTTTAAAAGAGATAGCAAAAAATTAAAATAGTCATTGTTAGAGGATAGGCATAATAACATACTGATGGTGAAGCTGTAAATTCATTCAACTATCCTGGAAAACAATTGGCAATTCTGTGAGGAAATTGACTTACCTCTTCATATTCTTAATCAAGCAAACCTATTACTGGACACATATCCAAAGCAGTTAAAATATTACATGTGTCAAATTATCCATCAGCCTATTTTTATGATAACAGAAGAAAAAGTGAATGCCAATCAACTCTGGGGTAGTTGAAAGACTGTGGCATGAATGTAATGGAATATTTGGGAGAGGGGCAAAAAGAAACAAATATAAGGAATTCAGAGAAACATCAGAAGATTTCTATGAACTGATAATTAGTGAAATTAGAAGAACAAAAATGATTTACACAATGACTCCATTTATAATCTAGAATAGAGCAGATTTTGCAGAGATTACAAGGGCTGGAGTATCCACTCGTGGTTTTGTTTTTTTGTTGTTGTTGTCATTGCTGTTTTTGTTTAATCATAAAAATATTTTATTATTTTCCAGTTACATGCAAAGATAGTTTTCAATGTTTGTTTTCATAAGATTTTAATTCCAAATTTTTTCTCCCTCCCTCCCTTCCCCAAGACAGAAAGCAATCTGAACAATCTGATATCAGTTATATATATATACATATACACATATACATATATAAATATATGTATATATTTATATATATATTTGTGTTATATATGTATGTATATGTATATATGTTATACACACACATATATATGTTACACATACAAATATGTATATACATTAAACATTTCTGCATGAAGGAAGAATCAGAACAAAAGGGAACAATCTCAAAAAAGAAAAAAAACAGGCAAAAAGTAGAAACATTATGGTTCAATCTGCCTTCAGAATCCACAGTTCTAGTTTTCTGGATGTGGAAAACATTTTTTTTTTTTTTTTTAGTGAGGCAACTGGGGTTAAGTGACTTGCCCAGGGTCACACAGCTAGTAAGTGTTAAATGTTTGAGGCCGGATTTGAACCCAGGCATTCCTGACTCCAAGGCCGGTGCTCTATCCACTGCGCCACCTAGCTGCCCCGAGAACATTTTTTTATCATGAGTTCTTTGGAATTGTCTTGGATCATTGCACTGCTGAGAAGAGCCAAGTCTATCACAGTTGTTCATCACACAATGTTGCTGTAATATTTTCCTGTTTCTGCTCACCTCACTCAGCATCAGTTCATTTAATTCGAGGTTTTTCTGAAATCTGCCTGCTCATCATTTCTTACAGCACAATAGTATTCCATTATACTCTTGTTTCTTTTCCCAAGTAGTTGATACTTGGCTATGTACAGTATTAAGGAAGGCTTCATCTATTAGGACAATTAGGATTCACATTCTCATACATTACAACCCCATCAGAAGGGTTACTTTTTAAAACCCTTTCCCCCTCCCCAAAGACTCTTAGGACAAAGTTCTTAACAGTCCTCATGTTTGACACATGGGAAGGATAAGACAAGTGAAGAGCCCAGTATTTTGCTTTTGCACATCCTTGGAACATGTGGACCAGAACTTGGGGAGAATATATTTGTACAAGTTCCAAGGATTGGCCCCTACTGGACAGTTAAATGGTATTATATGCTAAGAAAAGCATTGTTAAAAGTCCGCTGGATGCTGGATTCTGTGTAGCTGAAAAAGTAGCAGTGACTAGATAATAGATAATGAGCCAAACTTCCTCTTCTTCACAGAGATGGGAGAACATTAGAGCAGAAAGCCACATATATTGTTAGATCCAGCTACTGTATCACTTGTTTTTACTTAACTGTTATTTCCATTACAAAGGAAGTTTTGGTTTTGGGGTTGGAAGTGATATAGAGATAATACATGTAAAGCTCTGTTTAAACCTTAGATTGTTGTATGAATATAATCTATTATTATATTCAGAGGAAATAATATAAAAAGACAGAGCAATTTTTAGATTAAATTAAGCTTGGTATTAATAACCAAAATTAGGGTGGGATCTGATAACTGTAATTGAGGTACATGACAAGAACTACCATATGAACTTTACCATTTGTATCCCCTTCCTCATCTTCTCCTTTTCAACAACTATGATGGTTCCTTCCCTAGTATAAGGCCCTGTTACCATGAGGAGAATTACTAGGAAGTGTTTCAGAGGTCTAAACTACTACTCAAAATAAATTAATTACAAGACATATCTAAATAATACCACCAGAGAGCAGCAGAACCATTATCTGCCTAGTCCTTTTGGTTCTTTCATCACATTAATCAATGATAGCATAAATCTTGGTCCTAGCAGCATTAATTGTTCTGGAAGCATTAACCAGTCATCATATTTAGTTTATATATTCTGGAAACAGAGGCTTCCAACATAATCTTCTAGTCTTGTTCCTCTAAGTCTGGTACTAGAATTGATAGGATCAAATATTTAAAACTAAGGAGACTTTAAATCCATTGAGTCCAACTTCCTTATTTAACAGAAAAGGAAGCTGAGGAAATGACTTGCACAGGGTCACACAGCTAGTAATTGTCTGAGGTGAGATTTGAACTCAGGTCCTCCTGACTCCTGGGCCACGGCACCACTTAGGTGTCCCTAATGACAAATATGATGTGTTTTTTACCTAACATGGGACTTTCTCTTTTGTATTTCATGAAGCTTCCTGACCTTTTCTTTAAATTAGAAATTCAAGATACTCCAAGGATAATGTTTAGAGAAGACAATGTCAGCTCTAAAGAGGACTACTATTCAGATATAGGGCCCCTAATGTCTTTTTCCAATTCTTCTGTGATTTAGTTACATAGTTCATAGATAGCAGAACCACTTCAAGGAACATAGGGTGCAAAATAGGCATTATACTTAGGACATAGTAGGAAGTTTGCCTTTCAGGGGTCTTTTCTTCATTTATTTACTTCAGTTAATGCTATTTTTTATCTTCAATTTAATTTCAGTTCAACCAATACTGCTTTCCATGTGTCTAGCCCTATTATAATTTCTACTAATGAAGCAAAAATAATATATCCCATCCTCCCTGTCCTGTTGGAACTTACATTTTCTCTACAAATCATTCCATATCCATATAATCAATTAATTAACCTTTCCCTCAAAACAAACAAACAAACAAAAAACAACCCACACATGATTCATTGGACATGTAGTTTAACTATGCTTCTATGCATTATTGTTTAACCTTTGACAAGCTATTTATCATTTTATCCATTTTACAGGTAAACTAACGTTGCAGTGAATAAAAAAATAAATAGATGGCATTTATAAAGCACTTAAGGTTTGCAAAGCACCTTATGGATATTATCTCTGTTTAACCTCCCAAGAATCCTATAAATTACATATTATTGTCATCCTCATTTTGCATATTGGGAAATTGAGGCAGACAGAGGTTAAATGACTTGTACAGGGTCACACAATAGTTAATGTCAGAGACTGGATGTGAACTCAGGTCTTCCTGATTCCAGAGATTCTGCTTCCAGTAATATGCCCAAAAGGGGTCAAAGATAAAAAAAAAAAAACCACAACAAAGATTCACATACACCAAAATGTACCAGATCTTTTGATGCTAGCATAGAATTAGGGGATAAAAAGGAAATGCACAAAGATTAGGCAATATCTAAACAAATTATGGAACACGAGTCCAATAGAATATTATTGTCTCTGAAAGAAGTTGCAGGGTAGCTATGTGGTACAGTAGATAGAGTACCAGACCCAGAGTCGGGAAGACTCATCTTCCTGAGTTAAACTCTTGCTTCAAACACTTACTAGCTGTATGTCCCTTGGCAAGTCACTGTTTGCTTCAGTTTCCTCATCTGTAAAATGAGATGGAGAAGGAAATGCCAAACCACTCCAGTATCTTTGTCAAGAAAACCCCAAATAATGGTCACAGAGCATTGATCACAACTAAAACAACTAAATAAGGAAAGACATTATGAATGTGGTGAATACCGAGACGCAAATGGTGACTTATATAAGCTGATGCAAATGAGATCTGCCTGTTCAGGAAAACAATATCCACAATGGCTTCAATAATATAGTGGGGAAAAGTAATATAGTGGAAAGAATGAGAACAAATAACTATACTTAATGTTGTGAAATAACAATAACCAGGCTTGATTCTAAAGACAAGATACGAGAATATGTGTTCCTCCTTTCTTTGAAGATGTGGAGAATTATGGCTATGCAACACTGCACTGATGACATGTTGCTTAGTTTTGTTGAAGTCTAGTTTTTGAGCTGGAAGAGACCACCAGATTCAAACTCTTCATTTTACAGTTGAAGAAATTGAGTAACAGAGAGGTTAAATGATTCACGCTAGATCACAAAGTCAGTATGTGTGAGAGGCAGCATAGTCTGCAGGCAAGCTCTATTTACTATCCACAATCTACTGCCCACTATACCATTCTACCTTTGCTACCATGTCAGAAACCTAGCGATAATTTGATAGTGTCCAGAAATGTTATGACAAATCCTGTTCAGGAATATGTTGGCTTAAAATCAACTGCACAAACTTGTACCAACATAATATGTCGAAAATAGGAAGTGGGTATACTTTTAAAAAAATCAACAACTATTCTATCCAGATCCTTATTTATCCAGACATTACATATTTCTAAAAATAGATAGGTGCTTCATCTTGCTTAAAAATAAGTTTGTTATGAACTTTTCATTTACATATCAAAATTTCATCATTTCTGTGTGTTGTTTTATATAAGTAACATAATAGACCTGAAAGTCTACCATGATTATCAGTGATGGGGCCTTTCATTGGTAATTAGTGCTGAGCAGAATTATTCCAATTATTCATAAGAAGATATAAATGAGATGATGTAATCCTATTATTCCCAGTCTAATTTATTCCAGTTGGAATTTTGGTAATATTTGTAAAAGTTTTATTTGGAATGCAAATGTTATTACATTTTGTTTGTCTAAGGTCCTTAAGAATAATTTATCTTGACATATATATGATAGAAAATTCAAAGGAAACTGTATTAGTTGGTAATTTTGGTAAGGAATTTGTGTATATATATAATCACCTGTTCATATTAACGATTTCTTTTATTGTAATTTCATTAATGATTTCATATATTTTTTTCAAAATAAGAAATATCACTGTTTCTTTTAAGTTTACCAATCCTAATTAGCAGCATTAAAGTGGAAATTTTAAGTACCAGTTCATCTTTTCCATAAGTATTAAAATTGTAAAGAATTGTTGTATATAAAATCTCAATCAAACTTGAATAAAATTTACATGAACTGTACTTAATTCTGATATTTATAGACATTTAGAATGAGACTTTAAAAGAGACTCCATCTAAAAGCTGTCTCAGGCCAACTCAACACAGCAATGTTCAAAAGGAGAGAGAGAGGGGGAGAAGCAGGAGGAGGAGGAGGAGAGAGGAGGGAGGAGGGAGAGGAAAGAAGGAAGAAATGATTTTTTTTAACATTAGGAGCATAAGTGTGTAGGAGACAAAATAGCAAACATTTTACTTCAATTAAAAAAAATCATCTAATATTACTGTGGTCCTGTGGAAAGCTGTATTCTCGACTTCTACAGAAGAGGACCTAGCCCTAGGGCAGCTACTCTGAGTCTGAAAGTTCTGAAGCATAATTAGAAAGAAAAGAAGTTTTAGTCACACTTTTAGACTATTCAAGTCCTCTCTCATGAAGTCTTCTTGAGTGAAATGGGGACATGAGAGAAATGGGTATATTTGTGATGGTTAAGATTAAAGTACAAATAGAGATAATAGAAATAGAGTTATTGATTTTTAGTTTACTTTTTAAATTATAGTTATATAGTTAGAGGCATCCTGCTTAAACTTTTCCTAGATTCTCCCACCCTCACCCTTTCAAATAAAAAATAAGCCTTGTAAAGATGAAAATAAACACATTAAAGAATTAACACTGACACAGAGTTGTTGATGTGTAATATAATCTGAAATGGCTTTGAAACAACTCAGTTAAATTCACCAAACATTTAGGAAACATATATTGGGTGATAGGTCAATAGGTAAGCATTATAAAATATTGTTTTTATTAGGCTTTCCTTTTTCCCTTTTACATTTTAGTTTGATTCTTATGCACATAAATTTGGAATTAAAACTACGAAGTCTAATTTTGGCACATATTTGTTGTCTAGGAAGTTTTCATTTTTCTTTTTGTTATTGTCATTTCTCCAGTTTCCAGTGTGCTGGAATTGGTTTAGATCAAGTGGACAAAACATAGTATCTTTAATTCTAAGCAGAAATAAGTCAATTAAAAGGCCTAGACAGCTTATTCCTTGGTACTTCAGACTCTGAAGGAACATTTTGGAATCAGGAGACCTAAATTCCAGTCTTGGCTCTGCCATTCCTTATAACTGTGTGATCAAAGAATTGTTCCTTCTCTCTGGGTCTCTGTAAAATGATGGGATTGGACTGCATGATCTATAATATTTCTATGAGTTCTGATATTGTGTAATTCTGTGTAACATCTTAGGCATGATCCATAAGCATCTCTCTCTCTCTCTCTCTCTCTCTCTCTCTCTCTCTCTCTCTCTCTCTCTCTCTCTCTCTCTCTCTCCTTCCCTCCCTCCCTCCCTCCCCCTCCTACTCCTTTCCTCTCCCCCTCCCTCCTTCTTTCCCCTCCCCCTCCCCCTCCTTCTCCCCCCAACAAACACATACACACCCCTAAAAATTGACCAGTTACATCATATTCTTCAGAGTGTTAACTAGGGTAGAAAAATTGGGGCTTTTTTCCTAGGAAACCAAATTTAGAGAGTACTAACAGCACTTGCATTTCTTCAGCAGCTAGAAATAACAGACTTTAGAATCTACTTTGCAAGAATAATTAGTTAAAATAGGAAACTACCAAATGCCACCAAGATTGAGTTCCTCCCCCATAGCTTGCTCACTCCTCTTCTACATCAGCTTCAAGCTAGTACTTCAACATCATTGTGTCCCCCACATTTTGTCACAGCTCCCCAAACTCAGAGCACTTTTTGTACCACTAGCCTCATAGAAAAAGTCCTAATTATAGCTCTGGTATGTATTTCCATACCTGTGACATAGCAGCTCACCTTTGTGAGAGCATGCTGGATGGAAAGCTCCCTAGATGAGGTTAAACCTTTGGATTGGACTGTTATAGGAGATTGAAATCTGTGCAAATCATTTGGTAAAAGGTTGTTATCTCCCTCAATCTCAGACAAGTTGTGAGATGATAGATAGGACCGATTTAGGGAATAAACATGTGATTCCATTGGTATAGGCAACTCCCAGGTGAAGAAACCTCCTATAATGACAGGGTATTAAGAAGTTAAGTGGCTTGCCTTGGGTCACATAGCCAGTGCATCTCAGAGGTGAAACTTGTACCCATGTCTTTCTGACTTGAGGTACACTACCTCTTTAGAAAAGCCACCTCATATTTTACATTGTTTTCAGGTTTTATCAAGGACTTTCTTCACATTCATCCTGTAAGATATATAGAGCTAGTATTAATATAACCACTTTAAAACTGAGGAAACTGCATTTCAGAAAGATGTGACTTCTTCAGCATTAAGCAACTTGTGAAGGGGGATTCAAACCCATGCCTTCTGATGTCAAATTTAGTGATTTTTCAGTAAGCCATACTTCTTCTCTGAAACATATGAAAACTTTTAGTTGAGATAAAATTGTCCTACTTTTTAAAATATTGTATTATGATGATTCTTATTTTTTGGTGCTATTTTGAAATTCAGTACCTGGTTACATTTTAAACACAAGTTCAATCATTCTCAATAAACTCCAGTGGCTTCTCGTTCCCTCCAGGTGCAAATATAAAATGCTCTGTTTGGCATCTGAAGCCTTTATAATATAGCCCTCTCTTATCTTTTCAGTCTTCTTACACTTAACTATTCAACACATACTCTTTGATTCAGCGACACTGACCTCCTGACTGTTCTATGAACAACATAGTCTATCTCTTAGCTTCAAGCATTTTTCTGGTTGTCCCTTATGCCTGACATGCTCTCTGATTTGACTAGCTTCTTTTAAGTCTTTGCTGACATTTCACCTGCTACAGGAAGCCTTCCCTAACCACTCTTTTTTTTAGGGAAATGAGGGTTAATTGACTTGCCCAGGGTCAGACAGCTAGTAAGTGTCAAGTGTATGAGGTCGGATTTGAACTCAGGTCCTCCTGAATCCAGGGCTGATGCTTTATCCACTGCGCTACCTAGCTGTCCCCTCCCTAACTACTCTTAATGCTAATGCTTTCCTTCTTTAAATTCCTGTTTATCTTTGTATATCACTTGCTTTTTATCTATTTGTTTGAGTGTTCTCTCCTCCATTAAATTATAAGCTCTTTAAGGGTTGGAACTATCTTTTATTTTGTATTTGTATTCCCAGAACTTAATACAGTATCTAGTACATAGTAGGCACTTGATAACTGCTTGCTTGCTTGATTTAGACAACTCTCTGAGACTATAAGCTTCAGAGAAGGTGCCAATATGTCTTAAATTGTTTCAACATAGAATATCCTATGTCATTGGAATCACAGGTTCTTTCTATTAGACATTCTTTCTGCCCTTTTCACAAGATTGTATTTCTATGGGTACGCTGCATATTAGAAATCCAGAAAGATCTGTGCACCAGGTGTACATTACCCTTCCCTCTTTTTGACCCAATGCTGTTTTGTATGCACCATATTTCCTCAACAACTTGAGAGGTTGGGGCATCTTTTAAAATAGACTTAATAAGAGAAGTTGGATCAAATTCCTTTCTTCCAAAGGAACTGATTTCTCTGATCCTGATTTACATGGACACTAGCATATTTGAATAGAAGAGTCCACACTGCAACACCAAGGATAGGGTAAGCCTGCCCAGGAGAAGAATTGTGACAATTTTCCCTTCCAGCTTCCATGGGGCTACAGAGTTAGGGAGATGCTTATTCTCAATGACTCTACCTCTGAGTCGGGCAATACACCCGAATGTGAATTAGGTTAAAGGAAGAATATCACACATAGCATCATGGGATCATAAATCTAAAGTTAGAAGGGACATTAACAGGCATTAAGTCATAAAAATCAGGCATTAAATCAAATCTCGTTGCTTTATAGTCAAGGAGGCCCAGAGATTACTTGTCTTACCTGGGTTTATATAGATAATGAATTACTGAAGCAGATCTTAAGTCCAGGTCATCGTCACTCCAAGTCCTGTATCCCACCCTGCACCATTTGGGCACCCAAGAGAGGACTTAACTATGCAAAGAAGAAAGTGTGACTTCATCTGAATGGATGATAACATCTCCCTATCAAGGATGCAAGGTCTGTGAAGGGGAAAATCATGACTTTTACACCTTTCTGCTTTCTACAAGGTTCTTTACACATAGTTGATATATTTGCTGAATTAATACAGATAGTAGTATATCATGGCATAATAGATTTAGAATCAGAAGAGAATTTAAAGATCAGAGAATACAACCATCCTTCTGTATCTTGAAAATGAGGAAACTAAGACACAGAGAAGTTTAATGACTTGTCTAGGGTAATACAACTATTAAGTCTTTTAGATGGAACTTGAAATGGGGTACTCTGCTCCAAGTCTACTGACTAAGCCATGTTACCTCTCTTCCTTGGCACATGGTAGGCACTCACCCAACCTCCTTTTGGTGTACCTTGGTGGTACATGGATAGAATGCCAGGCCTAGAGTCAGGAAGATTCATCTTTGTGAGTTCAAATCAAGCCTCAGACACTGACTAGCTGTGTGATGTTGGGCAAGTCACTTACCCCTGTTTATTAATTAGAATGTTACCACAGGGGCAGTTAGGTGGCACAGTGGATAGAGCACCAGCCCTAGAGTCAGGAGGACCTGAGTTCAAATCCGGCCTCAGACACTTAACACTTACTAGCTGTGTGATCCTAGGCAAGTCACTTAACCCCAACTGCCTCACCAAAAACCCTCCCAAAAACCACAACCAAACAAAAACAAAAACTAAAACCCAGAAAGTTACCACAATGCCTGATTCAAAACCATATCTTCTGATGTTCCTGAGTCATATGGCTAGTAAGTATGTGAGCCTGACTTTGAAATCAGGTCTTTCTGACTCTAGGTCTAGCACTTTAGCTGCTGTACTTGTCACCTTGATACCTAAATACTAAACTTTATAGTTGTGGTGGTGGTGGTAGTGGTGGTGATGATGAGAATTATGATAATAGTGATGATGGTGCTGTCAAGGACAGAATTTTACATGTTTTGCTTTTTTGTGAGGTAATTGGGGTTAAGTGACTTGCCCAGGGTCACACAGCTAGTAAGTGTCAAGTGTCTGAAGCTGGATTTGAACTCAGGTTCTCCTGACTTCAGAGCTGGTGCTCTATCCAATGGCCACCTAGCTGCTCCTTGCTTTTGTTTTTTAACAATTCATTTACTACCTGTTCTGCCTTTCCTTGAATGTCATGTTGCTCCCATATTTTGGTGATGTATAGGTATGTCTAATCAGATGACTCCTTTCAAGCCTGTTGGGCATATTTACCAAGCCTTCCTGAGTAAGCCTTCCAGGAATTACTATATGGTATACTCTAAACTTTAACATCTAAGCCCATTTTTGGTCCAAATTACTCACAAATAGTTCAGGGAACCAAGTGATTTTCTGGATGAAGAGACAAAGAGTTAGAGACTATGCTGTCTAAAATCTAATGAGTGGTCGCCAATAAATTATAAGCTTTAGTAAGAGTATTTAAGTGTTTATGTAGTTATAACAGAGCATTAGGATCAGAGACAAAGTTAAAAATCCTACAATTTTTAAGAGACCCCATCATCTGACCCACCATGGCGAGGTCAGGAACCAAAAGAGAGACAGAACCCCTTCACCCGTGTCCACTTCCTACTTCGTGCCCTCCTCCCAGAAATGGGAGGCTCCTCAAGTTGATTGGCTGGTAGCCTTGATGTACAGTATCCACAAGCAAATTTCACTTCCTGATGCTAAGGACCTTGACCACTTGGCTTGCCCTCAGAGGCCTTCTCCTCATGGCGGAGCTTTGCTACAGTAAGTCTCCAGCAGGTGGCATCATTCCAATCATTACAGTCCCCTTGTTGTATCTTCAATAAACAGGGTGTTTCCTTGATGAAAGAGTAAAAAAATAACAGAATATAATACA
The DNA here is from genome assembly GCF_019393635.1 of Dromiciops gliroides. Classification (NCBI taxonomy): domain Eukaryota; kingdom Metazoa; phylum Chordata; class Mammalia; order Microbiotheria; family Microbiotheriidae; genus Dromiciops; species Dromiciops gliroides. The sequence continues at coordinate 266,918,599 of NC_057864.1, forward strand.
CTATGCTAACTAACAATATGTTAATAACAATATAGAAAAGGGAGAGAGGAAATTTTTGTCCATAGGGGTGATCCCTCATGAACTGACACTTTGACATTGGTCTTGCAAAGGGAGGGCCTCTGCAGAGAATACATGTTACAGATGGTGTATATTATAACAGAGAAAAGAAAAAAAAGAACAATAAAACAAAGCTGTTCATTTAAAGTCTCTGAAAGTGTTTTCTCAGATGTCCTCTAGGTGTAGTCGTGGAATAGAAGTCTTTTCAGGGGTTGATGTGTGGATGCTAATAATCAGCCAGGAAAATTTCCTACAAATTGAGCTTAACACAACTTTAAAATGATTTGATTACTGACAAAGCTAAACAATGAGAGTTCTCAAAAACATGTCTAAGGGAATTCAGAATCTTAGTTGTTATACAGGAAACATATAATTAAAACAAAAATTGAAACATTCTCTAAAACTTAATATTACTATAGTCCCCCTTTATAGAGGGTAAATTGATAAGACAATTGCTGTGATATTAATTAAAAAATAATTATTATCTTTGTTTCATCACCTTTTGCATCATCTGCCTAATTATCCTCATGCCATTATGAGAAATTTAAAAATCTAATATAATTGGTAACAGATGTCACGGCTAAATCCAACACTGTATTTATCCTGACACCTGAGATAATTATGGGGTTTACCATAAAAGAACAGAGAAATGATGGGATATTAGCATTCCCACACTTGAGCAATATATACTGCCCATGCAGTATGCCAGGCCCAAAATAGGTGAATGGAATATATGTCCATGCCACCATACATATTGGAGGAAACTAAGTCAGACTTAATCAGATGCATGGGATTGAGACGTTCATGGCATCAGGCTTGTAGGAGGGGGCATAGATGCCAGGTGTAGAATGAGATGGGTGGGATCAAAACTTCTAGCCATCTGTACAATATTGTGGGGAAAAAAATTAAACCAAGAGAAACAAACCTCAACTTTTGTCAAAAGCCCTTCTCTCGGCTATACCTTGACTTCATGCATGTCTCCCCTCATGTGAGAGTTCAATGTCTGCTATTGCATGTTTTCCTCTTGTGATTGGATGGCATCTTAGCCAACTGGCATCTGATAACTCAGAATGAAGGCAATCAATGTCTTAAATGATAAATTCTCATAATCCAAGTCTCATATAGATTAAAAAATTGAGGATAATAAATGATTGCAAAAAATGTGAATGTACCTTGACTCAGAATATAATATACAATTATGCAACAATTTCAAATAATACACCCTCTTTTTTTTACTAAGTATACAATTACTTTTGTGAAAAATCAGAACATATTTAAATATAATTTAAAACACAACACAATCTTAAAGAAAACTTTTTTTGAAAAAGAAAACTTTTACAAATGTTCCCCTCTTTTTTTTCTGAATATGCTTATCAAAAATCATACTTCTAGAATCAATTTACACTTGCCATGACAACCAATTTGCCAGGGAAATGCTTTATAGAGTTCAATAAAATAATCAGTTGAGAGAAAAAAATAACCAAAATAAACAACTCAGAATATGGGAGCACAATACCCCTAGAATTAACATTGTATTATGAAATCAAAACCATCTTGCAATGTTTCAAAATTAGATAGATAAATGAATAGAAGAAAATACACATGCAACAAGAAAAGACAAGGAAATTCAAACTAGGGAAATCTAAATTAATATGAACTTAACATTAATAAGAGTATTACAAACTATAAACTTAATCACATGAATATAAAGAGCTTTTAGAAATATTCTCCCTTTTTAAAAAAAAAACTAAGTATAAAATACAATCTCAAAAGCATGAGAATCTCTATGAAAATAAACCTATATCATTAATTTCAAAATGTAGATGTAATAGCATAGCAATCCTATGTAACCTCTGAACTAACATTCTTTTTCTGAGCAAATTTAGAACACTTTTGATTCAGATATCTAAAATCCCCAATACTCACATTAATACCTTGCTGCTTACTTTTACATTTCTGCAAACTATATCTTCCTGAAATATGATGATTGTTATTTTTATTCAGCTTAAGTTTTTCTTCTTTAACCCCTCTATATTGTCTGTCGGTCCTTTCATAATACAAATGCTTTATAAGGTTACTAATAAAAGAGAAAAGCAGATTAACAAAATTATGAACAAAACGAGCATTTCTGGAATTTAAAGGGTTTTTTGAGTCAGAATCACAGCCAGGCTGGGGAAGGGCTGAGCCTGACTGAGTAGAAGTTGGTGGATTAGATCTCATGACATCCCAGGCAGGAGGATCAAGGGGTTTGGCCATGGGAGGTAGTGCCAGAGGAGGTGGGGTCCCAAGAGGAGGGGAGGGGTGCACAGCCCGGGAATCGAACTTAGGCCTGGTTTCCCCTTCCCCTGCTTCTAGGGGATTAAAGGTTTCTAGAGAAGTCTCCATGCATGGAAAATTAGAGCAACAATTATTGTTAGAACTTGGAAAAGCTGCAGAAATCAGAGGTTTCTCTGAAAAAGCATGGTTGGGAGAGGGGGGGATATTTATATTCCCTTGTGTGAGTACCTTGCTGGCTCTTCTAACAAAAATTAAAAGAGAAAATCCACAAAACCAAAGCATTAACATGATCTTATCCTCCATTTGTCTGGGTAAACAGAGTAAAATCAGAAATAGGATATTTAGGGAGTTGAAAAAACCCATTTGAAAATTTAAAGGGAAAACATCCAGTACATAGCAGTTTAAAGGGACAGGGTAGGGGAAATTTCTTATCCAATCAGAAGATCAGAAGACAGGTTCAGCTTTCCTCTTCGTGGTCAGCCATCTGTAAGGGCTAAAATTCTAGCTATACTATCTAAAATCTAATGAGTGGTCGCCAATAAATTATAAGCTTTAGCAAGAGTATTTAAGTGTTTATTTATTACAGAGCATTAGGATCAGAGAGAAAGGTAAAAATCTAACTATTTCTAAGAGATCCTATCATCTGACCCACCAAGGCAACATCAGGAACCAAAAGAGAGACAGAACCCCTTCACCAGCGTTTGCTTCCTACTTCGTGCCCTCCTCCCAGAAATGGGAGGCTCTTCAAGTTGATTGGCTGGAGCCTTGATAAACAGTACCCACAAGCAAATGTCACTTCCTGACACTAAGGTCCCTGACCACATGGCTTGCCCTTAGAGGCCTTCTCCTCATGGTGGAGCTTTGCTACAGTAAGTCTCCAGCAGGTGGTGTCATTCCAATCATGACAATATCCTTTCCATTATCCTTCCTACCTTGTCTCAGACCCTTCATATGCCCTTAAGTTTATTTCTCTTTCTGATGTCCTAAGTGTCCTTTTTACTAAGCTAATGTTCCAGTGTCTATAGGTGAATATCTGTTAAGGCTAAAATTCTAGCTAGTATCTCTAAAATATCTAATGAGTGGTCAACAATAAATTATAAACTTTAGCAAGAGTTAGACTTTTAAGCATTTATTAAGGAGAATAAGAATTTGGTAAAGAGAAAAAGAAAGGCCTACATTCACCTATCTATTAAAGAGAGAGAGCATTCCTAGCTCCACTCTCTGCCAGAGTCCACAGGAAAGAGAGTGAGTCAGAGTGCCAGGCTCCCCCTTCTTCCTCCCAAAAGCAACGTCACTTCCTGATGCCAAAGAAAAGACACATGGTCTTGCCCTCAAAGATCTTCACCTCATGGCAGCGCTTTTCTATAGTAAGTTTCCAGCAGGTGGCGTCATTCCAATCATTACAGTACCCCCTTTTGTTTCATTTGAAAAATGAATGAGTTTGTTCAATGAAACAACCAAAAATAATATCCTATGCTAACAATATGTAAATAACAATACACAAAAGGGAGAGGGAAAATTTGTCCAGAGGGGCGGTTTTTTGCCCTCATGAACCGGCGCTTTGACATTAATCTTGCAAAGGGAGGGCCTCTGCAGAGAGTACATGTTACAGATGGTGTATATTATAACAGAAAGAGAAAAGAAAAAAAAAACAAGAAGAAAACAAAACTGTTCATTTAAAGTCTCTGAAAGTTATTTCTCAGATGTCCTCTGGGTGTAGTCTTTCTGGGTGGAAGTCTTTTCAGGGGTTGATGTGTGGATGCTAATAATCAGCCAGGAAAATTTCCTACAAAATTGAGCTTAACACAACTTTAAAATAGCTTTGTCATTAATCAAATCAAACAATGAAAGTCCTCAAAAATATGTCTAAGCGAATTCAGAATCTTAGTTGTTACACATGAAACATATAATAAAACAAAAATTGAAACATTCTTTAAAATTAATATTACTATAGTCCTCCCTTATGGAGGGTAAATTGAGAAGACATTTGCTGCGATATTAATTTTTAAAAAATAATTTTTATCTTTGTTTCATCACTTTTTGCATCACCTGCCTAATTATCCTCATGCCATTATGAGAAATTAAAAAATCTAATATAATTGGTAACAGATGTCAAGGCCAAATTCAACACTGTATTTATCATGACACCTGAGATAATTATGGGGGTTACCATAAAAGAACAGAGAAATGATGGGATATTAACATTCCCACACTTGAGCAATATATACTGCCCATGCAATATGCCAGGCTTAAAAGAGGTGGATGGAATATATGTCCATGCCACTGAACATATTGGAGGAAACTGAGTCAGACATAATCAGATGCATGGGATTGAGATGTCAATGGCATCAGGCATATAGGAGGGGGCATAGAAGCCAGGTGAAGAATGAGATGTGTGGGATCAAAACTTCCAGCCATCTGTGCAGTATTGTGGGGAAAAAGAAAATAAACAAGAATTAAACCAAGAGAATCTAGCCTCAACATTTGTCAAAAGCCTTCCCTCGGCCATACCATGACTTCATGCATGTCTCCCCCATGTGACAGTTCAATGTCTGCTCTTGCATGTATTCCTATTGTGATTGGATGGCATCTTGGCCAACTGGCATCTGATAACTAAGAATAAGGGCAATAAATGTCTTAAATGATAAGTTCCCATAATCCAAGCCTCATATGGATTTCAAAATTGAGGATAATAAATGATCGCAAAAAATGTTAATACATCTTGACTCAGAATATAATATACAATTATGCAAAAATTTCAAATAATATCCCTTTTTAAAAATTAAGTATACAATTACTTTTGTGAAAAATCAGAACATATTTAAAAACAAGTTAAAACACAACACAATCTCAAAGAAAACTTTTTTTTTTGAAAAAAGAAAACTTACAAATGTTCCCCTCTTTTTTTTGGAATATACTTATCAAAAATAATACTTCTAGAATCAATTTACACTTCCCATGGCAACCAATTTGCCAGGGAAATGCTTTAAAGAGTTTCATCAAATAATCAGTTGAGAGAAAGAAAATAACAAAAACAAACTATTCAGAATATGGGAGCACAATACTCCCAGAATTAACATTTTATTATGAAATCAAAACCATCTTGCAATGTATCAAAATTAGATAGATGAATGAATAGAAGAAAATACACATGGAACCATAAAAGACAATGAAATTCAAACTAGGGAAATCTAAATGAATATGAACTTAATATTAATAAGGGTATTATAAAATATAAACTTGATCAAATGACTTTAAAAAGCTTTTACAAATATTCTCCTTGTTTTAAAAACTAAGTATAAAACACAATCTCAAAAGCATGAAAATCTCTATGAAAATAAACCCATACCACTAATTTGAAAATGTATATGTAATAGCATGGAAATCCTATCTAACCTCTGAACTGATACTATTACTCCGAGTGAGTTCAGAACACTTTTGATTCCGGTATCTAAAATCTCCAATACTCATATCAATACCTTGTTGCTTACTTCTACATTTCTGTAAAATATGTACCCTTCCATGGCAAAAGAAGTGGAGTCTTGAACTATGATTGTCATTCTTATTTAGCTTAAGTTTTTCTTCTTTAACCCCTCTATATTGTTGGTCAGTCCTTTCACCATACAAATGCTTTATAAGGTTACTAATTAAAGACAAAAGCAGATTAGCAAAATTATGAACAAAACGAGCATATCTGGAATTTAAAGGGCTTTCTAAGGTTGTCAGAAGCACAGCCAGGCTGGGGAAGGGCTCAGCCTGAAGCTGCAAATGTAGGTAGAGAAAGCTGGCCATGTGCATCAGATCTCTGGACTTCCCAGGCAGGAGAAACAATGGACTTGGCCATGGGAGGAGTAGAAGGTGGGGTCTGGAGAGGAGGTGAGGGACCAGGGCAATTTGAATCAGACTTGATTTTGAACTCAGGCCCTTCCCCCACTGCTAGGAGATTAAAAGCTTCTAGAGGTTGGGTCGTTGCCTCCAGGCATGCAAAATTAGAGCAACAATTAGTGTTAGAATTTGGAAAAGCTGCAGGAATCAGAGATTTCTCTGAAAAAGCATGGCTGGGAGAGAGGGGATTATTTATATTCCCTTGTGTGAACACCTTGCTGGCTTTTCTAATAAAAAATAAAAATAAAAATAGAAAATCCATGAAAACAAAACATTAACATGATCTTATCTTCCATTTGTTTGGTTAAACAGACTAAACTAAAAAATAGGGTAATTAGGGAGTTTAAAAGGTCCATTTGAAAATTTATAGGTACTTAGCAGTTTAAAGGTACATGGCAGGGGAAATTTCTTACCCAACTGGAAAAATCAGAAGATGGAGGTTCCAGCTTTCCTCTTCATGGTCAGTCATCTGTTAAGGCTAAAATTCTAGCTATTCTGTCTAAAATATCTAATGAGTGGTCACCAATAAATTATAAGCTTTAGCAAGAGATAGGCTTTTAAGCATTTATTAAGGAGAATAAGAATTTGGTAAAGAGAAAGGCCTACATTCATCTATCTATTAAAGGGAGAATGTATTTCTAGCTCCGCTCTCCGCCAGAATCCACAGGAAAGAGAGCGAGTCAGAGTGCCAGGCTCCCCCTTCTTCCTCCCACAAGCAAACATCACTTCCTGACACCAAAGAAAAGACGCATGGTCTTGCACTTAAAGACCTTCACTTCATGGTGGCGCTTTTCTATAGTAAGTCTTCAGCAGGTCGCGTCATTCCAATCGTTACATATCAGTGGTTGGATTTAATGCCTGTGGCATTATTTGAAGTTATAGTTATATAGAATATGGTCACTAGTTCCTGCACAATGAAAATATGCAGAGCAAATTCAAATAATTTAAATGCTCCACAGGCTTTATTATTTAGTCTAATTGGGACCTAGATGCAAATAGCAGATTATTATTTCCTTAAGAATAATAGTATGACAAAGCTAAATGAATGAAAACGTTCATTGAACATATCAACTGGATTAGAAGCAGCTTCTAATATGAGGATCGTCAGAGCCAAACAGAGCAGACTAGAGACAGGTGAGTCAGGAATTACAGGGAAGATTTATTTTGAGAGTGAGGGAAACATCTTGCAAGCAAGGACACATGTGCTGGGGTGCTACCCCTTGTAGGGGAGGCCTGATTGATTTGTACCAATGGCTACTCAGTGAGCTGTTGCCCTCACTATGAGGGGTAACAGCAACAATGTGATGAGTTTGATTCATATCAAGATTGCATGACTGGAACATGGATACTTGTCTGAGCTTATCCAGTGCTTGTCTGAGCACAGAGAACAGCTGATGTGGGCCAAAGTAATACAAAGATTATGTGATTTTGCTAGAGGATGAGATCATCCACAGGGTTAGTGCAAAGAGTTCTTGTTTTACCAAGCTCAGGTACTTGCTGGGCCTCTTAGCTCTGGAAAACATGGAGGTCTTCTAATATTTTATCATTTCCCCTTTTGGATAAAGGGAGGGGGCCTGAAATACCCCTTATCCTTCTAGGGAATAAAAGAGAGGCAGATATAAACCACAATGCCATAAGAGGCCAGTTGGGCCAGGACAAGATGTTGCCAAGGAGATCAGTTCCCTGAGGGGACCTATTGGGGCAGTGTGTCCCATGTATCATTACTATAAATTGTTTGCTTGCAAGCAGAAAAGGAAGGGCAAGCCCTAGTCCAGAATCTTTGGACAGCTGGGTCAATTGGGTGTAGGCTGCTTCTGGAAAAGGGGTTTTCTTCAAATGTTCTAGGAGTCCACACCCACAAGTTTGGCAGCTATGGGAGTAGTTAAAAGGATCTGGTAGGAGCTCTTAGAAACTGATTTATTGCACATAGAGATGGTCCAGTTTCCCAGCCATGCAGGACTAGGTTCAACAATGCAATATTTTTTTCATTAATTCATATTTATAATTACATTAATGTCAGATTACAGATCAAACTATTTAGAGGGCTCACATTGAACTAGTTTTCAGAAGGGAAATTTACATGCCACCAAAATAACCAAGAAACCTTAAATATACTAACATCATATTTCCTGGTATTTTGGTGAACAATTCCTTGTTTGTTTGTTTATTTGTTTATTTTTTTGTTTTTTTGCAGGGCAGGAAGGGTTAAGTGACTTGACCAGGGTCATACAGCTAGTAAATGTAAAGTGTCTGATTTCAGATTTGAACTCAGGTCCTCCTGAATCCAGGGCCAGTGGTTTATCCACTACACCATCTAGTTGCCCCTTGGTGACCCATTCTTAATGTCCATTTAATCAGCACATTTTGAGTCCCAGATGTTTCACATAGTTGTCTGATTGCTAGATATCTTTTCTTGGACAATAGGCTTTATTCTAAGGATAGCTTCAAAGGGGACTTTGCTTCTCTATTTCCAAATATAGAAGTTGTTAGATACTTTTGCTAGTTCCAAGACTTAATATAATTTAGTAAAATCACTTAAATTTGATTCTCCAATCTTGAAACTTCAGAATTTCAGTTTATGTATTCTATTTTCTATTTCTATCCTTATAATTTTTTAAAAAAAATTATGAGCATCCAACTGCAAAATGAGCTCTTCTGCCTTTAATATATCAGCCAGATATTTTAAAATGGAAAAACAATTTCACTTTCTTTACCATTACTAATACAATTTATTTGTAAAATCCAGTTAATCTTTAATTAATAAATCCTTAATCCAATTTTGAGAATTTATTACTAAAACATATTTAAAGCCTTAATTTTCATGACAAATAAATTTGGAAGCAAATCATATACATATGTATATAGTTTTTAGAGAAAATAGTCTAATCCTGTTGCTTTTTTCAAAATTTACCATTCCATTTTTTAGAAAACTTTTACATTACATCTTTGTCTTATTACTTTGCCTAATCATTTCTCCCTTAGAAGGATATTATCCATAAATCATAATTTGCCTGAATATATAAATAAACATGATAAAATGTTCGCAGATGCATGATATAATAGTAACTCATGTTCTAGCATAAATATATTATTTAATAGATTTATTATTGTGCTTACAAAACTTCTTGATTATAGAAATTTGCTATAAAAGGAAAAAAGAGGGACATAGTTTTACTAATGTCATATATGAGAACAGGGGGGGAAACCTCCTTTATTTTTGTTTGATTCCAGCATGAGTCAAATATGACAGCCAATCATATGTTTACAGAGTGTCAAAATCAAGGTTCAGGATGAACAACGTGGGAGTTTTCCTTTTAAGAAAGCAAATAACACAATGAGGAAATAAACTCATGAGGATCCTATCTTGGGCCAGGCTAAAGTCATCCCCAAAACTTTTCCCAGGCACATATTCACTTTTAGCACTTCCCAGACCGTAAGCAGTGCAATTTTCTACTATTGGCTTCATGACAATACAGACAACTATTCCTGTAATCAAAGCTCATAATAATGGTAAATTACAGTCCCAGAAATTTTTACTAAAATAGCAAAATTTCACTAACCACAACTTAGGGATTGAATATAATTCCTAATGGTTCCCTAACAATTAACATTTTATTTATCCTTTACTTATAAATTAAAACTACCCATATTCTGAGGATTCAAACATATAACAAATACCTGATAGTTGACTCATCATTGATATGCTGAAATGACATCTTTAAACCACCATGTACATTTTAAACAATATTATTATTATTATGCACTCTGTAACCAAACATGTCTCATTAAATATTTAACAGTTTTCAAATATCTATTTTTATCACATAATTTTAAAAGTCCAATTCATGTGCAACAGTATCCAGATTAAAAAGTAATTTTGTCTAACAGATTTTGTTACAATAGTCTTTCAAATTTCATAATATAATAGAATTTAGAAATACAAATAATAGAACAAACAATATCATGTATTTAAAACATGAAACAAAATTTCAGATGACATCAATTGCATTTCCAAATTATTGCATATAAAATCATTGATCTTATTACCTTTGCCATTTTAAAACCACTTTTGAAGTTATCAGGCATAGAACATTATGTTCAGTTAAAAATAATAGTGATATAGTGCTTGACATATGCCAATCACTACATTAAGTACTTTACAATCATTATATAATTTTGATCTCACAGCAATTCTAGGTGAGTACCAGTTAATTTCCTCTTTACAAATAAGAAAACTAGGGCAAACAGAGATAATATAATTTGCCTAAAACCACACAGCTAATAATTTTCTTTAACTGGAATGTAATTCAATTTTCCCTTTATTTTTCCAGCATTTTTTCAAAACTTGTATTTGGAACACTGGTCTGAGGTACTAGGAAGGGTTAACAAGAGGTTGCTATAAATTGCAAACAATTTTTTTTTTTCTTTCTTCATTCTGGGATTATTTCCAAACTATCTGCCTTCCTTCATTGCCCTAAAACAATGAAGCTATCAATCTTCAGGGAAAGACCATCTACTTTTAACACAAAATATAATCCTTATTTTTCCTTAAGACAAATTCTACAAGGTATCCCAAAATTTACTCAGATATTTCAAAAGGACATGAGTTTTTGGAATAACTCCAAATTCTGGTAGTTCTCCCCTACAATCTCAAATTGATTAATCTTTAAACTCCTTAATAATTTTCCCCAAACCTCCAGAATCTAAGATGATTTTAGCTATTCTATAAACTGTTATTATCTGAATCTAAACTTTGATTTGTAATTCAACTTGGCCATTGTTGAAATGACAGAAAAAAAGTGTTGGCAGTTTTCTCTTTTCTTATCACCCAATCTCCTGCAACAAGCCTAAAGTGAGAGTTAGTCCTTCTTACTGGGACAATTGCTTCAAATGTGAAAGTTCTTGAATCTTTCCCAGTGTTCTAAACTTTTTAGCTACAGCTCTTAGAAGTTTTTTCTGGATGACAGCATTTTAAATCTTTCAAGATAACAGAATCTACAAACAGCATAAACAGGACACAGACATTTTACATTTTACAAAGACAAAAAAATGACAAGAGAAATACAGAAAAAGAATGCACTGTTTCACACAAAGACACTACTTAAAAACTATTTAACACATAACTTAAACAAATTGGGCCACAATTCTAAGAAGAAGTGCAATTGCAATTCTAATTTTAACTATTTCAATAGAGGCACATAGTTACAAACTTCCCAGAGCTGTGAAGAAATTATTAATGGCAGAGTCATACAGTAGTTGCCAGAGGTGTACTGTTCAAGACAGCAAATCCTTACCAGAGTGATCCTAAATAATTCAGGTCACTGGAGGACTTGAGTTTTCCTCACAAAGAATGATTAGTTCAATCAAAGCAGGAGCTGGGAATTGGAGCAGGAAAAGGCCCAGTGGACTCACTAGATGAGGGGGAGCTGGACTCCAGAGAAATCTCCAAAGGTACCTAGTGCATTCCTGCTGGTACTGGAAAGTCCACATAGCCCAGTTCCAATCCCCCTCCTGCAACCAATTTAAATGTCAACCAGACCAGAACCAATCTCTAACCTGAGGATGGTCCCAGCCACACAGAGCAGGCTAGAGACAGATGAGTCAATTAAAGAGAAGTTTAAATTTCTTTTTTTTTTAAATTAAGTATTTTTTCCAGTTACTTGTAAAGATAGTTCTCAACATTTGTTTATAAAAGCTTTCCAATTTCAGATTTTTCTCCCTCCTCCCTCCCCTAAACAGCAGGTAATCTGATATATATATATATATATATATATATAAACATAATAACATTAAATATATTTCTGCATTAGTCATGTTATAAGAGAAAAATCATAGCAATGATGAAAAACCTCAAAATATAAAAACATCTGCACCCAAAACAAAAGAAATAGTATGGTTCATTCAGCATCTATACTCCACAGTTCTTTTTTTTTTCCTGGATTTGGAGATCCTCTTCTATCATGACTTCCCTGGAACTCTTCTGTACCATTGCATTGGTGAGAAGAATATAGTCCATCATAGTAGATCAACACCCAATGTTGTTGATACTGTGTACAATGTTCTTCTGGTTCTGCTCATCTCACTCATCATCAGCCCACGCAGGACCCTCCAGGTTTCTCTGAACTCTTCCTGCTCATCATTTCTTACAGCACAATAGTATTCCATTATTTTCATATACCACAACTTGTTCAGCCATTCCTGAGTTGATGGGCAGTCCCTGAATTTCCAATTCCTTGCCACCACAAAAAGAGCATCTATAAATATTTTTGTACAGGTGGGTCCTTTTCCTTTTTTTATGATCTCTTTGGGAAAAAGACCCAATAGTGGTATTACTGGGTCAAAGGGTATGCACAGCTTTATAGCCGTTTGGGCATAATTTCAAATTACTCTCCAGAATGGTTGGATCAGTTCACAGCTCCACCAACAATGCATTAGTGTTCCAATTTTTCCATAACTCCTTAAACATTTATTTTTTTCCTTTTTTGTAATTTTAGCCAATCTGTGGTACCTCCGATTTTTTTAAATTTTCATCTCTCTTATCGATAGTTATTTAGAGCATTTTTTTATATGGGAATAGATAGCTTTGATTTCTTCATCAGAAAACTGCCTCTTCATATCCTTTGACCAATTCTCAATTAGGTAATGAATTGGATTCTTATAAATTTGATTTAGTTCCCTATATATTTTAGAAATGAGGTCTTTATCAGAAGTACTGGCCATAAAAAATTGTTTCCCAGTTTTCTGTCACCCTTCTAATTTTGGATGCATTGCTTCTGTTTGTACAAAACCTTTTTAATTTAATGTAATCAAAATCATTCATTTTGCATTTCATAATATTCTCTATCGCTTGTTTGATCATAAACTGTTCTCCTTTCCAAAGATCTGAAAGGTAGACTATTCATTCTTCTCCTAATTTATCTATGCTATCACCTCTTATGTATAAATCATGTACTCATTTTGACCTTATTTTATTATAAGGTGTAAGATGTTGTTCTATGCCTAATTTCTGCCATCCCATATGAAAGAAACAGGAAAGGGCTTATGAAATGGGGGGAAAGATAGGAGAGGAGGGGGACAGTGAATTAACCTTACACTCATCACAATTGGCTCAAAGACCTTAATCTCATCAGAGTTGGCTCAAGGAGGGATTAACACATACATTCACTTGGGTGGAGTAATCTATCTAACCCTGCAGGAAAGTAGGAGGGGAAGGACTAAGGAAGGAGGGGTGATAGAAGGAAGGGCAGAGTAAGCAAGGGGCCAATCAGAAGCAAATCTCTTTTGAGGAGGGATAGGGTGAAAGAAGATAGATAATTGAGTAAATGTCATTGTGAAGGGAATAGGATGGAGGGAAACAATTAACAATAGTAACTGTGAAAAAAAGAAAAGGAAAAAAAAATCGTACAAAAATATTTATGGCAAATCTTTGTGGTGGCTAAGAATTAGAGATCAAGGGAATGCCCATCATTTGGGGAATGACTGAAAAACTTTTGGTGTGTGATTGTGGTGGAATATTATAGTGCTGTGGGAAATGATGAGCAATATGATTCCAGAAAAACCTGGAAAGACTTATATGAACTGATATATAATGAAATTAGCAGAACCAGGAGACCATTGTGCACATGACACCATTAGGGTTCTATAAGCAATTGTAAAAGACTTAACTACTCTCATGAATACAGTGATCCAAGACAATCCCAAGGAACTAATGATAAAGTATACTATCCACCTCCAGAAAAAGAACTAATATTGAATGAACACAGACTGAAGCATGCTACTTTGCATTTTCTTTTTCTTTTACTTGTCTTTTTATATAAAATGACTAATTTGGTAATGTTTTACATAATTGCATATGTAAAACCTATATCTTATTGCTCACCACCTCAGGGAGAAATGAGGGTAGGGAGGGAAGGAATGAGAGAGGGATAGAATTTGTAACTCAAAACTTTAAATAAAATAAAACAAACAAAAACAGAAAAAGAAAAAAGAAAACATGAGACAGAGAATGAATCATTACTTCCCATTATATAGAAGAGGAAATTGAGTCATGGAGAAGCTAAGTGACCTGCTGCATACCACATTGCTTAAAAGTTTTAATGCCTATGTCTACTAACTAAATTCAATTCAATTTAATTATGTGTTTATGTAGATGCATATACACAAACACGTATGTATACATACATACATAAATGCATATATACAGACACGTAAATATATGCACACATATATAATACACACATATACATGTTGCAACAAAGATATGGCAGAGTATTGTGCTTCTTTCCACTCCACCATAGTTATGTCACTACAGAGCAAGAAATTTGACTCATTCCAGGCAGAGTGGGGGATGTGAAAATTAATTCAAAACCATGCTTCTTTTAGCTTTAATGAACTGCTTTGGTTCCCTAAGTACCAGAAAAAGAGGTCTAGGTACATTAACAAAAGAGGTACGTTTACAGGTCTAGGAAAGGCAAGAATGAATATTAGATCAGGAAAAGAAATCCTAAAAGTCAGCTGTCTTCCAAAGGCATGTTACTTGGGGGTATGACTCTGTGCTATGCATCTTTACTAAAGGAAAACAAAGTTAAAGTGTATGCATGACTAGCAATTGGTCAACAATATGGTCTTTAAAGTGCATTCCTTTTGCCTCAAATATGTCAAGGGCCTATGATTTCATTGATGTGGGAATTACACTAGGGTCAGTAGCAGTGGACCTATAAATTATGAGAAAGTTAAGACTTAGAGGCATCAAGAAGTTAAATGATTATGGTCACATGAACAGAATAAAACCCTAAATCTCCCTGACTGCAAAGTAATCTGTCTAGCTACTATGTCACACTGCCTTTTATTCTGTAATTATAACTTTAAAAAATTGTTTTTAGGAACAGGAAGGGCTTTAATCTTGCTTCTACCTTTTCTTAGCTGTATTGTCTTAACAATATAATTAACCTCTCAGACATATCTGTAAAATGATGATAATAAAAATTTATACTCTATATCTCATGAGATTATTATTTTGAAAACTTTTAAAGAGGAGAGTAACATACAAATTATCTATTATCATCATTATTGAACCTTTGAAAGTTAGCCATTACTAGAATAGTTTCTTGTTATTGTTATTATTAATTATCCATCAGATTTATTAATAATAAAAATGTGTTGGTTTGCCTTACATCATGTTTTTTAAAATATCTATTCCCAGTAGTAGATTGTAATAAGTTCTAAGCAGAAAGCTATGGTGCCTCATTTGATCGTTGTATCCTTCCACTATTCCAGAAACTAGAATAATCCTATCCAAATAATAGAAAATTAATAAATGTCATTTATTAAGAATTATTTTGAATATTAAATGAACTAAAACTAATGTGTCATTTTTTTAGTCTGGATGTACATATGTATATCATTTATATTTTTATATGTACATGTGCATGCATATTTAGACATATCTCTATAAAAGTCTCTGTATATGCATGAACAACAAATATGCATACATGTATATAGATACATGAACATGTATCTATATATTGTGCATGCATGAATGCATACATTTTATATATGTCTCTATATATGTATATGTATATACAAATACACACATATACATGTATGTGTTTTTCTTTTGTTCTCTTTCTTTGAGGAATGGAATCTAGAAACTGCAGAAAAGGTTCCAAACTTCTCAAACCAACACACTTTAGTACACAGTAATCTAGGGCATAGGTGAGTTGGCAAGTAAATAACCACATTTTGATGAAGGAGCAATTTCTGACTTGATGACTCCATTTATTATGATGTGACAATTTGAACGTTCTCTGACTTTGATGCTGAGTCCCTACCTTACTTAGAGCAGGACCTCTAATTAATTTCTTTCTTATGTCTAATTCTGGATTTAGCATCAGAAGTCCCAGATTTTCACCTTCATTCAAACATATTATCTCTGTGCTCTCAGGCAACTTACTTAACCTCTTTGGGTCTCAGTTTTGCCATTTTTATAAATAAGTGTATTAGTCTTCTCCAAGGTTTCTTCTAGCTATAAATCTGTAATCCTATGATTTTTATGCATTTCTGTAAATTCTACATAGATGACCAATTCAATGTATCAGAGACCTCCATCTGGTTCTTCTCTAAGCACAGTCGAACCAGTGCAACATATCGTCTCTTATTCATACTATGTGTCCAATCTGCCTCTGTAATCAGTAGTATGGTATCTATTTTTTTAATTCAAGTCATCATTGAGAATATTTTCTCATGTCTTTCATTCATATTCCTTGTAGTGTTACTCATATTTTTAATCTTGTAACGATTGGAATAACACCACTTGCTGGAGACTTTCTGTAGCAAAGCTCCATCATGAGGTGAAGGTCTCTGAAGGCAAGACCGTGTGTCTTTTCTTTGGTGTCAGGAAGTGATGTTTGCTTGTGGAAGGAAGAGAGCTTGGGGCTCTGACTCACTCTCTTTCTTGTGGACTCTGGCAGAGAGCGGAGCTAGGAATGCTCTTTCCCTTTAATAGATAGGAATCTAGGCCTTTCTCTTTCTCTTTACCAAATTCTTATTCTTCTTAATAAATGCTTAAAGTCTAACTCTTGCTAAAGCTTATAATTTATTGGTGACCACTCATTAGATATTTTAGACAGACTAGCTAGAATTTCCCCCCTAACAGATGGTTGACCACGAAGAGGAAAGCTGAACCTCAGTCTTCTGATCTTTCAGTTGGGTAAGAAATTTCCCCTACCCTGTCCCTTTAAACTGCTAAGTACTGGCTGTTTTTTCCCTTTAAATTTTCAAATGGGTTTTTTCAACTCCCTAAATACCCTATTTCTCATTTTACTCTGTTTAACCAGACAAAAGGGGGATAAAATCATGTTAATGCTTTGTTTTTGTGGATTTTTAATTTTTATTTTTGTTAGAAGAGCCAGCAAGGTGCTCACACAAGGGAATATCTCCCCCTCTCCCAGCCATGCTTTTTCAGAGAAATCTCTGACTCCTGCATTTTTTTCAAATTCTAATGCTAAGAGATTCTCTAATTTTGCATGCCTGGAGGGGAGGACCCAACCTCTAGAAGCCTTTAATCCCCTAGCAGTGGGGGAAGGGGAAACAAGGCCTGAATTCAAAATAAAGTCTGATTCAAATTGCCCTGGTCCCTCCCCTCCTCTCCAGACCCCGCCTTCCACTTCTCCCTTGGTCAAGCCCCTTGATTCCCCTGCCAGGGAAGTCTAGAGATCTAGTGTGCATGCGCGGCTTTCTCTACCTGCATTTGCAGCTTCAGGCTCAGCCCTTCCCCAGCCTGGCTGTGCTTCTGACCCGACCTTAGAAAACTCTTTAAATTCCAGATATGCTCCTTTTGTTCATAATTTTGCTAATCTACCTTTGTCTTTAATTAGTAACCTTATAAAGCATTTGTATTATGAAAGGACCAACAAACAATATAGATGGGTTAAAGAAGAAAAACTTAAGCTGAATAAAAATGACAATCATCTTTATAGTTCAACACTTTGCTTCTTTTGCCATGGAAGGGTACATATTTTACAGAAATGTAGAAGTAAGCAGCAAGGTATTGATATGAGTATTGGAGATTGTAGATATCGTAATCAAAAGTGTTCTAAATTCACTCAGAGTATTAACGTCAGTTCAGAGGTTAGATAGGATTTCTATGCTGTTACATATACATTTTGAAATTAATGGTATGGGTTTATTTTCATAGAGATTTTCATGCTTTTGAGATTGTGTTTTATACTTAGTTTTTTTTTAAAGACAATATTTGTAAAAGCTTTTTATAGTCATCAAGTTTATATTTTATAATACTCTTATTAATATTAAGTTCATATTCATTTAGATTTCCCTAGTTTGAATTTCATTGTCTATTCATTCATCTATCTAATTTTGAAACATTGCAAGATGGTTTTGATTTCATAATATAATGCTAATTCTGGGAGTATTGTGCTCCCATATTCTGAGTTGTTTGTTTTTGTTATTTTTTCTCAATGGATTATTTGATCAAACCTTTTAAAGTATTTCCCTGGCAAATTGGTTGCCATGGCAAGTGTAAACTGATTCTAGAAGAAGTATTATTTTTGATAAGCATATTCCAAAAAAAAAAAAAAAGAGGGGAACATTTGTAAAAGTTTTCTTTTAAAAAAAAACTTTTCTTTGAGATTGTGTTGTGCTTTAACTTGTATTTAAATATGTTCTGATTTTTCACAAAAGTAATTGTATACTTAGTAAAAAAAAGGGGGGTATTATTTGAAATTATTGCATAATTACATATTATATTCTGAGTCAAGATATATTCACATTTTTTGCGATCATTTATTATCCTCAATTTTTAAATCCATATGAGACTTTGATTATGAGAACTTATCATTTAAGACATTAATTGCCTTCATTCTGAGTTATCAGATGCCAGTTGGCCAAGATGCCATCCAATCACCAGAGGATTACATGCAAGAGCAGACATTGAACTGTCCCATGAGGGGAGACATGCATGAAGTCAAGGTATGGCTGAGGGAACAGCTTTTGACAAATGTTGAGGTTGGATTCTCTTAGTTTAATATTTTATTTTCTTTTTCCCCACAATACTGTACAGATGGCTGGAAGTTTTGATCCTACCCATCTCATTACCTGGCTTCTTTGTCCCCTCCTATATGCCTGATGCCATGGACATCTCAATCACATGCATCTAATTAAGTCTGACTCAGTTTCCTCCAATATGTTCGGTGGCATGGACATATATTCCATCCACCTATTTTAAGCCTGGCATACTGCATGGCTTGAGCAATAGCTCAAGTGTGGGAATGCTCATATCCCATCATTTCTCTGTTCTTTTATCGTAACCGCCATGATAATTACAGTGTTGAATTTGGCCTCGACACCTGTTACCAATTATATTAGATTTTTAAATTTCTCATAATGGCATGAGGATAATTAGGCAGATGATGCAAAAAGTGATGAAACAAAGATAAAAATTATTTTAAAAAATTAATATTGCAAAAATGTTCTTCTCAATTTGCCCTCCAAAAGGGGGAACTATAGTAATTTTAAGTTTTAGAGAATGTTTCAATTTTTGTTTTATTACGTTTCATGTGTAACAACTAAGATTCTGAATTCCCTTAGACATGTTTTTGAGAACTCTCATTGTTTGATTTGATTATTGACAAAGCTATTTTAAAGTCGTGTTAAGCTCAATTTTGTAGGAAATTTTCTTGGCTGATTACCAGCATCCACACATCAACCACTGAAAAGACTTCCATGCCATGACTACACCCAGAGGACATCTTAGAAAAGAATATATTTTTTTTTTTTGTGAGGCAGTTGGGGTTAAGTGACTTGCCCACAGTCACACAGCCAGTAAGTGTTAAGTGTCTGAGGCGGCATTTGAACTCAGGTCCTCCTGAATCCAGGGCCGGTACTCTATCCACTGTGCCACCTAGTTGCCATGAGAAAAGACTTTTAAAGACTTTAAATGAACAGTTTGGTTTTGTTGTTTTTCTTTTTCCCTTCTGTTATATACACCATTTGTAATGAACTCTCTGCAGAGGCCCTCCCTTTGCAAGACCAATGTCAAAGCATCGGTTCGTGAGGGAATGCCCCTCTGGACAAAACTTTCCTCTCTCCCTTTTCTATATTGTTATTAACATATTGTTAGTTAGCATAGGTTATTATATTCTGTTATTTTTGACTGTTTCATCAAGGAAATGCCCTGTTTCTTGAAGAAACAAAGTGGGGACTGTAACAATTGGAATGATGCCACCTGCTGGAGATTTACTGTAGAAAAGCTCCACCATGAGTTGAAGATCCCTGGGGGCAAGACCATGTGTCTTTTCTTTGGCATCAGGAAGTGACATTTGCTTGTAGAAGGAAGAAGGGGGATCCTGGGTCTCTGACTCGCTCTCTTTCCTGTGGACTCTGGTGGAGAGCGAAGCTAGGAATGCTCTCTCCCTTTAATAGATAGGAATCTGGGCCTTTCTCTTCACCAAATTCTTATTCTCCTTAATAAATGCTTAAAAGTCTCACTCTTGCTAGAGCTTATAATTTATTGGTGACTACTCGTTAGTTATTTTAGACAAACTAGATAGAATTTTCCCCCTAACAATCTCTATGACATAATTAGTGTTTTTCTCCCATTCAGTAAGAAAAGTCATATTCATGTCATAGGATAAATCTTATGGTTTATGCCCATTAATATTTTACAGAAATCTACTTACCTCTTTGGTATATATTTTAATATAACCACTAGTGTTTTGACAGACATATATTTATCTCTTTGGAAGCACAGAGACATACACAGAGTAAAGGTAAGAGGCTGACGCAAAGTTTTCTTCATTAAAGAGAATGACAACAATGAAACAATATACCAAAATTTATGGGATGTAATTAAAGCAATCATTAAATACCAGGGTTCCTCCACTCTTAATTGTGCTACCTTTGCCAATGTGCCCTCTGTGCATCAAGAAGTCCAACACCAGGGGCAGCTAGGTGGTGCCGTGTATAGAGCACTGGCCCTGGATTCAGGAGGACCTGAGTTCAAATCCAGCCTCAGACACTTGATACTTACTAGCTATGTGACCCTGGGCAAGTCACGTAACCCCAATTGCCTCAGGAAGAAGAAGAAGAAGAAGGAGGAGGAGGAGGAGGAGGAGGAGGAGGAGGAGGAGGAAGGAAGAAGGAAGAAGGAAGAAAAGAAAGTTCTTCAATACCAAAGTAACTGATAAAAAAGATGTGGGAGACAATAGATTTAAACCTTAATTTTCTTATCCTTTAGTATTATGAAGCCCATTCATCTGTGCTAAAAACCATCTCTTTAAGGGCAGTGATGACTCCCAACTCAGAAATCTTTCTTTTACAATTCTGACTAATAACAATAAGATATCTTTTAAGGACACATCAGAAAAAATCTCAGAACCACTATGGGGGTTAGTAATTTCAGGCCATTTTTTTTTTTAAATTTGTGCTTTTCTGGCTTTCTCCTACCTTCCCCCAGGATAGTATGGAACATGTGGAATTGCATATCCAGTACCATCTCCCCATTCCTGGTTTCCATTTTCAATCATCCTGGGGGTTTGCTAGGCTGTTCTTTAGCTCATAACTTTGGGAGCTGGTGGCATCACCATAAGCATGACAACACCTCTACCCCGGGGCACATAAGAAATCCCATCACTGAATGTGTGGAGAGGTCTTTCCTTTCCTTCCTTTGGACATCTTATCTCATCTTTTGTAGTATTATATGAACAGTCCATATACAATTTGTCAATGGAAATTGAAAATCCAGTTACCATCTCTAGGTCAACTACCAATATCCTCAAAATTAAAGTTGATTCCCTCATTCAGGTTGTCCTACAAAACCTTATGGCATTAGATCTCATCACTGATTCTGAGGGAGGGGCCTGTGCAATGATAAATTAATCTTGTTGTTTGTACATTAACAAATCAGGGTACATCTAGACCTTCCTGCATATACTTCAGCAAATAATTGATAATAATTCACCATGTGAAAGATGGTGGTGAAGGGTGAAATAACCTCATCTTGGTTCAGTTGGGTATAGGTACCTGGCCTGTTAGTTATCTTGGTTAAATGGGCCCTTATTATCCTTGGTCTTGTTATCCTTTAAAAGCTTTGCCTTAGTTGCTGTATTTGAACATGTTTCAAACTTTTGCCAAAAGGGAAATGTGTGGTAGTACATATAATGATAATGATTATGTTAAAAAGTCTTATAGAATTAGTTTATAGACAAGTGATCCATGAGGGAATTAAAATAATTTTTTACTTTATGGTGTTGTCAGTGATATTTTGCTCTTTAAGGTTAAATCTCATGTGACTATAACATTCCACTCTGAGTTTTGGTTTCAGGTATAATTGTCTAAATTGTTAGTCCACCATTCCCAGAGGGGAAAACATTGCTCTACCCAGAGAGAAAATGCAGTACATGAAATGCTACAGGTAAATTTCTGTCTCAGGGAAGACTTGATCAAATGATTTCTGACATGAGTTGAGATAGGAATCTCTTGTCTAAATTTCCCAATTGTGATATTTCCTTTTGAACAGAAAACTTTCCCATCTGGTCAGCTTTGAGCATGGTTATAACACCTGCAAATTTTGTGGAACTTTGCTACACGATTGGCTATTAGTTGTGTAGCCAGAGCTTGATGGAATTTTTCTTCTGTTTGATCAGTCTGTTATCCTGAAAGGTTAGTCTGGGTATTTTTATGACTGCCTCCCTGACTTTTCCTTTCATAGCAAATTTCTATCTCAAAAACCTTAAGGTAAGTAATCCTTTCAAAGGAGGAATTAAAGTTAAACGGATATAATTTTTAATGGAGTGTGTATATATATGTTTATTTATTTATTTGTTTGTTCATTTGTTTATTTATTTATTTGTCTTAATGGATGTATGAAAGATTAGATGAGATATGAGAGCATTTTTTAAAAACCATTGCTAGCATATCTGCTAGATCAGGAGATGGAGTATGGTATGTGATGATCAGCAAGAAGATCAGCATCATTAAAGCAAAGAATGTAGGGCAGGAATAACTTGTAAAAAAGATTGACACAATAGGAGAACACATTATGAAGGTTTTTGAAAGCTAAACAGAGGATTTTTATGTGATCTTCAAAGTAGAAGGGAGACTTAGGAGTTTATTGAATAGTGGCATAATAGATCTGTGCTTTAGGAAGATTAATTTGACAGCTCAGTGGAATACAATGGGTGAGAAAACTTGAAGCAAGGAAAGGTTAAATTCAATAGTTGTCAAGTGATGTGCTATGGACCTTTACCAAAGCAGTGGCAGTGTTTAAGGAGAGAAGGATTAGAGGGCATATGAAAGCTATTACAAAGACAGAAATTATGGTAATTCATAGATAGAACTGATAAAACAAGTCTGAAGACTAAGTTGTGAGTGTGGGTGATTGAGAGGATAGTAACTCCAACAAGAGTAATACAAAATTTCAGAAGAATGTAGGGTTTGGTGGGAAACATAAAGAATTCAGATCTGATAAATTGCATCTAATAAGTATGAGACTTCTAGTTTGAGATGTCTAATAGGCAGTGGGAGATACAAGACTAGAGGTCAGGGGAGAGATTGGGGCTGTCCAATTAGATCTGAGAATCATCTCTATTCTACATATACATGATAAATGAAATCATGGGACCTAATAAGATCACCAAAGACATAGAAGAAAAGAGGGCCTAGGACAGAGCTTTGGGAGACACAGTTACTGACTGTAACTTGAATGAAGATCCAGAAAATATGACAGAGAAGAAATCAGACATGGAGGAAGAGAACTAGGAAAGACCAGTTTCATAAAAATGTAGAGAAGAAAGTATCAAAGACAAAAGGGAGATTGATGGTATCAGAGGTTGCAGATGGATAATATTGAGAAAAGGCCATGAGATTAGGAAATTAAAGGCTTGTTAGTAACTCTGGAGAGAACTGTTTTGGTTATATGATGAAGTTTTAAGACAGATTATGAAGAGATAAAAAGAGAACAAGGAAAGAGTAATTTAAGACACCCACTGCAGACAAGTTTTGAAAGGAATTTAGACACAAAAGGGAGAAAATATATAGGATGATAGCAAGAAGGAATGGATAGATCAAGTGAGGGTTTTTTTGAAGATGAAAGATATACATAATTGTAGGCAGAAATGGAGTAGACAGTAAATAGAAAGTGATTGGAGATTAATGAGAGATTGGGTGTGATAAAGAAAGCATTTTGCAGGTGAAGACAGATGGAATTGATCTATTGTACATGTAGAAGAGTTTGCCTTGGGCTACCCTTCATTTGAAACAGGAGGGAAGGAGAAGATTGTGGTGGATTGTGGTTATTTGAAATGAGAAATATGAAGAACTGGGTTTCTGAGGAAATATCAGTATATATGTTGAAGCACTCTAGTGTTAAGACAAGCAGGAACTGGGAAGGAAAGACTATGAGTCAGGGAACTAAACATATTAAGGAAGGAACAAGAGTATTCCTGAAGTCTATATATACAAGTTACCAGAATATTTATTGGGTGATGTAATATGGCAAAGCTCCCACCACTGCCAGTGGGTTGGAAGTGAGAAGTTTGAGCAGAAGTGCAAAGATTGCTGGGAGGGTCAGTCCCTAAAGCTGTTTCATCATGAGGGAACCTGAAATCAATGAGTATAGGAAGATGGAGGAAACCTGAAAATAAAAGTTTTAAAGATGAAACCTAGTTAATTAACTGTGGCTAAAGCATTTCAGAGAGCATAGTGGAACGCACGTGTCATTTTCAGAGTAGGAGTTTGGGGAACGTGAAAATAAGGAAAATAAGGAATAATAGGCAATAGAGAATGGGATGTAAAGGATAGCAACAGAGGATTCAGAATGGGGTTAGTATGATGGGACAGATAAACAGTAGTCATTCAGGAATGAGTTCAGCTAGCTTACCATCATCCATAGAACTTCAGCCTCTTGTGGAATTGCCTCAGGTCATCAGGCAGTTATATGGAATGTAAGACAGGTTCATGGGGATTTGGATCAAGGAGACCTGAGTTATAGTTCTACATCAATTTTTTAGTTAGCTCTTTGTCTTGGGTAAATCACTTAATCTCTTTGAATCTGAGTTTCCTCAAATCTAAACTAAATGCATTTGACTAGATGATCTTAAAGGTTTCTTCCAGTTCTACTAATCTATGGGTATATGTAGCATATTCTATTATGCTACTGCATATGTTGGCAAGCAAAAAAAGTGAAAATGGAGATCTACATAAACCCAGGGAACTGAACAGACATGATTTTACTCGTACTGAAACCCAATATCCTTGTAATACCATTTCTAATCCTTTTGCCGTGAGTAAAACAGCTAATAAACACGAGTGCTAAGACTGAGGTGCAAGCCTTCTGAATCCATAGCCTGTTCTTTTTATACTCCTTCATGCTGTCATTAACAATGCAAATATAGGTGATTTCATGACCCAAAATTTAAAAACACAGATGTTCATGAAAACTCCCAAATTTCTTATCTTTCTGTGGGGACTAGGGACTGCTTAACTAATTTTCTCTTTCATGTAATAACATCTTCCACCTTGAGAAAATTTTAGATAGGCCAACTTAAGATGTTCTACGATGCCAGTATGATATTCTTTTTCCTGTGGCTGACTTACGTGTTAGTAATATAACCTCTAAGATGTCTGGATTCAAGGAGTAGTCATTAATGGTTTGACATTGGTTTCTATGGAGGTCTCCAGTGGAGTGTCCAAAGAATCTGTCCTTAATATGTGTTCATTTTTTTTTCAACATTTTATGATTTAGTTGGATGAAGATATAGAATATATGCTCATAAAATTTGGAGATGACTTAAAGCTGAAAGAATTAATCCACTGAATGACAGAATCAGGATCCAAAGGATCTTAACAGGAAATAGCAGTAGGCTAAATCTAATAAGATGAGAAGAATAGGGATAAATGTAGTTTTATATTTGTGTTAAAAATAAATAAAATTCATTAATACAAGACATGTATAGACAGTAGTTTGTCTGAAAAAGATTTTGGCAGAGTTATTAGATTTCAGGCTCATTATGAGTGAGCAGTGAGATGTGGCAACCAAAAGAGTGAAGCACTTTTGGGCTACATTAAAAGAAGCATAGCTTCCAGGAATATGGAAGTCTCTCCATACTTGGTCCTACTCTCTTGTGGATTGTCCCCACCCTGGTATATGCCCAATTATTGCAGTCAGCTGATGGTTGTTCTCCCTTTCATGTTTCTCCCCACTCCAGTCCATCCTCCATTTAGATGTCAAAATGACTTTCCTAAAGTGCTGGCAACTCTGCCGTTTACCTACTCAACAGACTACAGTAGATCTCTATCACTTCCAGGATTAATATAAAATTTTCAGTTTGGAATTCAAAGTCCTTTAGAGTCTATTCCTCATCACTCTACACCCCTTTTGAGACTTGTTAAATTGTATATTCCCTTATGTGATTCCCTTTAATTCTAGTGACTTCTTTTTGTTAAATATTTTAAATTTATCCTGTATATACCTTGTTTGTACATAGCTATTTGCATGTTGTCTCCACCATTTGACTGTGAGCTCCTTGTGAGCAGGGACTGTACTCTACCTTTCTTTGTATCCCAGTGCTTAACCAAGTATCTGGACATAGTATTTGCTTGAAAAATAGTTATTGATTGACTAATTTACTAGTCACTTAACAGCTCTAGAGTTGTGTTCATTTATATGCACCACAGTTTCAGAAAGACATTGATAATCCGGTGAACATCCTGTAAGGAATTAATTATGATTTGGGGTTTTCATAACCCTATCTTTGCTTCATTTTGGTCAGACTGAAAAAAAAAGTAAGCTTGAAAAGCCTAAGAGAAGATGGGTGTGTACTTTGGGAGATAATTGAACAAACAAGAGGAACTCTGACCACAGGGAACATTTATTAAAACTAAGTAACTAAGCCTCCTTCTAATAGCTTCCCCATGCCCACATGGGTCTGGACAGATTATAATGAGGACAACCCATGTGGGTTGCTGAGCCAATTGGAGACTCAGCATGGTTAAGAACCGCCCCTTCCCTTCTGGTGGGAGAGTCACTTAGATACAGTTAGAGGCAGTTAGAAAGGGTTCCGATGGAAACAGGGAAGGAAGCAGACAGTTAGAGGAGCTACTGGTGTTTGACCTTTGGACAAAAACAAAAGAGACTACACAGCTAATTCTTCTTAGAGGTATAGATTTCAGGTGTTGGTGAGTTTATGTTTTTTGAAGCAAAACTAGCTCTTTAGAGCTGGCTGGGCTGAAGACAGGTTTGGGGTGCCTGGGGCCTTTTTACCCCAGAGATTTATACATTGTTTCTAGTTCTGTTTTTTTTGGGGGGGAGGAGCAATGGGGTTAAGTGATTTGCCTAGGGTCACACAGCTAGTGCATGTCAAGTATCTGAGGCCGGATTTGAACTCAGGTACTCCTGAATCCAGGGCTGGTGCTTTATCAACTGCACCATCTAACTGCCCCTCTGTGCACTTTCAAAAGAAATAAAAATCCTATCAGCTAAAAAAGTATGTACATGGTCATGGTCCACAAGAAAATGCCAAATTAAACAACTATAATTTGTCTATCACATAGAAGAGAATCAAAATTCCATGTGATTCTAGAAAGTAATGTTGTTTCAAATTTTATGAAGATGTACATTTAGTAACAAGATTGATGCTTTTTTGTAAATAGAATTTCCTTGCAGCATGTTTTATTCAAAGGCTCTGAAGGGTCCAAGAACTGAAGAGACATGTCTAACTCTCTGGTCGTGTTTTTGAACATTCTGTACTATATGACATTGTTATGTCTATTTTTTCCCCCAATGAATTGGCTGACTATGAATTTATAGGACTGGGTGGCCATAGAGCACCCAGGAAAAAAGAAGAATGAAACTGAAAATTCTCTGCTCTAATTTCAGAATCCTTGTAGGTATAGTGATGACCACAAAACTAGCCATACTCAAAGAATTCTCATTTTTGTGACAATCCAAATGTCAAGGGATGTTGTAGGTCTCCTATGATTGCAGTATATAAAAATTCCCCGCCTTAATCAATAAAGTTAGTTGGAATGTAGTAATATGAAAAGTTATTAAAATAATAAAGATACTTGCAGTTAAGATGTAAGCGTACTAGTTACAAATTAATTTCAGATATTTCTGTGTTACTTGGCCTTGGACATCAGTTTCATTTATAAAATAATTACAGAAGTTGTAAGTGGTCCTATATGCAAGGTCTTGACCTGCCTCACTGAAAAACAATCAAACAAATGAAAAAAACCCTTTATTTCCTAGCTTGAAATTTCTGGGCCACTTTTCAAAGCAGCACACTCTATGATACCTTTCCTTTTAATTCCTTAAAATATTGATGCTTTATGCAAGGTATTTTACAACCTAGGTCATTCTAAACAAACAAGATCACTCTAGTACTTGCCTAGCTATGAAAACTCTGTTTTCTAAGATTAAAATACAGAAAGAGCATGTCAGCAGTGATGCAAGTTCCTTCTCCTCAGGATGAACAATCAATTCCAATGTTTACTTCCTAATTTGTCATTACGGACTCCTTTTTAACTTCACCGGTCTCAAGGCTATTGTAGAATAAGGATTTGTTTATGAAATTATTCCGTCTAAGACTTCCTTGGTAGCCAAATGATTCTTGGATCTTATGTACAATGCTGACAAACTTAAACTTTACCTATATGGAAATCAACTGCATGCAGGAACTACTTTCTCTGAACCTGTTACACTACAATTTTCATTTAAATAAAAGTTTTGCATTAATCAGAGCCTCTTTTCCTTTGCTTCCTAGCATCTATCTTTTCTGACTACATCCAATCTCTCCCTTGGAGAAAATAACAAGGGTATATACATTTAAAAAGAATGCTTTCTCACAAATATGGAAAGACAATATTTGGTATTGGATTTTTCTTTTGGACCTACTTTCCAAATTCTTTTGTGTATTGGCTTGTCATTAAGGTGCCCATTTCTGGAAAACTTTCCCTGTGATTGGTATTAAATTTAGTAATGAAAGAGTCCTGACATTGCTCTAGGAGAAAAAAATCTATAGAAAACAGCATCACTGCTGAGCTCTATTCTTCAATGTGTTCTGGGTCCCGGTTCCCAAATTGTGCTGGACCTGTCCATGGACCGTGAAATACCCTACAGGAAGCACAGATGCATCACATAAAACCTGGGTACTTTGTCTTTGTGGAAATATAAAAAGAGCAACACACAATAGTACTCTGGAAGGATAAAGGAGAAGGAAGCTCTGGATTACCAAACCAGAGTTGGTATAAATCCTTAGAGCCTTATGTGTCATCCACTTCCACACTCTTTCCTGAACCACAATGTAATTCACAGAAGGACTGGACTGGTCTGACAAGGGTAAAACAAGAATGAAGACAGTGAGAAATTTGACAAAAACTTATTTCAACCACTACATATCTATCTATCTATCTATCTATCTATCTATCTATCTATCTATCTATCTATCTATCTATCTATCTATCTATCTATCTATCTATCTATCTGAGTTTCTCTGCCCTAAGGCTTCTCAATAAGCCTTTAGACATCCCTTGGCCTGATTTAGTTACTTTGTATGAAGGTCAGTATTTATTTTCACGACTCACATGAAAAGTATAGCTAGAGAATCTCTGAGTAGTATAGCCTTCAATTCAGAAAAGAAAGTTAAGATAAAAAGAGATTCAAGGGGGCAGCTAGGTGGTGCAGTGGATAAAGCACCGGCCCTGGATACAGGAGGACCCGAGTTCAAATCTGGCCTTAGACACTTGACATTTACTAGCTATGTGACCTTGGGCAAGTCACTTAACCCTCATTGCCCTGCCCCCCCCCAAAAAAAAAGAGAGAATCAAGCAAAATCCCTTCTGACTTGCCATTTTAAGCAATCCAATACTCTTATCCCAGTTTAATACAACCCTGAGAACACAATATAATTCATTTGTGTAAGAGGTTAATGTTCTTCACTGTAGTGGGAGGAAAAAAATAGTTTTAAGCAGAGGTTAATGCACCTTTTTTGTTTGAAGAATCCTATAAATAATTTCAAGACAAAAATATTAGTAAAATGATAAATAATTATTTCCTATTCTGGGTCAGGCACTTTTAAATGAAACAAAATTTCTGAATTTATAGTGTTGTTGTGGTTGTAAAATACCAACAGGGCATTATTGACTGTAGCCACATCAGGAACAAAGAATACACACATGCAATTGAGTATATAAATACATTTCAATCAAACTGAAAATAGGAGTAAAATGGAAGTAGGGGCATAAGAATTAGAAGATAGAGAGGTTAAGGGAAGTAATAGTCCTAAGAAAAACATTATTCTCTCCATTTTATTGTTGAGGAAACTGAGGTAAACAGAAGTTTAGTGTCTTTCCCAGGTTGACACAATTAATAAGAATCTGAGGCCAGATTTGAATTCAAGTCCTCCTTGCTTCAGACTCCTATTTTTTCCATTGTGTCACCAGCTGCCTCTATCATGTAAGTGTTCAAGCACCCAAGTTGGAATTTTCTCCAGGATGGTCTCTGGTTTGAACAAGGAATGAGGTTGTGGAATTGGTTCCCCAAAAGGACGGAATGATTACACATAGTTCCAAGACACCACTCAAAGTCAGTGGACTGAGAAAGCAGGCAGTAAGAATTAATTATAGCTGTTGTTTTGTTGATTCTTTGAATTATCAGCTGGTTATCTTGCTATCATGGGGAAAACATATAGAGCTATTTTTTTTAAAGAGTCATATGAATTAGGAGTGGAAAAGATTTTATTTTTTATTTTTTAAAGTAAAAAACACCTTTATTTATATTTTGGGGTTCCAATTTTTATCCCTTTTTCTCTCCTTCCCCTCCCTGCTCCTTGAGGCAATAAAAAATCAGATATGGGTTATACATGTGCAGTCTGTGTTCCATCAGTAAGTTCTTTCTTTCGACATGGATAGTATTGAGTTAATTTTAGAAAAAAAAGTTTTAAAATATTATCTTGAACTGATTTGACTGGACATTTCTGGTTTGGGGGGATATATCTTTATTGATATTGATTTATTTTAAGGAAGGATTGAACGAAGAGCCAAAGGATTAAGTAGTGATGCATTTGGTTCCTGTTTGACTTGGCTGGAATAATACAGTTTCATTCAGTTTTATGGCCTGGTGGAGCTTACATCCTAATTGGGCAAGACAACATACAAAATTGTACTGGGAAAAGGAAGAGCAAAAAATGGTACTGTCTAGGGACTAGTGAGGAGACTCAAGAACTTGCCATTGAGGCCTGTTTTCCAAGTAGATAAGGCAATAGGCTTACCTCTCAGAGGCTGATGGAGCCCAGAGTAGGGCCTAGGTTCTGGTGAATAGGAGATATTTCAAAGACATCATGTTTCTGAGCACAATAGACATAGTAGTTATTGATAGTGTGCATAACCATGTAGGATTGTTATAAAAAGCAAATTTAAAAAGGAATTTAAAAATGCTTTGCAAACCATAAAGTGCTATTGTTTGTCCTTCATTCTCAAGAGGACTCTGAAATCTGAATGATGTCATGATTTCCACTGAACTGGATTTAAGTGAGGGAGCACTGTGCAAGGTACCCAACCTCACTCTGTACTCCAGAGCCATCTGAATCCAGTGACAAGATATAGATCAGGACAGCTGGAGATGGTCCCAGATATTTAAGGCAGTTGGGGTTAAGTGACTTTACCAGGGTTACACAGCTAGTAAGTGTCTGACATGAGATTTGAACTCAGGTCCTCTTGATACCAGGGCCAATGCTCTATCCACTGCACCATCTAGCTGTCCCAATAGATTGTTTTATAACATAGACACACACATACACATATCTTGTATCCCATGGCTAATAAAATGTAACTCTAGTGTGGAATAGAGCTTTGGCCATTGAAGCTTATATCAAAAGGTAGGCTTCCTGGTGCTACTGTGCACTAGGATACACACTTTTGTACCAATTTATGAAGAGAATTGCTAAGAGACATATTCTATCCTTGCAAGGTTATCTTTTCAGGGTTGCTACAGAGTCTCCCCACTTATATGCCTGACAGAAATACTAATGATGCATCAGATGCCAGACTTGTAAAAAAACTTGAGGGAAGACCATAGGCACCTTAGCAGGTATTAAGGATTCTGTGCACTAACCCAACTCCATGGCTTGCCACACTGTGACAATGCTGTGTTAGGGGCTATTATATCCTGTCTTCTGGGTAGATTCCTATCCAAATGACTTCATGTTAGCTATGAGTCTCTTTCAGAATAAAGCTGTGTGGGAGTGCACTGACAACTGGTAAAATCTGAGCAAGAGATAATGAAAACTGTAGTCTGGGCAAATACTTCTAAAAGTCAAAATACATGTTATGGGGATGGAAATGGGTGAGTGGAGAGGATGCACAGGGTTCTGGGGATGGGGAGGTGAGAAGCCACCTACCTAAGTGGTTTTTTTCCTGTTAAGAATTTTATTTTCCAAATTACATGTAAAAGCAAATTTTGACGTCAATTTTTTAAAACTTTGTGTTCCAACCTCTCCCCCTCCCTCCGTTCCCACCCCCACCCCAAGAACTCAAGCAATCCAATGTAAGTTATATGTGAATAGTCATGGAAAACATCTCCACATTAGCTAGGTTGTGAGAGAAAACAGATAAAAACAAAACTTCAGATTAAGGAATTGTCAAAAAAAGGTGTTTGAGTCTGTTTTCACATACCATCAGTTCTTTCTCTGTAGATGTATTGCAATTTTCATAAGTCCTTCAGAATTATATTGGATCATTGCCTTGCTGAAAATAACCATGTGCTTCCTAGCAGATCATCTTACACTATTGTTGTTGGTTTTTTTTGTACATAGTACATTTCTCTCTGCTTCAGTTCATGTGGATCTTTCCAGGTTTTTTTTTTATAGCATCCTGTTCATCATAACTTTTATACAGAACCTTAAACTCGACAAAGAATTTTCTTCACAATATCAGAGTAGGTACCATATGTTTTGCCATTGTAGTCAATCATCATAACTATTTCCCTCCATCTTATTCCCTTCCAATGATATTAACTTTATTTTCTAACTTATTTTGCCCTATTCCTCCTCAAAAGTGTTTTGCTATGACTGCCCCCTCCCCCTCTCTATCCTCCCTTCATTCACCCTTCCCTCCTTATCCTCTTCTCCTCCTACTTTCCTGTATGGTTAAATAGATTACTCTTCCCAATTGGGTGTGTATGTTATTCCCTCCTTGAGCCCACTCTGATGATGTTAAGGTCTTTGAGCTAAATCTGTTTTCTAAATTTTTCCTCCTCCCTCCCTCCTTAACTCTCCGTATGAAATCAAGCAATTCAATATATGTCATACATGTGGAGTTATGCAGAACATGTTCCCTTTCCTTGAAAGTGTTTTGCTTTTTTAAAAAAATTTTTTTTGGTTATCCATGCCCTTTTTTGTATTGAATAGAGTTTTATTTTCCAAAATATATGTAAAAACAAATTTTAACAACAATTTTTAAAAATTGTGTTCCAACTTCTCTTCCTCCTCCATTCCCATCCCCCCACCCACTAGAACGTAAGCATTTCAAAATAAGTTATACATGTGTAGTCATGGAAAACATTCCCACATTAGTTCAGTTGTGAGAGAAAACAGTAAAAAATCCCCAAACTGCCCCTCCCCTGTTCTGTACTACCTTTTTTTTTTCCCCCCATCCTTCCTTCCTTATCCTCTTCCTCAATCCTATTTTAAAGATGTCATCATTGGTCAGTTGGTTGGCACAGTGGACAATACACCAGCCCTGGACCCAGGAGGCCCCAAGCCCAAATCTGGCCACAGAGATAAGACACCCCACTCTGTCTACCCCACAAAGAACAAAACATAAATGCTTTACAGATATCATCCCTTCATATTCAGTTCAGACCTGTGTCCTCTGTGAATTCCTTACTGAGATAGTTCTTATGAGTTCAAAGTATTATCTTCCCATGTAGGAATATAAACAGTTTGATCTTATAATATCCCTCATGAAGTCTTTTTCTGTTTACCTTTTTATGCTTCTCCAGGGTCTTGTATTTGAAAGTCAAAT
Source organism: Dromiciops gliroides (assembly GCF_019393635.1). Lineage (NCBI taxonomy): Eukaryota > Metazoa > Chordata > Mammalia > Microbiotheria > Microbiotheriidae > Dromiciops > Dromiciops gliroides. The sequence continues at coordinate 266,952,352 of NC_057864.1, forward strand.
TTTCTATTGAGTTCAGGTCTTTTCAGAACAAATGCTTGAAAGTCCTCTTTCTCATTGATATTCCATTTTTTTCCTGTGAAAGATTATGTGTAATTTTTCTGGGTACATGATTTTTGGCTGTAGTCCCAGTTCCTTTGCTCTCTGGAATATCATATTCCATGTCCTCTGGTCCTTTAATGTAGAAGCTGCTAGATCTTGCTTTATCCTTATTGGAGCTCCACAGTATCTTAATTCTTTTTTTTTCTAGCTGCTTGCAATATTTTCTCCTTGGCCTGTGAGCTCTGGAATTTAGCTATAATATTCCTGGAGGTTTTCCTTTTGGGATCTCTTTCATTAGGTGATCAGTGGATTCTTTCAATTTCTATTTTAGTTTTTGCTTCTAGAATATCAGGGCAATGTTCCCTCACAGTCTCTTGGAGGATGGTATCTAAGCTCTTGTTTTGGTCATGGTTTTCAGGTAGTACAATGATTTTCAAATTCTCTCTCCTAGATTTATTTTTGAGATCAGCTGTTTTTCTAAGGAGATATTTCACATTGCCCTCTACTTTTTCATTCAATTGGATTTGCTTTACTGTGTCTTGGTCTCTCATAAGGTCACTAGCTGCCATTTGTTCAATCCTAATTCTTAGGCAATTATTTTCATCAGACAGTTTGTTAATCTCCTTTTCCATTTGGCTTTTCAAACTGTTGACTTTTTTCTCATGACTCTCTGGCATTGCTCTCATTTCTCTTTCCATTCTTTCCTCTCTTTCTCTACATCTTCCTTATATCTCTCCTATTTTCTCTTCAAAGTCCCTTTTGAGAGCTTTCATGGCCTGAGACCAGTTCATATTTTTCTTGGAAGCTTTTGATGTTGGAGCTTTGACCCAGTTATTATCTTCTTCTTCTGAGGTTGTATTGTGGTTTACCTTTCCCCTAAAGAAATTTTTGATGGTCTTCTGCTTTCTCTGCCTACTCATCCTGGCTTACTATTTCTTGGCTTTTAACTTCTTCTTAAAGTGTAGCACTGCTTCCAGGACACACTGTTCATGCTACAGTGAGGCCCACAGGGTGATTGGCCTTCTTCTCAGCCTGCCTAGCTTGCGAATAATCACGGCTGTTTTCTCTTTGACCTGGAAAAGGAAGTCTCAAGTGTTTTGCTTTTTATTGCTCCCTACCCCAGAATTCCCTTCCCTCCTTCCCTTTTTATCCCACCCCCCCCAATCTCCTTCCCCTCCTGCTTTTTCTCAGGGCAAAAATATATTACTATACCCACTCGAGTATGTGTTATTCCCTCTTTGAGCCAATTCTGATGATAGTAAGGTTCACTCACTCCCCCAGTCCTTCCCCTTCTTCCCCCTCCCATCTATAAGCTTTTTTCTTATTTCCTTCATATAAGTTACCTCTCCCCAGTCTACCTTTCCCCTTCTCCCTTCCCCCTCCCCTATTCTATTCCTCCTACATCTCAACCCTATTTTAAAGATGTCTTCATAGGTTAGCTAGGTGGCATAGTGGACAAAGCAACAGCCCTGGACCCTTAAGGTTCTGAGCCCAAATCCGGCCCCAGACATAAGATACCCCACCTTTTTTGCCCCCAAAGAACAAGGATAAACAAAAAATAAATGCTTTACAGATATCATCCCTTCATATTCAGTTTAGACCTGTGTCCTCTGTGTATTCCTTACTGAGAAAGTTCTTATGAGTTGGAAGTACTATCTTCTCATGTAAGAATGTAAACAGTTTAACCTTTTAATGTCTCTCATGATTTCTTTTTCCTGTTTACCTTTTTATGCTTCTCCAGGGTCTTGTATGTGAAAGTCAAACTTTCTTTTCAGTTCAGGCCTTTTCATCACAAATGCCTGAAAGTCCTCTTTTTCATTGAGGTCCCAATTTTTCCTCTGAAAGATTATATTCCGTTTTGCTGGGCAAATGATTCTTGGCTTTAGTCCCAATTCCTTTGCCCTCTGTAATATTATATTCCATGCCCTCCAGTCCTTTAATGTAGATGCTGTTAGATCTTGTTTTATCCTTATTGGAGCTCCACAGTATTTGAATTCCTTTTTTCTAGCTGCTTGAAATATTTTCTTCTTGACCTGGGAGTTCTGGAATTTGGCTATAATATTCCTGTTGATTTTCCTTTTGGGATCTCTTTCAGGAGGTGATTGGAGAATTCTTTCAATTTCTATTTTACCTTCTGCTTCTAGAATATCAGGGCAATTTTCCCTGACAATCTCTTGGAAGATGTTATCTAAATTCTTATTATGGTCATGGTTTTCAGGTAGTCCAATGATTTTCAAATTATCTCTTCTAGATCTATTTTCCAGGTCAGCTGTTTTTCAAAGGAGATGTTTCATATTTCCCTTTATTTTTTTATTCCTTTGGATTTGCTTTATTGTGTCTTGGTTTCTCATAATGTTACAGGCTTCCATTTGTTCAATCCTACTTATTAGGCAATAATTTTCTACAGACAGCTTTTTAATCTCCTTTTCCATTTGGCTTGTCAAGCTGTTGCCTTTTTCTATGATTCCCCTGCATTGTTCTCATTTCTCTTTCTATTTTTTCTTCCACCTCTCTAAATCTTCCTTCTTTCTCTCCTACTTTCCATTCAAAGTCCCTTTTGAGTGCTTCCATGGCCTAAGAACAATTCTTATTTTTCTTGGAAGCTTTGGATTGTAGGGGCCCTGAAGTTGTTTTTCTTTTCTTAGGGTGCACCTTGGTCTTTCATGTTGCTGAAGAAACTTTCTATAATTCTCAACTTTCTTTGCTTGCTCATCTTGCCTCCCTTGCCTTGACTTTTAACTCCCCACTGGGGCTACACTGTCCCAAATTTCAGAGGGTCCCAGGTGTTTTGGTTTGATAGAGGGCAGGGTTTCTCTTGCCTGGACTGTACTCTGGTCTGAAGATGGCCTCAGGCCAATTTACTAATTAAACATCAAGCAAAGCTTTCTGTCCTGTGGTTCTTAGCTTTGATGAGCCTGTGCCCTTCCCTATCCTGGGTCTCCCACCACTCAGGATTTTTTCCTGGTTCCCTGCTGGGGTGGGACACCCGATTTACTCCCTAAGTCCCACTGACACCCTTGTACTTTCCCTCCCTCCCCCCAGCCACTCAGCCCTCTCAGAAAGCTCAGTTCCAGAAGACACCAGTGCTGCAGATGATTCAGAGGCTTGGGGGTAATTTCCTCTGGTGCAGTGTGCCTGGGGTTTCTTTCAGCTTGATTGTGGGGTTGTACTTTACTGGGCAGCCCAGCACAGCCCCCTTTAATCTGGCTATGGATGGAAAATAATCTCAGCCAATATTTTTGTGGGTTTTTCTGTTCCAGGGCTTCTTTTATTGCTGTTTTAGGGGTAAATGTATCAGGAGCTCTGTGCATTTAATGTCTTTCCTCCACCATATTTGCTCTGCCCCCTACCTTCCTATGTATGCAGAGGGAAATGCCATCCTCTCTTGGAGGGAGTTTAGGATGTGACTCCTGAAACATAGCGTTGCTAAGAAAGCAAATAAAAACCAACTTTTAGAAGTTCTAGTAGAATGTTTTTATGGGATCCAGCACCAAAGTATTCATGGTCTGTCCTGTTGACCAGATAATCATCTACATAGGGAGGAGGAGTATCAGATTGATCCAAGTTAAATGATAAAGTATCCTTGTTGGGTATTCTTTCAATGCTATGTCTGGGCAAACCTTTTATTAACTACTGATTGTCATAAAAGTACTTCATTTTATTTCAACACTGACCTTAAACCAATAGAAGACAGTCTTTATTCAAGACAACACATCAAAAGAACAAAAGAGACTATAGAGAGATGATACAAGGACCAAATCCTCATTTTGTGAAACCAAAATGAGATCTGGATTGATTATATGCAGTTGCTGGCATATAGGTTCTCAAAGCACTGCTTACATGTTTTGGTGATTCAACTCAGTGGTGTTTGAGTCATGATTAGCACAGACCTGGAGAATTTTTTCAGTGTCTCTTGTTTTAAGTCTCAGGATGGCATATTCTTCTCAAGTCCCAATAGCTAGGGTGAGAAACTAATATATTCTTTTTTGTTTGTTTGTTTTCTGTTTTTGTTTTTTGGTGGGACAATGAAGATTAAGTGACTTGTCCAGGATCACATAGCTAGTAAATGCCAAGTGTCTGAGGCCAGATTTGAACTCAGGTCCTCCTGAATCCAGGGCCAGTGCTTTATCCACGGTGCCACCTAGCTGCCCTTGGAAACTAATATATTCTTTCAACAATCCTAGATTAATGAGAGTAGTGGGAACAATGAAATCTCATTGATTGAAGAGGCATGGTTAGTAGAAGCATTCGAGAAAACACTGGCCACCACATTAATCCAGAAAAATCAAGGCTATTATCATGCCACCTTTACGATTGTCTTTGGAGGTTGAGATTCTAGGGCGTGTGCTTATCCTTTTGCACTTATAGATGACCCCTTTGGCAAGTCTGGTATAAGATTCCAAAAATAATGTTTTAAAAGTATAAAATAAATAATTTTGCAAAGGAAACAATATTGAAATATAGTTATTGAAATGTTAAAAATAAGCTGCTAGGTGGCGCAGTGAATAAAGCACAGGCCCTGGATTCAGGAGAACCTGAGTTCAAACCTGGCTTCAGACACTTGACACATACTAGCTGTGTGACTCTGGGCAAGTCACTTAACCCCAATTGCCCTGCTAAAAAAAATAGAACCCAGGTCAAGAATTCCTGATTGGAATTGGCTACTGTATGAAAATCCTTGTGAAATTAGTTGAATATGTGTATGCTCACCTTGTTCAATAGGAAATTTCATGACACTGATCTTGGGATAGTGCTTTATATATCCCTTAGTATGCTAAACCCAGAGGAAGACAGCTATCAGGAAGCCTTTTGTCTTTCCCCTCCACTTGTGTCATATGCCATGTGCCATGTGCACAATCAGTACTTCCCTTTTTGCCATTTACAACCATGATCACACTGTAGAATTGGAAAGTTTTGCCTTATTTTGAGCCCCAGTAGGAAGTAGTGACATACACACATACTTACATATATATAATATATATACACATATTTATATGTATACATATAATATGTACATGTAATTATATTTGTATAGATTTTTAAATGAATATATTGGCAAGTGCATGTATATGCACACATACATAAACATATATGTATCCCCTGTTCCAGAGCCCATTGTTACGGGATTCTCTCTATATTTGTGGAGATAAATGCCTTGCCCTGCGTGAGGGGTAGGCCAAAGTTTATGAGAGCAATAGAGTTCCAGCCTTCTTTAGCCCTTTTCAAATTTCAAGTCCTCTTTAGGACTTCTAGCTTTGGGTTATAGACACACACACATATAGATATGAAAGTTGAAGGAAATAATGCAATATATGTATACTTGCCTATGTATATATGTATATATATACATGTATAATATATATAATACTGCATTAAGCTTTCTGCAAAAATATTCCCCACTAGATCAAGAAACTTTAGCCTGTTACATTAACCAATTGTATATCTCTAGGTTTTATGTACTCAGGAGTTGTATCTGACTGGGATGTGGGTAATGATCATTTAAAACTAGATTTGCTTTAAAAAGTACAAAATGGCAAACACTGGGGATTCTGCATATAAGGCTCTTTTTTACCTTTTCTTTTTTTTTTTTTTTTACTTCAGCCCTATACTCTTTCTCAGACTCCCTAGTTATATTCTTCATGACAGTCATGAAAATATACTCTGACCTTTATACCCCTAAATTTGAGAAGCCAAGGCATGTCTAAAGGATTAGTAATGAAGCTTGACTGGGGTTGTGCACTGGAGAGAATCATCAGGGTTTCTACCAATATCTGATAAAGCCAGAGCAATATTTGACCCAGCTTTTTATGCCATGTCATTTAATGTTGGTTCATCCTTGTCAGACCAGTGTAACTTTTCTGTAAATCACAGTGCACTGTAGCAAATAGCAGGAAAGTGGATAGCAGTTAAAACTGAGGATTTATGACTCGAGTTTTATGATCCAGAGTTTCTTCCTCCTGTCTTCTTCTTTGGTGGTGTTGTGTGTGGCTCAAGTTGTAATTCCAGAGGTAGCAATGCATCAAGGTTTTATGTTATGTATATCTCATAACTAGGGGGGGGTCTTTTGTGATCCACTCTTAAGTCCTACACTCTTTTAGAACTTTGATACAGAAAAGTGCATCAATGAGTAGATCTGAGCAATGATCCGGTTTTCTATAGATTTGCCTTACATTAATATAAGGAATTCATCCTATTCAAATTTAATTCCCATCCCTGGGAAAGCTTGCTGAGATACAGTCACCTTCCTGGTAGGCCAAGTCATAAAGAAAATTAGAAAGTGGGTCCAAACTGTTAGGTTTGGTTAAGGTTTCTCAGGATTGTAGATACTATCCAAGTATCATTTGGTTACCAAGTAAGACTCAGAAGGAGTAATTGTAAATCCTTTATTCTAAAAGCTGGTTAACATTAGTAAAGTTACAGAAAAGGCCATAATAACAAAGTAGGAAGCGAACATTGAAATTAATTCTTCATCTTGGAGAGAAGTAACTTGTATAGAAACTGATAAACTTTTTTTTTTTGTATTTTCTTCCTTGAAAACAATTTTCATAGTTACTTCAGGACCAGAGTAATTGTGGTCTTAGGAACTTCGAGTGATGCATATTGCTGAATTGCAAACATTCAATCCATTGATTTTTGAAAGAACATCATTATTATAAAAAAATTTAAAAAGAAGATACCACAGTTTGTACTCTTTTTTCATATTACTTATCTACAAATTTAAAGCTAGGAAATAATGGTTGTTTTTTAATTGTTTTAAATTTTTAAAAATTTCAGTGAAGCAGTTTAAGACATCATTTATAGGACATGTGCAAACCCCTAAATGATTTGGTAAAAAAAAGACTGATGCCCAGGATTAAATGACACATTAATTTCTGAAAACAATTAGGAGTAGTATCTACTGGTTTCACTGTAAGCATGTTCTATTTTTTTTCATAACTATTGCTGGCATTACTGTGTTCCAGTTATCTCTATTAATGGAAGCAAATTTCCAAGGAGAAGTTTAATAGATTTGATCACCACATTGACAGGAAGCCTTACAATGATTCTTGACAGTTGGATGACTGCAGGAAACACTCTTTTTCAGATCAGGACAGTTTGAATAATCATCGTTGTGCTTACAAGGATTGGCTGAAATTCAAGGAAACATTGAACATTTTTCAGCTTCCTTTTCTTTTCAGTATAGCCTATACCAACCCCATCCTATAATAGATAACCAATTCAGCAAGAAAAAATTTGGCAGAACATCTGGTGCTGCAAAGTACAGAATGTCCAAACCATAACTAACAGTCCCATATGGAACCCTTGAATCAAACATGTAATGGGAAATGCTCTTATAAAAGGTATCAATGCCACGCATAAAGGTATTATATTAACCTTTGTAAAATTCGAGGCAACTTTATTACTTAGAAAAACATGGGGTTTTGCTTTTTCTTTTATATAATATATGGACAAGGCATGGATAATTTGACATTTTCTTGTGCGCCATGATCATATACATAAATGTTAGCTGATAGTCTGCTTTTATTGTATTTTATTTTTGAAAATGTCCAGAAATTTATTTTGACCATGTTTCTTTTTTTTTTTTTTTTTAGTGAGGCAGTTGGGGTTAAGTGACTTGCCCAGGGTCACACAGCTAGTAAGTGTTAAGTGTTTGAGGCCGGATTTGAACTCAGGAACTCCTGACTCCAGGGCTGGTGCTCTATCCACTGCACCACCTAGCTGCCCCCCGACCATGTTTCTTAATTCACATCGTATAACATTATCATTTTTCTGTAGATACACTGAACTGAAATACAGAGATCACATAAAGCAGTTTGAGTCATCTATTAAAATGCACCATATGTAACTGAAAATAATTTCAATTGATATAATACCCCTCCAAAATAAAAATTGAAATTACTTTTGAATTCTCATGGTAAATGAATTCCCTCATACTCACTGCACAAGTTGTTGCTACAAGATTTGGGGCACTTGCCACATGGTTTTCCTACTTCATAAGGAGAATTTTCTCTAGGCTGAACATTTCCACTGAAATATAAAAGAAAAGATAAGACAGTGGTCATTTCTTGACTTTTTTCTCAAATATTTGCTTTTACAAATATGTTGCCACAGTAACATTGGCAATCAGTTTTAGAGTTCTTCAATGTAACTTTTCTGAAACGTTATTTCTAAAGTAACCTGATTTTGGCAATAATCAAGAGAGCAGAGAGACTCAGGGAAAGAGATTGATCTTGATCCTTGTAGGGACTTGTGGAAAAGGTAAAATGAAAGCTGCCAAAAGGATAAGACACAAGAGACTCCATCTTTCCAATGCATTTGAAGTGGCAGCTTTGGGATGATATGGTGAAGGGAGTTAGACAGATTTGCCTATATGGGAGCCAACCTTACAATACCTCCTTCAGTTTGAATTGCTTATTTGTTGATGTGGATGTTGGAGAGTATAAACTAAGCTGTAATACAAAACATGTGACATACTAATGAGTTCAGATTTCTAGGAACCATCTGAGTGTTTTGCTTCTTCCCTCTCTAGCTAAAAGGATATATATCAAAGCCTCTAGGTATGAAATCAAACCTGGAATAAATCCTGACTACCAGAGTTGTATGTATATGTGGATTTGTATCAGGTGCTTCAGATTGACATCTAGATGATTAGAGATATCACCTAAATTGATATAATTATAGATATATTTTAATATTATAATGATATGTCTGTATTGTATCCTCCACTAAGATCTGTGAAGACAAGGATTTTATCTCTTCTAAACTTGTTATCTCCCCTTAATGCTGAACAATGAGTACAGCACACTGTTGATTTATAGAAAATATTTGTGGTAATGATGAGAATATTTATTTATTTAGTTAGTTAGTTTTAGTGAGGCAATTGGGGTTAAGTGACTTGCCCAGGGTCACACAGCTAGTAAGTGTTAAGTGTCTGAGGGTGGATTTGAACTCAGTTACTCCTGACTCCAGTGCTCTATCCACTGTGCCACCTAGCTGCCCCATGATGAGAATATTTAACAACTGGAAAATGGTTATTTCAAGAAAACACTCAACTAATCAAAAATGAAATGATCTTTGCTCATTAACTTTGTGACTCTGCTTTCATATTGGGTATAAAAGTAAGGAAGTCATGTTGGGGATGTATTTTATTACAGCATCTATGGTTATAAGGTGACTCCTTTCATTGACAAAATTCCTTTGGAAACAACCATTAGCCCATGGTAACAGAGGCAGTTGTTTCCACTTGAGTAGCAGCTTTGAGTACAGGAGTTTTTTTCCATTTCAATTCCATTTTTTCTTTTCTTTTTTTTTTTTTGTGGGGCAATGAGGGTTAAGTGACTTGCCCAGGGTCACACAGCTAGTAAGTGTCAAGTGTCTGAGGCTAGATTTGAACTCAGGTCCTCCGGAATCCAAGGCCAGTTGTTTATACACTGCATCACCTAGCTGTCCCCTGCATTTCAATTCTAGAGGCTAAAATCAAATCATCTGAAGAGTCATGAGGGCAGAATGTATATTTCTTTTATTTAACTTCAGAACTGGGAGTGTCCTTATTGACTGTCCAGTACAAACCATACTTGAAAAATAACCCCCACTATGTTTTATCTGGCAAAATGCTATTGTCTTCATTTGAAGGTCTCCACTGAGAAGGAGATTATAATGCTATTATGTTCTAAGTCAGCTCATTTAAATTTTGAATAATGGAGCTAATTCTTTTTTCTGGCATTAACTCTAAATATACTATTTTTAAAAACATAAAAGTATTTTATTTTCTAGTTGCATGTAAAGATGGTTTTAAACAATTGTTTTTATAAGATATTGAGTTCCAAATTTTTCTCCCTCCCTCCCTTTCCTCCCCCCTCCCCAAGACAGCAAGCAATCTAATATAGGTTATATATGTGTAATCACATTAAAACTATTTCTGCATTAGTCATGTTGTAAAAGAAGAATCAGAACAAAAGGGAAAAAACCTCAAAAAAGAAAAAAAATAACAACAAAAAAGTAGAAACAGTATGATTCAATCTGCATTCAGATTCCACAGTTCTTTTTTCTGGATGTGGAGAGCATTTTCCATCATGAGTCCTTTGGAATTGTCTTAGATCATTGTATTGCTGAGAAAAAAGCAAAGTCTATCACAGTTGATCATTGCACAAAGTTTCTCTTACTATATACAATGTTCTCCTGGTTCTGCTCACTTCACTCAGCATCAGTCCACTTAAGTGTCTCCAGGTTTTTCTGAAATCTGCCTGCACGTCATTTCTTATACACAATAGAATACACTACTTTTGTAAATCACTGTACCTCTCCCAACCATACAGGGATTGATAGAACAAGTTTGATCCCTTTCTTACATGGTAATCTATAAAGTGTTTGAATACAGCTGTCATGTAACCCCTGAATCTCTTCAAAGTTACAATTCAAATTACTTCAACCAGTCCTGGCATGAACATAAAGTCCGTCACCCTCCTGGTCACCTTCCGTGGGATAGTTGCCAGGTTGTCAATGTCCTTCCTAAACTATGCTGTCTACAACTGAACACACTTGCTCAGATTTTATCTGTCTAGTCAATCAGTCAGTCAGTAAATATTTATTAAGGATCTATAATGTGTTAAGCACTATAATAAATGCTGTAAATACGAAGAAATGTAAAAGATGGTCCCTGCTTTTAAGGAGCTCTCAAGGAACTCTCAAGGAATCTAATGTGGGATACAATATGCAAACAACTATGTGCAAACAAGATATATGAAGCATCAATTGGAAATGATCAATAGAGGAGAGGAAATAGTATTAAGGGTAATTAGTACAGGCTTCCTGTAGGAGGTGAGATTTTAGCTGAGTCTTAAAGTAAGCCAAGGAAGCCAAGATTCAGAGATGATGGGGAAGAACTTTCCAGTGAAAATGGAGCAGTCAGTGAAAATGCCTGGAGTCTGGAGTCAGGAGATGAAGTTCTTATTTGAGGAGGAAGGAAACTAATGTTATGGGAATGCTGAGGATGTAGAGTGGGGTTTAAGAAGGTGTAAGAAGACTGGAATGGTGATAGTTGGAGCAGGTTATGAAGGATTTTGCATACTAAACACATGATTTTATATTTGATCTTGAGATGATAGAGAGCTACTGAAGTCTATTGAGTAGGTGAGTGCTATGGTCAGACTTGCACATTAGTAAGATCACTTTGATAACTGATTAAAAGATAAACTGGAGTGGGAAGAGATTGTGGCTGAGAGACCAAACAGCAGGCTATTGCAATAATTCATGAATTAGACGATAACAGTCTACACCAGTGTGGTGAAAATGTTAGAAGAGAAGAATACTGAAGTATCTCCTTATTCTTGAAAGCTATCCTTCGTTTAATACAGCCCAAGATTGTATTTACTCTTTTGGCTGATGCATTTTTACTGCTGATTGACATTAAACCTGAAGTCTGCTAACCACCCATGATCTCTTTTAGACAAATTGCTGTGTAAACATGTCTAACCAACTTGTACATGTGAAAGTGATTTTTTTCACACAAGTGTATAACTTTACATCTATCCCTATTTAACCTCCTGTTAAAAGATTTAGCCTATTACCATATGCTATTTAGAGCTTTTTGGATCCTTAGTCTGACATTCTGAGGGTTAACTATCTCTCTCAACTTTATGCCACCTCCAAAATTGGTGAGCATGCATTATATTCCTTCATCTAATTCAAACACTAAAATGTTAAAATATAAACACAATTCAGCATATTCTTAGGGTATTCCACTGAAGACTTCCATGAACATCAACATCAGACTATTAATGCCAATTACTTGAGTACATGCATTTCCTAGAGGTTAGTTTAGTAACACTTCAGCCAACCCTTTCAAAAATTCATACTGGCATCAGAGAACATTGAATGCAACTCTATCTATAAACTCCAACAAAGTGGGTGATTTGCCTTTATGAAGGAAAAATAAGTTCTCACAAAGCTCAATTCCCACAGAAGGCTACAATATGTAGGAGTTTTCATAAACATATCTGCTTTCAAAATATGGTTTAAATTTAACCACCTAGAGGGGTATATTAATAGAAAATTTGGAGTAGTAGAAAGAGAATGGGGCTTGAGTTCAGAAGGCTTGAGCAGAATCTTCTCTCTCATGCTTATTAACTATTTCGTCCATGCTAAAGGGTTTAGAAGCTGTATATTAAGAATATTAGGTTGCAGTACTTCTGATAAAGGCCTCATTTATAAAATATATAGGGAACTAAATCAAATGTATAAGAATCCAAGTCATTCCCCAATTGAGAAATGGTCAAAGGATATGAGCAGGCAGTTTTCTGATGAAGAAATCAAAGCTATCTATTCCCATATGACTTCATGAACTGATGATGAGTAAGATGAGCAAAATCAAAATAACATTGTACACAGTATCATCAACATTATGTTTTGATCAACTGTGATAGACTAGATTCTTTTCACCAATACAATGGTACAAGAAAGTTCCAAAGGACTCATGATGGAAAAGCCTCTCCAAATTCAGGAAAAAAAAAAAAAGAACTGTGGAATATGGATGCCGATTGAACCATACTGTTTCTTTTGTTTTTGGTGGTGTTTTTTTTTTTTTTGAGGTTTTTCTTTTTTGCTCTGATTCTTTTCTTATAACATGACTAATGCAGAAATACGTTTAATGTTATTATACATATATAATCTATATCAGATTACCTACTGTCTTGGGGAAGGAGGGAAGCAGGGGAGGGAAGGAGAAAAATTTGAAATTGGAAATTTTATAAAAACAAATGTTGAAAAGTATCTCTACATGTAACTGTAAAATAATAAAATACTTTTATACTTTAAAAAAAGAATATTAGGTTTCACACTGGGGAAAATTATGTCTTTAATTCCCTGGGTATGTGCAGACTTCCAAGAAGTTATTAATAGCCTGATTTTCATGTTTCTGCCAACAGACACAAGAGCATCATAGAATGCAATAAAATGCACATAGATTAGTAGAGCTAAGAGAAACCTTCAAAATTATCTAATCCAATCCATTCATTTTAGATTTGAGATGGAAAATCAGATATTTAGTGGTTTACCTGTGGCAAAAAAGCTAACTAAATGTTAGAGGCAGGGTTTTTATTCCTATCTTCAGACTCAAAATCTAGTCATTTTTCTGCCCTGACACACTGCTCTGCTTTACACATAATTTCCTGATGACCCAGGCCAACTCTACCTGAAGCTTAATCCCTATGGACAATGAGAATGTACATGAATTCATTTGAAAAAAGAAATCTTTTATTTTCCCCCAATTACATGTAAAACAATTTTTAACATTAATTTTTAAAATTTTGAGTACCAAATTCTCATCATCCCTCCCCACTTTTCTCATCAAGAAGACAAGCATTTTGGGGGCTACTAGGTGGCACAGTGGATAAAGCACTAGTCCTGGATTCAGGAGGACCTTGGTTCATATCTGGCCTCAGATACTTGACACTTACTAGCTGTCTAACCCTGGTCAAGTCACTTAACCCTCATTACCCTGCCCCTCACCCCCCAAAAAATAGTAGTGGCTAAAAAACACCAGAAAAAAACAATTTAAAAACCAAATTGGAAATCCTGAAAAGTAAATTGTACTAGGGAAATGGTCACTGAAGCAGCAGTAACTCAGCACAAAAGACAGACCTTGGGGGCAGGTAGGTGGCACTAGATTCAGGAGGACCTGAGTTCGAATCCAGCCTCAGACACTGGACACTTACTAGCTGTGTGAACCTGGGCTGGTAACTTAACCCTCATTGCCCCATTAAAAAAAAAACGACAAGCATTTTGATATAGGTTATACTTGTATAGTCATACAAAACATATTCCCATATAAGTCATATTGTAAAAGAAAACATAGGCACAAACCCCCCAAGAAAGTAAAGTTAAAAAAAAAGCATGCCTCTCTCTGTATTCGGTGTTCATCAGTTCTTTCTATGGGGATGGATAGCATTTTCATCATAATCCATTCATGATTGTATTGGACAATTATTTTACTGAGATAAGTTAAGTCATTCAAGTCGATCATCTTAAAATATTGCTGTTACTGTGTACAATGTTTTTCTGGTTCTAGTCATTTCACATTGCATCAGTTCATAAGACTTTCCAGGTTTCTCTGAGAGCATCCTGTTCATCATATCTCAAATTACAGTCATATGCCACAACTTGTTCAACCATTCTCCAGTTGATGAGTATCACCCCAATTTCAAATTCTTTTCCAAAAGAAAAGAGCTGCTTTACATATTTTTGTAAATATAGGTATGTTTCATTTTTAAAAATCTCTTTTGGAATACAGACCTAATAGTGGTATTGCCGGGTGAAAGGACATGCATGTTTTTATAGCCTTTTGAGTATGGTTCTAATTTGCTCTACATTATTTTTGAATCACTTCACAACTCTACAGCAGTCCATTAATGTCTCAGTTTTCCCACATCCCCTCCAAAATCTGTCATTTTCTTTTCTGTCCTATTAGTCAATCTAATAGGTATAAGGTCATACTCCAGAATTGTTTTAATTAACATTTCTCCAACCAATAATGATTTAAAGCATTTTTAATATAACTATAGATAGCTTTGGTTACGTTATCTGAATGTATCTGAAAACTGAATGTTCATATTTTTGATCATTTATCCATTGGGGAATGACTCTTATTTTTATACTTTGATTCATTTCTCTATATATTTGAGATATGAGGCCTTTATTGGAGAAACTTCCTTAATTTTTTTCAGAGTTATGATTGCTAATTGTATTTGCCTCCATCCTATTTTCCTCCTATCTATTCTATTTTCTCTTTCCTTTAATCTTGTCTCTCCTCAAAGTGTCTTTCTGGAACATGAACAGGCAATTTTTAGAAAAAGAAACCAAAGCTATCCATATTCATATGAAAAAAAAAATGCTCTAAATAACTATTGATTAGAGAAATGCAAATTAAAACAACTCTGAGGTACCTCCTCACACCTATCATATTGGCTAGTATGGCAAAAAGAAAATGTTGGCTGTTGAAGGGGATATGGGAAAACTGGGACACTAATCCACTCTTGGTGAAGTTGTAAAATGATCCAGGCATTCTGGACAGCAATTTGGAACTATGTCCAAAGGGCTATAAAACTGCATATCCTTTGATTTAGCAATAGAATCACTAAATATATATCCCACAAATGTTCAACTATATCTTGGTGTCTCATAGAGTCATTCTTTTCCATTTGTTCAATTCTAATTTTTAAACAATTATTTTTTTCCATGACCTTTTGTGCTGTCTTTTCCTTTTGGCTAAATCTGTTTTTTAGGGTTATTTTCCTCAGTAAATGTTTGTATTTCTTTTTCATGGTTCTCTTACATTACTCTTATTTCTTTCCTTAATTTTTCTTCTACTTCTCTAATTTACTTTTTAAAGTCCTTCTAAGCTCGTTTTAGGAATTCTTGTTAGGCCTGATACCAATTTACATTTTTCTTTGAAGCTTCACCTGTAGCCATTTTGTTACTTTTGTCCTGCTCTAAGTTTATGCCTTTATCTTCCCTATCATAGTAGTAACTTTCAATAGTCAAGCTTTTTCTTTGTTTTTACTCATTTCTATGCCCTTTTATGACTTGGTGTTTTTAATGAGAGAGTTTGACTCTATTCCTGCATTGTGCCAACTTTTTGTGCTTAGGCTCTGGGTCTTATTGGTGGTTTTCACTGGGCTTTAGGGCTTAGCCTCTTGCTTTCTTTATAGAATAAACTTCACTTCTGACTGGTATTGGGGGGTTAGTCATCCCTTTGGGCATCCCCTGGGTATGGGCCAGCCTTCTCCTGGGGTGATATCCTGTTGCTGGGTTACAAAAGTTAATAAAGTCTTTCTGGTGGCTGGCCCTAGAAGAGTGAACTTGTTTGTCTGCCCCAGGGGTGGCACTCTACTGCTGGGCTGCTCTGTTAACAGGGCTTCTCTGTTAGCAGGCCCTGGAGAAGTAATTTTGTTGCAAATCTGCCCGGGTATGGGGTGCCCTGCTGCTTTGTTGCTATAGTAACAAAGTCACTCTCCTGGCAGACCCTTGAGGAGTAATTTATTGCAGATCTGCTCAGAGTTGGAGCCTCTGATGCTGGTGTGCTATGTAAAAACTCTCTCTGCTTATAGACCCCAGGGGTGCGAACTTACTGTTTTTCCACCTTGGGCCGAGCTTCTCTACTGGTTAGCAGTGGGTCAAGGCCTCCTTGGTGGTCTGTGCTGGAGGTAGGGTGCCTGGTGAGTGTTCTCTACTATGCTGCCCAGACTGTACACTTGCCATGGGTGCTGCTGGTTTTCATGTATCCAGGGAGCTCTTTTTGTGGTGGTCGATAATTTGAAATTGGAGAAATCCCCTTCAATTAGGGAATGGCTAAACAAGCTGTGGTATATGATTGCAATAGAATATTATTGTGCCATAAGAAATGACAAGCAGGATGACTTCAGAAAAACCTGGAAAGACGTTCATGTACTGATGAAAAGTGAAGTGAACAGAACCAGGAGAACATTGTACAAAGTAACAGCAATTTTGTTCACTAAAGAATTGTAAATAACCTAGCTAGGGCTAGGTTTCCAGGGTGGAGGTATGCTATCCCCAACTTCATGGGTTTTGTGGAGTTGTTTTCAGAGATACTTCTAAGGACCTGTAAGATTTCAATTCTTCCAAGATGGTATGATGTAAGGAGAGGTGTGTTTCCTGGCTTTTCCTCTGCTCTCTGAGCAACCACAAGCACTCTTTTCTGCCCTGGAACTGTGACTAGGGTTCCTGTTCCAATGTAGCCACAAGCTCTGGTGTGCTAGCACTCCTCCTCTCCCTGGAACTGTGACCCACATCTAAGTATGGGAAAAACAGCTGAATCCTGCCCCTAGTACCAACAAAGAGACCCCTTGTAACCTTTTGTAGTAGAGGAGGTAAGAAATCCTTTGTTCCCTGTTGCCACTTCTAAGCTTCCTATTTCCTCCAGGAGAAAATACAAAATGACTTGTTTGGTATTCAAAGCCCTTTATAAACTAGCACCCTCTGACCTCTCTACTCATCTCACATCTTACTCCCAAACATGGACTCCTTTATCCAGTGATATTGGCCTCCTGGATATTTCATGAACAACACTTTTTTTGTTTCTGGGCATTTACTCTGGCTATCCCCCATGCCTGTAACACTCTCCCTCCTTTGCCCTGATTACTGACCTCCCTGACTTTTTTAAGTCCCACCTAAAATCACACCTGCTACAGGAAACCTTCCTCAACTCCTCTTAATTCCAGTGACTGTCTTTTGCCTCTTTTTTTGTATCCACAGCATTGCTTAGCAAAGTGGCTGGCACTATTAGATGCTTAAAAATGTTTATTGATTGATTGTTTGATCGACAGTAGCTGATCAACATAATGACCCACCAAAATTCCAAAGGACATATAATGAAAAATGCTATTTACCTCCAGTTAGTGAACTCATCAACTCATATACTCTTTTCCTAATGCTTAATATAGTACCTGGCAATAGGAGGTACTTAATAAATACTAATTTACTGATTTTCTCTAGGCAAAAACTCATATTTGGATAAAATTTTGTGGTTCACAAGGCACTTTCATCACACCCCAGGGAGGTAAATGATGACATTGTTACTAGACCCATTTAATAGATATGGAAAATGAGAATCTGAGAAGTAATGTGATTTTTTCAAAGTTATATAACTAGTTAGGATGGGAATCAGAACTTTTACTCTTTTCTTCCTACTCAGAATGCAGGGGTCTCTCTAATATACATTGTTTAAATTCATATGAAAAAGAGTTAATATTTAATATATTTAAATTAGAACTTCTTGAAATTTTTTGAAGTTGATTTCTATAGTTATATGAATTTTCCTCTAATTTATTGCAACTTAGTATTGTTTTCTGAATGGATTCAAGAAAAGTACTGTTATTAATGATACTCTTTTCTACAAATTCTATTGTTTTTACTTACCTAGGGCAGTAATGACAAACATAATAGTACTCGAAAGCAGCACCAGGACACCTGGCAACTGCACATCCAATTTGATGAGATCTATACCACACCATCTAAAATGTAAAAAGCCAATTAAATGAGAATATTTTTAAAAGTATGAAGTCTCCTTTGCCAAACAATGCTTCCAGTATTGCAAGAATCCATAATTTCGGGGGCAGCTAGGTGGTACAGTGGGTGGAACACCAGTCCTGGATTTAGCAGTACCTTAGTTCAAATCCAGCCTCTGACACTTGACACTAGCTGTGTGACCCTGGGAAAGTCACTTAACCCTCATTGCTTGCAAAAACCAACCAACCAAACAAACAAAACAAAACAAAACAAAAAAGAATCCATAATTTCTTCATTTTTTTTCTTTTTTTGGGGGGGGGGCGTGTTGTGGGTAGAGGTGTACTTGAGTGGGAGCAATGACTTCCTTTGATATAAATAAATAACTACTCTTCCTTACCTTCATAGAATGCTCCATCTGTGTCAGGTTACTACCACCCAAAACCAAAACCAAAACAAACAAACAAACAAACAAACAAAAAACAAAAACAAACCGAAGCCACCAAAATGAAAACAGAATCAACTGGATAAATTCTTCTGCTGGGTCTTTCTACACATAGTGAAAGTGGTTCCCACACAACAGACAACGTTTTCACAGGGCCTGAATTAGAAATCCCTGCCACTTGGGTAAACCTTAGGGGAGATTTTGCTCCGTACCATAGTCTACAAGGACCTATGCTCATTTTGACTCCATAACAAGTCATTAAAAGAGAAATTTAGTGCAGTATGGCAGACAATCATACTAAGAATTTTTCAGCCTTGTGAAATGGTAAAAACAAAAGTTTAAGCTTTTAGTGTTGCAGCTGCAATGGGGTCTACAGGCAAGGAATTTGGCACTTCTGCCTAATCTCATATTAAGCCATTTTATCAAAATCCATATGGCACAATTCTTAGACAATCAAAAAATTTACTTTCTTCCACGAAGTTTTAGGACTACTATAGTTGGCAGCCCTGGAAAATATAATGGATCTTCACCTATTCCCCTTCAAGTGCATGGAATAATATATGTGGTGTTTATTTTAGTTATGTTCAGAAAGTTTGTTTTTAAGGGTCAACAGGCAGGCCCTCCTGAAAATTTAATTTGTACCAGAAGGTTTGGTTTTTAACAATTGATTGGCATGGCTTACTTGTCACCTGAGGCATAAAAGTTCTAGTCCACAGGGAGTTTATATTCCTGATATTTAGTGTAATGTCCACTACCTTATGGGACATTTTTTAGATCCAGCTTTAATGACTTGGTGAATAAGGAGATGGAACGGAACAGCAACATTTGCTTTTAAAAATATTTCTCTTGATTCTCTTTTTACATATCACTTTTATTTTTACCATATATCCCTTCCCTTCTCTTCATAGAATCCCATTACATTTAAGAAGTAGTATTATCAAGGACAAAATGAAAAAAGAGGAAAAAATCAGTTAATAACTTGAATATATATATATATATATATTAATTTTATGTATCTTAGAAAACAAATCCTTATAGAAATTTGATATTAAAATGGTTCACATCGTTATTTCCCATTCTATTGAATATTTTTGAATGTAAATTAATTCTTTTTTATTGAATTTTGCTATCTAAAAGAATTTCATTGATTTTCAATCCTAAGGCTGACTCATTAGACAGGTTTTAAATAAACCTATTCCAGAACATTTTATTTTATCATTCAAAAAATATCATTTTAGAAAATTCTTGTTACTACTTGCAAAGTGCTTGCAAATCTTTCTGTAGTCCAAAGATGATAAACAAATACGGAAAAGAAAATTGAGTTTTCCAGATGAGAGGGAAATTCTGGCCCAAAAAGAAATCCCCAATGAGCAAAGGGTTCTGAGATTTCCTAAAAATAAATTCCTCACCTGGAATTGAAGAAATCTGAAAATTCCTCTGGGTCTTGTTCAATCCCTAAAACATTCAACTAGAGGCACAGGTAAATACACATGTGGATTTCTTCAATGCATAGGGCATTTCACATGGCAGTTCAAAGTTACCTTTCACTAGGACTACTTGGCTAGCTGAAAAAAGAAATCACCAGTCTATAGTTACAAAAAATCACATGAATTCTAGGGAGAAAATATTCTTACTGCTCACATTCTATCTTCTTTTTCCTCTTATACACTATGTTTTTTTTTAAATATAACATTGATTAGATAACTACCACCTTTATGCAGATGACTCTCAGGTCTGTATATCTGTCCAGTCTCTTTCATAAGCTTTAGAACTATATCACAAATTACCTATTTGCTATTTCAAACTGGATGTCCTAGAGATCTTAAATACACATCCAAAAGCAGATTCATCTCTTCCTCTAAATCTTAACTTTTTGCAAATATTCTTATTTCTTTCGGAGGTACCACAATTTTTATATAAATGTGATTTATTATAAAATAATTGTGGTTATATAAATAGAGCTATTATTATTTTTCTGTTATTATATATTATTGGTCTACCTAGCCTATTTAATTTTAAATACTTCCTCATACTGATGACCAAATAACACCCTCTGTATGAGTCAGTTCACTCTTCTCATGGACTTCTCCCATATGCTACAGTTGCCAAATGTTGCAATTTATACCTCCCCAGTACGTCTAGAATCTCATCCTTTCTCTCTACTCAGGTAGATAGTTTAGACAGTAATAGCATCTTAGTTTACACAATTATGACGTCTCACCTATACTACTACAAAGGCCTCCTAATTGATCTTGTGGCCTCAATTCTCTTCCCTTCTGTAGTGCATCCTACACATAGTTGACACAGCAATTTTTCTAAAATTAATATTTCTCCATGTGTTTCTCCTATTCAATCAACTCCAATGGCTTCTTTTGTTTCATCCCTAGGATCAAATATCGGCTTCTCTAACTTTTGTGTATTTATCTAAAGTTATAATTTTAATTGCTTAATGCTTAATTGCTTAATAATTAACTAGTATTAAAAAACTTGTCTAGCAAATATAGCTTCAGAAACCTATACATACACACACACATACACATATATATGCAGCTTAAAATATTAAAGAAACAAATGCTTTATATAGTTGTCTTATAAAAACAGATTCTCTGAGTGTCTTGTGTCTGAAACTAGATTTGGGCTGGGGTCCTCCTGGGTACAGGGTGAGTGTTTTGTCCACTGTGTCACCTGGCTGCCCCACAATGACATCTTTACAGTAAAGTTGAGTGGTGAGAGGAATGCATTGGGGAAGGGGGAAGGGGAGAATTAGAATGGGGTGAAATCCCACATGAAAAAGCAGGAAAGGGCTTATGGAGTAGGTGGAGAGATGGTGGAGAAGCAGGGCAGTGAATGAACCTTACACTCATCAGAATAGGCTCAAGCACCTTAATCTCATCAGAGTTGGTTCAAGGAGGGATTAACATACACACTCCACTGGGTGGAGTAACCTATCTAACCATGTAGGAAAGTAGGAGGGGAAGGGGATAAGGATGGAGGGGTGATAGAAGGAAGGGCAGAGTGATTGAGGGGCCAATCAAAAGCAAATCCCTTTTGAGGATGGATAGGGTGAAATAAGATACATAATAGAGTAAATACCATGGGAATGGGAATAAGATGGAGGGAAAGTTAACAATAGTAACTATGAAAAAGAGAAAAGGAAAAAAATGTACAAAAATATTTATAGCAACTCTTTGTGGTGGCTAAGAATTAGAGATTGAGGGAATGCCCATCAATTGGGGAATGACTGAATAAGCTGTGGTATAGATTGTAATGGAATATTATTGTGCTATACAAAATGACAAGTAGGGTCATTTCAGACAAACCTGGAAAGACTCATAAACTCATGTATAGTGAAGTGAGCACCAGGAGAACATTGTACACAGTGACAGCATTATAGACCTATGAGCAATTGTGAATAACTTAACTACTCTCAGCACTAAACTGATCTAAGACAATCCCAAAGGACTAATGATGAAGCATACTCTCCACCTCTAGAGAAAGAAATTATATTAATTGAACACAGACTGAAGCATGCTATTTTGCCCTTTCTCGCTCTCTTTTTTTTAATTGTCTTTTTATATAAAATGACTAATATGGTAAGGTTTTACATGATTGCACATGTATAACCTATATGGATTGCTTGCAACCTTGGGGAGGTGTAGGGAGGGAAGGAATGAGAGAGGGATAGAATTTGGAACATAAAACTTTAAATAAAGTGGGAAGCTAGGTGGCACAGTGGATAAAGCACTGGCCCTGGATTCAGGAGTACCTGAATTCAAATCCGGCCTCAGACACCTGACACTTACTAGCTGTGTGACCCTGGGCAAGTCACTTTACCCCCATTGCCCCAAAAACCCCAAAACAGAACAAAACAAAACAAACAAAAAAACCCCTTTAAATAAAGAAATAAATAAATAAAAAGAGGAGAGAACTTGCAAAATAAAAGAGAAACAGATTCTTATAGCTTTGAAAAATACAAAAAAATAGCTATTCAGAACTCAATAATTGGCCTCTTTTTTTTTTAAATAAGTGGCCTCTTTAAGAATTCTTTTCTAGTGAGCTCCTGAACCCATGACAAATCACTCCAAAAAACATCCAAATAATGCCGAAGGAAAATGCCCAGAGCAGCAAAATTCACAGAAGAATGTGCTGAAAACATCATCTAACCAAGAACAGCTTGGAAGGTCAGAAGGAGGAAGCTGCTGTGCTAATACAGAAGTGGAGGTCAACCTCACAGTCACCCTGACACAGATCCAGTCCCAGGAATGCCTCACCAGAGAGGGAGACCCCCAGAGACTCTGAATCAGCTGAAGTGCCATTGTTGTCTGGAACTAAGCTCACAGTCTGGTGAGTGGGCTGAGCCCTGGGCAGGGGAGAGACTACAGGGGTCTATGCTAGTGCTAAGGCAGAACTTGGATTTTACACCCCTGCTGAGAACCAGGAGGTAGGCTTGAGTAGCAGTGGCCCAGGTGGAGGAGGGGCACAGGCTCATCAGAGCTAACAACCACAATAAACAAAGCTGGTTGATTAGCAAGTTGGTCTGGGGTCATCTACAGACCAGGGAACAGGCCGGGCAAGTGAAGAACCTGATTCTCCTTAAATCATACCACCTGGGACTTCTTAAGCTTGGGATACTGCAGCCTGGAAACAATGTCCCACTTTAAGCAGCTAAAAGTCAAGTAAAAGAAAGGCAAGATGAATGGACAGAGAAAGGTGAGGACCATAGAAAGTTTCTTCAGTAAGAAGGAAGACCAAGGGGCACCCTCAGAGGAAGATGTCAAAATCAGGGCCCCTATATCTAAAGCTTCCAAGAAAAATATGAATTGGTCTCAGGCCATAGAGGTGCTCAAAAAGGACTTTGAAGATAAAGTTAGAGAGGTAGAGGAAAAAAATGGAAAGAGAAATGAGGGACATGCAGGAAAGCCATAAGAAAAAAGTCAATAGCTTGAAAAGTCAAATTGGCCAAGTGGAAAAGGAGGTACAAAAGGTCTCTGATGAAAATAATTGTCTAAGAATGAGGATTGAACAAATGGATGTCAGTGACTTTATGAGAAACTAAGACACAATAAAAAAAATCCAAATGAATAAAAAAATAGTGGGCAATGTAAAATATCTTCTGGGAAAAACTGCTGACCTGGAAAATAGGTCCAGGAGAGATAATTTGAAAATTATTGGTCTACCTGAAAACCATGAACAAGGAAAGAGCTTAGACACCATCTTCCAAGGTATTCTCAGGGAAAATTGCCCTGAAATTCTAGAAGAAGAAGCTAAAATAGAAACTGAAGGAATCCACAGGTCACCTCCAGAAAGAGATCCCAAAAGGAAAACTCCTAGGAATATTATAGCCAAATTCCAGAGCTCTCAGATCAAGGAGAAAATATTGCAAGCTGCTAAAAAGAAAGAATTCAAGTACTGTGGAGCCCTATTCAGGATAGCACAAGACATAGCAGCTTCTACATTAAAGGACCGGAGGGCATGGAATATGATATTCCAGAGGGCAAAGGAATTGGGATTATAACCAAAAATCATGTACCCAGCAAAACTCAGCATAATCTTTCAGTGGAAAAAATGGGACTTTAATGAAAAAAAAAGACTTTCAGATATTTGTGATGAAAATACCTGAACTGAATGGCAAATTTGACTTTGAAATACAAGATCCTAGGGAACCATAAAAAATTGGAGCTGGGGGACATACCTGGGGTCATGCAGTGGGTGACTGTCTTGTGTCTGAGGCTGGGTTTTGGATGGGATCCCCCTGGTTCCAGGGGTGATGCTTTGTTCACTGTATCACCTAGCTGCCCCATGATGACATCTTTAGGGTTAAATTGAGGAGTGAGGGGAATGTACTGGGGGATGGGGAAGGGCAGAGGTGAAATCTTACATGAATGAAACAGGAGTGGGGGAAGAGATGGGAGAGGAGCAGGGCAGTAAATGAATTTTACACTCATCAGAGTTGCCTCAAGGAGGTACAAAAACACACACACACACATACACACACACACACACACACACACACACACACACCCAACTGGGTGGAGTAATCTATTTCATCTGGGCAGTAAATGAGCCTAACATTCATCAGAATTGGCTCAAAGACTTCAATCTCATTAGAATTGGCTCAATGAGGGAATAATGTACACACTCAATTGGTCGGAGTAATCTCTCTAACCCTGAAAGAAAATAGAAAGGGAATGGGATAAAGAGAGAGGGGCAAAATAAGGGAGTGCAGACTGGGGGAGGGGACAGACAGAAGCAAATCCCTTTTGAAGAGTGATAGGATGAAAGAAGATGGAAAACAGAATAAATATCATGGGGAAGGGAATAGGATGGAAGGGAAACAGTTAACAATAGCAATGATAAAAAAGAGAAAAGGGGGAAAAATTGTACAAAAAATATTTATAGCAACCCTTCGTGGTGGCTAAGAATTGAGAATCAAGGGAATGTCCTTCAATTGAGGAATGATGGAAGAAGCTGTGCTATATGTGGTGGAATGGTCTTGTTCTATAGGAAATGACAAACAGGATTATCCTAGAAAAACCTGGAAAGACTCATGAACTGATGTATAGTGAAGGGAGCAGAGCTGGGAGGACATTGTGCATAGTTACAGCAGTATTGTTCAATGAGCATTTGTGGGGGTGGAGCCAAGATGGCAGAGAGGAAGCAGCAAGCCGCCTGAGCTCTCCTTCTGTTCCCTCAAAAAGAACATTAAATCAATGAGCATTTGGGAATGACTTAACTACTCTCAGAAATGCAATGACAATCCCAAGGGTCTAATGAAGATGCTTACTATCCACCCCCATAGAAAGAACTGATAAAAAGAACACTTGTGAATTGTACTTATATAACCTGGTAGCAATCTTGTGGAGGCAGGAGGAAAGGGAGGGAGGGAGGGATGGAGAAAAATTTGGAACTCTAAATCTTATGAAAATGAATGTTGAAAACTACCCTTACATGTAACTAGAAAAAATAAAATAAATGTTTGTTGCTAAAAAAATTAAAAAAAAAATAAAATAGATCCCTTTTTGCTTTTGCTTTTTTTAAAATCATGATTGCCACACCTGTTTTTTTTTAAACTTTAGCTGAAGCATAATAGATTTTTCTTTAGCACCTTACTTTAATTCAGTATGTTTTCTTTTTTTTCAGGGCAATGAGGGTTAAGTAACTTGTCCATCTATGTGTTTCTTAATTATACAAGTATATCTCTTACAAACAACATATTATTAGATTCTGTTTTCTAATCAATTATGCTATCAACTTTATTTTATGGGTAAGTTCATCCTATTCACACTCACAGTTATGAATGCTAAGCACATATTTCCTTCCATCATATTGTCTTCTATTTATCCTTCTATTTTTTTGCCCTGTCCACTCCTCAAATATCTGTTTTGCATATGTCTCCCTTAATTTACTCTTCCTCTTATCACCCCTCTCCCCTTTCCTCCTATTTTTTAAAGATGAATTTCTATACCCTAATCTTTGTCTCTCTCTGTCTCTCTGTTTCTCTGTCTCTGTCTCAGTCTGTCTCTCTGTTTGTCTCTGTCACTCTCTATCTCTGTCTGTCTCTCTCTCTTTCTATCTCTCCTTCCTCTTTGGACCAGTTCAAATGAGAGTGAAGTTCAAGTATTGCCTTCTCCCAACCACATTTTTCCTCCATTGTATAAACTCCTCCTTTTCCCCTCTTCTATGTGAAATAACTTCCTCTTTTTTCCTCTCTCTTTCTCTTTCTCCCCCTTCCCTTACTCTTTTGGGATCAGCCCACCATAGTTGACTCCCACATGTGCCCTCCATCTAAGTTGATCCCTTCTATCTGTCCTAATGATGATAAAGTTCTTAAAGGTTACATGTATTATCTTCCAATATAGTACTGTAAACTGTTTAATCTTGTGAAGACCCTTCTGATTTCTCACTCATCTTTACTATTTTTATGCTTTTATTGAATGTTGTATTTTTTGTTTTTTGGGTTTTTTTGCGGGGCAATGGGGGTTAAGTGACTTGCCCAGGGTCACATAGCTGGTAAGTGTCAAGTGTCTGAGGCCGGATTTGAACTCAGGTACTCCTGAATCCAGGGCCGGTGCTTTATCCACTGCGCCACCTAGCCGCCCCGAATGTTGTGTTTTAATGTCACCTTTGGACCATCAAGGATGCTTGACAATCCCCTATTTCTTTAAGTGCCCTTGTCCTCCCTCCCTCAGTTTTGCTGGATAGATTTGTTTGGGTTGTAATCTTAGCTTTTTTGTTTTCTGGAATATCTTATTCCCTGCCCTCCACTCCTTTATCATAGAAAGTACAAAATTTTGTGCAATCTGATTGTGGCTTCACAGCATTTGAATAATTTCTTTCTGGATGCTTGAAATATTCTGTCTTAGACCAGGGAAATGTGGATTTTGGTCATACTGTTTCTGAGAGATTTCATTTGATAGTTGTCTTTTGTGAGATGACAGGTGGATTCTTTGAATTCCTAGTTTGCCTTCCGATTGAAAGATAACTTGGGAATTTTTTCTTTATAATTTCTAGAATTATTATTCTTTTATAAAGCATTTTAAAAGCTTTTTTGAAAGCACATAAAAATTGAAAAAGTATTTTAAAAATAATGGCTTTCTGGTAGTCAATAATTCTTAAATTATCTCTCCTTAATATCTTTCCTATGTCATTTCTTTATTCTTAGGAAATACTTTACATTTTCTTCTTTTTTCCCCAAATTTTGACTGTTTTATTTTTTCCTAATGTATCATGGAACCATCTACTTCCATTTGACATTTCTACTTTTTAAGGAGTTTTTTTTTTACCTCTTTTACCAGTTGTCCAATTTTGATTTTTAATGAATTATTTTCTTGAGCATTGTTGTATCTCTTTTTAAAAATTAAGTTGTTAATTCTCCTTTCATATTTTTTGCATTGTTTCCATATCTTTTCTCACACTTCTCTCAACTGCCTTTATTTAATTTTAGAATATTTTTACTCTATTTTAAATCTTATTTTAGCTCTTTTAGAACTTTTTTTGTACTTGCATCCAACTTGTATTTTTTGAGGCTTTGCTTTTAGATGTTTCAAGTCATTATCCTCTTCTGAATTTGTTCCTTGAGCTTCTCTTTCACCATTTTTTGTTGTCGTTGTGAAGTTGTTTTCATTTGTGGCTAACTCGAAGATATTGGAGTGCTTTGCCATTTCCTTCTTCAGCTCATTTTATGGATGAGGAAATTGAAGCAAAAAAGTTTAAGTGACTTGCCAAGAGTCACATAACTAATAAGTGTCTGAGGCCAGATTTGAACTTAGGAAGATGAGTCTTCCTTACTCCAGGCTCAGTGCTCTATCTCCTGCTCCACCTAGCTATCACTACCATGTCACCAAATAAGCTTTTTATGGTAAGGTTCTTTTTTGATTCTTTTTTCCCCCAGTCTATTTCTTTCTTTCTTCCTTTTTTTTTTTGTGGGGCAATGGGGGTTAAGTGACTTGCCCAGGGTCACACAGCTAGTAAATATCAAGTGTCTGAGGCTGGATTTGAACTCAGGTACTCCTGAATCCAGGGCTGGTGCTTTATCCACTGCACCACTGAGCTGTCCCCACCCCCTCCCCAGTCTATTTCTTGACTTTATTTAGATGTTATTCTTATTTGGATTTGACTTTAAGACCAGAGCTGGGTGCTACTTAACTTCCAGGGTGGAGGGATATTTGGTTGAGATTCTCTCTTTTAGATCCTTTTGTTGCTTTCACAACTTACTGAGAGGTTATAAGCTTTCAGTGCTTCCAGTGTGGTAAAATCCAGGGAGACATTTCCTTACAGCCCTCCTGATCTGCACTCCAGTCCTTACCTTATCAGGGTACAGTTCACTCATAACCATGTCCATTTCTCTTTCTGCCATAGAACTGTCAACTGGAAAGGACTAATGGTGAACAGATTGCACTTGTTTCTGCTATTAGTGATAGTAAAATATTTCTCTGGGATTTTCATTTGACCAAGTGTTTAGTCACTTTACTGTTCCTGGGCATAGGTCTGCTCCCTGCTGCTGCCACTGCCACCACAACCATGTGGCCACCACAATTAGTACTGCTTCTGCCTTACACAACACTCCTAGGCAGCCACTATCTTTATGTCTGAAGAGTCCCTTTTCTGTTTGCCTAAGCTACCTTAAACTGGAAGGAATATGACTTACTGTGACTTTAAATTGGCTTTATTCCACAGAATTTGATTTAATGTATTGTTTTTTGGAGAGGGTATATTGGGAGAATAGGCAAAATGCTGATTTAACTTTGTCATTTTAACTCCATCCTCTGCATGTCTCACTTTTTAAAAAATTAGGAAAACGGTCATTTTGTCCTGAATTTGTTTAATTCTGATTCCATTAATTTTATCTATGAATTTCTTCATACCTTGTAAAAAGGTTAAAAAAGGTAAACATGTCTTTAGACTTCATTTGAGACTTTAACATGTCATTTTTCTTTGTTACTTGCTGCGTATTTTATGTGATTTTATCAACTGACCTGGACAAAGCCAAGTGATTCATTCTTCTCCCCAGTAATGCATACTATAATCATGCAGGAGAATTATGGATGATTATATGTGGTTTTGCTTCCCAAAAGGTGAAACAACAGTGGAGAAGAGAAAGAACCTAAATATAACTTGGTATGAGACCCAACTAGATCATTATCATTCTATCATCATCTGCAGATCAATTTAAAAGCATGTAAAATGGAACAGAAATCACAGAGAATTGATTTATAAACTTTACTGTCTTAGTATATATTGTACCAAGTAAGTGAAAATAGCACTTAAGAAGTTGAAGGTCTAAAGTTACCCTTATACTTGTCCTTATTCTCAACTGGTCTCTTGTTATTCCAACCTTTCTTGGTATCCTGTTTCACTACCATTAGTCACCCTTTCCTTTCTTTGTACATTGATAAATTCAATCATCCAGTCTTTTCTAGAATCTCTTGCCTTCTTGCTCTACTTTTACTCTTACAATTCTGGCACCCTGTCCCATCCCCTCTCCTACAGAACTCCCTAAACAGCTTTTCTGTGTATATTTGAAGTCTATTAAATGACACTGAAGTATCATGCAACTACATTGACTAAATCCATCATAGTTGACAAAACCTAACAGATCAACTGAAACTGGTATTGTATGTAAGTTTTCCACATCCATAGTATACAACCTCTCCAAAGACGGGAGGCCTTATATTTTAATGAATGGAACAAGCATCAAAAATAAAGGACTAGGGGGGCAGCTAGGTGGTGCAGTAGATTAAGCACCAGCCCTGGATTCAGAAAGACCTGAGTTCAAATCTGGCCTCAGACACTTGACACTAGCTGTGTGACCGTGGTCAAGTCACTTAACCCTCATTGCCCTGCAAATAAATAAATAAACAAACAAATGAGAAAAATAAAGGACTAAATTGTATAACATCATTAAAAAATTAAGGGGAGGAGATAATCAGATCTTATGTTTAAAAGTGAAGTTAACAAGCCTTGCATTATTAAGACTTACAAAAATAATGTTTACAGCATTCTTACTATTGTGAGAAAATAATTATTAATAATGGATTTCTTTTTTTGTTGTTTTGTTTGTTTTTGACAGGGCAGTAAGGGTTAAGTGACTTGCCCAGGGTCATATAGTTAGCATCAAGTGTCTGTGGTGGGATTTGAACTGAGGTCCTCCTGACTCCAGGGACTATGCTTTATCCACTGCGCCACCTAGCTGCACCCCTAATAATGAATTTCTAGGAGAAATCCAGAGGCTGCTCTCCTCTCCCCTTCCCCAGCTTGGGAAGAACCTGCAGCTTAGCAAAAGGAATGCAAATTGACCTTTCTGATTAGCTAAGGGGGAACACAACTTGACCACCCCCAAATCATGTCAATCAATGGAACTGATTGATTCTAACCAATTAGCTTAGACCGATGTATGGTGACCTGCCTCTATCTGAAGGAGGATAAACATCCCTGGAGATATGAGGGTCCTGCTCTTACTCTCTTATGCTCTTAGACGCTTCTCTTACTCTCTTACCCTGGGCTTGCTCTCCCCATTCTCCCTTCCTGGGACTTCATTCTGGGTATATAGCTAGTGGAGTAGTTATGGTAGTGGAGACATGTGGTCAAATTAATAATAAATTCCAAATTCCAAATAAATTCCAAAACTGGTGCAATAGCCTCTAATTTATAAGTAGCAATACCTTAGAAACCCCAGCCTAGTTTCCCAATGATTTAGAACAGAAACAGGTAGAGCCCCCAATATTTCAAATGATGCATATATATATATATATATATATATTATATATATTCCATAAATTTGATTAGGTTAACAGATCTGTATTGGAAGTAATCTTAAAACTCATCTAGTTCAATCCCTTCATTTTACAAATGCAGAAATGTAGGTCTAGAGAGGTTAATTGACTCATCTAAAGTCTTAGGTCTCATGACTCCAAATTTAGGCTTCATTTTACTGTACCATTGTAATCTACTGAAAATAATCATTCTTCCAAATTATTCCTGTTCCTTACCTGAGTATAATGTCCAACTGCTTCACCTGAAGTTGATCCTACACCAAATTTAAAATGTTTATACTCATCATACCAGGCTTGGGCAGCTTTTGACCAGCTAAGGGGGGCACTTGACATGAAGAGATTTTCACCACAGGTAGTCCCTGAGAAGGAAATGAAACATTCATCATGGAAGGATAATATTTGTAACCATAGCTTGAATAGCCTCTCTCACAAATATAGATTCTTTTCCTATGTCTTTAAGGCAATAAAATTTTGAGAGACTGAAATTTTAATTTTTATTATGGAGAGACAATTTCTTAAGTTGTAGTTTTGAAAAGGAGAATAAAGATATGGAAACCTGAAAAAAGATTGTGATTGGTATCTTGATAAAACTGAAAACTGGGATTGTGTTGTCAAAACAGCATAAAATTCTGGATAGAGGTGAATAGGGTTATGATTTTTCTTATAATGAGTATTTTGTAAATATTTTTTTAACTGCTAAAAATATAGGCTATTACATTGATATTTATTCAAGCCTAAAAGATTGAATGTTGGAGTGATTTTGATATGCTTTCTTTCTCTCTTTTGCTGTCTCTTTTCCTATATACATATTCATATACACATATATACTGTACACATGAGATACACATTTTGCATATACTGTATATTATATATAATTTTTTATAAGACAACTTCCATCACTTCCCAAATAAAATCTCATCTTCTACAGGAAGCCATTCCCAACCTCTCACTTCCAGGGCCTTCCCTCTATTAATTATTTCCTATTTATCTTGTATGTAGCTTTCTTTGTATATATTTGTTTGCACATTTTCTCTCCCATCAGATTTCCAGCTCTTTGAGGATAGGAATGTCTTTTGCCTTTTTTGTATCCTTAGCACTTATCATAGTGCCTGGCAAATAGTAGGCATTGAATAAATTAAATGCATTGACTAATATCTATATTATCTATATTTAGATCTAAATGAAAATCTAAATGTTTATCTAGACCTTTAAGAATCTAAACCTATAGCTAAATATAGATGGATATACATATCTAAATATATATATATATACCTCTCTATAACTATATTTATATAACTACCTCTATTTCTATATTTATGAAGAAAGAGAATGTGAGAGATCAAGGATTGAAAGAGAGGAGAAAATACTTTTGAGAAAAAGTTTCTCTATTTTCAAAAATAATTAATATTTTATTAATGACATAATTAATAATATCATTTGAGTTTGGTATTCAGAGCTACTAGTTAATAAGAGAGATGATGTACTTTTAGTAATTAATGTGGAAATTTGGCCATTTTTCTTCGAATACCTTAGAACTTAAGATGAAGATGAATAAAAAATGTGTATTCAGTAAAAATGTATATAGGATAATCATCTAACTCTGTCTACATATAATTGTGGTTTACCTTAACCCTTGCTACCCAGATATCTTCAAATTGAAAGGGATCAAATCTAGAAGCAAAATAATATGGTAGCAAAGTCTTGAAATATCACAAGTCACCAAACATCAGTTTAAAATCTCCTTATTAGATAAAAACTGCTGAGATAACATGAAAGCAGTCTGGAAGAAATTCAGTTTAAACCATTATATTATGTTTTATGCAAAAATAGACACCAACTAGACATATGACTCAATAGAAAAGATAATTTCATAAAAATAAAACATCAGAGGAGAAGTAAAAAAGATGCTTCTCATAGTTATTGATAAGGGAAGAATGGTTGACCAAACATTGGATGGAAAATATCCCAGAAAATTAAAGGTATTTTTTTTCTTGCAAAAATTAAAAATATTTTCACAAACAAAATAAATGCTGTTATAATTAGGGCTTTCATTCACTTAAAAAAATCAAATTTGTAGTAAAAAAGAAGTTTGCAGCAAATTTCTTACATAAAATTCCAATATGCAACATCTATCAGCATGTGATCCTAATATAAAGCAACAAAATCTTTTCTCCCATTGATAAATGGACAAATAATATGAATGGACAGTTTTCAAAGGAAATATAAGCTATAAAAACATGGGGAAATGTCCCCAAATGATCAATAATAAGAGCAATGCATTTTAGAAATGATATTCAGATTCCCACTCATCTGATTGTTTAAAATAACAAAAAAATACAAGAAAGGAAAATTATAATTGCCAGAGGAAATATAAGAAGAAACACATACTATTGCACTCTTGGTGGTGCTGTGAGCTGGTTCAACTATTCTGGAAAGAAATTTGTAATTAAATCTATGAAGCCACTGAAACTACACACCCTTTAATCCTATACTGCCACTGTACTTCTAAGAACTAAAAGAGATCATGAAATAACCTATATATTCCCACATTTATATCAACATTTTTGTAGCAAATAATTGTAAATCTAGTGGGAGACTATCAACAGGATTGATTGAACAGAGTATGATGTATTAATTCCAAGTAAAGTTACTGATGTGTAGAAAATGTGATAAGGAAGTAAAAGCTGAGAGATTTAGTGATTTGGTTAAGCTAATAGCTAAAGAAGTAGATATAGCAGTGATGTAAATTTGTGTTAGTTCTTTGATTCCAAATTTAATGTTCTTGCCATTATATTGCATCCCCTTTTAATGTTCATGTACTATTTTTGTATACATTGTATTGTATTCTTGTTCTGATTATGAATGAGGTTCTTGAGAGCAATACCAAAAAGCCTGCTAGCTCACAGATCACTTTGTATTTGGATAATACTCAACAAATTTTGTTATATGGTTCTTTATGACACTGAAGATTCTGGAGCAGAAGAGTGGCTTGACCCTCTTTATGCATGAAAAGGATTACTCTGGCAGCCAATGAAAGACATATTAAAGAGATTTGAGGGGGAGTATTGAAGAAACCAGACCTATTAGTAGACTCCTTATGAAATCTGCTAGGCAGCAATGACATTCCATTACTGAAATAGTGTCTTTTAGAATTAAGAGGGAAGAACAAATGAATTTAATGTTGTTGGAGGTCAAAGCAGTAGGACTTCATAACTATTTGGATCTAAGATGTTAATAATAGGAAAAGTTAGCATAATTCTAAAGTCATGAATGTAAGGGATAAAGATGAATGACATAGTCTTCATTAAAAATAGTGAAGTCCTCAGAAGATTTACTGTAAATAACAGTGTCAAAGAGATGGACAAGTAGGAGGTTGAGGTCTGAGAATGGGACATAAAATCTTCAGATATTGACAGTGGAAAAAGAAATGCTGAAGTCTAATGTGTGGTTATATTCACATGTGGCTAAACTGAGATGGAGATAGAGTTTCCTGGGGTTAAGGTTAGGGTATTAAGAAATAACTTCAGGGGCAGCTAGGTGGCGCAGTGGATAGAGCACCGGCCCTGGAGTCAGGAGTACCTGAGTTCAAATCCGGCCTCAGACACTTAACACTTACCAGCTGTGTGACCCTGGGCAAGTCACTTAACCCCAATTGCCTCACTTAAAAAAAAAAAAAGAAAGAAAGAACTTCAGCTTCTGTTACTGTAGAGGACAGTATTACTTTCACTAGCCAAGCTCATAATCCTCCTTTATCCCAATGATTTATCAGATAATTCTTGAGAGTTTCTTTGGCCAAAAAGGAAAAAAAAATGCAACCTTCATTCACCCTGATTAAGACATTCTTTAATCTTAACTGGACTGGTCCTTTCCAAACAGCATGTCTATTGTATAACCTTATAATTTACTCCTCCAGATATACTCTTTCCTCAAGTTCCACTGGCCTACTTTTGTTCCTCTCTCACTACTCATCATTTCTTGACTCCATGCCTTTACATTGTTGTCTCTAATGCCTCAAATTCTCTCCTTCCTCTCCTCTGCCTTTTAGGTTTTCCAGTTTCAGTCAAGACTCAAATCTGCCCTTTTGCTGAAGGATTGCAGTTCCTCTAGAGTAGTTTTTTTAAAAATAAAATCCTCTGAATATTGAAATACTTGAGGATGGTGGCCATGACCTGAACAAATTGGGAACTGATCCTGCTCTTAAATACAATTAGAATGTTTGCTACTAATTAATTGATCATCTTAGATGATTTTTTTTGTTTCCTCATTCATTCTGCTATTTATTAGCACAGTATGATAATGAGGCATTCAAGTTAGATATAAGTGATGGTGTTTATACATTGGAACAAATCACCAAGAAAATTGTCAAGGGATAAGTAGGAAAAAAGCAAAAGATACACAATTTACATTAATCAGTTTAACAACTAATCAAAGAGAAGTGGTAACAATTAACCTGAGACAGGAAGCTAACATGAGTGTTACTGATATCAATGTAATTAAATAATCCTGGTTATTCTTTTACTTTTTCTATTATAGTAAATATATGTTATTCAGTGTTAAGCCATTAGATTTTGGGCACTTAAAATATAATAATAAATAATGGTGGTCTCAGACGTTAAACCTCTCTTCAATATAAAGATATCAATTTATTTATTTTTAAACTACATTTGTCATTCATTGTATAAGTTCTGAATAGATGTTGTTTCATAGATAATTGTTCTATTTTCACATATAGACTGTGAATTCTTTAAGACTAAGAGTCATACCTTTCACTTTTGTATATTTCACATAGTACCTAACACAGCACTGGGCACAATTATTTATGGTTTGATTAATTAGTATTTTAGAAAGATAGGGGTAGGGATTAGACTGTGATTCATTTACTCTAGGAACAACAATTGATATCAGCATCATCATTGCAAATTGTACTTTCTTCACTATTTGTTTGGAGCATTGAGGAGTTAAGTGCATCAGGGTCACACAATACAGTCTTTTTTTTGGGGGGGGTGGTATTTGTTTTCCCAAATTTTGAATCCTTGACAAATATGCTCCTGTTACATTTTTTTTAAAGTGAAACAATTGGGATTAAGTGACTTGCCCAGGGTCACACAGCTAGTAAGTGTTAAGTGTCTGAGGCCGGATTTGAACTCAGGTACTCCTGATTCCAGGGCTGGTGCTCTATCCACTGTGCCACCTAGCTGCCCCCACAATAGAGTCTTTATGTGTCAGAGACAAGACATGAATCCAGGTGTTCCTGACTTTGAGGTCACCTTTCTCTTCACTGTACCACATTGCCTCTGTTTAAGAAAAAAATAATTATTTAAAAAATCATGAGCATCTAAAATATAACTTTCCAGAGCCTAGCACTGTACATTACACTCAGTGTTTTCAATAAATATATGCTCATTTTCCAAAATTTCAGCGTATACTCATTACTGAAATACTTACATCCACTTGTATATATTTTCCTAAGAGGAAAATACATGTCTGTAAAAACAGTAGAAGGTATTAGCTGCTACTGTTGAGACTCTCAAAGCTTGGATATTATTAAATGGGGAAAAACATAATGATTACTATATATTAATAAAAATATGACTAAAACCAAAGGAAGTATTCATGAAGGCCATGAGTTAATATTCTCAGTGATTAATTGGATTGAAGAAGTGGTATAAAAATACTGTTGATGATATATATGACTGGAAACCAAGGTGGGTTGGCAATATAGTAAGAATGAGACAGAATAGATAAAAAGCCCAAATGTATTGGTAACATTTAGCTATTAAGAGAACCAAATGAAGTGCTCAAACACATTGCATGGGTCATTTAATGAGTATATCCAGAAACACTGAAAGGC
Source organism: Dromiciops gliroides (assembly GCF_019393635.1). NCBI lineage: Eukaryota > Metazoa > Chordata > Mammalia > Microbiotheria > Microbiotheriidae > Dromiciops > Dromiciops gliroides. The sequence goes on from NC_057864.1 coordinate 266,988,977, forward strand.
AAAACAAAGATGGTCAAGTTGCAGAAAACTGTGCAGTGAGGAACTGCCTGCAAACTCCCCTTCACAAAGAGATCTAGAAAATGCAAATCCTGGTGTAGAGCCTAGAAGGACCAAATTAGTGAAGAAATCTAAGAAAAAAATGTTAGTCTTTTTTTTTTCTTTTTTTTTGCAGTTCGGTGTAGAGAGATAGGTCTGAAGACACTGGGGGAAAAGGTTGGTGCAGAGCACACTAGGCTTAGAGCAGAACTAGAATGGAAGGGAAGAGAAGGAGAATATATTAGGAGAAAAAAAGACAAAGTTAAAGAAAAAAACATCTCACATAAGGAGGGTGTCTGATATTTGAACCTTACTCTTATCTGAACTGATCAAAGGAGGGAAGTAAAAATATACATTTGAGTAAAAACACATTTTATTCAACAGGAATATAAAAGGGAAAGTAAAGGGAGAAAAAGGAATTATAGGGAGAGAAACTTAAAGAAGGGAATATTCATAATGGAAACAAATCCTAAAGATAAATTAGGATTTACTGGCTACTCTCTGCCATCTTGGCTTTGCCCCTCAAGAGCTATAAATATTTCAATTTATCTTTAGGATTATCTCAATAGATGCAGAGGAAACTTTTGACAAAATACAGCAGCCATTCCTAATCAAAACACTAGACAGCTTAGGAATAGGTGGAACTTACCTTAAAATTAAAAATAGTATCTACCTAAAACCTTCCCCAAGCATTATATGTAATGGAGATAAGTTGGAGGCCTTCCCAATAAGATCAGGGGTGAAACGGGGATGTCCATTATCACCTCTATTATTCAATATTGTATGAGAAATGTTAGCATTAGCAATCAGAGAAGAAAAAGGAATTAAAGGAATCAGAATAGGCAAGGAGGAAACAAAACTATCACTCTTTGCAGATAATATGATGGTATACTTAGAGAATCCTAGAGAATCAACTCAAAAATTATTTGAAATAATTAACAACTTTAGCAAAGTAGCAGGATATAAAAAAAATCCACATAAATCATCAGCATTTCTATACCTGACCAACAAAGTCCAGCAGCAAGATATAGAAAGAGAAATTCCATTTAAAGTAACAAAGAGAAATTCCATTTAAAGTAACGATAGATAATATAAAATACTTAGGAGTCTACTTTCCAAGACAAACCCAGGAACTCTATGAACACAATTACTAAACACTTTTCACACAAATCAAATCAGATCTAAATAATTGGAAAGATATCAACTGCTTATGGATAGGTAGAGCTAATATAGTAAAAATGACAATTCTACCTAAATTAATTTACCTATTCAGTGCCATACCAATCAGACTACTTAAAAATTATTTTATAGAGCTAGAAAAAAAGAATAAAAAAATTCATGTGGAAAAACAAAAAGTCAAGAATATCAAGGTAAATAATGAAAAAAAATGCACAGGAAGGTGGGTTAGCTGTACCAAATCTGGAGCTTTACTATAAAGTGGCAGTCATCAAAACTATCTGGTACTGGCTAAGAAATAGAGTGGAGGATCAATGGAATAGGCTAGGCACATGAGACACAGTAGCAAATGACATTAGTAATGCAGTGTTTGATAAACCCAAAGACTCCAGCTTCTGGGACAGGAATTCAGCTTTTGACAAATACTGCTGGGAAAACTGGAACATAGTATGGCAGAAATTAGGCATAGACCAACATCCTACACCTTATACTAAAATAAGGTCAAAATGGATACATGGTTTAGACATAAGAGGTGATACTGTAGGTAAATTAGGAGACAAAGGAATAGTCTACTTTTCAGGTCTTTGGAAAGGAGAACAGTTTATGACCAAACAAGAGATAGAGAATATTAAGAAATGCAAAATGGATGATTTTGACTACATTAAATTAAAAAGTTTTTGTACAAACAGAAACAATGTATCCAGAATTCAAAGGGATGCAGAAAGCTGGGAAACAATTTTTATGGCCAGTACTTCTGATAAAGGCCTCATTTCTAAAATGCATAGGGAACTATATCAAATTTATATGAATCCAAGTCATTCCCCAATTGAGAAATGGTCAAAGGATATGTACAGGCAGTTTTCTGATGAAGAAATCAAAGCTATCTATTCCCATATGAAAAAATGCTCTAAATCACGATTGATTAGAGAGAGGCAAATTAAAACAACTCTGAGACCTGACACCTATCAGATTGGATAATATGACAAAAAAGGAAAATAATGAATGTTGGAGATGCTGTGGGAGAATTGAAACACTATTGCATTGTTGGTGGAGCTGTGAACTGATCCAACCATTCTGGAGAGCAATTTGGAATAATGCCCAAAGGGCTATAAAGCTGTGCATACCCTTTGACCCAGCAATACCACTTTTGGGCCTTTTCCCCAAAGAGATCATAAAAAAGGGAAAAGGACCCACATGTACAAAAATATTTATAGCTACTCTTTTATTGGTGGCAAGGAACTGGAAATTAAGGGGTTGCCCACCAATCGGAGAATGGCTGAACAAGTTGTGCTATATGAAAGTAATGGAATTCTATTGTGCTGTAAGAAGCAATGAACAGGAGGAATTCAGAGAAACCTGGAAAGACTTGCATGAACTGATGATGAGTGAGATGAGCAGAACCAGAAGAACATTGTACACAGTATCCTCAACATTGTTTGTTGATATACTGTGATGAACTGGATTCTTCTCACCAATGCAATGGTACAGAAGAGTTCCAGGGGACTCATGATGGAAGGGGATCTGCAAATCCAGAAAAAAAAAGAACTGTGGAGTAGAGATGTTGATTGAACCATAATATTTCTTTTGCTTTTGGTGCTGTTGTTTTTCTATTTTGAGGTTTTTCCTCATTGCTCTGATTCATCTCTTATAACATGACTGATGCAGAAATATGTTTAATGTTATTTTGTATGTATATAACCTATGTAAGATTCTCTACTGTCTGAGGGAGGGGGGAGGGAGGGCAGGAAGGGAGAAAAATCTGTAATTGGAAAGCTTGTATAAGCAAATGTTGAGAACTGTTTTTGAGTGTAACTGGAAAAAAAATAAAATCCTTTTATCAGAAAAAAAATAAAATCCTTTTATCAGAAAAAAAAAATATTGATAGCTCTTTCCAAGGCAGTAAATTGTGAGAATGTGAGGGAATGCCCTTCAGTTGGAGAATGGCTAAGCAAATTATGATATATAAATGTAATGGAATATGATTATAGCATAAGAAAGATGAAGGGGATGTTTTCAAAGAAACCTGGGTAGAATTATATGATGCAGAGTTAAGTGGACCGAAGCAGGAGAATAAGTTATACAAATACAATAATGTAGTAAAGACAAAAATTTTGAAATAAATATAAATTCTGACAAGTGTAATGACCAATGATAATTTCGGGAGAATAATGAGGAAATGTGCTTCCAGCTTTCTTATAGAGTTGAATGACTCAGCATAAAATGAGAATGTATGTATGTATGTATACACACAGTCACAAATGTATATACATATAGAGTCAATTTGTTTTGCTTAACTATGCATATTTTTATTTTTTTGATTTACATTGCTGAAACTTTATTTTCAGCAACAAACATTTATTTTATTTTCCCGTTACATGTAAGGATAGGTTTCAACATTCATTTTAATAAGATTTATAGGTCCAAATTTTTTCTCCCTCCCTCCCTCTCCTCCCCTCTCCACAAGATTGCAACCAGGTTATATATGTACAATCCACAAGTGTTCTTTTTATCAGTTCTTTCTATAGGGGTGCATAGTAAGCTTCATCGTTAGTTTCTTGGGATTGTCTTGGATCATTGCATTGCTGAGAGTAGTTAAGTCATTCACAATTGCTCATTGAACAATATTGCTGTCACTATGCACAATGTCCTCCCAGCTCTGCTCACTTCACTATACATCGATGTTAGTCTTTCCAGATTTTTTCATGGATCATCCTGTTTGTCATTTCCTATAGCACAAGACCATTCCACTATAATCATATAGCACAGCTTTTTCCATCATTCTTCAATTGATGGACATTCCCTTGATTCTCAATTCTTAGCCTCCACCAGGAGTTGCTATAAATATTTTTTGTACAATTTTTCCTCCTTTAATCTTTTTCTTTGTTGCTGTTGTTAACTGTTTCCCTTCCATCCTCTTCCCTTCCCCATGATATTTATTCCATTATCCACTTTCTTTCATCCTATCCCTCTTCAAAAGGGATTTGCTTCTGTCTGTCCCCTCCCCACCTCTGCCCTTCCTTCCTTTGCCCCTCTCTCTTTATCCCCTTCCCCTCCTATTTTCCTGCAGGGTTAGAGAGATTACTCCACCCAATTGAGTATGTACATTATTCACTCCTTGAGCCAATTCTAAGGAGATTGAGGTCTTTGAGCCAATTCTGATGAGTGTTAGGCTCATTTACTGCCCAGATGAAATAGATTACTTCACCCAGTTGGATGTGTCTGTTAGTCCTTCCTTGAGGCAGCTCTGATGGTTTTAAGGTCTTTGAGCCTTTTCTGATGAGTGTAAAATTCATTTACTGCCCTGCTCCTCTCCCATCTCTTCCCCCACTCCATAAGCCTTTTCATGTTTCTTTCATGTAGGATTTCACCTCTGCCCTTCCCCCTCCCCCAGTGAATTCCCTTCACCCCTCAATTTAACCCTGAATGTGTCATCACCTAGCTAGGTGACACAGTGGACAAAGCATCACCCCTGGAACCAGGGGGACCCCAGCCAAAAGCGGCTTCAGACACAAGACAGTCACCCACTGCATGACCCCAGGTATGTCCCCCAGCTCCAATTTTTTTTTTATGGTTCTCTAGGGTCTTGTATTTCAAAGTCAAATTTGCCATTCAGTTCAGGTCTTTTCACCACAAATATCTGAAAGTCTTCTTTTTCATTAAAGTCCCATTTTTTCCACTGAAAGATTATGCTGAGTTTTGCTGGGTACGTGATTCTTGGTTGTAATCCCATTTCCTTTACCCTTTGGAATATCATATTCCATGCCCTCTAGTCCTTTAATGTAGAAGCTGCTAGATCTTGTGCTATCCTGACTGGGGCTCCATAGTATTTGAATTCTTTCTTTTTGGCAGCTTGCAATATTTTCTCCTGGATCTGAGAGCTCTGGAATTTGGCTATAATATTCCTAGGAGTTTTCCTTTGGGGATCTCTTTCTGGAGGTGATTGGCGGATTCTTTCAATTTCTCTTTTAGCTTCTTCTTCTAGAATTTCAGGGCAATTTTCCCTGAGAATATCTTGGAAGATGGTGTCTAAGCTCTTTCCTTGTTCATGGTTTTCAGGTAGACCAATAATTTTCAAATTATCTCTCCTGGACCTATTTTCCAGGTCAGCAGTTTTTCCCAGAAGATATTTTACATTGCCCACTATTTTTTTATTCATTTGGATTTTCTTTATTGTGTCTTAGTTTCTCATAAAGTCACTGGCATCCATTTGTTCAATCCTCATTCTTAGACAATTATTTTCATCAGAGACCTTTTGTACCTCCTTTTCCACTTGGCCAATTTGACTTTTCAAGCTGTTGACTTTTTTCTCATGTCTTTCCTGCATCTCTCTCATTTCTCTTTCCATTTTTTTCCTCTACCTCTCTAACGTTATCTTCAAAGTCCTTTTTGAGCACCTCTATGGCCTGAGACCAATTCATATTTTTCTTGGAAGCTTTAGATATAGGGGCCCTGATTTTGACATCTTCCTCTGAGGGTGCCCCTTGGTCTTCCTTGTTACTGAAGAAACTTTCTATGGTCCTCACCTTTCTCTGTCCATTCATCTTGCCTTTCTTTTACTTGACTTTTAGCTGCTTAAAGTGGGGCATTGTTTCCAGGCTGCAGTATCCCAAGCTTAAGAAGTCCCAGGTGGTATGATTTAAGGAGAATCAGGTTCTTCACTTGCCCGGCCTGTTCCCTGGTCTGTAGATGACCCCAGACCAACTTGCTAATCAACCAGCTTTGTTTATTGTGGTTGTTAGCTCTGATGAGCTTGTGCCCCTCCCCCACCTGGGCCACTGCTACTCGAGCCTACCTCCTGATTCTCAGCAGGGGTGTAAAATCCAAGTTCTGCCTTAGCACCAGCAGAGACCCCTGTAATCTCCCCTTTCCCAAGGGCTCAGCCCTCTCTCCAGATTGTGAATTTAGTTCCAGATGACACTAGCACTGCAGCTGATTCAGAGGCCTTTGGGGTCTCTTTTTCTGGTGAGGCCTTCCTGGGACTGGATCTGTGTCAGGGTGACTGTGAGGTTGACCTCCACTTCTGTATTAGCACAGCAGCTCCCTCCTTCTGACCTTCCAAGCTGTTCTTGGTTAGAAGATGATTTCAGCACATTCTTCTGCGAGTTTTGCTGCTTTGGGCATTTTCCTATGATGTTATTTGGATGTTTTTTGGAGTGATCGTGTCATGAGTTCGGGAGCTCCAACTCTGCATGTTTTTAACAAAGGTTTTGTTTTATTTTTAGCAGGCAATCTGACATGTGTAGCAGGTGGACTGGCGTGCGTAGCTCATGCTGTTGGTCTCTTCCCCGAAAGGGTGATCCTTAAAAAAACTGGCGTCTCTCCATTATCGGTAACCGACTGTTAAAACTTTTTACCATATCTTTCTCAGTTGAGGGGAGGAGAGAAGGTAGATTTTTAATGAGTGTATATATATATATATATATGTACATATGCATGTATGTATATACAGCCACACACATATCTATCTATCTATCTAACTACCTATCTATAAAATCATAGATTTAAAGATGTAAGAGAGAGGCCTTAGAGTAGTACACATCTACCTATTTTGTAAATTGAGGAAACTGTACCCAAAGAGGTTAATTAATTTGATTAAGAACACACAGAAAGTAACTGGTTGAACTGGGTTCCAAGCCAGGTCCTCTGATGGCAAATCCAGAGTAATTTCATATGTTGGGTTAAGTAGATATTATGAGCTGCATGGAAGAGGTTGCCCACAGAAATGAGGTCACAAATGTGTAGAAATGTCACATCATAATCAATTCAGTCATCAAGTCTTAAATTACCCTTTCATTAAAATTGATTTTTTACTTACCAATTGTTCTTAACTTTGGGTTACTGTGTTTTAAAGTACATTTATTTGCCCAGTCCTCAGCCGTTTTTTGTGCTTCTTTGCTCCATTCCTTAAAATAGAAAAATATATACACGTCCTGATTGAAAATTTAAGTCCAAATTTTGATTCAATACCCTTCAAACATTTATTATCTGTTATAATGAGAGAATTGTTTTAACTCAAGGATCATGTAAGAACACAAAAAATTAAATTAAAAACTGCCCTCGTGGAGATTATTAATACTCTATTGGAGGAAAAAGATGTAAAAAAGCATAAGAACAACATATTGTGTGCTCAATAATAATAATAATGACTATTATTCTAGTAATGGTCAACCGTCAAATGAATAATAATGAAATAATTTGCATGACACTTCACTGTTCACAAGCAACTTTCTTTCCAATAATTTCGAGTCAAAAAGTAAACTTTTTTCCTTTAAAATATTTCTGAGAAATTAATAAAATTCTTTAGTCTACATAGCTAGAAAATATTACAACCATTTCAAGCTCTCTTTTCTTAAAAAAATACAAGTAGATTATAATTATAATATGAAACGGTAGTGGGGCAGAAGAAGAATAAACTTGGAATCAGGAAGACTTGTCTTGTCTCTGTCATTTATCTGTGTGACCATGTGGAATCATTTAAGTTCTGAGTCCCAGGAAATTTTTTAAGAGTGAAAGATTACTTAGGATTGGGCTAAAGTCTTAACAAATATTACCTCATTTGAGACAACAGAGAGGTAAATGCTATTATTATTCTCATTTTACACTGAGGAAATTGAGTAAGACAGAGATTGTGATTTGTAAGTTACTAGCATATAGTCAGATATCTAGTAAACATATAAGGTTAAATTTGAATTCAGGTCTAATTGCCTCTAGGCCCATATCTCCAAACACTATGCCATCAAGTTGCATATAACCTTTTGTAATAAATTATAGGTTAATTGCTACTGGCCTCAGTGAAGTTCCCATTATCAATGCCATCATAAGTCCTTGACATTTTGAGGTATAGAAGAACACATTTAAATGACCATGTTACTGACCCATCACCAGTCAAGCATATGCTTTGAATTTGTCTTCATTTTGTGGAAAAAGGTTGTAATGAATCATCTTGATACCTGTCTATTATTAATTTCTAGCCTCTCAGGCTTATTTTTCTGGTACTGAGGGAAATAACGTGGCTAACTGAAGACAAATATATCAGAATTTAATGATTAGCTATTCTCTCCATCCCTTAGCCCTTCTGTAGTTGAACCAGATTCTTGCTCTGCAGTGACACGATATAACCATGGTACCATAAGGAAAAGCCTGAGTGTGCTTGGCACAACACGCTGCATCATAACTTTATTTCAACAGATTTTCATTTAATTTTAAAATTTTATTGGATTGAATTGAATTATATTAGAAGGCATTGGGTTTTCTAACTTAGTAACTACGTGATCTATGTCAGATTATATAGCCTCTCCAAGGCTTTTCTCCTCTTTCATATAGTGGGGGAAGGAGGTGAAGGGTTAATAATTCCCATTTTATCTATCTTACAGGGTTATTGTAAAGATCACTTAAAAGTCAATTGAAAAACTAAAAAGTACCATATAAATGCTACTTTATCTTTTATACTTTTTCATCCATGTTCCTGCTTTTCCCCTAGAAACCTTCCCCCTTGGGCTCCACAAAGAATTTGAACTTTTATCATATATTTATGATATGTTGTCTTACAGCTATCTACATTTGTGTTGTTCTCCAACTAGAGCCTAAGCTATACAAGAGAAAGGACTTCATCCTCTCTTAATTTTGTATTTATTGTTCCTAGGTTTTTTAGTACAGCAGCTACTTAATATTTGTCTTGGAATGATATAGGAGGTATGTCATGATCATATATTAAATGACATTATATGATAAAATTAAAAAATATATAATTATTGCTGACCATATGATTAGTGCTTAATTAAGACATCATCATTGCCAGCTATATTTCTGGTCCATATTCCATCCCACGCCCCCCTCCCCCAGGATTGAAATTTACCATTTTTAGCATGTTGGCTGCAGGGGGTGAGACTTGTGCTCGAAGGGTATTGTGCTTGTCCACAATTTCACGTTGTATTCCTTCATGTTTAGTTGATATAGATTCATAGGATACACTCTTTGGGAAAAACATTAAGAAGACATATCTTACCACAGTTAATGCTCAAAACTGAATATCCTTTCTAATATGATTCATTGAAATATTTTAATGTTATTTTATTAAATTATTATAAATGGTCAGTAATAACACAGGAAGTTTATTCTCTGTATTGGAAAACTTGTAAAATAGGAAAATACAATATAAGGCTCCAGGATATTGCTATATAATATTATTAACTCCAATATAGGCTAGGCAGGTGTAAAATAGAATCACAGTATCCGAGTCCTACAAGAAATATTGGATGTAAATAATTCTTAAGCCACAAACTTAGCTGAAATAAACTCGGAAAGATAAATATCTACCACATGGGTTCTCCACTGGAGTATTTTAAATAATAGATTGTAACATTTCTGCTTAACAGTATACATGTTTTGCCTGTACTTCAATTTACTTTCAATTTCGGGTTTTAGCAAGCCCGAAGGCTAATATTAAGTACAAGTACAAAATACCTGCTATGAATTTATTGAAAGAAGCAGCATGGCAATAATGGAAGGACAGCTGCCCCTATGAGAAAGGATTACAGAGGTTTGTTCAAGCCTTGCTTCTGACATTTACTTGCCAATTCATTTACACTCCATAAAACTAAGTTGTAGAGGAGGTGTTCCCCTGAATTGTTATAGGAAGTTTCCTCTTCCAAGTGTTTCCAAAATAAATGGTATGGGATAATAAAAGAAATGTAGAGAAATTGGGTTTTATAGGGAGATTCTTTATTTAGAGACCAACCAAAATGATTCTGGGATTGGGATTGTCTTTATTCTCATCCATTTAATAATATTAGAAATGGCAGAGAGGTGTTAATATTCAGAATCATATACCTTGTTTTTAGTGAGCTTATTTGCTCATCTCATCTTATTTGCTCATCATCTTATCATTATTCCCAAAGCAATGATATTCTACTATATACTACTAAGTTCTTATTAGTACAAATAATGGATCCTGTGAAGTGATTTCATTATTTAGTATAGTCACTATATTTTCATTGGTCTATAACTAATGATTATATTTTATATAATTAAAACTTCATGTAATATATACAACTACTTCAGGGTATTTGTAACACTAATCAAGACCAGCTGCATCTCAGTTGAACTCACTTGGAATCATTGAATATAGGATATTAAAAGTAATACAGGTGCAGCTGGGTGTCGCAGTGGATAAAGCACTGGCCCTGGATTCAGGAGGACCTGAGTTAAAATCTGGTCTCAGACACTTAACACTTACTAGCTGTGTGACCTTGAGCAAGTCACTTAACCCCCATTGCCCCACAAATAAAAAAAAAGTAATATAATATATTCAGTACAAAATATATGAAGTAATTACAAGTGGTTAGTGTCCTCATATATTTACTGTGTGAACCTAGGAAAATAACAACCTCTGTCTGCCTTGGTTTCCTCATCTATGTAATAGGAATAATGCATCTGCGTGCTAGAGTTGTTGTGAAGATGTTGAGTCATTTTACTATATATGTCCCCATTTGAGATTTTCTTGGCAAAGATAGTAGAGAGGTTTGCCATTTCCTTTTCATTTTACAGATCAGAAAACTGAGGCAAACTGGGTTTAGTGACTTACACAAGTTCACAACAACTCACATCTGAGGCTGAATTTGAACTCATGAAATTAAGTTTTTATGATTCCAAGTCCAGTGCTCTATCCATTGTATTACCTAGTTGCCAGGTATGTGTAAAGTGTTTTGAACCTTAAAGTGTTCTATAAATGTTAGCAGCAAGCAATTTCTTCTGGCCCTGGACTAACATGGTCCATAAGATCCAGAACTGAGCAAATGGAAGGTGAGAAAAACACCATGACAGGTGAATGAATGAGTGATTTATTTAGCACTTATTATATGACAAGTACTGGTCAAGTGGTGGTGATACAGATATAAATCACCTTTAAGTTTGTAGGCATTTATCTGGAAGACAAGACCAGTACCATTGACACTGACTTCAGGAAATTATCTTCACCTGAAAAAAAAAGACTTAGGGCATTAGGAAGAGGGGATAATTGTTGAAGAGGAGTATGATGGAACTGATAAGTTGTATGAAGGGATAATGAAAGGAATCATTGGCCTCTTGCTTTGTGTCTTTTGATCCATAAAAACAGAGGAATCCTTGTTCTATGAATTAGTGTCTTACACTTAAAGTGGGCTTGGACATGAAAGCTTAGGGTCAATTATGTAGAAATGGTACTTCTGGAAGGCTCACTTATCTAGGCCTGGAAAAGTTCCTAGCATGCTTGAAAGAGATTTTGAACCATAGTCATACCTGTGCATCACCACAAGATGGAAGCAGTATGGCAGCTAAGAAGAGCAGCACAGGTAGTAAAATCATTGCTGAAAAATAAAAATAAAAACATGTAAAATTCTGTCCTTGCTGCTACCATCATCATCACCACCATCATAATCATCACCACCACCACCACCAAATTTAGTAGCCAGACTTCTTAGTAGAAAGCACAGTAGAGAGAATTTATAACTGGAGTCTAATTTATTCCATGTATGAGACAGCTAAGTATTGTGGTTGATGAAGTGCTAGGCTTGGAATCAGTAAAACCTGAGTTCAAATCCAGCCTCAGACACTTTCTGATGATGTGACTCTGGACAAATCACTTAACTTCTGCCTCAGTTTTCTTATCTACAAAGTGAAGATAATAATAGCACTATATTCCTAATGCTCTTGTGAGGAAAAAATGGGATAATATTCCTAAAGTACTTTGAAAACCTTAAAACATCATATAAATGCTATCTGTTGTTATTGTTACAAGGCATTTTCATATCCATCATCTCATTTCAATCCTTATAGCAATCCTTTGAGGTCAATAATAGTAGAAATATGTATTCTCTTTTTACAGATAAAGAAACTAAAGAAGAGAGGCAGAATTCTATTCTTTTGATTGGGCCACTCAGTGACTTTTTATTCAGTGGGCTTGTGTACTGAGTGATGTACTTCTAAGTATTATAGTGAATGCCAATATTTTTCTGAATCTGGTCAATAATGCAATCAATGAACATTTTAAAAATACTTACCACATACCAGATACTATATCAGGTACAAGGGAGACAAATAAAAAATTACAACCCCCCTCAAACAAAGTATTTTCCCTTAAGGAACTTACATTCTTTTGAGTGACATGTTAATTTTAAGTGTGTGTGTGTGTGTACACATACATCATACACACATATATGCATATATAGTATATATGTACAAACATGCATATTTACACAAATGTTTACATATAAACATATATGAGAATAAAAACTGAGAAGTGTTTAATATATGTCAGGCTCTGCACTATGTTCTGGGGATAAAAAATATAAGCAAGGAAGATAGTCTCTCCCCTTAAGAAGCTGGTATGTTAATAGGGAAAGACTGTTGTTTGTCCTCTGTTCTAGAAGAGGACCATGACATTGGGGTGATGTCATGGCTTGCACTAAATTGGATTTAAGTGAAGGAGGGCTGTGCAAATTCAGCTGCCTCACTCTCTCCTCCACAGCCATCTAGGTCCAGTGGCAAGATATATATCAGGGTGACTGGAGATTGCCCTAGATGTCTAAGGCATTGGGGTTGATTTGCCCAGTGTCACAAAGCTAGAAAGTGTCCAGCTCTATCTACCAACTCCAAATAGGGAAATATAACACACCAATGGAGACCTAGAAAGGCAGTTGATGAAATACTACTTACATTGTGGAGGCCTGCTTCTGGACAAGAAAAGGTGAAAGAATGCTCACCTATAAAAGCCCAGATGTTCTAATGTATATGTATTAAAATATATCACATATTATACATATACACATATACTTTTATATATGCATATATCTATAGACTATATATATCTATATATATACACACACATACACACATATAAGTATTTCAATTGTCAATTATCTTGGTGTTTCATTTCTTTTATGATATTCTCTTTCTATTTTTGTTATCCATACTGAAGAATTCTAATCTTTTCAGTATATCTTTAAATGATAGAATATAGGATATGATATATCCTAAATAAATACAAGGTAATGGGGTGGGAGGAGGACAATAGCATTTGTGGGAAGTGTCACTGGAGCAGAATTTTGAAGGAAAGAACATTTTAAGACATGGAGGTAAGTCAGGAGTGTATTCTTAGCAAGGTGGACAGCTGGTGCAAAGCTTCAAACTGAGATTAATTATCATAGGTGCTAACAATAATAATTAATAACATCAAAACTGATACTACACTGAGCTGGACCCATAGTTCATCCAAGCATGGTTTTCTTTCTTCATCAGAGGCCACCAAAAATGTTGAAAGGAAGACATGTTTTTGGGTTGTGTGAGTTTCTTGATGTGGCATTGAAGTCTATAGCCCTGAATATGCTAACTTCCTTCATTCAACAGAGTTGAAATATGTGAGCTTGAATTAGGTGGCAACTGATTCAAATGTGGCTGTCTCATTTTCTTCATCTACAAAATGCAAAATAGGAATAAAAATATTTTCACCTCCTACCTTCCTACCTTACATAAATTGCACCAGAATTGTGGAAGGTTTTGTAGAGAGTGGTGTTAGAGAAATATGAGCTATTATTTTAAGAATGTTATCTGTTTAAAAAAAAACATTTACTTATGTACCAACATGTGTTCATTCTATTGATTACTTCATATGTCAAGTAGAATAGTGCTTCCTTTTATTGATCCTAGACTAACCTGCAGCATGCTCCTGACAATTCTCTTGAATCCAGTGTTTGCTGAATTTATTCATCATCTTCTCTGATCATCTTCTCTTTCTACGTTTGTTATCCGTACTGAATAATGCTAATCTTTTCAGTTTATCTTTAAATGACAGCATTCCATCCCATTCTGCCTATCTCAGACACCTGGACACACAAATATATTCACACACACACACACACCCTGAAAGTATTTAAGCATTCTCAAGGTGTTTTCTATCTTGTTTGAACTAGACTGACCAAGCTGGATAACACACAGCTTTCCAGTTACAAACGCACAATGGTCTTGTACAAGATTGTGGGGTACCATGGCTTTAGCTGTATGGTGGAGTCTCACAAGGAAAATCTGACCTCTCATTCACCCCCTTAATAAGGAGAGGTATGTGTGCATGCACATCTTCTAGGCACACTGCTATATCATTAGCCTATCCTTGACAGTCTTGGGGACTTTTTTTTTTTTTTACTGAGGCAATTGGGGTTAAGTGACTTGCCCAGGGTCCCACAGCTAGTAAGTGTTAAGTGTCTGAGGCCGGATTTGATCTCAGTTCCTCCTGAATCCAGGGCTGGTGCTTTACCCACTGCACCACCTAGCCACCCCCAGGGGACTTTTTTATCAATAGTTTCCCAGGGGATTATATGTGTATACCTGGCCTCTCTCCTGCATGCCTTATTTGTCCCTTCCTGTAAGAAGAGCTCCCTTAGGGTGGGACAGTATGGAAGATCAGAGTCAATCCTTTTGTGTTTGCAGGTTGTCAGGCACTTTTGTTAGATGGGGATCAAAATAGATCCAGTTGCTGAATGCCTGCCATCATGAAGCTCTGCTCCCCAGGTGTGAGTTCCTTATAATAAATCTTTATTATTAACAATACTGGGTATTACAGAATCATTCTTCAGTATTTCTTTTATCTCAACTTATGGGGGAACTTACTCTCCCCAGCCTTTCCTGGTTTCCAACAAAGGGTATGGTAATTTTAAAAATGTGGTTCTTAATTCTGTAGTATCTAGCATTTGCTGTCACCTAGAATTTCTGTAACACCTGGGGATTAGGTAGCTAATTCAGTGGCAAATGGTGGAGTTGAAAACAGAGTTAGTTCAGTGGGAAATAAAGTAATCAAGGCTAGTTGCTTATGGAATCACAAATTTGGAGAAGTAGAAGAGAGAGAGAGAGAAAAAAAAAGGGTTTCTATGTAGGGAAAACCAAGAAGCAAAGGTTCTGGGGAGGAATTTGGGAAGGCATATTTGGTGGTGTGATTAGAACTGAGGGTGATTTTAAAGGAATGGATTTAGCTAGAGTTTGAATTCTTATTCAGGAATTAGGCAGGAGGCCACAAGAACCCAAGAATCCCAAGAGGTCAGATCTCTCTTCTTCCATTTCTCACCAATTCAGCTCATCCTTTACCCAGATGTGGGACATTATTCCTCACAAATGAGGAGAGATGAGTTACATTATATTATTGGGGAAACAGTCTAGAATCATGGAAAGAGTTTCAGACTTGAAATCAGAAGGGATGTACTTGGAATCCCATTTCTAATACTTATTCATTTGTGTAACTATAGGCAAAAGACAACTTCTAGGCTCAAATTCTTTAACTGTAAAATTATGATTAAAAATACTGATGGTACCTTTCTCACAGGGTTATTGTGAGGAACACAAGTTAATACATGAAAAGAAGGTTGAAAAATGTAAAGAACTCTATAAATATCAGAGAATATTGCTCAAAGTATTCTATAAAGTTTAATTCTTATTATTACATAATTCTGCCATGGTAGTAAATCCTCATTTGAAGGATGATAAAATTGAAACCAGGAAGCTAGGTAGTCCAGTGGAAAGAGCACTGGGCCTGGTATCAAGAAGACTCATCTTACTGAGTTCAAATCTGGCCTTACACACTTATTAGTTGTGTGACCCTGGGCAAGTCACTTAATCCTGTTTGCTTCAGTTTCCTTATTTGTAAAATGAGCTGGATAAGGAAAGGTTAAATCACTCTAGTATCTTTGCCAAGAAAACCTAAATGAAGTCATGACGAGTTGGACATGACTCAACAATGACAGAATTCAAATCCTGAAAGGTTGTCACACAACCAATTAGAGTTAGAACCAGGAATAGGATTTAAGGCCCGGTATTTTTTCCCCACTATTTCTCCCCCCCCCATCCCCCCCAGCAGTTAAAACTAACATTCCATTTCCCATTCATTGGGAACAAAATTCTGCTTAGAAATTATTCTTTTTTCCTAGTTTAAGCTAACACCCACACACATTACTTTCTTTTGACTTATGTAATTAATTATTTTTTGGCTCTGATATAATACAAATGAAGCCATGCATATACTTAAACCTAAGTGTGCATTTAGAGACCAATGTTAATGGAGATAGACAAGCAGTTAATGCTTGTGATAATAACTAGGAAATATCTGCCACCCACAATGTGCTGCAGTAGTGTTAACCATGGATGAAAAAAAAAAAAAAAAGATTCCTTTTCTCATGGCAATAGAAGCTATGAGGAAGACAATCCTTAATTCTATAAGAATGTCAGGCAGCACAGAATCTTCTAAGCTAGTAACTAATTCAATAGACTGAATCCGATTGTCCCTTGTATGTCAGAATCACCAGTAGATGTGAATGGGAGCTTTGTTCACTAAAGGTCATTTCAACCCTGCCTTGTTGTTTATTTTATATCAGGACACAGCTAGCCAGGGGTGGAGTGAGAATGTAGATCCTTAATTTAATTTTTTGTTCTGTAAAATTTAGAGAAAGCTAACTAAGGACTAAGAACTTTGAGTTTTTGCTATTTTATTAACAACAACAACTAGTATTTATAGAATTCCTTAAAGTTTAACAAGCATTTTACATATATTACAATCTTGTTTATACTTTTAGAAATATAAATAGAATAAAAAAGAAAATGGAAATGTTTCAAAGGAGAAAATATATTCTCTGGACTGGGAATCAAGAGATCTGGGTTGTACCTTTGACTATTATCATGGATAAATTACCTATTCTTTCTAGGCCTCACTTTCCCTTCTGTGAAAGAAATGATTATTGAATGATCCTTGAAATGTCTTTTAAATTTGTCATTCCATAAGATCTATGTGAAAGAAAGAAGAAGAAAAAAAAACCCACTATGAGATAAGACAGAAGGCAGGAGGAAGTGTGTAGGAAGGAGGAAAAAAAATTAAACACATTGAGAAATGTCTGTAATTTCTTTAATTACTTTTTGTTCTCTTATTGCCATAGTTAAAATTTCTAGTACAATATTAAAAATATAGGTTATAATTGGTATCCTTATTTCACCCCTAATCTTATTGGTAAGGATTCTAGCTTACCTTTATTACAGATAATATTCAATGAGAGTTTTAGATAAATATTACTTATCATTTTATTATAAGCTTCATTTATTCCTAAGCTCTCTAGTGTTTTATTAATAGGAATCTGTGTTGTATTTTGCTAAAGGCCTTTTCTTCATTTATTGAGATAATTATATGGTTTCTGTTGGATTTGTTATTAATATGGTAAATTATGTTGATAGTTTTCCTAATATCGAACCATCCCTGAATTCCTGATATAAATCCTGCCTAATCATCATGTATGATCTTTGTGATATATTGCTGTAATCCCTTTGCTAGTATTTTATTTAATTTTTTGCCATCAATATTCATTAGAAAAATTGGTCTGGAATTTTCTTTCTCTGTTTTGGCTCTTCCTGTTTTGAATATCAGGACCATATTTGCACCATAAAAGGAATTCTGTAGGACTCCCTTTTCACCTATTTTCCCAAATAGTTTATAAAGTATTGGGATTAATTGTTCTTTAAAGGTATGATAGAATTCACTTATGAATCCATCTGGTCCTGGCTTTTTTTTTCTTAGGAAGATGGTTTGTTCAATTTCTTTTAAAAAAGAAAATTGGATTATTTAAGTATTTTATTTCTTCTTTTGTTAATCTGGGTAATTTATATTTTTGTAGATTTCATTTAATTTAGATTGTCAAATTTATTGGCATATAATTGGGCAAAATAGCTCCTAAGAATTGTCTTAATTTCCTCTTTATCATTGGTGAGTTGTCTTTTCCTCTTTTATTTTTTTTCTAGATATTTGGTTTATTTCTTTCCTTTTTTTGGATCAAATTAACTAATTGTCTATTTCATTTCATTTTTTCATAAAACTAGCTTCTAGTTTTATTTATTAGTTCAATGGTTTTCTTTCAATTTTATTAATCTCTCCTTTAATTTTTAAGATTTCTAATTTGGTATTTAACTGGTCATTTATAATTTGTACATTTTCTAGTTTTTTAAGTTGTATGCCCATTTCATTGATCTTTTTCTCTATTTTATTTATCTAAGCAGTTAGAAATATAAATTTTCTCCTAAGTACTGCTTTGGTTGCATCCCATAAATTTTTATATGTTGTTGTCTCATTGTTGTCATTTTTTTGTAGGTACCATGTACTCCCGAAGAGAAAGTATATTACTTCTTATTCCCATTGAATTTTCTCCAGGGATCTATCATATCTAACTTTTCCAGAATTTTATTCACTTCCTTAATTTCTTCCTTTTTATTTCTTGGTTAGATTTATCCAGTTCTTAGAGGGGAAAGTTAAGGTCCCCCACTAGTATAGTTTTATTATCTATTTCCTGCTGTATTCATTCAACTTTCCCATCAAAAATTTAGAAGCTATATGCCATTTGGTTCATATACGTTAAGTTTTGATAAGAATTAGTTCTCTATGGTACCTTTCAGCAAGGTATGGTTTCCTCGTTTAACTCTTTTGATTAGATCCATTTTTGCTTTTGCTTTGTCTGAAATCATGATTGTTATCCCTGCTTTCTTTGCCTCAGTTGAAGCATAATAGGTTCTGTTCTGGTCCCTTACCTTTACCCAGTGTGTATCTCTCTGCTTCAAATGTGCTTCTTGGAAACAACATATTGTAGGATTTTGGTTTTTAAAATCCATCCATTCTATTATCTGTTTCCATTTAATGGGTAAGTTTATCTGATTCACAATTATAATTATGATAACTAATTGGTTATTTCCCTCCATGCTATTTTCACTTGTTTTCCCGACTTTCCCTTCTCATGTGTTTTACTTCTGATCATCACCTTCCCCAATATACCCTCCCTTTTATCAATTCCCCTGCCTATTATTCTCATCCCTTTTTTACTTCTTTATAGGGTAAGATAGATTTCTATATCCAACTGAGTGTGTATGTTATTCCCTCTTTGAGCCAATTTTGATTAGAGTAAAATTTAAGTTTCATCCATGATAATTTACCCCATTCAATCTCCCTTTTTCCAGTTCAATTTCTTTCTCCTCCTTTATTGTGTTTTTTTGGGGGTATCATCACATAAATGTCACCTTATAACAACACCTTCTGTCTAGCTATACTCCTTCTCATTGCCCTTATAAGTAATAAAGTTAAGCTGTATAAATATCTTGACATATAGCCATGTAGAAGTATAAACAGTTTAACCTTATCAAATTTAATTTTTTTTCTCTTGTCATTTCACATTTCCCTCAAGTCTTGTATTTGGAGGTCATTTATTTTTTATTCATCTCTAGCCTTTTAATCAGAAATGCTCGAAAGTTCTCTATTGCATTAAATTTCCATTTTTTCCTCTGAAAGATTGTATTCAATTTTTCTTGGTAGGCGATTCTTGGTTGTAAACCTAACTCCTTTGCCTTTCAATATATCATATTCCAAGCCTTCCAGATCTTTAATGTGGAAGCTGCCAAATCCTGTGTAATCATGACTGTGGTGCCATGAGAGATTTAACTTTTCTTCTATTTTTAAAGAGGTTTTTGATTTTGTTTTATCATATTTTGATGTATCATAGTCACTAGTTTCCAATTTTTCAATTGTAATTTTTAAGAAATTAATGTTCTTCATTGACCTTTATTACTTCCTTTTCTATTTATGTAATTCTGTTTTTAGGGAGTTTTTTTTCATAGTAAATTTTTGTATATCTTTTCCTATTCTATTGGCTCTTTTGTCATGATTCTTTTACCTTACTCTCATTTCTTTCATCAGTTTATCTTTTGCTTCTCTAATTTTCTTTGCAAAGTCCTTTGTAAGCTTTTCCAGGAATTTTTTTTTGGGCCTGAAACCATATTACATGTTTCTTTGAAGCTTCACCTGTAGGTATTTTGGTACTATTGTGCTCCTTTAAATTTATGCTTTGTTCTTCCCTATCACCATAGTAACTTTATATAGTCAAGCTTTTGTTTGTTTGTGTGTGTGTGTGTGTGTGTGTAATTTTATGCCTTTTTTGTGACTTGATGCTTTTATGTGAGAGTTGGGCTCTATCCTACACTGTCCCAAATTTTTGTACTGGGGCTCTGGCTTTACGGGTAGCATTCATTGGGCTTCAGGGATTAGCTACTATCTTTTTCTATAGAGTAAATTTCTCTTTTGGCTTGTATTGGGGATGGATCCTCCCTATTGGCCTTTGTTGGGGGTGGAGTTTAGTTGTTGGTCTGATCTAATGGTGGGGCCTTGCTGTAAAGTTGTTGTAGTAACAGTCTTTCTGGTGGCTGGTCCTGGAAGAGGGATTTAGTTGCTGGTCAGACTCATGGGTGGTACCCTGCTGCTGGTTGCTATGGTTACAGGGCCTCTCTGTTAGCAGGTCCTGGAGGAGTATTCTTGTTGCAGATCTACCCAAGGGTTGGGGCCCTGATGCTGGGCTGCTATAGTAGCCACATCTTCTAGCTAGTAGGTCCTGGAAGAGTAATTTGGTCTAGATCTGCCTGAGGGTTGGGACCCCCAGCTACTGGTTTACTATAAAAACAGAATATCTCTGCTGGTAGACCCCAGGAGTTGTATCTCATCATTGGCCAGCCTGGGGGCAGGGCTTCACTACTGATTATCAGTTTGGTCAAGGCCTCCTTGGTGGTTTGTGGTGGGGATGGGGTTATGGGGTGGGCCATTGCTGTGTAGCTCAGACTGCTCAGTTCCCCAGGAGGCTGCTGGTTTGTAGGAGGGTGGGGCCTTGCTGTTGGATTGCCCTAAGTAAGAGACTTCCTGCAGGCCCCCTGCTGTGAGTCTGGAGGTGGCTGCTGTTGCTGCTGCCCTTGGACCTCACTCCCCTCCCACCCAGGTAAGACAGATCTTTCTTGCCAGGGTGGTAAGCTACTTCCTCTCCAAAGTCCTATAAAAATTCTGAGGCAGTTTTTAAATTGTTTTGGGAGGATATTTGGGAGGACTTTAGAGGTTTCCTTCCTCACTTGCCATCTTGGCCCCGAAGAGTCCATTAAATATATATATATATACATATACATATACATATATATATATATATTATTTTTTTTAAAGGGCAATGAGGGTTAAGTGACTTGCCCAGGGTCACATAGCTAGTAAGTGTCTGAGGTAAGATTTTAACTCAGGTCCTCCTGCATCTAAGGCTGGTGCTTTATCCACTGTGCCACCTAGCTGCCCCAAGTCTCCGTTAAATATTAATAATAATCATTAGCTATAACATTTTTTGCTAAGCAAGGTTCAAAGTTGCAAAACCAAAGCATTCATATGAAAAGAGGTAATCTTTAACAAATCTAATACACTCCTTCATATCTTAAATTGGCAGTATTTTTAAGGCAGAATGATGATGGAGGAATGAGAGCTAGCCTTTTTACCACACGGTCCCAACTATAAGAACTGTCCCTTCTATAAGGACCTTAAAAAAGTATCAAACCAAATTCTGATTAAGAAACTCAAGAAAAAATCACAGCGAGTCACTCTTTCAAGTCCAAGATAGCTTAGGAGGACAGAAAGAGATGTCCACAGACACTGTGGACAGTGCAGCAATAGAAGTAGCACCAGGCCACAAGCAGGCTATGGCAATGGCAACAATGGTAGGAAGCAATCTAACACCTAGTAATGGTAAAATGACTGAATTCCTGGGCAAAAAGTGATCACAGGTTCATCTGGGAGGAGAAACATGTATCATCTATTATCTCTGTCACCCATTACCCAGTTCCTGACTATAATTCTATGTCAGAGTAGAGCAGTTATAGGTTAAAAAAAAAAAGAGTAAAGAATCAAAAACTTAACTGTGTGACTCTGAGTCCAAGAAGAGAGTTTGGACTCATTTGGTTCTGAACATAAGTTTACAGTGAAATAAACCAAGGATAGAGAGCAAAACCTAGGAGGGAGTCAGCAATTTATTTGGTCTGTATCTGTAAAACCTATTTTAGGTCTAATTATGGCTAGGTCTAGCAGCAGTCTATAGAAAAGTCAACTACACAGAAGACAACAGACCCAAAACTGATCAGGAATTTGCAGAGTGTAGACCAGGAGAGCAATGAACAGATCTCTTCCCAGATAACACCACTTTGAAGGTATTGAAAACTTACAGATCCCCAGACTGAGTTGTGAAAGTAACAGGACTTAAAAAGAAAAAGCTCTGGCTAAACATTTTCCCTCTGCACTCCCTGCCATAGAAGAGTAGAGCCCAACACTAGATAAAGTTCAAAGTCAATAAGTAGACTGGAAAAATGAGCCAATAATATCAAAAAAGAATTCAACTATAGATGACAGCTAGGTGGCACAGTGGATAAAGCACCAGCCCTGGATTCAGGAGGACGTGAGTTCAAATCTGACCTCAGACACTTGACATTTACTAGCTGTAGGACCCTGGGGAAGTCAACCCTCATTGCCCCCCCCCCAAAAAAAAAAGAATCAGAGTAGAAAGACTACAAAAAGCTACTGTGGAGACAGGGAAGCTCAAGAAACAAACACAGAATAAGACAGTGACTTGAAAATATCTACAAGCAAAGGGTGAAAGAAAAAAATTACAGATTAGACATAAGCCCAGTAAGAATTTCTAGAAGAGTTAAAGAGACAAAAAGGGCAAAGAAACACACAACCACCCACATGTAATAAAAATGATTGAAGATAAACTGGGAAAAGAAATGAGGGCTTTGCAAGAAAATTATAGAGAGAGAATGGCTTGGTAAATGAGGTACAAATATACTGAAGAAAATAACAATAAAAATAAGACTTGGTCTTTCTTATGTAAAGATTTTCCATAATCACAGAGCAAGAAATTAACCATAGTCCTAAAATAAAATATTACAGATTCAAAAAATTAACCTAAAACAAAACTTATTGCCAGTCAAATAACATTAATCCAATTGAATATATTTTTTAACTATCTTACAAAAAAAATCATCAATTTAGGTATTCTACACTAGTTGCATTCAGGGTAATTAAATATTTTGATTTCACTGCCATTTTTTTCCCTCAGGATAATACTCTAGGGGAATTTCTCCTAAAAGGCTAGCATTAGTTTTCTTGAAGAGCTAAGTATTTTTCATAACTCTCCAGGGAAGAAAGAGTCATAGGAGGCATACATTTTGTGAAGGAAAACAAACAAACAAAAACGGTCTCCTACCCTAAAATCCTAGTAGAATACTTCTGAATTTATAGGAACATTCAAACCAAATTTTCATCATAAATTTGAAACATGTATGGTAAACAGATATCCTTTCAGTTCACAAATTTAGTCTTTTATTAGTTGGCAATGCTCCAAATTTTTGAAGAGTGTAATATCTTTCCCTCTTAACTCATTTTTCCTCTGGCCTGAATTAGGAACACAAAGATGAGATTACATGCTTTTAAGAGCTTTGAAACTTTCAGCAGAAAAATCCCCAGTTTTTTCCTTTTTGTTTCTTAATACTTATCTCCCATTGAAATTTTAGTTAAAAGCTCAGTGGAAGTCCCAAGTTTTACAGAAGGTGAGTTTAGTATTTGAATTGGAATAATTATAGACAGTCAATAGAGTTAGTTTAGGGGCAGCTGCATGACACAATGCATAGTGTTTGTCCTGGATCTAGGAAAACTCATATTGGAGTCAGAAGTCTAGGAGCCGGGAGTCAGGAAAACTCAAATCTGGCCTCGGACACATACTAGCTATATGACCCTGGGCAAGTCACTTAACTCTATTTGCCTCAGTTACTCATTGGTAAAATGAGCTGGGAAAGGAAATGGTAAACTACTCCAGTATCTTTACCAAGAAAATCTCGAATAGATTCAGGAAGTGTCTGAAGAGCCTGAACAACACAAAGAACTGATTTGGATAATTTGGATAATTCAATAATTAACTTAAACCTAGGTAATATTTCAATTTCAAAAGATCCCCCCCTGGGGTTCAAGATGTCTAGTTTTGGAAGGTAACCACAACCAGATATTTTCATAGTCAAAACCATATTCTAAACAAATTTCTTTTCAATGGAATTTTTTTCTAATTTCCAGGAAGATAATCCAAAGGTGTGTCTATAATATGGGAGTAGATTTGACCAGGAATAATTTAGCTTCTGAATTTGTCACAAACCAGAATTACCAGAAGTTGACTAGAGTTATGGGATAATAAGGGATCTCATAATGATCAATAAGTCTCCTGGAGGAATTAAAATTTATTTCAGAGTTATATTAGTGGTAGGAATCCACTGCTATCCGTGCTAGATTTATATAATACTGGACAGACCAAGACTACCCAAGATTTTAATCAGACAGGGTAGCTAAAACAGTAAAGTAATTTTTAAAAAGTGGCCGACAGACAAGTTTCTTGTTTATTTGCCTGCAGAGAATAAGGTCAAAGGTCACAGGGTTTGCATAAATTCTAATCCTAGCCTAGGTATTCACTCAGACTGCAGTGTGAGAAGGCCTTCAAATTTAAGACAGTAATGTTGTTCAGTTTTGCTTTTGCAAAGTTTCCCTTGCTTTCAACTCCTTAACCTCAGCACCATGTTGATTAGAATAATCAGGGCAACTACTAGGATGATCCTTGCAAAGGCCAATCATTACTATCTACTTGATTATTCAGGTGCAAGAGGTAGACAAAGAGACAACACTGACAATATAGAATGCTAACTTGTCTTGGCAGTTTTCTAGATAGGATCAGTTGGTCAGTCATTTTCTTTTTCCCCCAGAATATTTCTTGGTAAATTTTTTCATTGTGTATACTGGAGGGCTTCTGGACTGGGAAACTTGATCTTCATCCAACCTAGTCTATCCCTTCTTTTTGTGCAATGTTAGCCTAAGGTGCTTAAAACTTCCTTGCCCTTGGGTAATTGCACAACCAGCCATCAGAAAATGGCAGTCTAGAAACGCCCTTGTAATTAGACAAGGGAAAATCTAAGGTGGCATAAACCCATTCCTCATAATCTTGGTACCAAAGAGCATCTCTTTGCCCTTGTATGAAAGCTGTTTACTCCTGGCCTCACTATAACTGTTCATTGCCTTGGTGTGATAATAAAATACTTTTGCCTTTCTTTTCCCAAGTTTGCCTCAGGGTTAAGCTTCAACCAAGATTTCTTTTAATATACTTGTTGTTGTTGTTTAGGCATTTCAGTTGTGTCCAATTCTTCCTGATCCTATTTGGGTTATTTTTGCCAAAGATACTGGAGTGGTTTGCCGGTTTCTTCTTCAGCTCATATTATAGATGAGAGAACTGAGGCAAACAGGGTTAAATGACGTGTTGAGGGTCACACAACTAATAAGTTTCTGAGGTCAGATTTGAACTGAGGAAGATGAGTCTTCTTGACTTCAGGCTTGGCACTCTATCCCCTGAGCCACCTAAGCCATCCCATTTAACATGTGGTCACCAATAATTGTGATAATTGTGCTTGCTTTAGCAGCACATATACAAAAAATTGGAATGATACAGAGAAGATTAGCATGGCCCCTGCGCAAGGATGACACACAAATTCATGAAGCGTTCAATTATTGTGATAATTATTATCAGAGATCTGTTGATAGTTGTTGCTGCCAATCATAACAATGATACAAAGATATGAAAAAAGTCTATTATGCTCAAAGCATAAGCACTGCTGTACACAAAAGTCAGTGAGCCCTCAGCAGCAGGTTACACAATCTTATGTTTTAGTTATATATGCAGGAAAGGTACAATGGAATTTCAAAAAATAAATACAGAAAAATTATGATTTTGACTCTTTCTAAGAAACCGCATCCTTTTATAAAAGGATGGATGGTAGGGGGTGATGATCTATATCAACTAAAAGTCAGTTAACCCTGAACTATAGCTGATATCAAGCTAGAATTTTCAAAAAGATGGAGCAAAACACTAACCAGTTATAGATGATATAGTCTCAGATTGATTTTGCAGTTTCTAGCTAGTTATATGACTTGTTGATCCTAAGTAAATGGCAGTAAAAAGTTGAGCCAGGAGTTCTCTTATCACAGCTTCATCCTGTTCTTCCTCCCCTCTGAAATGCCCTCCTCACCCTCCTCTCTGCTTATCCAATCATCTTTTAAGGCTTATCTTTAGTTGTACCCACTCCTGGAAGTCTTCAAGTATTTATAATAGCTGTTGCATATTTTGGCTCTCCATAGTAGTTGGTTTAGTTAGTACTTTAGACAACCTGCCTTATAACTGTTATTTAATTGTTCTATGTAAGAGCATTTTATCTCCAGGCTACATCATCAGCTCCCTGACAACATAGTGACATACTTCTTTGCATTGTTATGAAACTTTCAGTTGTTCATAAGAGCATGTTTCTCCTCCCCAGCTAGAGTGTGAAATCCTGAAAGAAAGGGACACTGTCTTTTATTTTCTTTGTATCCTCTTTAATGGCTAGCTTTGTTTCTTACACATAGTAGATATAAAATAAACCTTTGAGTGAATTGAATGAAATCAATGCATTCTTCTCCTATCTAGAACACATCAAGGAGCAATTTGTCATATTTATTCAGAAGCAATGAGAAGTAAGTTCAGCTTGGCACAGTGGATAGGGTGCCATGCCTGATGTCTGGAAGACTCATCTTCCTGAGTTCAAATCTAGACTCAGACACTTATTAGCTGTGTGACCCTGGACAAGTTACTTAACTCTGTTTACCTCAGTTTCCTCATTGGTAAAATGAGCTGGAGAAGGTAATGACAAACCAAGAAAACCCCAAATGTGTTCATGAAGAGTCAGACATGACTGAGAATTGACTGAACAATGAGAAGGAAGGGAACATCCCATGGAATGGGAGCCCTGATGATTTATCATTAGATAATGGGGAATTCCTGCTTAGGAATTCCCACTGCTCCTGGTGTAACCTCAGTGTTTAAAAAATGTTTTCTCTCTAACTCCTATTGAACATACTAAGCACTCAATAAATGTTCATTGATGAATGAGACTTTTCAAACATTTTGATGTTTCATTCTGCCGACTCAACACTGAGTTTGCTAGTCCTTGTAGTATTTGGTTAATCTGGTTTGGATGGTGAGAATAAAGAATGAGAGACACATTAGTAAGAAAAATAAAAGACTTTCCTATGATCAGTCATTGAATGGATAAAAGAAACCAAAGTATCTACTATGTTCAAAAGAATATATAGTTGGGGACTGCTTGGTGGTGCAGTGGATAAAGCACCAGCCCTGGATTCAGGAGGACTTTGAGTTCAAATCTAACCTCAAACACTTGACACTAGCTATGTGACCTTGGGCAAGTCACTTAATCCTCATTGCCCAGGGGGAAAATAAAAGAAGAAGAAGAATATATATTAAGAGGACCTGAATTTAAGTTCTGCCTAAGATACTTAGTTGTAAGATTTTGGACAAGTAATTTATCATCACTGAAATTACACATATATATGTATATATATATATATATGTACATGTGTGTATATATACATACATGTATACATATTTTTAATACATGTATACAAATATATATATGTGTATATATATGTATACAATTTTTTTCTTTGTAATTCTATATAGTTTTGAAGGGGTCCAAAAGTTTCACCATATGGCCTAAGGGATTTAGGATACACACAAACATAGAATTTAAGAACCCCTGATTTCCTGCCACACAAAAAACATCACACCCTTTATAGATGTACAAAGGTATATATGTATAAAAGTATAAGTATAAAGTATATATATAAAAGTATAAGTATAAAGGTATATATGTATAAAGATGTATAGATGTATATCTGTTGACTTTTGTTCAGTTATGTCAGTTCTGTCCAATTCCATCTGGGGTTTTCTTAGCAAAAATACTGGAGTACTTTGCCATTTCCTTTGCCAGCTCATCTCACAGATGAGGTAACTGAGGCAAAGAGGGTTAAGTAATTTGTCCATGGACATACAGATAGTAAGTGGTTAAGGTCAGATTTAAACTCAGGTCCTCCTGACTCCTGGGCAAACACACTAACCACTGTGGCACTTAGCTGCCCCACAACCAGTGACTACAACTCTCTTAACAAGCATTTTTTTTTTCCTTTTTGTGAGTTATGCATCATTTGTTCCTGGTTTAATTTTCTTTTTCCTCTTTACCCATTGATTTTCTTCTTTAACTTCAATTCTACCACTCAAGAATGAGTAATTAGTGAACTAATGCCTGGATTTGAATTATGATAAAGTTGCAAGGGATGGTACATAAAACCTAGTTCAATATTCCCTTCTCCCCCTCATTTTAGAGATGAAGATGCTGAAAAACAGAGAAGTTTACATAATTTGCCCATGTAGGAAGTGGTTGAGGCAGTATTTGAACCTAGGACCTGCAATACCAAATCTAAGTTGCTTGTAAAGCAACCTGAAAATTCACCCAATGCTTCATAAGCACCCATGGAGGTGATAGGCCAATAGGAAAACACAGAATTTTTGTCTCAGTGGGTTATTCCCTACATGTTTTAAATTTGAATTTGATTTGGAGGCTTTGTACACTTGGGACTAAAACTTCAGTCTCATTTTGATGGATGAATGTGGACTAGGAAGTTGTCCTTTTTGTTGTTGCTATTTCTTTATTTTCTATTTATATTGTATGGATAAAATATTTGACCCTTAATACTGAGATAGCTAAATCAAAGATCCTGAACAGCTTCGTCAGTGGCATATCCTGATCTGAGCAAACATGGAATCAGAAGACCTGGGCTCTAGGCCTATCCTTAATTGTGTGACCATGGACTTGTCACTTCCCCTCTCTGGGACTAATTTCTTCACTTGTAAAATGAATGGGTTGGATCAGATGATCCCTAATATCCTTTATAATTCTGACATTGTGTGATTCTGTAAAATGTCTGAGGTATGATTCTCAATCAGATAGAAAAATCACACAGAAAAGAATGACCTCACCAGTGATATCACAAACTGTTGTTGTTGACTTGTTTTAGTCATGTTCAACTATGTCCCCATTTGGGGTTTTCTTGGCAAAGATACTAGAGTGGTTTCTCATTTCCTTTTCTAGCCCATTTTACTGAAGGGCTAAGGAAAATAGGGTTAAGTGACCTGCCTGGGGTCACACAGCTAGAAACTGAGTCCAGATTTGAATTCTGGTCTTCCTGATTCCAGGCCCAGAGCTCTATCTACTGCACCTCCTAGCTCTCCTAACATCATATATATACCACAGAGATAAGTAGTATGGAAAAATCAGAGCTTCATTTTATGAAGCCAAATTTAGAGTATGCTCACAGAATTTGCATTTCTTCAGCACCTAAGGGGAAATAGAATTTAGCATCTTCATAGCAAGAATAATTAGTTAAAATAGAAAACTACCAAATGTCACCTAGATTGACTTGCTCTCCCATACTTGCCCATCCCTTTCCTCTTCAGCCTCATGTCAGTAACCCAGCATTATTTTATACCCCTTATTTTGTTCCAGAACCCTCAACTTTGGGCACTTTTTGTATACTTGCATCTTATAAAAATTCCTGATTACTGCTTTTATGCACTCCGTATGTGTGAGAAAGAAACTCACCTTTCTGAGAAATGCTGGACAGAGAATTCCTAAAATAAGGCTAATCTTGGGCTGCCTTGGGAAGTTGCTCTAGATTGAAGCACTATTGTAAAGTATTTGGTAAAATGTATTACTTTTACAAATATATTTGTGAATCATCATCATCATCATCATTATTTTACAAAGCCATGATGTTATCTGCCTTCTGTCAATCTCAGACAATTGTTGGGATTATGGAAACTAGATCTGTAATTCGGTTGGTATCAGGAATTCCCAAGTGAAGAAACCCCCTTGATCAATCCAGCTTGGCAGCATCTCTGCAACCTACACTCTTAGGCTTGTTGAGAGCATTGAGAAATAAAGTGACTTGTCCCTAGATCATATAGCCAGTGTATGTCAGAGGTAGGACATGAATCCAGGTCTTGCTGACTTTGTGGAATATACACTGCCTCTTGAGAAATAAAACCATTCATTTATATTGTGAGTGAGATTTGCACCACCCCTTAAATATAAGTAATTTAACTGTTATAGTAATCATTATAATATTACTACAAATGGTGATCTACTCAATCTTAAGTATTCTCTAGTCTCTTTTAATTTAGTAATCTAGCACAGAGGACAAATATTGTGTAACTTGTTCTTAATGTGTTATAAATTGTTTTAGTGGCTTGAGCCAAGGCAGTATTTGTAAACTTAGTGACTCTTTACCATAGTCCCTCTCCATTGTGGTTACATGTTCAACCAAGGGTCATGTATCAGCTTTGTAGTGATGTCCCTATTTAAAAGGTGCATTGTGGTTGACCACAACACTAGTACCTTCTAAGCTGAAGGAACCAATCAGCATCGAGATTTATGACCTGTTGCTTTAGAAGTATGCTCCAGGATGAAAGACCTAACCATGTTGCTTTAGAAATATGCTTCAGGACTGTTTCCCTCTTGTGATTATTTGTCTAGATGGCCTTTGTCACTGAAGATAATGTTCAAGTTTCAATGTATCCTTTTCTGTACCATTTGTAATTCTCTGAGGGTGCAATGGGAGGAGTCTATGGGGTATAAATACCATCTCCTGGTACTGCTCATGGTTTTTGTGTCCCAAACCTAAGACTGGCTTTACTGCGAGACAGGTACCCTCTCTCAATAAACCTATCTTTCTACACCTCGGAGACTTCTCTGTTTCTTTTTCTTCATCAGACTTAGAAATTTTCATAATAATTTATTGCTTAATGGTTTATCAAGGGCTTGGTATCAATTTGAGAAGATAGCTAGTACTAGTATTTATAAACCCAATTTAAAGATGAGGAAACCAAGGGTCAGCAAAACAGAGTCACTTTTGCAGAATCACATGATTTGACTTTATGGGTAGTAAAACTCAAACCTATGTCTTTTCATTTGAAGTCCTTTTCGCTAAAGCATGTTGTATATCTAAATTGTGTAGAGACTTTTAACAATTTTAGACAAAGATGTTGTACTCTTTAAACTTTTTTTATCTTATAACTGTAATTTTATTATTGCTTATCTGAAATTAAGGAGCATTATATATATTATATACACACATACATTAAATTTTAGAAATAATAGCAATATTGTGAGACAAATGCTGTAAGCCTCAGAGCCAGAAAGCTTGTCTGAAATGGACAAGCGAGGTGACACTGAACCTGTCAAGGAAACTCTCAGTGCCATAAATAACTTTCTTTCTTTCTTTTTTTTCTTTTTTTTTTTTTAGGTGAGGTAATTGGGGTTAAGTGACTTGCCCAGGGCCATACAGCTAGTAAGTGTTAAGTGTCTTAGGGTGGATTTGAACTCGGGTCCTCCTGACTCCAAGACTGGTGCTCTATCCACTGTGCCACCTAGCTGCCCCAGATAACTTTCTAAGTATAGAAGAGATGCTGACCCATGTTAAGACATAGAATTTCTATGTTATGGAATTTCAAGTGTTCATGGAATCACTATATCACTGAGCAATATCACATATTCTAAATTTTTCATTTTATAGGTAAGAAAACTGATGCTTCATGATGTCAGATGACTAATCCAAATTCACATTCTCCATGATAACACATGGTATTACTACTCCTATTTTTAAAAATGAGGAAACTGAGGTACAGTGAAATGGAATGACTTGATTAAGGTCATAACCTATATAATGATTATTTTTCAGGGAAATATAGTGTCATTTTGAAAATATGCATTTTTAAAAAGAGGAAACTGTATTTTAATACTGTTTGTAGTGTGAATCCTGTTCTGCATCCTAAAATTCTATTCATATGTAAAAGATAGCATGGAAACAAGGTGTTAGATTTTACTTATAGAGCACATCAGCAAAATTCTTTTTACCAAAGATACTTGCTTGAATATTTTTATTTTTATTTTCGCTTTTTTTTTTTTTGCAGGGCAGTGGGGGTTAAGTGACTTGCCCAGGGTCACACAGCTAGTAAGTGTCCAGTGTCTGAGGCCAGATTTGAACTCAGGTACTCCTGAATCCAGGGGCGGTACTCTATCCACTGCACCACCTAGCTGCCCCTATTTTCACTTTTGAAGAAGTTTTTTTGTTTTTTTGGTGGGGGGAATAACGAAGATTGGAGAATCTATAAAAGATTAAGTAGGAAGCCTCCAACTATATAATTGAAATTGAAAAATTAAACTACAAAATAGATAGCCCTGCTAAAAAATCCTTCTACTTTTTACTTCTAGCTTAGTCTCAACCCTCACAAATTAGCTCCTGTTTCTCTTATGCTTCAATTTCTCTCATTGGAGTGGATTTTAATGGTCTAGAAATTTGACTATATTTAAAAAATTTTTTGGTTGTCCTTCAAGGGTTCAATCTTACAACCAGTTTTTCTAGGTCTGACTTCGTAACCACCTGGGGGTTAGGCCCTCTGTTCTTTGGGAGAGGGTAAACCACAAGTGTGGAAAGTAGTACAGTGACGCAAGATGAATTATTTAAACCTATGGAAGTAAAATGCTTCCCTGAGAGAGAAATAACATATTTGATTTCCTAGAAGCACTTAATACCTTTTTCTGATATTCCCATCTCCTCCCTCTCCCTCTCCTCCTTCTCTCTTCCTTCATCCCTTTGTCATCCCTCCCCCTTCTCTCCTTCCCCTTTCACTCCCTCTCTCCCTCTCCCTCTATCTTCTTCTCTCCCTCCGGCTCTCTCGGTTTGTCTCTCTGTATCTCTCTCTCTCTCTCTCTCTCTCTCTCTCTCTCTCTCTCTCTCTCTCTCTCTCTCTCTCTGTATCTCTCTCTCTCTCTCTTTCTGTATTTCTGTCTCTGTCTTTATCTCTCTCAACCTGAACAGAGTCAGCTTTTGGATGGAATCTCTTTAAAGTCTTCCAAGCATCTATAAATTTCAGATGTCTGAAATTATGATACAGCTCATTTTAATTTTCTTCAAGTTTAATATATACAACAATTCTGGGCATTTTTCTATTAGTAGAAAAAGTGGGCTTACACTTTAAACTTCAATTTCAAAGGTATTATTTAGGATTGGCAAATTGTAACCTAAAAGCAAAAGTTGATATGCAACTTCTCACTTTGAAAACTCTATCAAAACAAAGTAATTGGTAAGATTATAATAAAAGAAAATAATGAACAGAAAATATGATTATTCACAGATATAACCAGTTAAATTCCTTTTAAAACACCTACCCCATAGCTTCCTTTGAATTTTCTATCATATATAGATCAAGAAAATTTATTCTGAAGTACTACAGAGAATCTAACCACATGGGTCAGTATTTCCATTAAATTGAAATTGCTTTGGGAATGAAAAGATTACACCTTCTATCCTCATCTTCAAAGAAAGAAATGGAATATTTCTGTTCAATATGAATTAGCAATGACATATCCCTTCATTGGTGATCATGGAAATTTATTAGGTCTGTCTTTTTACTAGCTTGCATAATCAAAAAACATAAGAATAGTGCAGTTTTTCATGTAGAAATAAAAAGGTTGTCACTTACCACTGGTCTTCAGAGCAAGATGAGGCACCTGTTGTATCTTTAGGCAGATCTAAGGTCTGTCTATTTAAGGATCTGAATAGAACAGTATATATACACGATCACATATATGTGTAAAGCACACCTTTTCCTGTTTTGGCAATGTCTGGTTGTGCAAGGTTATGCAATTAATTTTAAGTCAACATGGCCTTGAAACAGATTTTGTCATGCCATTTCTGGAAACTGTATCAAATTACAGTGCAAGTTGTCTGACATGTTTCCAACCATTGTTTGAGCACTTCAAATTTTACATTGCAACTGTTTTACATTTTTGATAAATTAATTTTTCTCACAGACGCATCTAAACTCTTTCTATGGTTTTTCTCACCATTGCATCTGAACTGAATTTGTAAGAATATTTCTATACTAATAAAATCCAAAGTATGATTTTTCCAGTGTTTCAAAATCAGATCTTTTTACTTATGGAAAGGACCCATGATTTATCAGCATGAAGAACTCTGAGCAACTCCCTCTATCAATGTAGATAATTTACGATCTAAATCCTAAGGAGTTATTTGTGACATATAGTAGTTTAGTGACTTATCCAAGGTCACACAACCAATCCTTGTTAGAGACAGTATTTTAATCCTTGAACTATTGATTGTAAGCCTGGCACTCTATCAAATAAACCACTCTGTCCCCTATGTAGAAAGTGTAAATTATTTGGGAAAAAATGAACTATATTCAAAGTTTTTGTGGGAAATATTCTATTATTCACATGAGCCTTATTTTCTGCAAATATGGTTTACATAGAAGTGACCAAATTTGATTAGCCAAGTCATCCATGGCCCTTTTGATTTAAAGCTAGAAGGGCCCATTTGGTCTACTTCTCTCATTTTACAGATGAAGAAACTGAGTTACAGAGAAGTCAAGCAGTTTCTCAAGGTAATTCAACTGCTATTTGTCTGACATGGTAATCAAATCTAAATTTTGTTGATTAGAAGTCTAACTTTTTTTCTATACAGTGTTACCTTTGATATTTTGGAAAGGACCCATGATTTATCAGCATGAAGAACTCTGAGCAACTCCCTCTATCAATGTAGATAATTTATGATCTAAATCCTAAGGAGTTATGCTAAGTATTACATCATGTATGTATTATAAAACTATTCAGTCAACAAGCATTTAAGCACTAACATAAACAGGAACTTTTCTAATCATGAGTTTATACATACATACATATACATATATACAATGTACTTATGCATATATTATATATTGTATTTTAATACATACATATGTCATATATTCAGAGTATATATAAATGCATTTTACATATTATATGATATACGCATGTATTATCCAACATGAATATATAACATGAATATATAGTATATATTTATATATAATATAAATATATATTATTTTAATTGAATGGATAGAATTCATTTAATGTAATTAAATTATCATTTGATTTCTTTAGTGTGTTCCCTCTCTGTTACCCCAGTTGCCTTATCTGTAAAATCTGGCATTTTAGTTGAATTGCTTCAGAGATATCTCTCTATTAGCTTTAGAACCCATGTTCCTATTATCTGATTCAGCTTTGGTGACAATCAATGAATCTAAATTTTGAAGAAATTCCTTTAAAATGTAGGAATATGAGGACACCATAAAAATCACAGCAGACTATCTCACTAAAAATGAATCTCCAGATAATTATAATCACATATGAATTGTTTATGTGCTCTAGAGTCCAATAAGCTACTTTGACTTTTTTTAATTCACAATTATCTTTCTAGATATGGTGTCATAAGAAATTGTTGGAAGTATGTGGTTCTGACAATAGATTTATGATTAAATCATCAATTATAGGTTTAGACTTTGAAGGAAACTTAAGACGTGAAAACTGAGGCTTGGTCTGGTAAATGATTTGTATAGATTGATCCAGTAAGTGGTGGTGGTAGGGAGGTTGGGAGCTGAAAACCATGTTTTATTTTTTTATTATATTTTTAGAGTTATTTTTTTAAACTACAAATCCAGCAACTCTTGCAATAAAGAAGTTACTAATATAGAAGCAACAGGGCCGATATGGCTACATGTTTTATCTGAGTGTTTTTTGTTGTTGTTTTGTTTTCTTTTTAAGACAAATAATCCCTTTCCTTATCAAAGAAAAGAGTAAGAGAAAAACAAAAATAACCTCTGTAACTTTAGGAGGAAATTTGTGGATTGGCATCTTGGGAAGTATTAAGAAGGATATGCTCAGGACAGCTAGGTGGTGCAGTGGATAAAGCACTGGCCCTGGAGTCAGGAGTACCTGAGTTCAAATCTTACCTCAGACACTTAACACATACTAGCTGGTGACCCTGGGCAAGTCACTTAACCCCAATTGCCCCACTAAAAAAAAAAAAAAAGGATATGCTATTATTTCTTTCTTTCTTTTTTTTGGCCCATTAGTTCTAAAAGCATTATAGATTAGCATCAGCAAATAAGCTGTAGAATGCTTGTTTTGGAGGAAAGATGAGATAAAAAGCTAAAACAATACTTACATAGAAAAATTATAAATACAAATTGGGAAAGTTACAATTCTGGAATTAATACTTTCTGATGTGGGTGACTGGACTTGGATGTAGATGTAAATGTTCTTCTCCCTTTTGCCTTATTTAATATTTTGGGAAATACATCTTAATGTAGAAGAACTCAGATGAGTTCAACAGTTTCTTTCATAATCTACTTCTGTATAGTACAGTAAAACACACACTTCCTCTCTCAGTTATTCAGTTTCTTTTCTTTAATTTTTAAAAATGTTTGTTTTTTTTAAAATTTAGTTTCTTCAATTATAAAATGGGGATAATAATAGTACCTCTCATAGGGTTTTCATGGGAAGTAAATGAGATAACTTGTACTTTGTGAACCTTAAAGTGCTATAAAATGCTGGCAATTATGATTTTACTTTCCATCATATGGGTCTTCTATACATGATCCCCCACCCCAATCTGCAAACCATCACATTGCAATTGTTGTTGTTATTTGTTCTTTATTCTCAAAGAGGACCATGACATAGGGATGATGTCATGACTTGCAGTGAATTGGATTTAAGTTAGAGAGGGCTGTGCAAGGTCACCAACCTTACTTTCTTCTCCAGAGCCATCTTGGACCAGTATCAAGCTATATATCAGGATGACTAGAGAAAGTCCTAGATGTTTTAATGCAATTGGTATTAAGTGACTTGTCCAGGGTCACACAGTTAGTTAATGTGTAAGGTGAGATTTGAACTCAGTTCCTCTCAACTACAGAGCCAGTGTTCTATCTACTGTACCACCTAGCTTCCACATTGTAAATTCCATAGGACTAGGAAGCACACTGCATTTAATCTTTGCTGGAATAGAACAAAGTGGAATAAAAATAGGAAAGAATACTATTTGTACCCATAAACTTTGAAAGCTAAATTTCCTGTAGAATCAGCCAAGCAGATGAGAGAATAAAGGTCCATCAAGCAACTCTCGGCACAAGTATGTCAACTCTCTTGAACCTAGACCATTTTGTAGATTTGACCCTTGATTATCCTCTTTGTACCTCTAATCTTGCTGTTTTACTGATCTGAGATAGTTGCCTTTTACCTGTCTGAGAATGATCTACTTGTTGGTGGGCTTGGAATGATAAAATACTAAAGGTGGAAGGAACATCAGAGATTATTTAGGATAAGCCCAGAAAGAGAAAGGTTGTATAACTAAACAGCAAAGTTTAAAATTACACTTTTTGGCTCCAAGTTTCATCAGTAAAAATCTTATGGTCTTATCCTTAGTGGGACCAAGACTATGAAAAATAACAATGGAGAATTCTAAAAGCATAGCACATTTAGGTTCATTCCTAGGTGGTAGAACAATATCTAAAGGGTAAAGATGCTATCCTGGAAGAAAGTCTCTGGTGGAGAACTACTAGCTTTGTCCTTGTTCTAGTCAACATTTTTTTTGGTGGAGCAATGAGGGTTAAGTGACTTTCCCAGAGTCACACAGCTAGTTAGTGTCAAGTGTCTGAGGTCAGATTTGAACTCAGGTCCTCCTGAATCTGGTGCTTTATCCAGTGCTCCAGCTAGCTTCCCCCTCTAATCAACATTTTTATCAATTAAGAGTGTGAGTTTTATGTTAACTTTTTTTTCAGGGCCATGGGGGTTAAGTGACTTGCCCAGGGTCACACAACTAGTAAGCATCAAGTGTCTGAGGCCAGATTTGAACTCAGGGCCTCCTGAATACAGGACCGGTGCTTCATCCACTGTGCAACCCAGCTGCTCCCCCTTATATTAAGTTTTTACGGGTATTATCAGCATCAAGGGACATTTATTAATATCCAAAACTTCACAATTCCAAGCACTATAGGCAATTATATAAGTATGAAATAAAGTTATAAGAGTTAAGTTTCCTATTATCACGCAAAAAAATTATGACTAGTTTAACCACTAAGGGGAGCTCATGAGTGATTTTTGGGCTATAGTTATTAAACATGCATTGAAGTCCTTCTGTCCCCCTTCTCTCTGGGGCTATGTTTTGAAGAGTGACTGGGAATCTTGCTTCACAGACTTAAGGGGCAGGAGAGAATAAGTGAAGGGAGGAAAGAAGGAAGGAAAGAAGAGGGAACAAGGGAGAGCAGAAGGAGGAGGAAGGAAAGAGAAGGAAGAAAAGAAAATTGGAGAGGAAGAAAAGAACAAGCATTTATTAACTGCTTAGTATGTTGTTGTTTTAATTTTTTTTTTTACTGTTCTTCATTTTTCGAGAGGACTGATGCTATCATGGGGTGATGTATTGACTTCCACATGAATTGGATTTAAGTGAGGCAGAGTTGCACAAAGCAGTCAGCCTTACACTCTCTTCCAGAGCCATCCCAGTCCAGTGGCAAGAAAAAAAGTCAAGATTATTGGCAGTGGCCCAGGATTCAGTGTATGACTTTGGTGTCATTAATATCTGAAGTGGCTGCTTCAACTGCCTTCAAGGCAGTTGCAACAAATTGTTCTTATATGCTCTTTCTGCTGTTGGAAGTCTTCATATGCTTGGGGTAGACATTACCCTAACTCACCAATGGGTTTGAAGCCTGTTGGTTACCCCCAACCTAGTTTAATATATCTACTGAAATAGTTTTTGCCAGAGTGTGGTCTCTGTATGTGGCTCTGTACTAAGCACTTTATAAATGTTATCTCATTTGATCTTCAGAGAAACAATGCAGGTAGGTACTATTATTATTTCCATTTAAGGTGCAAGAAAATGAGGTAGATACATGTTAGGTGATAAGCACAAAGTCTCATGGATTAGGGTGTTTTCGGTGAAATTTTAACTCGTCCACCTGTGCCACGTCCCTTGCAATACCTTCCTCCCTTTACTCAATGGCAGTGAATTTTATTCTCATGAACTTTTTCTGATGTCATGATTTGCTTAGGTGTGTTTATTAATTGCTGTTCCTTCATTAAGAATGACAAAATATAACACTAATCCTCTCTCTCCTTCTCTGTGTGTTGCTGTCTATATTTATTCCAAGGCCAATAATTCTGAGAAAGTTGTACCTCCTCACTGAGAGCAATAACTCCTCATTTCCTCTTATCTTTATCAACACATTAAATAACAGAAAAAAGTTTAGGAAAGATAGAGGGAAAAGGCTCACATATTTCAAAAAATACATAGTGACATTTTTCTTAGTTGTAATAATCTGGAGGTAAAATAGGTGCATGTTGCTTCAGGAATAACTGAATAAATTGTGATATATGAATTTTGTGAGAAATTATGAATATGAAGAATTATGAGGTTAGGGAAATTTTTATGAACTGATAGAGAAGGAAAGAATCAGAAGAGTGGGAACAATTTTTAAAATGGTAGCTTCAGAGAACAGAGAGTGAAACACATGTACATCTTCTTAGTAGAGAGAAAGTTAGTAAACCATCAGTTCATAAATAGGCCTATGTTGTCAGTCATGGCAGACATGTTGATTTTTATTGCTTCATAAGATGTCTCCAACCAGTGCTTTTATTGATTTACTCAATTTCTCATGTAGAACTCTTCTTTATTAATTCAAATTGTTAACTGTTCTACAACTTACAGTTTTAAAGCATTGATTTTCTTATTCAGAGGTTAAATGATTTTTTTCTAGGTTCCCATGGTATAGGTCCGAGGCAGGACTTGTT
Organism: Dromiciops gliroides; assembly: GCF_019393635.1. Classification (NCBI taxonomy): domain Eukaryota; kingdom Metazoa; phylum Chordata; class Mammalia; order Microbiotheria; family Microbiotheriidae; genus Dromiciops; species Dromiciops gliroides. The sequence goes on from NC_057864.1 coordinate 267,028,673, forward strand.
TTCCTGACTCTTGGCCAACCCACGATATAATACCCCACATTGTCTCTCTAATTTTGCTTAATAATACCTATTCCTATAGTCAGTCCTTTCTGACTCCAGGCTTGGAATTCTCTGCTGCACCATCAGCTGCCTTTAGCTTAAAATTTTTAATTTAAAAATGACTGTTCTGCAGTCATTTCCAACTCTTTGTGAACTCATTTGGGGATTCATTGGCAAAGATTCTGGAATGGTTTGTCATTTCCTTCTCCAGACAAGGAAGCTGAAGCAAACAGGGTTAAGTAACTTGTCCAGGGTCATGCAGCTAGGTATTAAGTATCTGAGACTGGATTTGAACTCATGTATATGTCTTTCTGACTTTAAGCATAGCACTCTATCCACTAAGCTATCTAGCAGCCCCTAAAAATTTATATATATATATGAGAAAAAAGTCATGTCACTTATTGTTAGTGATTTGACAAGAGCTTAGTGATTTGATAAGAGTTATAAAGGTACAGGGTAATACAATATAGAGAGGACAGGCTTTCTCTTTCTTGTTCATATTTTTTTTCCCACTAGTACTTCAATGGTCCCCAATCTGGCTTCAAGACAGCGAATGCTTTGTGGGTAGTAAGGAGGTGGTGGACATTGGAGAACAAAGATTTACTTATCTAGCCTTCTTTGGGACTAGTCACAAGTCATGAAACTTGGCAGAAAAGGAGGTGGTAAGTAGCATCTAAAAAGTTTGGATGTTTATTCAAAGCTTATAGGGCTTAATACAAACTGAATTGGTTTTAAAACTAGATTGAGATCCCAGGGAAAACAAACTTCCTGATTGGGCCTAGTTTAAATAATTTATGGGAATGTACTCTTGATCTCTTTGCTTCTGTTACTGACAAGTACCACAGAATCAGGAAATCTGGAGGAGGGTAGGAAAAAAAGGAGAGGCAGGAGTTGGGGAGAGAGAGACAAAAAGAATTAATCACACATAACAAAAATAATTATTTGCGTTTGAATTTTGGATAGCTTGGCTCATGAATCATGCTTTTCTTTCATATTAGAGTCACAAGTTGAGTATAATGGATGTCATTTGGTTTTTTATTACTAAAGAAAGAGATGAGTATACTGTTCAATGGAAATTCTCTGTAATAACTTGGATTTTTTTTTGCTAGATTGAAAATTTTATCAGTTTTAGTTCAAAATTCTATCCTAGCTCCCCAATTTGAGAGGCTCAATAAAATGATCTCTAAACCCCTTCTGATTCCCAGTCTGTGATTTTGTAATTTTATCTTGCAATAGAAGTATTTTATACTACCTATATCAGAAGCCTTTTCTGATTTTTTTCTGCAATTGCTTATATTATTGTTGTGGTTCAGTTGTTTCAGTTGTGTTCATCTCTTTGCGACCTCATTTAGGGTTTTCTTGGCAAAAAATACTGAAGTGATTTGCCATTTCCTTTTCCAGCTCATTTTACAGATGAAGAATGAGGCAAACAGGGTTAATTGATTTGCTCAGGGTCACACAGCTAATAAGTATCTGAGGCCAGATTTGAAATCAGGGGGATAAAACTTCCTAAGTCTAGGTCTTGCACTCTTATCATCATAACGCTTTGCTACCCCCAATTGCTAGGATTACCACATATTTAGCATTTGTTTTCCATGCACTTTGTGCTTATGACAGGCAACAGGGTTGAAATAGACAGAAAACTGACCATCTAGGAAGACCTACACTTAAGTTGCACTTCAGACACATTCTTTCTAGGGTGACCAGGTCAATTACCTTCCCAGTATTCTAGGCCAGGGAATAGCAAACTATTTTTTTTTTAAATGGACAGATAGTAAGTATTAAGGATATGCGAACCAAGAGACAAACATCAAGAATGTTATCTAAATACACATATAACAAAAGAGAAAACAGATTTCCTCAAAAATTTTAATGATGAAATTCAGGATATAATAATGATAATAATAGTAATTGAGTAGAATACTTTTTCATGATATAATCTACTAATAAAAATCTAATATTTTCTGGGGAGGGCAGGGCAAAATTTTGATTAACTCAAATTGAAAGTTTGTGTTCTCTGTCATCAAAATCAATTGAAAATGTTCATCTGCTAATTCAAAGGAAGCTAGCTGGTACAGTGCATAGAGTCTAGGGCCTGGAGTCAGGAAGACATCTCTGGGAGTCCAACTCTGCCCTCAGATACTTAATAGCTGCGTGACTCTGAGCAAGTCACTTAACTCTGTGTGTCTCAGTTTCTCCATTTATAAAATGAGCTGGAGGAGGAAATTACAAACTACTCTAGTATCTCTGCCAAGAAAACCCCAAATGACAAGAACAGCAACAATAATGATCTGTAATGAAAATTTTTGTATTTCATCTTTGAAAATCTTTTCACACAGACACTGCCAAATAGTAATGCCAATCCATGAGTATTTGTTTAGTATATGCATTACTTGAAAAACCTTTATAAAATTTGATTCTCTACTCAATATTTGGATTTTTGTATATCCTTGCATTGAAGATGAGTTATTTTCATTTGAAGTTTAACTAGAAATTCCTTAATTACACTGTTAAATTGATTCTGAAATATGGACATTTCTTTTGCATTTGGGTCAAGGTCCGAAAAAGGTTTCTGTAACTGTAGTTTGAGCTCTAAAATCTATATTAACTGCAAATTTGTGCAGGAATAGAAATCTTGCTTTTCTTCATTTAAACTTTGACATCACAGGAAGTATATACATTACTTGAAATTGACTTTTACCACAAAGTAAGTTTTGCATTTAATAACAATTTTGACTTGTAATTTTAGTTTTAATTCTTTAAATAACATTATCAAGTCTACAAGCAAAAGGTAATTTCAAAGCTCCTCAATGTTCCATAATTTTGCCTGAAGGTGGGTCTCATTCAGAAAATTTCAAATCTCAGCCTGTGCTCAAAAAAATTACATTTAACTTTTTTCCTCTTCTTTTCTTGTTTTGACATGATGTGCATTGGTAATAAAAATAAATAAATGAAAGAAAATGTCTCAGTAAGTTAATATGCGTGCAATTGAAATGCTGCTGAGTTAAAACAAAACAAAACAAAAAAACAAACAAAAAAACTTTGTAGTGATTTGTAGTTTGCTTAGCAGCAGTGTGAGAAGATGAGAGTACCACATGTGGTCTCTGTTGCAGCTACACCATTCTGCTTTTGTAGCATGAAAGCAATAATAGACAATGTGTAAATGAATGAGCATGACTGTATTCCAAGTAAACTTTATTTATGGATATTGAAATTTGAATTTCATATAATTTTTACATATCTCAAAATATTCTTCTGTGTGTGTATGTGTGTATATGGTTTTCACCATTTAAATATGTAAAAATACATTCTTAGTTCTCAGCAAGCCACTTTTCTTGAAGATAGTTCCCCACCCCTGCTCAAGGTAAATCTCTAAGTCTATAGGTTAATTGTTCTTGTTTCATCTTGTCCTACTCTTTGTGACATTATGGGCAGTAGCACGCCAGTAATGTCCAAGAGTCTTTTCTTGGCAAAGATACTAGAGTGGCTTGCTACTTCTTTCTCCAGTGGATTAAGACAAACAGAGGTTAAATGACTCAGGGTCATACATCATCTGAGGCTGGAATAGAACTCAGGTCTTCCTTACTCCAAACCCATAACTCTATCTACTGAACCACCTAGCTGTCTCATAGGTTGATCACTCCACTAGAAAGTAAATTCCCTGAAGGCAACAACTTTTTATTTTCTCTTTTAAACCCAGTGACTTGTAGAAAACCTGGCTTTTAGTAAGTCCTTAATATTATTAATTGATTTTCTCCCCACCCCCACCCCTCCCTCCCTCTCTCCCTCTCTCTCTCTCTCTCTCTCTCTCTCTCTCTCTCTCTGACAAAGTGGTATTTATTTAAATTAAAAAGAAAATCTATTCCATCCTTCTCCTTCCATACACTTGCTTTCCTGGTTCACAGAAAGCCTTTAAATTAAGTCCTTGCTTGGCTTGCATCCTGGTTCACAGATAGCCTTTAAATAAGTCCCAGCTTGGCTTCCATGAAACTGGGCATGTTGGTAAAGTTGGGTTTTACTTAAGTGAGGTGTGGTCTATTGCTGGCGTCTAGGATATATTTTGAAGAAAAAAATATCTGGGAGTGGAAATTGGAATATCCAAAGCTCTATTTTTTTGGAAATCTTTCTCCTATTGGTATATATGAGAAGGAAACCAGTCTCCTGATTTTCTAAAACCACAAAGTCAAAAGAAACTTCTGGAAAAACAGCAGGTTGGCCCTTCTAAATTCTGACAATATATATTGGTATATCATTTTACTGAAGAGTCAAAGTGATAAAAGCTCCTTTTCCTTCTCTGATACAGGGGACCCGTCATCTCTTTTCATCTTTGTCCTGAAGATGACTGTTTTCCCCAAAACTCTGGTTAAGAAGAATTTTCTTACCTCTGCCCACTGCATCTGATTATAGTGGCTCAGGATGCTTTTCCTATTCATCTTCTGCTAAGGATCACTGGGTGGATAACTCCTTGCAAGACAGGGCTGGGCTCCTGATTCTTTCACTGAGGCTTTAGGTGTATGGAGCATTCTAGAAGGACTAGTACATCTGGTATGAGTGCTTGCTGTGCCCTTTTTGGGGTTACTCATCCACCTTTAGTGTCCATGTTTTACCCAACTCAACTCTCATTTGTGGCTCCAAGAAGCTGTTGCATGCATAGTGGCCACACCATGGTAAAACAGTGAATGCATAAGGGCTAAACTAGGTTGAGGGTAACTGACAGGCTTCAAAACCTCTGTCAGTTAGGAGGAATGTCTAACACAAACATGTGAAGACTTCCCCATGTGAAGACTGGCAGAAGAGGAGGATGAGAATAAAATTGTTTCAGTGGCCATGAAGGTAGATGAAGCAAGCATTGTGGAGTGCTTGGAGCTTGGTCAGACACTGAAGATGCCAAGGTCATCCACTGAACCCTGGGCTATTGCCAGTCATATTGACTTTTGCCCTGCCACTGGATTTACTGATTCTGGAAGAGAGAGTGAGGCAGACAACTTTGTCCAACTCTGACTCACTTAAATCTGATTCATCCACAAGTAATGGTCCTCTTTGAAATGAAGGACAAACAACAAGTCAGGTGAGGGCCACAGCTTTTGATCATGAGCTTAAAGGCAGGACCTCATTTACTGTCCCTTACTATCTTCCAGTACATTTCCATGAGGTGGTCTTATCAACTCACAAGTTCTTAGACAGAGGCCTGGTAACTGTGACTTAGAAATAGAAAATAAAACATTGCTAGTTCCTCAGAGAAGTCCTTGATCCATGAAGCCTGTTGGAGAGTCCAGGCATATCTCTATCTGTCATATTAGCCCCCAGTCCACCAGGACTCTCAGCAGGATCAACTAGCAGATCACATTCTTCTGGCAGTGTATGTGTCTCACGTTTTTCAGACTGAGCAGCAGCTGCAGTGGAACAGGCACTTGGAAGTCCTTGAGTTTCCCCTTTTTCCAGCATGTGTGAGGCTAGAGTCCCCAGGGTTGGGACTGACTCTTAAGAAACAAAAAAGGAAGCCATTTCCATAGAGTACTTTGCAAGGTGATGCTCAGAGATTAATTAGACATAGGAAATGGTAGCCCTGAAGGATCTCTCTCAGCTTCCCAAGGAATGTCTCCAGATACTCTGGGTTAATCCTCTCCCCTACAGTTAAAGCAGCCCCTCCTGTCCCCCTGGGCAGTTACATCAGCACCCTGAGTTTGAAAGATTCTGCTCACAGTGGCTTTCATCACAGTGCTGTGATGTGGGCTGATTGTATAAAAGTAAAAAGCTTTTGCACAGACAAAACCAATACAACCAAAATTATAAGGAAAGCAGAAACCTGGGAAATAATTTTTGCAACAAATATTTCTGATTATGGCCTCATTTTTCAAAGATATAGAGAACTGAGTCAAACTTATAAAAATACAAGTCATCCAGTATTACCTGTGCTAGGTTTACATCTCAAAGACATCCAAAAAGAGGGCAAAGGACCTGTTTATTGCAAAAATATTTATAACAGCTCTTTTTTTTGGTGGTGAAGAAATGGAAATCAAAAGGATGCCCATCAATTGGGGAATGACTAAACAAGCTATAGTACATGCTTGTAATGGAATATTATTGTGCTATAGGAAATGAAAAACAGGGCAATTTCAGAAAAACCTGGAAAGACTTACGTGAGCTGATATATAGTGAAGAGAATAGAACCAGGAAAATTTTGTACATAGTAACAGCAATGTTATGTCATGAAGAACTGTGAATGACTTAGCTATTCTCAGCAATACAATGATCCAAGTCTAAAAAACTAAGATGAAGCATATTATCTACCTCCAGATAAAGAACTGATATTGATTGAATACAGAATGAAGTATACTATTTTCACTTTCTTTTTTTCTATTATTTGTCTTCTCACGCAAAATGACTAATATGGAAATATTTTATATAATTGTACATGTATAACAGATATCTGATTGCCTACCACCTCAGAGTGAATGGAGGGGTGGGGAGGGATGGAGGCATAGAATTTGAAACTCAATAATTTAAATAAAATATTTAAAAAAATAAAATAAATTTCCCTTTGTAAAAAATAATCTGAATGTTAATTGTCCTTCCTACAATAGAGTGAATAGAATTGATGGAAGTTAGAGCTATTTAGAGAGATTCTAGAGAGTATATGCAGTCTTGAGTGCTGGAATATCTTGGGATAAAGGTAAAATATAACATACCTGGACTTCAAGTAGTAGAGTAGCCACCGTTATATTTTATTCTGCATTTTAAATCCATCAACTCTATAGCTGGAGGTAACTGACATGCTTCAATATTAGTCTTCTGGACTTGTGGTTAATTATTGCCTTGATCAGAGATCTAAAGTCTTTAAATTATTTTCCTTTATAATATTGTTGCTGTATAAATTATTCTTCTATTTTAGCTCACTTTACTCAGTATTAGTTCCTAGAAATATTCTCAGTTTCCTTTACAAGTGTCCATTCTGTCATCTCATGGCACAATAATATTCTGGAATATTAGTATAAGAGGCAGTTAGGTGGCACCATGGATAGAGTGCCACACCTGAACTTAGGAAGACATTTTCCACAGTTCAAAGCTGGCCTCAGACATTTGCTAACTGTGTAACCCTGAACAAGTCATTTAATTTTATTTGCCTCAGTTTCCCCATCTGTAAAATGAGCTAGAGAAGGAAATGGCCAACCACTCCAGTTTCTTTGCCAAGAAAACCCTAAATGGAGTCTCAAAGGGTCAGACATGACTGAAATGACTGAACAACAATAACAATCACAAATAATAATATAAAATTTATTAAATTATATATACCTCTTGACCCCCGGTTACCACTACTAGATCTATACCCAAAGACATCAAAAAAAAGGAAAATGATTTATAGTACCTTGCAGAGAGAAGTGAGTAGTGCCAGGAGAACAATTTAAATAATATCAATAACATTGCATAGCCAAAACAATTTTGAAAAACCTGAGAACTCCAAACAAAATAATCTTTTTTAAGTTTGATTGGCGTGACACTGAATATACAAATTAATTTAGTTTGTACTGTCATTTTACATATATGGCCCCAGCCTACCTAGGAACAATGAGTATTTTACCAATTACTTTAACTGTCTTTATTAGAGTATATAGGGTTTTGCAGTTTTATTTATATGGTTCCTCTATATGTCTTGGTAAATAGGCTCCTAGCATTTTATACATTCTGTAAGTATTTTAAATTGACTCTATTTCTTCCTACTAGACTTTGTTTGGATTATTAATAAAAGCTAAAGGTTTATGTAGATTTATTTTCTATCATAACTTTGCTGAATTTGTTCTTTGTTTCAAATAACTTTTTTTAGTTGACACTTTAGTGTTCTCTAAATGAAGCATCATATCATTTACAAAAAGTGAAAATTTTGTTTATTCTTTGCTTATGATTATTGCCTGAAATTCTTCTTCATGTCTTGTTGGTATAGCTAGCATTTCTGGGACTGAATATTAATGATGATAATGAACATCCTTGCTTCATACCGGATCATATCAGACAGACCTTTAGTTGATCCCCATTAGAGATAATACTGGTTCTTGGTTTTAGTTAGGTAATATTCATCATGTCAAAATCCATTTATTTATATGATTTTATTTCAATTTTTTTAAAAAAGGAAAGAGTATTGTGCTCTTCATAACTTTTTTTCTGCATGTATTGATGTAATCATAAAACTAATTGCTTGTTTTTTTACTGGCCCTCCCTAGTGTTCCTGTTACAAATTAAACCAGGCCATAGCATATAATATTTGAGATATGGTGTGATGGGCTCCATTCTAAGATTTTATATACAATTATCCATTAATATTCATTTGGAATATTGTTCTATTATAGTCTTTCTCTTATGTAACTCTCTCTTTTTTGTATGAAGACCATATTCATATAGAAAAGAAAATTGGTAAGACCACTTCTTTTCCTATTTATTTAAAATAGCTTTGTAACATTAGAATCATTTCCTTAAATGTTTGTTATAATTCATGTAAAAATCCATCTGGTCCTCTTCCCCATGCACCCCACATCCTTTAGTATCTATGTATGGATTGTTCATCCATAGCATGAAGAGTTTCTCCCCAAACTACTTCAGATTTTGGTATTATATTTTTGAGAAGAGCATCTTAGCTTTAGTTTTCATTAGACCTTTTGATGAAACTACTTGAAATGTACTTCGTGAGGAAGCAATAATATATGGTGATATATCCCATGTCTGAAGACCCAGTCTTACCTTTATTCTTATTATAATCACTCTTTGTTCTTTAGGCTTATCCTAGGTCTTAATATATGTGAGTCCTCCTGCCCCACATGAAAGCATACACAACTTCTCCTTGGATAAGATGAAGTCCTAGGAAGCATAACTGTTACTCACAGAAAGTGGCCTTCTGTTGTGCCCATTTCCTCCAGGTGAAACTAATTGTAAGGCACATGTCAATTACTGAATATATGGTTGTCTTCCCTCATTCCAACGTTAAACATTCTTTAACAAGTCATTTTACTCTCCTCTTCTACAGTGAGCTCTAGAATTAATTCCTCACCATTTTGGATATATTTTTCCAGTTCTCTTACTCTAATTGCTTTTGGAACCCAAAACTTTCTGAGAGGGAAAAGATATCACTTCTCCTTCTCTACTCACCTTCAGCTTGGATAGGGTATAGCTTCAGTTCCTTTCTTTCTCTTCTGTCTTTTTAAGGATGTTACATGACTTGATTGTGTTATTCCTATTCCAAAATATATTAATGCACTTTTAGTGAAGTATGAGATTTAGCCTGCATAATAAGTAACTTCCTCCTTCCCTTTTCTTGAGCCCTTAAGATTATATCTACAAATGCTTATGTTCTGTTTGTCCTTTGATGATCTCTTTTTGTTCTTTCATTTTTCAATAAAATTTATTATTGTAACAACAATACTTTAGAAATACAATATAGTTTTTGTCATTATTTATTCTGTCTTTGTTAATTTTTCTTTTTAACTTTCTTGTGTTTTTCTTGTTTGGAATTTTTGGAAGGTGAATAATTTGTTCAGCTTTGTTTTGTCTGGCATAAATGCTTCATATGTTTTGTTAAAGATCCATATTTTTTCACTAAATAGGTTAAACTTTTTTTCAGATTTTATTATTTTTGAGTATAGATTGTGCTCCTTTGCTTTTTGGAATAAGTTATTCCATTTTTTTATTGTTTTATGCTGCCATGAGAATAATCTTTCCTGAAAATCAAAGGAGAGATTAATAAAATTGAGAGGAAGAAAACTATATGGTTAATAAATAAAAGTAAGAAATGGTTTTATGAAAAAGTCAATAAAATAGATAAATCCTTGGTTAATTTGATTTCAAAAGAAAGAAGAAAGCCAAATTACCAGTATAAAAAATGAAAGGGGTGAAATAAAAGCAATAATTAGGAGCTATTTTACTCAACTGTATACCAATAAATCTGACAATCTAAATGAAATGGATGAATATTTACAAAAATATGAACTTCTCAGATTAACAGAAGAGGAAATAAAATTCTTAAATAAGCCTGTTTTAGAAAAAGAAATTGAATGAGCCATCAATGTACTCCATAAAAAATTTCCTTGGCCATCTCCTCCCAGCTGTCTGTGTCTGTTCCCAGAGCCCTCAAGTCTCCCTTGCATACATCTCTGTACTGAAGCTGAGGGCATCCAGAAGGTCACATAAATCATCAGCATATCTATACATGACTAAATAAAGCTTAGCAGCAAGATAGAAAGAGAAATTCCATTTAAAGTAGTTGTATCAATATAAAATACTTGGTAGTTGACCTGCCAAGACAAACCCAACAACTCTATGAACATAATTACAAAACACTTTTCAAACAAATAAAATCAGATCTAAGTAATTGGAAGAATATCAATTGCTCATGGATAGGCCAAGCTAATATAATAAAAATGACAATTCTACCTAAATTAATTTACTTATGTAGTCTCACACCAACCACATTACCTAAAATATTTTATAGAGCTAGAAAAAATAATAAGAAAATTCATCTGGAAGAACAAAAGGTCAAGAATATCAAGAGAAGTAATGAAAAAATAATGCACAGGAAGGTGGGCTAGCTGTACCAAATGTGAAGCTATACTATAAAGTGGCAGTCATCAAAACTATTTGGTACTGGATAAGAAATAGAACAGTGGATCAATGGACTAGGTTAGCCACAGGAGACACAGTAGTAAATGACTATATTAATCTACTGTTTGATAAACCCAAAGACTCTAGCTACTGGGATGGGAACTCAGTATTTTACAAAAACTGATGGGAAAACTGGAAGATAGTATTGCAGAAACTAGGCATAGATCAAAATGGGTACATGATTTAGGTGATACCATAGGTAACTTAGGAGAGGAACAAATAGTTTACCACTCAGATCTATGGAGAGGAGAACAATTTATTACCAAATAAGAGAGAATATTATGAAATACAAAATTGATGTTTTTTATTCCATTAACTGAAAAATATTTTTGTACAAACAGAAGCAATGCAGCCAAGATTAGAAGGGAAGCAGAAAGCTGAGAATCAATTTTTACAGCAAGTGTTTCTGATAAAAGCCTCATTTCTAAAATATGTATGGAAATAAATCAAATTTATATGAATGCAATTCATTCCCCAATTGAGAAATGGTCAAAGGATATGAACAGGCAGTTTTCAGATGAAGAAATCAAGACTATCTATTGTCATATGAAAAATGCTTTAAATCACTATTGATTAGAGAAATGAAAATTAAAACAACTCTGAGGTACCACCTCACATCTATCATGTTGGCTAATATAACAAAAAAGAAATATGATAAATGTTGGAGAAGTTGTGAAAAAACTGGGACATTAATGCATGTTTGGTAGAGTTGTGAACTGATCGAACCATTCTGGAGAGCTGTGCATACCCTTTGACCCAGTAATACCACTACTAGGTCTGTATCCCAAAGAGATCATAAAAAAGGGAAAAGGACCCACATGTGCAAAAATATTTATAGCAGCTCTCTTTGTGGTGGCAAAGAATTGGAAATCTAGGGAATGACTATCAATAGGGAAATGGCTAAACAAGTTGTGGTATGTGAATGTAATGGAATACTATTGTGCTGGAACAAACAATGAGCATGAGGAGTTCAGAGAATCCTGGAAGGACTTACATGAACTGATGCTGACTGAGAGGAACAGAACCAGAAAATTGTACACAGTAACAGTAATATTTTGTGGTGATGAACTGTGATAAACTTAGCTGTTCTCAGCAATAAAATGATCCAAGACAGCTCCAAAGAACTCATGATGGAAAATGTTCTCCACATCCAGAAAAAAAAATGTGGATTTTGAATGCAGTTTGAATCATTGTGTTTCTAGTTTTGTTTTTGTTTTTTTCTTTCTGATTCTTCTTTCACAACATGACTAATGCAGAAATATGTTTAATGTGATTGTACATATATAACCTATACCAGATTATCTTCTGTCTTGTGGAGGGGGAGGGAAGGGAGGGAGGGAGAAAAATTTGGAACTAAAAATCTTATGAAAGCAAATGTTGAAATCTATCTTTGCACTTAACTGGTAAATAATAAAATACTTTTATGATTTAAAAAAAAGAGATAATCCAAGCTTTTTTGAATTGATTTTCCTCCTTAACTTAAAGGATCATTATTGTTTCCAAAATACATTTTGTTTGTTTTGGACATTGAAATTATGTTTTTTTCCCTTATAAGCCTTGGTGGGGTTTTCTTTGGTAGCAAAATATGGATTTAGTTGGTCAGTATTTTTTATACGTTAAAAAGGTCTCAGAAAATGTATTATTTAGTGCAGGATGAGAATCTGCTTTGTTTTATATATTTTAATGGAATACTTATCATTATTACATTATATCTGTGCATCCTTTCTTACAGATCTGTTGTTTTGATTTGTATAGAAATTTTAAAGTTTTTTTTGCTACTCTTAAATTTTCTTCTAGATTTTAAAAGTCTGACTGTCATTCTCTTTCTTTTAGAGATTCTAATATTTTGAGAGATTATCCATAGGGTTTTTATTTATTTATTTTATTTTTTAGTGAGGCAATTGGGGTTAAGTGCCTTGCCCAGGGTCACACAGCTAGTAAGTGTTAAGTGTCTGAGGCTGGATTTGAACTGAGGTACTCCTGACTCCAGGGCCAGTGCTCTATCCACTGCACCCCCTAGCTGCCCCTATCCATAGGGTTTTAATATGACTAGTTAAATATTTTTTAAATTACTTTTATTTAGAAACATTTAATTTCTGGATAAACAGCATTCTTTATATCACCTTTTAAAAGCTTTCTTTTTCTTTTAAAAATTCTGGAGATTTTGCTCTTATTCCATGATCCCTGGAATATTTAATAAATTCCTTTTTTATTAAAAGTTTTAAATTCATTGTCAATCTTATGGTCTTAATTTTAAAATTCTCTTCTGTCTTTATGAGGATCACTATTTAACTGCTTGGAAGCTAGACTTATAATCAGATTATTCTGGATTTTTTGCCTTTCTAGTTGCTTATCTCTGGCTCCTTTCATTCATCTCTCTAATTACTCCCCCTTCCACTGATGGGCTGAATATCTTTTATTTTGCAGAAAGCCTTCAGACTAGGTGTTTTTAGGCCCTAAAAGTTGTATGTTTTGGGGAAAGGGGCAGGGGAGTGAAATTGGCTGATTGTTTATTCAGAGAAATCTTTCTCAGGAGAAAACTGATTTTTACTTCCCCTTGATAAGGGGGAAACCGATAGGAGAAAGCACGTGGGTCCTTAGGATTCCTCTGTAAAGAATTACACTCTCGCACAAGACCTAATCAGGAATAAGAGAACAGGTTTATTGGGGTACAAGAGAAACCGGCGGGGAGGAAGGTTTTGCCAGAACAAAACGCTTTCCCCCCCAACTAACTTGTGGGGTGCCATTTTATAGGGTTTAGATGGGGGTGGGTAAGAGTCTCTTATTGGGTGAGGGGCTGTGGTAGGAAGAAGCCCTCGTGAGAGATCTGGTGGTGGGTGTCAACTTTGTCCTGATGGGTCTAAGCAGTCTGCTGATGGGCGGTTCCAGATGGTCTTCTCCTGCATTACCTCATCCAGATGCTTAGGAGGACTAGAATGTGGGGTGATGGTCCTGGAGCATGCTCAGTTCAATCTGTGTCGCTTATCTCTGTTAGGTGAGTGTGTGTGTCCTTGATTGTGTTCAAGGAGAGGCCTACTTGATTTCAAGGGAAAACCCCTGAGGTTTCAAGGAAAAAGTTCCTTGAACCCCCCAGAGAATTGTTGGGGTGACCAGGGCCCATAATCCTCCCATGACACCCTTCTATGGCCATGGGAGATTACTAAACTTTAGTTTGTTCTACACTGTCATGTTTGCTGTCCTTGATTCTCTAACCGTTGTAAGTCTTTTTCTTTCGATAGATTGGCAGAATCAACATTGTCCATCTTTTATGTAGTTTTAGGGTGTAGTGGTTGTGAGATTGAATCACTGTCTTTCGTGAAACAGGCAGTGACTATCTCAGTCATATTCTGAATCACTGAGCCTGTGAATTCAGTTATAATGGCTCTTCCTGGCTTATAGGGTTAGCTAGAATTGTGGAGGGTAAGTGATGGCTATAAGTATTTAATTCATCCAATATTATTCCATAAAATCCTTTAACTTGTTTCTGTCTTACTTTGTGTATTCAGTTGTTTTTTTTTTTTGTTTTTTTTTTAAGTGAGGCAATTGGGGTTAAGTGACTTGTCCAGGGTCACACAGCTAGTAAGTGTTAAGTGTCTGAGGCCAGATTTGAACTCAGGTACTCCTGAATCCAGGGCCAGTGCTTTATCCACTTTGTCACCTAGCTGCCCCCCTTTAGAGTTTATAAAGTGGGAAATTCATATAAAAACCTTTTTCTCCATAATCTTTTCAATCATGTAACCACCAATGAACATTTTGGGATAAAATGGTAACATGGTCAGATTTTTGTTTTAAGAATACTAATTTGATACCTTGAGTGTGCATCAAATTGGCAAGGAGAAAGAGTGGATGTTAGAATAGGTATTGGGTAGCTATCATAATTCTGTAGCCCAAGAAAAAGGTAATGAAAGCCTGAGAGTGGAAGGTTTGTGGGTAGAGAGAAAAGGAAAGAAAAGAGAGCCATTTTGCTGATAAGCTGAGTGAATGAATAGAGTTTGTGATCAAGTTCAAGCATTTGTAATTTCATAATGGTCACTGCACATGTACAATCCAAATCTCCCTACAAGTCTACTGCAGAGACATGAAATTCTTACTAGACCATGTCCTCTCCCTTCAGTGACTAATTTTGTGAAATGTACATGGCAGTCTACTACTCAAATCTTGTCAGACAGAATTTTTTTCACAGAATATTGATTTCTGGATGACTGTCTTTTACCCCTATCTCTCCTCCTTTCTCTCCTCGCTCTTTTCTGCTTCCTTCCTTCCTTCCTTCCTTCCTTCCTTCCTTCCTTCCTTCCTTCCTTCCTTCCTTCCTTCCTTCCTTCCTTCCTTCCTGCCTGCCTGCCTGCCTGCCTGCCTGCCTGCCTGCCTGCCTGCCTGCCTGCCTGCCTGCCTGCCTGCCTTCTTGCCTTCCTCCTTGGCTTCCCCCTTTCCTTCCTTCATTTTGTTTTATTTTTAAAGACATTAGGTCTAGGAATATCTTTCCTTATTTGGTTTGTATAGTTTTGCAAAGATTTTGGATAATAAGAGCACTAGCTCTTTCTCTGATCCTATGGATTTAGGCTGTAGCTGAGTTTTGCTGAGCATGAACACATGTATCTCCCACACTTGAAAAGGGGAAATACTTTTTCTCTCATTTAACAAAGAGCAATCAAACAATTAGGTTTATTAGAAAATAAAATAATTAGAAAAATGGAAACTCTTTCCCCATGATTTGCATAGTTTACCTAATCTCCAAAGAGGGAAAGAGGTAAAATGGGAAGTTAAAGAGTACTTTACAGGCAAGGTGAGATAATGTTTCTAGAAGAATGCATAGAAAAGGAACAAAAAGACATTTTTAGTTTGAGGTTCCTCACTGCACCTAGACACATATTGTTGCATGTCTGGTCATCAATCTGATTTGCATCCCAATGAATCTTGTCAAATCTGGTAGCCTCCCCTCAAATATCATCTGGGTATATTCAGTATGTCCCCCAAAGTTTCCTGGAATCTTTTCCTTTCCATAAGCCTCCTTTCCTCCAAAACCTTAGGGAATTGTGGATAAACCCTTTGGCCAGTATGTCAGATTTCTTCCCCAAGTCTTCTGAGGCACTATTTCCTGTGGGTGTGGTCAAAAGGTTGATTACAAATATGTTTATAGATAAATTCTTGAGAAAGACTTCTCAGACTTTTATTGGAACCCTTTCTGGCTACATTATTTCTGAACATCTACCAAGCATTGGCACGACATTTGTATGACAAAATCTTTAGTTCTGGGGTGTGGTGAGATATGAATAGGTACACTGTATTGATTTTAGAGCTTCAATTTAGATGGTATAAGCTGATATGGTTCCTGTTTAGGACAATTGTGAAAGGCTGAATTGTTTTCTTAAATGAGGAAAGGCTAAATTTTAGCCAAGCTTACAGTCTCCTTGGGCTCACCACATTTTTTTCCTATTACTCTAAAGTGACTTTTTTGATATATCTGTTATCTACTTCTTTTTCCTCAATTATGAGAGAAGCAGAAGCTAAATTTTTTAAAGTTTGACAATAATTATTCTCAAGGAATTGTAGGGAAAAGAGTCAATAATTAGCTTACCATGGTATATTTAAAAAAAAAAGTAGGATGGCCCAATCTCTTTCTTTGTATTCTAGAATCAAATTCAATTTAATTCAGAAAGCATTTATTATGCACCATTTATGTGAAGGAACTTTGTTACGCGCTTATAGAGAAACATATTTTAGATAAAATACAGTTCCTTTATGATACTTAGTTTTAGTGGGAAAATAATTTCTATCTAGAAGTAATTAGAATATGCCTCATTATCTGAAAAATGCTTTAGAGAGGTACAGAATACCATACTTTGTTATTAGCTCTCTGACCCTAATTAAACCACTTCACTGTCTGAACCTCCCACTTTTTCAATTGAAAAATAGAGACAATAAAACTTTCAATACCTATCTTAGAGTACTATTAAGATGAAAATATTCTGTTAACCTTAAAATATAATGAGGACGAAATATTACTGTGATGGTTATTAATGCCCTTCATAATAATAATAATAATAATAATTATGATAATAATAATAATAGTCGAGATATGGGAAGATTTATGATACAGATAATACATATTTGGGGCTTCAAGGCAGTTTAGCAGGCAAGGCAGTAGAGGGAGGACATTTTAGGCATTGAGAACAGCCTAACCAAAGATGCATTTGATAGAGTATTCGGGAATAATATGAAGTATTTTGAAAATCTATAAGTTAGAATTTTGCTCAGTTATTGAATGCACCAAATGTCAGCCTTAGGAATTTTTTAAAAAATTAAAAAAATTTTTTTTTGCAGAGCAATGGGGGTTAAGTGACATGCCCAGGGTCACATAGCTAGTAAGCATCAAGTGTCTGAGGCTAAATTTGAACTCAGATCCTCCTGAATCCAGGGCCAGTGCTTTATCCACTATGCCACCTAGCTGCCCCCAGATTTGGGAATTTTAACAGTCTTCTGCATGCAATATGGAATCACTATAGATTTTGATCAGAATTGTCACATAGCCTGATTTATACATAAAAGAAAATTAATTGCGAAGCAGGAGAAAGAATGTATAGAAAGATTGAATGGATTCATTCACCTTCCACATTGGGTAGGGGAAGTTTGGATGGAAACTTGTTGAGCTAAACAACAACAAAGGATTTGTTTTGTTTTGTTCCATATAGATTTGTAGGGCTTTGAAATTAAAGCCCAATAATTAAAATGTTGAGAGGGAACTATGGGGGAAGATTAGAAGAAGGCAAATAAGGATACAAGGAGAAGCACTTGAGAAGAAGTAAAATGAAAAAGGTGAGGGAGGATTAAAAGGGAAAAGCAAAGGAGGAAAAAGATAATCTCACTTTTGAGATTATCAAAGAAAATTAATTGTTCTTTTAAGAAAGAGAGACTTTTGGGAGCGGCTAGGTGGCACAGTGGATAAAGCACTAGCCCTGGATTCAAGAGTACCTGAGTTCAAATCCGGCCTCAGACACTTGACACTTACTAGCTGTGTGACCCTGGGCAAGTCACTTAACCCCCATTGCCCCGAAAAAAAAAAAGAGATACTTTTTATAAGAAAAAGAGGAGAAAAACAATTCAATGAGTCAGAGGTGAATCAAAATCTGTGCCATGGGGGTTGGGTGTGACAGCAGGTGACATAAAAGAAAAAAAAGACAAAAACAATTGCCTATTACCAAAAATTGTAGCTGAGAAACAAACATGATGCTTTTCCTGAAAAGGAAGGTTCACAGAATTATCTTCCAAGTTATAGGGATGTTGTTTCAAATAAACAGAGACAAATAGAACTGAGACAACATTCAGTAAGGGTCAGAAGTCGAAGAGACAAGAGTCTCTGTGTGGTGGCCAAGAACTGAAAATTGGGGGATACTCATCAGTTGGGGAATGGCTAAACAAGTTGTGATTTATGATTGTGATAGAATGCTACTGTGCTGGAAGAAATGATGATCTCGATGTTCTTAGAAAAACAAGTATAAACTTGTAGAACATAAGGAAGAGTGAAATGGGCAGAACCAAAAGAATGTTGTATACAGTAACAACAATATTGTTTTAAGAATAAGTTTGACTGAATATGTCATTATGACTTTTACAAATACCAAAATTTACTAAAAAGGTCATACAAAAGAATATGATATCTACATCCAAAGAAAGAACTGAGCAATAGAAGTATGTATAATATGATTTGTGTGTATGCATTGTGAGATTTAAAATTGGATATTAGATCATAAATCTCCCCTACTTAACCTTTCCCTTAATTTATCTCCCAAACTAGTAAATGGAAGAAGCTTTTGGTTTTCTAGATAGACCTTTTTATTTATAGTTATGATAGTCACAAGGTGATGTTGATTAGAAGGATAGGAAAGTATAAACACAATACAAATCGTCTTAAGTCTAAGCTTAGTCTATATTCCTTATAAAAACTCACCAAACCGAAAAGGCCACCTTTGGAGAGAGAGTCTGTGCCGCGCCGTCAGGAGTCCCGCCAAGCAGGCAAAAGGCCTACTCTCGTTCTCTCCACCCCGGAAGTCAAAAACCCGGCAGGCAGTCTGACATGCGCAGCAGGCGGACTGTTCATCTCCTCCCCAAAAGGGTGGTCCTTGAAAAACTGGCGTCTTTCAGTTATCCTAACCGACTGTTAAAAACTTTCATATTTTACCACAGCATATACATATATATGTATGTATAATGAAAAATAGTATGTATAGAATAATTATATACACATATACATATATGTATATATACACATACGTATATTTATATATATATATTTGTGTCAAATGGTTGCCATCTCTAGGGTGGGGGGAGGGGAAAATTTACATGATAACCTTATTACCTATTTAGAAGGAATAGCAAGTTGTAGATGATATATTTGCAATTTCATGTGCAATCATCTTTTGTATAATACTATATTTTGGAAATGCTTGTTTTGTTCCATAAATTAAAAATAAAATAAATTTTAAAAAATTTTAAAAGAGACAAGTATAATCAGTTGCTAACACCCCCCCCCCCAGATATTAGGGGATATCAGACAATATTGACCATTTAACATGTGTAAGCTAAATGCCATTCATAGTAGCTTAAATGTAGAAAGAACAATTACATTGGATTTATTTATTGGAAGAACAATTACATTGGAATTATTTATTTATTATTTTCCAATAAATAAATGGAGCCAATCAACAATAAAGCTAAGAAAGGAAACTGAAATTAAACCCATTTCTTACTATGTCTATGCAAAAATGCACAAAGCTTGGATGAGAAAAAAAACAACAACTAATGATCTTGTTATAAGGAAGCAAATTTGCTCACATAGGTATCATTGAGTTTTAGTGGATGAGACCAAATATTGTAAGATTATACATTGATTCCAAGAAAATGATACGTTAAAAAGATATGATAGGCAGCATAACATTATATAATAAGATATATTCATGTCAATATATTTAAGAACCTTTGGAAGGAAACATAGTGAAGACCATTTTAGTGAAGACCCCTGAAGGCAACAAGATAATTGTAATTTTCATCAGAGTATGATATAGGCTACCTAGACAGAGAGAGGAAATTATTGAGAAGTTCAAGAAACTATTGGCAATTTTGGTAAAGAGGAATTATATATACTGATTAGAGACATCATTTATCCTCCCATCTTTTTTAGCTCTCCTTGCCAAAACCAGAGTTAATATTTTCTTAGCTTGCCTTAATGATTATTACTCCTTCAGAAGAGGGGGAAAGTGACTATTATCCTCTCCCTGAATCAGACCAACAAGGAGGCATTACTGAACTAGAAATTATGGGAACTTTTTGGGCAAATGATTATCCAAACTTAGAATTTGAGAGGAAATCTTAGGAGGAATAGAAACTCAGAAATAACATAAGATGAACCCAAGATTTTTGGTAAACAATATAATTCAACTCAATAAGATTTCAGAGGGTTTAGACAAAATGTAGGTAAGTCAATCTGAGTAAAATTCCCAAGAGGAAGGCAGCCCAGGACAATGAAAAATTCTCAATCATTTAATGCTAAAACACATTGAAATATAATTCCAATGAGAAGGCAAAAGGAGAGTCATGAGAATCTAATGTGTCTATAGAGACAACTGATTGGGTAACATCTTTTAAAAGATGTATATATGAAAGTATAAGAGGGAATCAATGCTCAGACACAGCATGCTTTTCTGATGCAGTTGCGTCTATGTGGAGGGGTTGGGGTAGCCTGCTTCTGGAAAGACAAGACAATTTGGAATGCAGTTGCCTGGCTTCTGATTTGGAGCACTCATAAACATGCTGTGACTGATTCCAGCTTGCTAAACATGTGAAAACAAGTTGTACTGTTGATTGGCTCCATAGACAGACAGAACTGTGGTGCATTCAAAATTCATTAAGCACAAAAGATAATACCTTGCTTTTGGTCTGACACTTACTGCATGGCTGTCTTCTAATGAGAGAGAAAATGTTGTAAGTGGAGGGGCCTTGGGGCATCTGCATCTGAAGTTGATATATAGCTTGGTAATAGTAATCTCTTTTGCAGGTAGGTTGCAGTGGATTGAGCACTGGCCTGGAGTTGGGAAGATCTGAATTAAAAAATGGCCTAATATAGTTACTACGGATGTGACCCAGGACAAGTTACCTAACCCTGTTTGCCTCAGTTTCCTCATCTGTAAAATGAGCAGGAGAAAGAAATAGCAAACCACTCCAGTATCTTTGCCAAGAAAACCCCAAATGGGGAGAGTCAAAAATGACTGAACAACAATAACTTCTTTGCATTTGCTTTTTCCTCTTTTAGCTGAAGGAATATTGAAGACAGCTAGGATTTTGTGAACTTGGAAATGTAAAAATGGTTAACCAACAGAGGTCTAGGATTTGGAAAAAAATCTAATTTTCATAGCCAGCCAACCTGACATCAAGGTCCTAAGGAATGACCTTTTAGACCCATCCCAGTATTAACAACTTTTAGAATAACCTGAGGAATGCATTCCAGCAATACTTGAGACAATGTTATACAGAGATATGTTGTTATTGAAAATAAAACTAATGTATGAATGTCATCTAGAAGTCATGTGAAGTTTTAACCCACTCTTCACATGGACGATGGTGTCCTAATACAAAAGCAATACGAATTGTTTGTAATTTATATTCTTGTTATACTTTGATTTAGATATCCCTTTTAAAAACTAATTGATATTGTTGGATAAAACTAATGAATATTATTAGCTAATGGTGTGTGGGGGGGCACTAGATGGTGGCTTTGAACCAAAGACATTAGAGAAGTAATACTCCCATCATTCCAAGGTACTTTAGAAGCCTAAGGATTAAATGTAGCTTGCCTCATTCTGGTACAGTGAGTCCAGAATAGTTATTACATAAGTAAGGGGAGTAAATGGACAAATACATGACATAGTTCCATAAGAAGAATGTCAGGTTCAGTAAACTCCAGAATGAGCTGAAGGTGCAAGGAAAATTAAGGATAACCTTTTTGTAAGCCATCTTGGGGGAAAAAAGGCTGGGACTGCTTAGTCAATGGAATAAGTATAACAGAAAATAGAAAGAAGACAATTTAACTCTACTTTTGCTAGTTTTCCCTGACAAAGATAATGATCTTTGAATTATAAAGGACTAATTGGAAATCATTACTTAGGAATTGAAACCATAAATAGTGAAATGATAAGAGTAATCAGTTGATAATCATTTTGAGTCAATAGCCATAGACAAATGTTACCCCAGGATAAAGAAGTTCCTGGTAATTATGATTCTGATCCATTGTTAGTAAACTTTGAAAAATGATAGAGAAATGACATTAGAAGGGAGAAGGGCAAATTCTTTTTTATTTCATTCGTTTTTAAAGAAAGAAATTCTGTATAAGACAAAGCAGTGACCATGACTTCAGTTCCTGGGAAAGTTATATGATTCATTATTCAGGGGTTGGTTAGTTAATAAATCCAGACAAGATAGTGATCACAAAGAACCAATATAGTTTTCCGAGAACAGGTCATGCTAGGCTAATTTCATGTCCTTTTAATTTTACAAATAGGATTATTAGGCTTACAAATTAATGAGATTTTATATTTAGCATTTACCTAGGTTTCAATGCGTGACTACCTTTCCCTTATCATTTGCTAGAGAAATTCATTTTAGGGGCAATGGTGACATTTTCACTCTAACATCTGGGGAGGGTCATGATCTCCTCTCTTCTTGGTAAAATGATGGGGTGGGGGGAGGGTGTTTTTTCTTTCTAGAAGACTGAAGTCTCTGTGAGAGTTCATGACCACATGAAACTGAGAAACAAATAAAGCGTAACACTAGAAATGGCATGTTTTGGAGCTACTCAGAGAAGTTATTTGCAGACAAGAAAACCTTTAACATCTTGTTAGATGTCTCACACATGGATGATTTTTCCCTTTCTCAAAGTCCAAAAAACTCTTTGTGTTACATATTCATGCCTTCCTAAAGATCTTGGGAAAAGATTTATAGTAGGAAAGTATGTATAGCCAAAAGTCTGATGCAATTGTCATAGAAGGCTTAGTGATAGTGAGATGTCATACTCTCTACAAGTTGGACTTTGTGACTTTAAAACTGATTACTACTGATAAGTTAGGAGACTAGGTACATATGTTAAAAATAGCTGCTATTTATATAGTGCTTTAAGGTTTGCACGATATTGTTATATAGTGATATATTATTTTATGTGTATATATGTGTGTGCATGTGCAGTACACATGCATGTGTACACACACATACACATAGTTATACATCCATACATATACAGTCTTGAGTAAATTTAATAAAAATAAAATGAGATACATACTTGAAATAAAAAAAATGTATTGATAATGATGAGTAAAACTGTCAACAAAGTGGGTTAGGCCATGCTATTTTTCATTCATTCTCAGAGGACCAATGACATCAGGAAGGTGATGACTTGCAAATGGATTGGATTTACGTAAGATGGGGTTGTACAAAGTCACCAGTCTCACTTGCTCCTTCAGAGCCATCTGGGTCCAATGGCAAGATATAGATCAAGATGACTGGAGATGGTCAGACTGACCTCAGTCAAGCCAGCAACCCCAATGAGAAAGGAGGAACCTTCTTTATTGACACACAAGAAAAAAGAGGTCTGGGTGGTCATGGAACTTTACAATTGGCTCTACTAAGAAAGATGAGCTGGCATTTAGGTGAGTCTAATCATACCCCTCTATGATGATTGAGGCATGTTAATTATCTTATGGGATCCATCTACTTCTTGTAATCTTTGCTAGGGGACCAAAACTACCAGATTTGCTGGAAAAGACAAAATCTCCCCTAATTTCACAATGACTATTAAAGAAAGATGTTCTATCTTTTGAGGATGGTAACATGCGGGGATCAAAAATAACAAACTAATGACCTGTAAGTATCCCAGGGGCTACTAGTATGAGATATACCAACTTTTCTTTTAATTATATCTCTGAACTAACTGAGAGGGAAAGCTAAATTCCTGAACTCAATTCAAGGACATAGCAACATGGCTTTAGGCAAATGCAGACTCAATTATAGAAATCAATATAGAATAAAATCAGTTACATTGCAGAATCAATACAACAGAAATCAATAAAGATAGAAACTGAAAGCAATATTAATTTTTATTTTTTAATATATTGTCTTTTACACATAGCCATATCTATATTTCTAAGTGTTTGTATCTTTTGAACAACCATATAAAGTAGGGGCTATTTTGGCTTCTATTTTACAGATGCGGAAATTGAGGCTTAAAAAAGTTATCTAAATTACCTTTGTGGTCACAAGTCAGTACATGTCTAAAGGATTTGAAGTCACGTTTTTCTGATTTCAAACTCCTTTGATTTCAAGTATGGACAAACATTAATCTGCTAAAATATTTTGACAATTTCTAGAATTGGTTCTATTTGACAGGGGGGAGTAGCTATACTGTCCAGCTACTCACTTAGCATGCATTGCCACTAGGGAAGGCCAATTCATAATGGAGTACCATAGTGAATTAAATTCAGTTCTATACTATATATATATATATATATATGAAGAAGTTGGTAATAACCCAAAGCTTATTGATATTAAACTATGAAAATTCTCCATTATGACTTCTGAAGATATGGGGCAGTAGAAATACCTAGATTAGAGGGAAAAGAGATTATATTTGTTCAAGCAATCATAAGATATTAAATAAAGCATGGGACCTATGCTTAGTGTAGCTTACCTGGAAAACTTAATCTGTTACTGGCCTACATGGATTTCTTGTCTCTGAAAGTACAACATAAAAAACACCCCACTTGTAATAGGCCATTCACCTAGAATATTCAATAGGACATTTCACTTAGAATAGACATTCCTGGGGCAGCTAGGTGGCGCAGTGGATAGAGCACCAGCCCTGGAGTCAGGAGTACCTGAGTTCATATCCGGCCTCAGACACTTAACACTTACTAGCTGTGTGACCCTGGGCAAGTCACTTAACCCCAATTGCCTCACACACACACAAAAAGAATATATTCCTACCAAAAGAACACGTGGACTTTCATAATAGACAAGGTGCTAGGTAAGACAAGTTTTATAATTTTATTCCATCCCTTCTATAATCTATTCTGATCAAGGCAAAGTTTTTTTTTTAATCTCTTTTTTTGTTTTGTTTTGTTTTGTTTTGTGGGGCAATGAGTGATAAGTAACTTGCCCAGGGTCACACAGCAAGTGTCTGAGGCTGGATTTGAACTCAGGTCTTCCTGAATCCAAGGCCAGTGCTTTATCCACTGCACCAACTAGCTGCCCCCAATTTTTTTTTTTTTGCAACAGATTAATTAAGGATGTACCTGACTATATAGGAATCAAAGAGTCAATATTGTATTATCCTCAAAGAGACCCAAAGCCAAATTCTTTCAATTACATATGACAACATAAAACACAGCAGGGCTTAATGTATAGAGCTGTGTTTAAAGCCAAAAAGTCATGTCCTGACTTTTGCATGTGCTGGCTGTGTTACCCTCATCAAATCAATTAGTCTCTGAATGCTTTAGACAACTCTTTATAATTACAACTTCCAAAGAGGTTTTTGACCTGTATTAGTAAAGGGAAATTCTTCACTAGAAGTCCTCTATCCCAGTGAAGCACCATGTCTAGTACCTCTCCTTATGCTTATTAATGAACATAGTAGAGCACCTGAGGCTAGAGCAGGTTTAATCAAGTCAGCCCATTCTAGTGCAGGGAACACCAATACAACCCATACTTTCTCATATTTGGATGAGAACTACATCTGTTTATTGATGTATGTTTTGGGAACTTATAAGGTGGTAAATATGGGGAGGCTCAGAGTAGCTTCAGCAATATTCCAGCTGCAGGGAGCCCATCACCTAGTTTGGCCTTAACTCAGGAGAGTACAGAGTGTTAACAATGGCACGATGCCCAAGTTTTCTATCAGAAACTCATGCCATGAGTTAGATATACTTGGTGTTCAGGAAAAACACTAGTTCGTGAAAAGACACTTTATAACAAGATTGCTTAATTCTCAGTTTACAAAATTGTTCCAGAGAACAGTTGAGGCCCTATAAAGATGATACCTTATTGTATACCTTATTGCCCATGGGGGAGCTGGTTGGACACATTGTCAAAGAAAATAAATGAGATGGATGATGAAGTTCCAAAATTTACATTTCTATTATATAATTGTCATATTTGCTTTTTTATATAAAGAATGCTCACTCAAAGCAGAAGATAGAAACTTTCTTACCTTTCTGAAACAAAGTTGAAGGATGGTTTGGGAGGTGGGTGAGCATCACAGTGATGGCCCCTGGGGGTAGGAAATACAACTGGAGGCTGTAAGATAAGGCTAATTGATAATGGGAAGAAAGCTCACCCTGCCTTCTATGGCAAATCCCTGTCCACCACATGCTAGTTACAGGTGTATTGTCTCTCTCTTCTACCCTCTATGCCTAGATGGGACTTCTTTTATCTTGTGATATTGAGCAATCATAGGCTTAGCTCCTGTTTTATATACCATTTTCACAGAATAATAGAGTTGGGAGGAACTTGAGAGATCATTATTTCTAATTTATAACTGAAAAAAGAATCTCCTCTTACTAAATCCACAACAAAAAGTGATTTGAACTCTAATTCAGAACCTTTGATAATGGGAAACTCATTACAACCTAAGGAGGCTTATTTTTACTTTTGGATAGCTTTATTTATTAGATGCTTTTCTCCCTTATATCAAGCAGAAATCTACCTCTCTGTAACTTCCACATTTTGATCTAGGAAATAAATATAACCTCTTTTTTTATAGAATAGTCTTTAAGATACATCTCAGGTCTTTCATAAGTCTGTTCTTCAGATGGCATTATACCAGTTCCTTCACCATCTCTTCTAGACATATACTTTTTTTTCTAGGTCTTTAACAAAATAGGAATCCCCAAATTGGTCCTAATATACCATATATGAATGAATTAGGGCAGAAACTATAACAGTACTGTTATTTTACTTGTTCTGAATATTGCATTATTAATAATAGTAATAACAATAATGATAACAATAATAATACAGGTAGCATCTTAAGGTTTGCAAAACAGTTCACAATTATCTCATTTTATTCTCACAATAATCGTGGTAGATAGATACTATTGTTATTCCCATTTTACAAATGAACAACCTTAGACAGTCAGAAAGTAAGCAAATGTCTGAGGCTTGATTTGAACTCAGGGCGTCCTGATTTTAGACTCAATACCAACACCTAAATGCCTCCAAAAGACAAATTCCTTAAAAGAAAGTAGACCTAAGCCATAATTGCAGGCTTTCCTACTATTCCCTTTACATCCCTGGAAAAAAGAAATGCAAATTACCCCAAAAGAATCATTTGCCATTGAATCATGAAGCATTTGTAGAATTATAAAATTTGAAAGGACCTTTGAGATCCAGAAATTTAATTCTTCTTGTGAGTGATTGTCTGGGCCTCTGCAGATTTTCTTCCTATGGACAATATGCTTACGTGGGAGTCTGGGTATATCTATGTGAACCTTTAGGCTCTAAAAATGACCTACTACAAAATGGACACCATGGGTCATGCAGGAGCTATATTGATCTTTGATTGTGGAGATTTTACTATTAATTATTTCAAATTCCAAAGAGGAAAGGGTTCTAGGTTTCTAGTCAGAGTATCTCATTTTGCACCTTGGCTGTTTTCATTATTAGCTGTGTGACCTTGGATAAATTCATTTTAACATTTTTGGACCTTAGACTCCTCATTTGTTAAATAAGAGGGATGGGATGAATGATGTTCCTGTTCTGTTTCTACAGCAGAGGACTTGCCTCAGAGATCCCTCTCAACTTGAAATCAGTTATCTTACTATCTTCAGTGCCCCTTCCAGTTCTAAATCTAGAATCATATTATCCTATAAAATTGACTGAGACTGGTTGTGGTAGAAATTTTGTTGGACTTGGACCCAGAAGCCTGGGTTTGAATATGGCCTCTTCTGCTTATTAGCAGTTTGACTTTGGACAAATGTCTTCCTCTGTCTGATTGAGATACACGGTACGTGTCAATTTTTATACAACACATTTCCTTATCCTTTGAGAAGTAAACATTCTCTCATTCTATAGATGACTTTTTAATATATTTTATATTTCTTTACCTGTGTACAAATCAAATTGTGGCTCTCCAGTAGAATTCAATTAATTGAGGCCAGGGGCTATTGCATATATATATATACACACACACACACACACACACACACACATATATATATAGATATATATCTATATATCTATATCTATATCTATATCTATATCTATATCTATATCTATATCTATATCTATATCTATATCTATATCTATATCTATATCTATACCACACAGGACTAGAGTACTGGAGTGCCTGGGAGGGACAGAAGGGTTTAAAGATACTTCAACAGGGAGGGAATATCAAGGAAGGTACAGCTTCGAATAGCTGTAACATGTCATTTTGCAGAATAGCCAAAAGTCCATAGAGAAGACTATGCAAGCTTAGAGAGTAATGAAAGGTCACAACCCTAGACTCCAGGTGTAGCAACAGGGGAGGGAATGGGCCAGAGAAACCACAAGACCACTTCCAACTTTTTCAAAACTGCTCCAACCATGGGGTCATTGTCAGGTAGCCCCTCTGATTGTTGCATTCGATACTTTGAATATCACCATAGCAGTTAAGTTGAATTTTGGAGTTAAGAGGATTGGAACAGATCATTCTTGGTATCATCTAATCTATGATACATTGAAACTTTCTTGAATGTCACAGAATATAATCTCAAACTGATTAGAACCTGGTGAAGTGATGGGAGAGACATAGTCAAATAGGATATGAATAATTGCCCTGTTATTAAAGCTCTCAAGAAACCTTTCTGTGAGATCCAATAGAGTAAATTGCATATGGTAGGAGATTTTGATTTCAATGATATCTATCCCTGGTGCAATAATCCTTTATATACCACAAACAAACAAGAGAACCAAATGGAATTGCTTCATGATAGAGAAATATAGCTCTTGGGGACTTAGCGTTCCTAAATAGTTTTCCTTGTTTTACTGTGTTTTAGTACCCCGGTGTTCTGTGAATTAATAGATTAAGCCTTATGCATGGTATTGTGCTATAAAATACTTGTGATCTCATACAGAGAGAGTATCAAAGGGATGGGCAGTGGTATTATAAGGTCACTAACACTGTATCCATGATGACAACTCCTTCTGAGCTTTTGTTCTCTGGTGTGTGATATGAGAGCTTGAAATTCTGACAGTAAAATAATGGAGGATCCCTAATAGTGACATGGATAGTAAGTGGAAGAGCTCGACCTCAAAGAAGGTCTTTCTCCTCCTACTCTAGTTACCTCCATTACATTCCATTTCCCTTCCTATTCACTCCTTTGACTACTCTGCTTCTTTTCTGATTCTATTCCCCAACATAAAAAGCTTATATCTAATGAGGTAAAATAACACAAAGGGAAGTAGGTACTTATTAAGTGCTCATTAATTCATTGATTTAAATAAATGCAAAGTCTTACAAGGGAAGAGACAACTAGGTAACCAGGAAGGACAACTTAAAGAAGATAGCATTTGAGTTAAATGTTGAGAGGGCTAGAGATTACACTAAGCAGATCTCAGAAGGGGAAACCTCACAGACATGGGCAAACAGTCTGTGGAATGATGGGTAGCATGTGGTCATGAGGAACCCAGTGCTTAGCAAGAATTAAAGGAAGAATTAAAGCTTAAAGTTAATTTTCTCTCCAGTCAATGTATTTCAACTATAGTCCAGGTGAGAAGACCTTCCCCCAACATGCATTAGCTTTTCCTTAAAATATAGACATTTCTCATAAAATAAGCATTTATCAAGCATCTGCTGTGTTCAGAACTCTACAAGAACTATTATGGAAGTATACAAGAAGATCTGAGTTAATCTCAAATAATTCAAAATCAACGTGGAGAGGCAAAACATACACATATCTATACATGAGAACAGAATAATGGAGAAGACATTCACAACATAAAGTACTAGTCTTCTGGTTTCTAATCACCTTCCCTTTTTAGTCCATCTTCCACACAGATGCCAAATTTATATTCCTAAAGCTTAATTTTGATTATGTCATTCTTTTACTCACAAAGTTTTAGTAGTTCCCTATTGCCTCCAGGAAAATTGAGTCTCCTCTCTTTGGCATCTTAATCTGGTTCCATCCATTCTTTCCAGCACTGTATTTTTTCAGCCAAACTGACATAGTTGATGTTCCATCAATAAACACTTATGTTAACCTGGAAATTTAGGAAACAATCAATATAGGAGAAATAATATCTTTAATCGGGGCAGAGGAACTATAGCGCATGGTATTGCAAAGCTTGGAAGCTAGGAATACCCAAAGATGGGAACAGAGGACAGGGTTTTTATGGGCTAACAGAACAAAAAGGGAACCAAAAGATTGTCCAGAGTGACATATAGCTACTTAATGTAAATTAATCTTTAACAAAAGAAATAATAGAACTGCTCCTAAATTAAGTATAGGTGTTACTGACTGAATAGAAACTACTTAATGTAGATGGACTCTTCTACACAATAACATAAAGTCCAGGGAGTAAGATAGGGAACATTGGGAGGGGATAAGTTACTTGGGGGAATGTCCATAAGTCCATCAAGAGTCTGGAAATGACAGACAGTCAGCCCCTGGCAATTCATTTGTCTGGGAAAGAGGGGACTGGGTGGGGAATAAATTCTCAGTAAATTTTATAGTTCTCACTTATTAAGCACATACTATGTACCAGCCTCTGTGCCAAGCACTGGGTTCCTCATAACCACATTCTACCCATCATTCCACAGACTGTTTGCCCTTGTCTGTGAAGTTTTCCCTTCTGAGATCTGCTTAAGTGTATTCTCTAGCCCTCTCAACATTTAAATCAAATGGTGTCTTCTTTAAGTTGTCCTTCCTGATTCCTCTAGTTGTCTCTTCCCTTGCAAGACTTTGCATTTATTTAAATTAATCAATTAATGAACACTTAATAAGCACCTACTTCCCTTTGTATTATTTTACATCATTAGAATATAAGCTTTTTATGTTGGGGAATAGAATCAGAAAAGAAGCAGAGTAGTCAAAGGAGTGAATATGAAGGGAAATGGAATGTAATGGAGGTAACTAGAGTAGGAGGAGAAAGACCTCATTAGAATATAAGCTTTTTAAGGACAGGGACTTAATCCTGTGTGATTTTAATGCCTTAATACCTTGCACTGTGCCTAGCACAAGGAAGGTGCTTAAAAATACTTGTTGAATTAATTGAATGAAATATAACAGGTAGAGAATAAAAGAGTGAATAGGTGGTAGGGGAAGGCATTGCTAGGGGAGCAAGTCCCCCCCTCCCTCCCCTCCCCTCCCCCAAGTTGTCATCTTCCTTGACCACATTGTTGCATTTAACACTGTTGACCTCCTAGATATTTTTTCTCTCTGAGTTTTCATTATACTACCTCTCCTGGTCCTTCTCCTACATTTGTCTTCAGTACTTTATTCATCATCTATGTCATGCCCACTAACTACTTTGAGAGACTTTGTCTGGAAATTTCTTCTCTTCTCTCTATGCTTTCTCTTGGTGAAATAATCTGCTTCCATGGGTTTAATTATCACATGCAACTGATGCACAGATCTATATATTTATCCCAATGTCTCTCCTAAACTCTGGTCCCCCACCACCAATAGTCTATTGGACATTCCAAACCTGATTTTTGAGAGATAGTTCAAATTCAATATGTTCAAAACAGACTTCATTTACTTCCCTCTCAATCTCCATCCACTTTCTTAACTCCCCTTTTTCTGTTGAAGGCACCACCATTTTGTCCAGCCTTCCAGGTTTAAAATTTTGCTATTTCTCCTCTCTCCCATACCCCATATATCTAAATAGTTGCCAAGTCTTGTCAATTCTAATTTTCATTCTCTCTAATATGTCCCCTTTTTATTCACTCCCCAACTCTAGCTCAGGTCCTTATCTCTCAACTGGGCTATTACAATAAACTCTTAATTTGTTTCTTTCCCTCAAAATCTTTCCTTACTCTAAACCCTCTTTCACACAAATGCCAAAATGCCTTCTTTAATCACTGATCTCACCATGTTACTTCCCTACTCAATAAACTCCAGTAACTCCTTACAACATCAAAGATAAAAATATAAAGCCTTGTTTAACCTCTAAAGTTCTTCACAATTTGCTCTCAGCCCATATTTTTAGTCTCATTCCTTACTACTCTTTTTATTGCAGCCACCAAGTTAGCTTTCCTTGTGTTTCCCACACATGCCTTTTCTTTCCCTGTTTTTTCATTGTCCTTTTCACTGTGTATTGAATGTAATCCTTCCTCACTTGTGCACCAAAGAATCCTGTAGATTTCCACCAAAGCACCAACTTTAGGATTAAGCCTTTTCTAATTCTTCTAAATGCTAATGCTCTCCCATTCTAACTACCTTGCATTTATTATATATAATATAATACATATATTATATTATTAATTCTCTTTATATTCATTTTGTATGTACTTATATATGTGCAAGGTATCTTTCCTAAAAGAAACAGGAATTTTTTTTTGTCTTTGTATATCAGAATGAGGCATATGGTAGATATTTAGTAAGTGCTTCTTGATTGATTTCCTCTCTTCTCTTTATGCTTTTATTTACAACAATTCAGAGACTGTCCTACCAATATTGGAACTATTCCAATATTCTCTGTCCTTTATTCCAACTTTACACAAAGTTATTGTTAGTGTTCCAGAAAGATGGAAATCCTTATTAATCATACTCGAATGTGTGTACCTGTGTGTCTCTTATTGGTTCATCTTGTATTGCCCTCAATGAGCAACCTCTAGGTCAGGTCTATGGCCCTTTGCCAGATGTTAATCTCCAGTATGATCAGGATTCAATGTTAAAGAAGCCCACTTGGAAATATTTGACATTTTGTTCCTGCTGACACTAACTCCTTGTCATTTACTTTGTGACCTATTCATCTTATTTTTCCCTCAAAGGGCAAAAAGTAACTTCTTGATTCTCTTCTATGGCCCTCTGCCAAATATTAATCCCAAGTATAGTCAGTTTTACAGGTTCAAAACCTTTTTAATCATCTGGAACTTTGCTCATGCTGGCACTGACCCCTCGGTGTATAATCTTTTTAATTTGTATGAAAACTTCACTAGTATTTAAAGATCTTCAGTTGTTGTAAACAGGACTCACACAATATGAACTTTGAAGCAAATTGGATCTTTCCATTTGTTAATTAGAATTAACATTTCATAGTTTAGCCTGGGATTTCATAATTTCATGTCTTGGATTTCTTATTAGACTTTCTGGAATATTCAATTCTATAGCAATGGCAGGTTATTCTTTTCCAGATGATATAATTATAAAACCCCAGGCTTTTAATAATCTCTTCCAAGTTACACAAAATTGAAAGTGATCCATGTCCATTTTAATCCCAGACAAAGGCAATGCTTAAGCTTCTGACCTCATGAATAGAATAAATTATAATTACAGGTTTGTGGTTGAGAGCAATAAGATTATGCCTCTCTCTGCTTTAGATCATGGTGTTTAAGCAGGCAAACAAGATTAGCCCTCTTGTCAACACCAACTTCTCTACTTGGGCCCCTGATCCCATGACCTCCCATCTCTTTCTGGGGCTTGCCCTGACTGGATTATTCTACCATCATTCAATTCCCAATCTCTCTCTCTCTCTCTCTCTCTCTCTCTCTCTCTCTCTCTCTCTCTCTCTCTCTCTCTCTCTCTCCCCCTCTCTCTTGTTAGCTCTGTCTTTACTGCCTATAAATATTCTCAGGTTTCTCCTATCCTTAGAAAAAAAATTGCATGAACACATACACTGTTTTTGCTTTCCCTGACAATTTCTTTTTTTTTTGTATCTTTATTTAAAAAAATATTTCTTTATTCATTCATTATACATACTATTTATTCAGCCTTTAGAATGCTATGCTTATTTTTTCTAGTTACATGTAGAGATAGTTTTCAACACTTGTTTTTATAAGATTTCTAGTTTCAAAATTTTCTCCCTCCCTTCCCTTCCTCCCACCTCCCTAAGACAGCAAGCAATCTGATATAGGTTATATTTGTACAATCACACTAAACATATCTCTGCATTAGCCATGCTGTGAAAGAAGAATCAGAGCAAAAGGGAAAAACCTCAAAAAAGGGAAAACAAAATAGTGGAAATAGTATGGTTCAATCTTCATCTAGATTCCAGTTTTTTTTTTGTTTTTTGTTTTTGATTTTTGTTTTTGTTTTTGTTTTTATTTGGAGAGCATTTTCCATCATGAGTCCTTTGGAACAATCTTGGACCACTGTATTGCTGAGAAGAGTTAAGTCTATCACAGTTGATCAATACACAATGTTGTTGATACTGTGTACAATGTTCTCCTGATTCTGATCATCTTACTCAGCATCAGTTCATATGAGTCCTTTCATATTTCTCTGAAATCTGCTTGCTCATCACTTCTTCACATTGATTTAAAAAAAAAAACTCTGTGTTCTAAATTTTCTTCCTCTCTCCTCAACCCTCCCTATGGAATCAAGCAATTCAATATAAGTCATACATGTGCAGTTATGCCAAGCATCTTCACATTACTCAAGTTGTGAAATAAAATAGACAGAATAACTTTAGAAAGAGGAGCTAAGGATAGAGCACCGGCCCTGGAGTCAGGAGTAACTGAGTTCAAATCCTGCCTCAGACACTTAACACTTAATAGCTGTGTGACCCTGGGCAAGTCACTTAACCCCAATTGCCTCACTAAATAAAAAAAAAGAGGAGCTAACAAATAAAATTATACTTCAATCTGTATTCAAATACCATCAGTTCTTCCTCTATTGATAGAGGAAGGATGTTTGCATTCTTCATACATCCTTCTGATATCATCCTGCTCATCATTTCTTTCACAGTTATTATTGCTAACTGTATTACCTTCCATCCTATTCCCTCCCCATAATATTTACTCTATTTTCTATCTTCTTTCACCCTATTCCTCCTCAAAATTATTTTGCTTTTTACTGCCCCCTGCCCCAATCTGCCCTCCTTTCCTTCATCTTTCCCCCCCTTTCCCCTTTCCCTCCCATTTTCCCTCAGGGAAAAATATATTACTATACCCACTTGAGTGTTTATGTTATTCCTTATTTGAACCAATTCTGATGAAAGTAAGGCTCACTCACTCTCCCACTCCTTCCCCATTTTCCCCTCCACTCCATAAGCTTTTTCTTGTTTCTTTTACGTGAGCTTTTTTACACCCTTCCACCTCTCCCTTTCCCTTTTTTTCAGTGCATTTCTCTTACCCCTTAACTTTATTTTAAAGATGTCATCATGGGTCTGCTAGGTGATACAGTGGACAAAACACTAGCCCTGGATCCAGGAGGCCTTGAGCCCAAATCCAGCCCCAGACATAAACCACCCCATCCTGCCTGCCCTACAAAAAACATGGACAAATGCTTTATAGATATCATCCCTTCATATTTAATTCACACTTGTGCCCTCTGTCTCTGTATATTCCTTTCAGCTGCCCTAATACTTCTTATGAGTTGGAAGTATTATCTTCTCAAGTAAGAATATAAACAGTTTAATCTTTTAATATCCCTCATGATTTCTTTTTCCAGTTTACCTTTTTATGCTTCTCTAGGGTCTTGTATTTGAAAGTCAAATTTTCTATTCAGTTCTTTTCATCACAAATGCCTGGAAGTCCTCTTTTTCATTGAAGTACCATTATTTCCCCTGAAACATTATAGAGAGTTTTGCTGGGTAGGTCATTTTAGGTTGTGGTCCCAGTTCCTTTGTCTTCTGGAATTTCACATTCCATGCCTTCCGGTCCTTTAATGCAGAAGCTGCTAAATCCTGTGTTATCCTGACTGTGGCTCCACAGTATTTGAATTCCTTTTTTCTAACTGTTTGTAATATTTTCTCCTTGACCTGGGATCTCTGGAATGTGGCTATAATATTCCTGGAAGTTTTCCTTTTGGGATCTCTTCCAGGAGGTGATTGGTGGATTCTTTCAATTTCTATCTTACTCTCTGTATCTAGAATATCAGGGCAATTTTCCCTTACAATTTCTTGGAAGATGATGTCTAGGCTCTTATTTTGGTCATGGTTTTCAGGTAGATCAATGATTTTCAAATTATCTCTCCTGGATCTATTTTCCAGGTCAGCTCTTTTTCCAAGGAGATATTTCATATTGCCCTCTATTTTTCATTCAATTGGATTTTCTTTGCTGTGTCTTGGTTTCTCATAATAAAGTCACTAGCTTCCATTTGTTCAATCCTAATTCTTAGGCAATTATTGTCTTCAGTGAGTTTTTCTATCTCCTTTCCCAATTGACTTTTCAAGCTGTTTACTTTTTTCTCGTGATTCGCCTTCATTGCTCTAATTTCTCTTTCCATTCTTTCCTCCCTTTCTCTAAATCTTCCTTCTATCTCTCCTACTTTCTCTTCAAAGTCCCTTTTGAGTCTTTCCAAGGCCTGAGACCAATTTGTATATTTCTTGGAAACTTTGGATGTTGGAGCATTGACTTTGTTATTATCTTCTTCTGAGGGTGTATTCTGGTCTACCCTTCCCCCAAAGAAGCTGTCTATTGTCCACTGTTCTCCTTGCTGATTCTTTTCAAGCTAGAAGTAGATGTCTGATTGAAATCTGATTCCCTATGTTTGGAAGCTTGGTGTGTCTGTGCCCCTCCCCCACTGAGGTACCACCACTTGATTCAGCCCACTGGTTCAGAACCAGGGCGCTTCCCCCCAATTCCAGCAAAGACTACAGCCACTTCACCCCCGGTCAACCACGGAACCCCCTCACTGGTCCCCGAGCCAAGCCTCTGAAGAGGCTACTGGCGCTGAAGACTAAGAGGCATCTGTTCTTATGTTGGTCTGGGCCATGTGCTAAGCTCCTCTTTCAGCCTAATCAACAGGTGATCTTAATTGCTGTTTCTGGCTGGAAAATAGTCTCACTCTGTTCTTATGTGAGTTGGGCTGCTTTTTGGGGGGGCATTATTTGGGAGTGAGTGGATGGATTTGTTGGGAACTAGGGGGAGTCACAGCCTCTCCTCCGCCATCTTGACTCTGCCCCTCTCCTAGATAATTTCTAGAAAGAAAAAAGTACTCAATTCTTCCTGCCTTTTTATCCTTGTTACCCACACTAATTTTTCAACTCCTCACAATTATTAGGCTACCAACCCTTCCATCTGATTGAAACTGCTCTCTCCAAGGTTCTAATGTTAATGATGTCCTCTTGACTACAAAATCCAATGTCCATTTCTCAGTCATTATTTTATCGTTGCTCAGTTGTTTCAGTTATGTCCAACTCTTCATAGCCCCATATGATGTTTTCTTGGCAAAGATATTGGAGTTGTTTGCCTTTTCTCTTTCCAAATCATTCCATTCTTGCTAGATATTCTCTTCACTCTTGTTTTCTAGATCATAATATTCATCTGATTTTCTCCTACCTTTCTGTTCTCTTTATAACCTATGTAGAACTTAACATCCTTCCACCTAAACCTGCCTCTCTTCCTAATGTCTTTATTTCCATCAAAGGCATTACCATGCTAACTATGGCCCAGCTTTACACTCATTCATTTCTTTCCTTTTCCTTCTCCCTTGCTCCTCATATAATTATAACCTTGATATGTGAGAGCATGGACAGCTTTGTTTTTGTCTTTTTAGCCACAGTGCCTGGCCCATGGAAGGTGTTTCATGAATGTTTGTTAATTTTTCATTGGTCTCCATTCACAAAGTTACTACACTGATTTCAGATTTTTCTTCCTTCTTATTTGGCCTACTGTAGTATCCTCAGAAATAGTCCTGTTTACAGTCTTTTTCCTTGCTCGTCTATCATTCATATAACAACCAAAATCACTTTCCAAAGCCACAGATTTGTATATATTATGCCCCTGGTCAAAATCCTGCAATAAATACCCATTTTTCTAGGATAAAATGCAAATGACCCAATCTGTCATTTAAGACCTTTTGAAATCTGGCTCAGATTTACCTGCTAAAATGGCTTTCAATTTATTTTCTTTGATGTAGCTTACATTTCAGTCAAAATGGCTTACTAGTAATTATCTGGGCATGATGTTCTACCATTTGCCCATGCCAAGAAAACACATTTTCTTCTTTCTTTTCAGAATCCTTATTTTCTTTCTAGACACAGCCTAGATATCATCTCTGTTGTGAATCTTTCTCTGTTCCCAAGGATTGTTAAAGCCTTCTTTCCTGCTCAAACCAACTTGCATTTGCTTATCTGAGAGTGTATATGTGTGTGTGTACACAGACACACATATACATACATATATATGTATTTGGGTATGTGTGAATAAATGAAATATTTCCTTCTTTCAAGGAATTTATGTTGTACTGAAAATTATGTGATATATATAAATAAAATATAATTATTATAATGACATTATACATATACTAGTATTTATAATATATACTATAGGTTATATAGTATATGTAGTATACTATATAGTATCTATGTATATGTATGTGTATGCATATACACCCTCTGAGTGTTTGTATATTTTTATACACACACACACACAGATTGAAGGAGGGAGAGAGAATAATATACTACTACTTTTGGCAAAAACAAACTCCTTGAGAGAAAGGAATATTTCATTTTTGTATTGTATTCTCCATTTCTACCATATTTTGTTCCTTGAATATAATAGATACTTAATAAAAATTGTA
Source organism: Dromiciops gliroides (assembly GCF_019393635.1). Classification (NCBI taxonomy): domain Eukaryota; kingdom Metazoa; phylum Chordata; class Mammalia; order Microbiotheria; family Microbiotheriidae; genus Dromiciops; species Dromiciops gliroides. The sequence goes on from NC_057864.1 coordinate 267,067,060, forward strand.
GAATTGAATTGAGCATATGTCTGGAAATCATTTTTCTTACATTATTGGGTTAACGTAGTATTTCTGCTTCCTGTTGGGGCATGCATGTCTATCATGATTGTCCTGGTATGTCTCATAGGGTCTATTGCATCACAGATTTTAAGCTGGAAGAGAACTCAGAGACTGTCTAGACCAGCCTTCTCATTTTACAGATCAGGTTAATTGAGGCTTGGATAGATTGAGTTTCTTGCCTTAGGTGAGCAATCAGGGTCTGTTCTATATTCAGCTCTAGTTTCATTATACCTCTCAGCCTTCCTTGAATATTATTTGTGCCTTTAAGTTATTCTTGACCAAATGAATTTTTTCCTGCAAATCCATAGGACAATTTGACCTCTTTGTCTATTATACTGGGCAGCAGTAAAAGGCTAGAGATGGAGAGAGCTTCAGCATGGCTACTTTATTGTAAAAACCATTCTAACAATCACCAGAATTCCACAGAACACCAGAAACATAAAATATTAAGAAATTCAGAAGAGAGAAAAATTGCTCTGTTTGTAACTCTCTAAGTTCACAAGAAACTTTCTGTATAATGATCCAGAGATATAGTAGAAATATTTCCATTTTAAGGAAATAATTGGCTCCAAGAAGATAAAGGAATTGACCATGGTGATAGTTAGGATCAGTCATAAGGGTGTTATGGGGTTGAGATATATCAAAGAATTTGGGACTAATAAAGTTTAAACTGGCCTACTAGCTAAAGGATAAACACACCTTGAGAAGTAAGGGAAAGGGCAGCTAGGTGGCGCAGTAGATAGAGCACCAGCCCTGGAGTCAGGAGTACCTGAGTTCAAATCCGGCCTCAGACACTTAACACTTACTAGCTGTGTGACCCTGGGCAAGTCACTTAACCCCAATTGCCTCACTAAAAAAAAAAAAAAAAAAAAAAAAAGAAGTAAGGGAGATAAACCCATTAGACTTGACTGCTGCCTGATCAGTGTCAGGGGATAGAGATAACTCCAGAAGTCGGGACCACCACCTCTCATTCAAGCCTTTCCCCACCCCCAAAGGGAACATTCCATTGTCAGGTAGTTACCCCATCTGGGCACTCCATCTAGCTTCTACAAAAGATTTTGTCTTTCTTCTGTTCAAGGAGAAAAATGCATTTCAGAGAATCATGTCTATAAACCATTTTCTCCCCTTGAGAGTCTATTTCTCTAGGGGCAGCTAGGTGGCGCAGTGGATAAAGCACTGGCCCTGGATTCAGGAGGACCTGAGTTCAAATCAGACCTCAGACACTTGACACTTACTAGCTGTGTGACCCTGGGCAAGTCACTTAACCCCCATTGCCCTGAAAAAAAAAAAAGAGTCTATTTCTCTTGGTTCCTTTCTCTAGCACCTAAATAAAATATCATTTTATTCTAATTGGATTTATGTGTGAGAGGGTGTAATTCTTTTTTTTTCCCCCCATGGGGCAATGAGGGTTAAGTGACTTGCCCAAGATCACACAGCCAGTAAGTATCAAATGTCTGAGGTCATATTTGAACTCAGGTCCTCCTGAATTCAGGGCTGGTGCTTTATCCACTATGCCATCTACCTGCCCCCTAAACGTGTAATTCTTTAAAGAGGAATACCTAAGGACCACCACCATTACGGATTTCTCCTTGAAGAGGTTCGATATTCTTTCCATGACATCATATTGCTTCCCTCAACATTGTACCTTAGCATTTATGTGCTACCACACTGCTTCCTTCAAACAACTTAATCATTTAATGATGCAAGGATATATATGTTAATTTGTCTACATGTTACAGTAGTGGATATTAAAATGCCAAGTGACTCTACTGTGGCAGTTGCAACTGTCAGAAAAGAATTATAGCTTCCTTCCCTTTGTGGTTCTTAGGTATCTTTGTGGGGCCTACATGGCTTTGCAAGCATCAGAAGGCATGGAAAAACTGGAAGTTTTATTGCATGGTTCTTCTATTGTTGATTCATCCTGGGAAAATGTTTTTGTATTTGATCAATATTGTGTTGCCACAAAGGTCCATCTGGATGCTAGGCCTTGCATAATATATCTCAATGAACTCAAATGATTTAAGGAATCTGACTTGGTACAGCTTAATAGTTAGAAATGACTTTTGTGAGGAAAAAAGGTTGGGGGGGACACTAGGCACATGCAGGACAGTATCAAGAAAAGAAAAGAAAAAGAGACCATCCCTCTCCTTAAGGAGTTTATAGTCTAACAGGAGAATACAAGACACAAAAAGTAAATTGAAAAGGGAAAATGCTGGGATACAATTGCTATTTACACAAACTCTGAACCATCAAGAGACTAAAAAATGGTAAAATGAGGCCTGGGCTGGGACCTGTTATTGGTCAATCATTGAGGAAGAGTATCATAGAAGGCATTCACTTTCCTTCCCACTTTACCCCAGACTTTGACTCACAAAAATATTCCTAGTCTCAGGGATTATTTGTTTGCTTCTCCTGAGGTTCATAATTTCAACCTGTACATTTTTTTCCAGTTCATTCAAGAAACATTTATCAAGTGCCAATTACGTGCTGAGCACGATGACATAATTTGACTTTTCAGAACATTTTTTTCTAATACAACTTGAAAAGGGGGCCTTAATTGCTTTGACATTTTGACATTTCCAGCATTGATTTTTTCTCCATTTAGTTGGTCATATCTAGGTACTTTCACCAACTATTTTCTCTAGTTAATCAAGCATTTCATGTGGTGGAAGAAATTAAATACAATGGTTACAGTGCAGTCAATGATAAAAATAGATAGCTATAGAACTACTGCAGTCTTTTCCAGTGTGCTTGTGCACGTGAGAGTGTGTGTGTGTGTGTGTGTGTGTGTGTGTGTGAGAGCGAGAGCGAGAGAGAGAGAGAGAGAGAGAGAGAGAGAGAGAGAGAGAGAGAGCGAGAGAGAGAGAGAGAGAGAGAGAGCGAGAGAGAGAGAGCGAGAGCGAGAGCGAGAGCGAGAGAGAGAGAGAGAGAGAGAGAGAGAGAGAGAGAGAGGGAGAGAGATCTTTTTGTAATCTGATTTAGTTGTCTTTAATGCCAAACAACTTTTTGTAGGCTCATTTTTCCTTGCAACTCTACATTCTCATTATGTTTTGTTCATATATAAGGGGGCACTGCTTATTCTTTCATTTGTTTCCATGATGTCTTTTAAGTGAGCTTGGGCAATGGCTTTTGGCTGTCATATCCCTATGCTGGTCAAAGAGATGAGGTGCTTGGTGACTAAATGTTTTCTCGGATGTTTTGACTTCCTCACTGTGGTGATAGTTTTACCTTTATCAGACTTGTCCAAGAGATCATAGGAACACATATTTAGAGATGGGAGTGGTATGTAATTTGGTCTTCTTCCCCCTATTTCCAAAGGAGGAAACTGATGCCTAGAGCTGTTAAGTGACTTGACCAAGTTCATAGAGATAGTAAACAGCAGAACATAAACTGAAATAAAATCTCGTGATTCCAAATCTAGTTCTCTTTCTACTTTTATATGCATCAGACTCAGTGGTATTTTTATGTTGTTGTTTTTCTCATGTACTTCCCACTTTTCAGTCAAAATCTTGTTTAAAGATTTGGAGATTTTGTAATTATGACCTTGTTTGGTGCTAATTATCACTGGTGCCTTCAGTCTCTCTCCCTGAAGGAAGTATTAACTTTATAAAAGTATGAAACTTCTAAGTAATATATATATGTATATGTATATACATATGTATATATATGTATATACAACTTCATAATACCTCATTTAAAAATTTTAAAATACTCTTTCTTTCTTCCTCCTTCCTCATATTTTCATTTAAGCAACCAAGATACATGCTGACATGATGATAGAGGGTTCAGATTAAGATCTGGAAGTCTCCTTGGAGTTCAACACAGTTCTTTTACCAATTAGAAAACTGAGGCTCAGAGAAGTTAAGGCACTTTCCCAAGGTCACAAAGGTAGAGCATAATAACATTATAATTGGAAACCAAAGTAACACCAAAGTTGTGCTCTTTCTCCTATGCTATGCTTTCTACTTGATTTGGAAGATTTTGAATTATACTTAACAGGGAGACTGACAACAGGACAAATAGCCTTGAAGGAATGAGTCAGATATGATTGAGCCAACTTAACAGTAGTATTTGGCTTGAATACTCACTCATAGGAGAGTAAAACAGTCTCCTTATGACCTTTTTGAATTGCACAATCTCTTAATTCAAAGATTTTTGTAATCAACTACTGGATGAAAAAAATTGCTCAAGCACACTTTCTGAGGAAAAAAAAACCACAATGAAAACTTTAAACCCATTATTGTGTCACTGTTCTTTTCAAAAGCTATTTACTCTGTTAAAAAAGACAATTTCCACTATGCAATCATGGTTTATGAAATCTGAAATTGAGTCAACATTATGATAGGGGAACACAGTTGGCAAACATTTCTATTTCCTTGGTACCCAGGATCATGGCAGATGATCAGGGAGTTTCTCCTCAACTCCTTGAATTGAGGGATAGCATAAGTATAACTCAACTCCTTTATGAGTTCTTCAATCAACTTGACAATATTATGGAACATTAATCTATAGTAATTTTATAAAAGTTTTTAAATTAAATTTGTCTGAATATTTAGGGATAAGTATAATATTCATGCCCACCAGATGTTGGAGATTCAGGTTCCCACAAAGATTTAATATAGGGAATATACAATCTAATGAAAAATGAAATGTTAGACATTCTTTATGTCTGTAGAAGAATTTCAAATTGGGAATATGGCCCTTTGTCTGAAAGCCCTCCTTTACCCACCCTCAATCCCCCCCCTCAAGAAAGCAAATATTTAGTGAGGATAAGAATTTAAAAGGGGATTGATCTGGTGAGTTGCTGGAAAATATGATGAGATTCTCAATTAACTAAATGAGATTTTAGAAACTGAGCCTTTGGAGGCATGTAAATATCATCTTCCCATGACAAGGAAATCATATTCACTGATGCATTGCTAAAAGAACATAAGGAACTACTAATAAATGAATACTTGGCATTCAGGAAGATGACCTCTTATCAGAGCAATTGTTCCTCTGAATTACTGAAAGTATACTTTCCCCACTGTGAGGTATGATAGCATCAAAAGAATTCCTGCATAAGTATGTGGCAGAAAAATACATGGATATTGACTTGATCTAAGTTCAAGAGCTCTCAATTTTGAGAATTTGGTTATTTAGAAATTGGACTTTATAGAGAAAATAATAATTTCCTGATTCAGCATGATTCTTGGTAAAAGGAAATATACATATTTCTTTTGTGTAGCAGTCTATTTGGAGGAGAAAACCAGTTAGCTATTCATATAGTTTATGTCTAATAGGAAGGGGATTATTTGCTCTCAGTCTTCAAGACATATTTACTTTTGTTGAGGCAATTGAGGTTAAGTGAGTTGCCCAGGGTCACCCAGCTAGTAAGTGCCAAGTGTCTGAGGCAAGATTTGAACTCAGGTCCTACTGGCTCCAGGGCTGGTGCTCTATCCACTGTGCCACCTAGCTGGCCCAACATATTTACTTTTGAGGGAAAGGTTAGGATTAAGAGAATGACCCATAAGGCAGCAAAATGAGTCTTGCAGAGGGCCTGTGAAGAATTCTGAGAAAGTGGGACCCACCAACACTTCAGCAAGATCATCTCAGTATCAAATCTAAGTTCAGTTTTTTTGATGGATGAGTAGAGAAGATTGGTGATTTGTTTCAATGATATGTTTTTTCTCTAGCTGTTACAGAAAACGCCACTAAATGGGACAAGACAGGCTATAGACAGAGGAGCTCAACAGGAAAGTAACCTCAGGAATGGCTCTCCTGTTTCCATTATGTGTGTGTGTGTGTGTGTGTGTGTGTGTGTGTGTGTGTGTGTGTGTGTGTGTGTGTGTGTATAAAGTTTAAGCAGCACTGTCAACTTCTTTTAAACTTAACTCTAGTGCAAAAGCCCCCTTCTTCAGTTAATACTCTTCATTGGGGATTAAGGGGTTGGGAGGTTAGTCAAGTGAGTCAACATGATCACTGCCTTTACATTTGGTCAAGAAGATTCTATCACAGTTTCTGAGCAATTTCCCAATCATTTTTTCAAGTTAAAATGAAAAGATTACAATGGTGGAAAATATCCTTATTTTTAAATCTCATTCAGGTTTTACCCAGTTAAAATGACTATTAGAGGCTTTAATAAGTATTGATGCGACTCCATTTTCTGATAATCTTCCTCAGATTCACCTAAACCATATACTTTCTCAAAAGCCTCATAACCTATTTCTCTTTATTGATGCTACTGCCACCCACAGCAGGTACAACTTTTGCCATGCTGTTTTCTTGGCCATCCCCCATCTCAATTTCTACAGACCTTTCTATCTTCTTAAAGGGCACTGGACTGACAAAAATTATTTACTGTGAATTTTGTTGGCTTTCATACTTAGAATTTAATTTGGCATTTTTCTATGCTTGTTTTGCAAAAAAAAAACAACTGCTTGGCAGTTGTGATCTTTCACTCTGTCATGTCAACTTTACCCCTCACTTCATTTTTTTTTTTTTTAGTGAGGCAATTGGGGTTAAGAGACTTGCCCAGGGTCACACAGCTAGTAAATGTTAAGTGTCTGAGGCTGGATTTGAACTCAGGTACTCCTGACTCCAGGGCTGGTGCTCTATCCACTGTGCCATCTAGCTGCCCCCCCCTCACTTCATTTTATAAAATAATATTCACTAACTCCAATAACCTGGAATGTAGAAAGGTAATATTTAAATCCTATCACCTTATTTTCTAGGAGGCAGTCTTACTTGGAAAATAGATAGTCACCAGGTATGGAAGAAATCCAAACAATCATTTCAGATTACAACAAAATTTGTTAGATTCAATACTGATTTTCAATAATGATAAAATTTTGACTTTTTTTCAAATTACTTTGGGGAATTTGCCCACTCCTACATAATCAGTAAATACATTAAAAGATCATCTCCTCTTAGTAATATACTAGTAGCACCCAATTTCCTTTGATCCATCTAACATCTCTAGAGGTATACTGGTTTCCTCTCACCTCTACCAATGTCTTTTTTCACTGACTTGTTCCATCCCAAAATTCACCCTAATAAATTGTTTTACCTAACAATTTGTTATACTTAATTTTTCTTATCTTGCTTTAACATTACCATATCATTTTTCCTTTCCCTTGAGTTCTTCTCTTTGGATACTTACTCCTTGCTCCTCCTCAATTCTGGTACTTCTCCTTAATACTCTCACAAAAGCCAGAATCCTAATCCTAAAATGATTTTGCATACTTTTTTTCCCCTCAATTTTCCAAAATTTCTCCTCCCTCAATTTAATCTCTGGCCCTATTAACATATATAAATTCCTCAAGTCACCTACATTTCCTTCTCATTCAATTCAAATGTTTTTTTATCTTCTCCTACTCCAAATGCAACTTGTTGTTTGGGGCAAACTGCCTCAGTTTACCCAAATAACTTGAGGAGACCACCAACTCAAGCAGAGACAGATTTATTACATTCCCATGGGAATGGGCAAACTCAATAACTGAGTCACAATATTTAATGCATGTCTTGACCTTTTATAGGAATGTTGGTCAGAGGGGAAGTCCCCATGCACACTAGGGTGAGCTCACAATCTAACATCCAATCCTGTCTCACCCAGGGTGCGTGTTTAGCTCGTGATCAATTTATGGTGACATGCATACGTGTTCCAGGAACAAGGGGGAAAAGGGGAGGGGGAACAAGGTCAAACCAAAGGAAGAGGGAATGGGGGAGTGACAGTCAGATGTTTCAGATCTCACAGTTCCCACTGACTCCCCTCTCCTGGCCCCTATCTCTAAAGATATTCAACTTGAATAACAGCAAGAGTCATTCAGGTGTTTCAGCATTGTTTTGTAGTCGTGTTAATTTTAGAAGGATGACAGGGTTAAAATTTATCTTCAGCTATGTTGGGAAATCAAAGAAATAGAATAAAGAATAAAAGAATAATCCATTGTTGGGACCCTAGGGTCAAGGGAATTCTGCTCTGAGAAAAAGAGACATGTCACTTAACATCTGGTCTCAACTTAATTGTCCTATCCTGTGCTGAGCTCCGTCCTTTCTTCTTGAGTCCCGAGTATTGAATTGGTGGGCAAACTTCCCGACCCATTCAACAGGGACTGGGGTTCTGACACATGATGGATTCCAGATAAAACTAAGATGTTGCTGACAAGTGGGGAGACTGAGCAGAAGTAAAAATACTGTTAATTGGCAATAAAACTTAAAGGAGACAGTGAGAATTTGACAAGCAATAAACTTTTAAACTAACTATACTGGGGTGGGGCTGGGTACCTTCCAGACCCCATCCTCAGAGTTTAATATGACTCAAATCCATAATCATCTCATACATTGTCCTAAATTCCCCTTCAAATAATTTAAAAATAACAGCTCAAAATGAATTCTGGATTGACACAACCAAAAAGAAACAATAGGCTGAAACAGTTTTCCAGCCCAAGACAACTTAGAAGGTCAGCAGGAAAGGTCTGCTCCCCATCGTGAGAGTAGAGGGCAGTTTAAGGCAGGCTGTCCCCAGCCACACCTGGGAAAGACAGCAGCAAGCCTTGGGGGATTCTGAATCATAAATAGCAGCTTCCAGAGCTCTCAGCCCATAGATGATAATGGGGTTGGACAACTAGTCGACAGTAAATTACAGGGGACCATTTATTGACACTGGGGGCAGGACTCTGCTGCATTGCCCATATGCAGTTCCAGGTGACAATTCCAGAGTGAGGAGGAGCACTAGCACATTATAGTATGCATACACAAGGGAGGGAAGACCCTAGTTACAATTTCAGGACAGAAAAAGAATGCTTGTGGTCACTCATGGAACAGAAGACAAGACAGAAAAGCAGTGACCTTTCTTTAGATCATACTATATTGAAAGAACTGAAAAATTATGAGTCCCAAGAATTAGCTCTGTAAATAGCGGCATGAAACATGTAAAGCTTGGGATGGTGTCTCCTCTACCCAAGGAACAGAGTGCAAGTTTAACACAAAGATAAAAGTTAAGAAATAGACTAAAAAATAAACAAACAATGAAGAAACAAAAACATGACCATAGAAAATTACCATAGTGACAGGGAAGATCAAAACGCAAACTCAGAAGAAGACAACAAAGTTAAAACACCTAAATTCAAAGCCTTAAAGAAAAATGTGAATTCATCTCAGGTTGAAAAAGAATTAGGGCAGTTAGAATGAGTATACATAGACAGAGGGCATAGCATGGAGATGATATCTAAAAAAAAATAAAATTAAGGAGTGAGCAAGAGACATGTACTCAGAGATGAGGGAAGGGAGAAGATAAAATGGGGTAAATTATATCACAGAAAAGAGATGTGAAAAAATTTACAGAGGAGGGGAAGTTGGAGAGGGGTGTGGGCAACACTTGAACTTCTTATATGAATTGGCTCAAAGGGGGAATAACATACACACTCAATTGGATATAGAAATCTATCATACCCTAATGGGACATAAGAGGGGAAGGACATTTCTGAGAAGGGTCAAATGATCAACGGATATGAACAGGCAGTTTTCAATAAAGAAGATAAAGCTATCTATAGTTATATTTTTAAAAAATGCTCCAATTCACCATTGATTGTAGAAGTGCAAATTAAAACAACTCTAAGATACCACCTTATAGCTATCAGATTGGCTAATATGACAGAAAAGGAAAATTATAAATGTTGGAGGGATGTGGGAAAACTGGGACACTAATACATTATTAATGGAATCGTGAACTAATCTAACCATTCTGGAGAATTTGTAACTCTACCCAAAGGCCTATAAAACCATGCATAACCTTTCATCCAGCAATAGCAATACCAGCTCTATATCCCAGAGATATTTTTTCCAGTGATATTTTTTAAAGGAAAATTACCTATACATACAAAAAATTACCTTTATATACATATACATATATATGTATGTATGTACACACATAGAAACATATATTAGTATGTATATATATATGTATGTGTATATATATATGTATATATATATATGTGTGTATATATATATATATATATATATGTGTGTGTGTGTGTATATATATATATATAATAGCTATTTTTGTGGTGACCAGGAATTCAAAATTGAGGTCATGGACATTAATTGGGGAATGGGTGAACAAGTTGTGGTATATGGTTGTGATGGAATACTATTCTATTATAAGAAATGATGAGCATGATGCTTTCAGAAAACCTTGGAAAGACTTGCATGAATTGGTGCAAAATGAAGTGAACAGAACCAGTAGAACTGTGTACACAGTAACCACAATATTGCACAATGATTGACTATAAGTGATTTGGCTATTCTACACAAAGATCTAAGACAATTTGGAAGGCCATATGATGAAAACTACTATCCACCTCCAGAGAAGGAACTGATGAAATCTGAATGCAGATGAAAGCATACTTTTTAAAAACTTTATTTTCTTTGCTTTTTTGTTTGTTTTCTTTTTCAACATGACTAATATGGAAATGTTTTTTGCAGGACTGCACATATATAACCTTTGTCAAATGGCTCGTTTCTCAGGGAAAGGGAAAGGAAAAGGGAAAGGGAAAGAATTTAGAACTCAAAATTAAAAAAAATGAAATATAAAAATTGTTTTACATGTAATTGCTAGCAATGTTTGAAAAATAAACTATCCTACTATAGAATTGGGGATGAATGGCTAATTAGTCACTCATGTGAAAAATAATATGCAATTTTGGTAGAGTTTAGCCTAATCAATATATTTTTGTCTGGCTGGAGACAAGAATCTGTTAAAATCTAAGAATCTGTTAGAAAAATTTCTTAGCAAAAATCCCTCTACCAATGGAGGTTGGCATATTGTCTTCAAGAGTACCAAAAGGTTAAATAAATTTGCCCCCTATATAAGTAAATATGCCAGGATATGTCAGAAGAAATTGAGGAAGCCAAATTTTCCTGACCCTAAGGCCTGTTCTCTTCCCTTATACTATAGTGTATCATGGCAAGCAAGATGATTAATGTCAACTGAAGATACTGATCTGAGTTACTTGTTTTATTTCATCTGAACTTGTTCCTTTATCTGTGTAAGGAGTGCCCAGTGAGGAAACTCTTTTACTGATGAGAAGATAAGCAACAATTCTACAACTTCTGTAGTCTTAAAGAGTTGCCCCAGGGTTCTGAGTTAAGGAACAATTTGCTTAGTGTCATGTAACCATTATATGGCAGAGGAAAGACTTGAACTTTGATTGTCCTGATCCAAATACCAACTGCATCAATCAAAGAGTCCAGAACAAGGAAGCCAGTAGAACCATTGTATTTTTCTCTAATCAAACTACATTGGGGATATTGCACTCTATTTTAGGAAACATATTGAAAAATTGGAGCTTGTCTATCTGGTTGGTGAGGGAACTTGAAATTATACTATGCAATTACTGATTGAAAGTACTGGGGACATTTATTTATTTATTTAGTCTTTGGGGGGAGGTATTTATTTATTTTTATTTTTTAATGTAATAAACATTTTTATTTATAGTTTGGGGTTCCAAATTTTGTCCTTCCTTCCCTCCCTCTCTTCTCCCCTCCCTGAGGTGGCAATCAGATTTGGATTATACATGTATGATTATCTAAAACATTACCATATTTGTCATTTTGTATAAGAAAACTTGATTCAAAGAAAAAATGAAAGTAAAAAGTATCATGCTTCAGTCTGTTCCATCAGTATCAGTTCTTTCTTTGAAGGTTTATAGTATGTTTCATTAATAGTTATTTGGAATGTCTTGGATCATTGTATTTTTGAGAACAATCAAGCCATTCACAGTTCTTCATCCAACACTATTGCTGTCTCTGAGCACAATGTTCTCTTGGTTCTGCTCTCTTCACTATATATCAGTTCATACAAGTCTTTAGTACGGGGGACATTTAACCAGGTGGAAGAGGGTTATGCTATCTTTTCTAAAGTATTTGAATGGCCCACCACCTAGAAGAGGGATATGTTTTGATTGGTCTCTAAGGATAGATCTGATCAACTTTATATTAAAAAGTATTGATTTTTAAAGCTGTGCAGAAGTCGCATTGGTTGCCTTGGGAAGTAGTGACTTCTCCATAACTACATATTTTCAAGTGAAGGCAAGATGATCATTCAGTAAAGATAGTGTGGATGGGAATATTCTTCAAGTACAGGTTGGCCTAAATGATCTCTGAGATCACTTATGGCACTGAGAGATTACATGAAGATTGACATCAAATAAATTAATAACATATTTTTCCAAATATTGATGACCAGATTCTTTAAATCAGATTTCATTGAAAAGGCACCTATGTATTTAACTATGGGTATATCTAATTAATCTGTCTCTCTGTACATCTACTTCTATCATCAGGTCTGATAACTATTGGAAAATTCACCAGTTATAATTTTTGCTCAAGTTTTATATACAAACCAGATCTGTGTGTGAGAGGAGGGGAGGTTGGGGGATATGACCTGTCAGTGGACATGTATGAAAAATTCACAATTTCTAAAAAATTCAGAGCCTTGACTCTTCTCAAAGGATTATGGACTGCCAATTAGGCAATAAACATTTATTACACACTTGCTATGTTCCAGGCACTGTATGTGTACTGTAAGGGCTTTAAAAAATTTTTAAAAATATACTAATAGGGGGAAGCTAGGTGGCACAGTGGATAGAGTGCCAGCCCTGGAGTCAGGAGTACCTGAGTTCAAATTTGGCCTCAGACACTTAACACTTACTAGCTGTGTGACCCTGGGCAAGTCACTTAACCTCACCAAAAAAAGAAAAAATACTAATAGAAGACTTTTGAGATCTAGTCCACTCCTCATTTTACAAATGGGAATACATGACCAGAAAGTGAAAGAGACTTGCCAAATATACAGTATGGAGCTTTATTATTTACTTAGATTCTTTTATTTGATTTTTGTTTGTTTTTCTCTAACTACAGGATAGAGCTTGTTTTATCTTTTTTTGTGCGTGTTTATCCTACCTTAGCTTCTACTTCTGGTGTCTTCAGAGAGTAGATTAGGACCTACTTATGCTACTTCAATTGGCAGCTAGGTGGTACAGTGGATAGAATACTGGGCCTGGAATCGAGAAGACTTGTACCAAATCCAGCCTCAGATATATGACTGCATGATCCTGGGAAAATTCCTTAAACTTTCTGACTTCAGTTTCCTCATCTATAAAATGTGGATGACAATAGCATCTCCTTCCTAGAGTAGTTTCAAGGACAAATGAGGTAATATTTGTAAAGCACTTTATAACACTTAAAGTACTTATTACCGTATGATTTATTTTCATTTTTTTAAGATCTCAATAAAGATGGGAGTACATCTTTTAGTATGTCCTCCCTTTTCTCCCTCCAACTCTCACCCAACAGGAAGTAGCCCAAAGTGATTGGGACTTTGATATAGGATCAGTAATTTGTTACAAGTATGGAAATGTAACGATCTGCTGACAATACTTGTACTCCTTTAAGAAAAAAAGGAAATAAGACAGAATTGGGGAAAGTGGTAGAAATGCTATAAAATAGGTAGATGATGGTGGGGGATGGGAAGTCCAGGAAGGATTCTTTCAGGGAAAGCATTTGGAGGGCTCCTGTCTCTATTCCTGCCTCTTCAGTTGAGGTGGGAGGGAGAGAAAAGAAGTATGATTCATGATGAAAAAAGTCTGCTGAGACCTAAGGGAGCTTTTTCCTTGGGACCAGTAGTAATGACCCTTCAGGGGTTACATGTCGTCCTGTTCCAGCTTGGGAAGAAGAAGAACCCAAGAACTAGTGCATTCTGGAAGCCTGTCCCCCATTAAAAAATTAACCTACAGAGAGAGGGGCTTGTCTACAACCACCTTTCTAGACCATCTTGGAACATGGAAATGTGCACTTCAGATAGAACAAGGACCAGAAAAAAAAGCCAGGCCTCAACTCTTTCTGGAAATCTATATCCTCCTGCAGGTTCCTCAAACTTTCCTATTAAGGAAAGCATGGATATGGCTTTGTGGAAAGGGAGACTTTATTGAAAGTATTTAGTAATTATTGGAGAGAAGGCTGCTATTGGAAAGAGGGAAGTTTTTTTTTTCTTTTTTAGTGCGGCAATTGGGGTTAAGTGACTTGCCCAGGGTCACACAGCTAGTAAGTGTTAAGTGTCTGAGGCCGGATTTGAACTCAGGTACTCCTGACTCCAGGGCTGGTGCTCTATCCACTGTGCCACCTAGCTGCCCGGGAAGGGTTTTCTTATGGAGAAATATTTCTTGAGGGTATTACTATTAGCATAGAATGTTTTGTTAGTGAGGGTGAGCAGGAACATTTCAGGCATAGCACAGTTCAGGCAGATCTTTTATCTCTACTGAAAATCATTCCTTCCTGTGAGTTCTTCTGCCTTTCCAATTCTAAGGACCTTCTTTCCTACAAAGTTTGCCTTCCTAGTCTTCTCTGATTTTCTTGCTGATGAAAACTGACAGGTTGGGTAAACATGGAGCCAGAGTACATCAGGAGGGTCAGGAAGAAAATAACTCACTTCTACTTTGTTCAAGACCATGACTATCAGCAATTTCTATTATCCTCTATGACCCCTTTTACCTCAGGTCACTTGCCCATTTACTAGTTCAGAAAATGAGAAATAACTTTTCTGAAGCATAAAGAAATTAAGTGGCCCACCCAAAGTCACCCAAGAAGTCAGTAACATAGTTGGCAATAATATCCCAGTCTATTGACATCAATTTTTTTTTTTTTTTGGTGAGGCAATTGGAGTTAAGTGACTTGTCCAGGGTCACACAGCTAGTAAGTGTCAAGTGTCAGAGGTCAGATTTGAACTCAGTTCCTCCTGACTCCAGGGCTGGTGCTCTATCCATTGCGCCACCTAGCTGCCCCTTGACATCAAATTTAATGCTTTTTCCCCCCTCTCTGTGCTTTATCTCTTAAAAGCCATCACTGTTAGTGGAGAAATAGTTGAAAAAAACCAACATTCCCTAATATTCCCTAATAACTAGAACCCAAATAAGTAGGATCAAGAAAATAATAGTTTAGCCTCTTTTCACTGAACGATTGTGCTTTTGTCATATAGGATTTTTTTTATAGTCTCCTTTGAGTTTATTAAGACCTGACAGAATTTGTACTTTGCTGGTAAAGCTTTAGAATATTGAAGGCCACTCTCTTGCACAGGTAAGGTACTAATGGAGGACATTAATGGGAGATCTTTAAATAATGACAATTCATTGGGTAACAATTTAAAGGATGGAATAGGAAGAAGAATGTGTTCAAAAATGAATTCAATTGTACAGGGGAGAATAGTAGTAAGGGTTTGAGTGTCTGTGGCACCAAGGGGAATAGAAAGGAAATATGTGAAAGGTTTGCAGAGATAGAATTGATAGAACAAATGCCACCTGATAACATGTTGAAATAATACAATGTTTTTAGATATTAGAGTGTGGCTAAATGGGGATGTTAGGGCTAAGAAAAATAAAATCAGATGAAGCTTTTAAAAAATACCATTGTTTTGGAACATGTTGAGTGTGAGGTGCTGACGGCACATCAAAGTAGAGAGATAATTTTAACAAATTTTAACAAATGACTAATTTTCAGAAGAAAGGTCAGGACTAGAGATATGGATTTGGGAATTACCTTCATAAAGAAAGATACCACCCATTAGGGGATTAGAAAAGAGATTACTAAAACTATGGGAATATGTAAGATTAACCAGGAAGAGAAAGGAGAAGAGGTCCCAGGATACCATCTTGGGGAAGTCACTTTTTGAGGCATGAAAAAGAAATAACAGAGAGGCACAGAGAGTCCATATGTCATCATATGGACTTTCTTCCAGTTATTAGAGTCCCCTACTAGACCTCCAGTCCAAAACATCTTATAATAGAGAAGAGAGAGCTGTCCTCAAGGTTAGAACGACCTGTGTTTAAGTGTAGCCTGTGACATATGTTAGTTGTATGAGTCTAGATAAATCACTTCTCAGTTCATCCAAGACTGGAAGTTTCAGAGCAGGAGACTATCTATTAGAGAGAGTTTGTCTAGATATATTTTACAGAATTATTTATTATCATGTTGTCTCCCCATTTGGGTGAGGATTGCTTATCTTTTTTTTTTTTTTTTTTTTTTTGTGAATCCTTGCTGGAATGACACAATGGACATAGCTTTGTCATTACTGTAAGACATGATAAAGAGGAGTTTCAGAAAAAAAAACAACACAACGTAGTAAGATTTATATGAACTAATGCAAAGTAAACTGAGTAGAACAAGAACAATTTATATAATAACAACAGTATCATTAAAATCAGCTTTGTAAGATTTATGAACTCTGATCATCACAAAGACCAACCATGATTCCAGAGGACTTGTAATGAAACATGCTGTCTACCTCCAGATAGACTGCAGATTAAGACATTTTTTTTTTACTTTCTCTTTCTCTGTCTTTGTCCTTCTCTGTGTCTGTCTTGTCTGTCTGTCTCTTTTTATTCTATGTGGATAATTCAATAAATTTGTTTTACATGACTATACATATTTGTAATGGGTCCTGTTTTTCTCACCCCTCTCATTGGATGAGGGAAAAGAAGGACGGAGGGAGGGAAAGAATTCAGAAAATAAAATAAAATAAAATTGAACAAAAAAAAGAAAACTACCTGTTCATATCTTTCCCCATTTGTTTATTGAGGAATGGCTCTAGTTCTTATAAATTTGAATCCATTCCTTATATTTTTTGATAGGAGAGCTTTATCGGAGAAGTTTACTACAAATACATCCTTACCTCTTACCTTCTAATTGTAGCTATATTAGATTTATTTGTGCAAGACTTGTAAAATGTATATCATTAAAATTTCCTGATTTATCATTTGGGATCTTCTCTATCATTTGCTTACATATGAATCTTATCTCTGTCAATATATCTAGAAAACCATTCCTGTAGATTATATTGCTTCTGTAAAAAAAATAAATAATACTGTCAGGTCCAATCCTTCATATCTTTAATACAGCCTGTCTGGAGGCAGGAAAGTTTGGATAAGCTTTGAGAGTTTGGTTACACCAGGTTCTTCCTTCTATAGTCATTGTGCATAAAGGCAAAACACCATTGAGACAAAGAAAAGAGAAATAAAGTTGAGTTTCATTATTGATGTAACTATATATTTTCTCATTTAGGCAATAATGGGGTAGAGCAGGGACTATTGTGCAAAAGGAAAAAAAAACAATGGGTTTGAATCAGGAAGGAACATGATGTTTTTCATTACTTCAGTTTTGACTTGGCTGTTGTGTTTAATCCTATTTTCATGAACAGGAACTGGAATGAAATACTATAAATAACAGCTACTCATATTTATATAATGCTTTTCTCCAGATGATTTCAAGTTGATTAACATAATGTTGCAAGGATTGATACTTAACTTTAATCTCTGTTGGTTTTGGTAAGAGAGAATGAAAGATAGCATGGAACAGGTTTCTAATGACTTCAGAAATGATATTCTACATTAAAAATGATTAAGCCTTACTAATATTAAATTCAAGACCTAGGAATGAATTTATGTTTTCTCACCCCCACCCCCACCCCTTTTCCAGGACTTAACAGAGTTCAGGTCATGGGTGGTAATTTCACAGTGGTGTGAAAATACTAACTGATTTGTCATCAAGAGACCTTAATTGAGGCATAGCCTCACTAAGCTTCAGCTTTCTTATCTCTAAAATAGACATAATAAAAAATGCTTAAATTATCTCAACAGCTATTTTCTTTCTATTTTTTTGAATTAAGGTTATGATTCTAATGACAGAATTATAGCACAAAAACAATTAGTAGAAAATTGAAGCTCAAAATATTGGAGGAAATAGTAAAAGAGTACCAAACCCTGATAAATTCAAGTCAACTGGCCATATGAAATATATCCCAAGTAAATGAACACATTTTTGGATCTAATTCTTGAATTGCATTTAAAAAAATAAATTGGTGGTGAACAGGTCAGAAACCATAAGCCTAGAGATAACTCATTTCCCTGATATCTGTGAAGATTGATATGTTAAACTTTAAACCATGAAGTTTTACATTCATTCTTGGGAAGATGCTAGACTATATTGGAGAAAAGCTGATCACTCTGAAATAGTTTGGGTTCATTATGAATCAGTAAAACTAGATTAATCTAATTCCCTTTATTGGCTAGATTATAAGACTGGTAGGTAAATTAAATGATATATATGTACATTACAGAGAGACAATTTGCACAGTAATGATATCCAAATAGAAAAAAACAGAAAGATGTAGATTGGATCAGAATACAGTAACATGTTCAGAATTGGCTTAATGACCATAACCACAGGATTATCATTAATTGATCCACTAATATTACTCTGGTGGATATCTACAAAGGCTCAGTACATATTTATTCCTGAATTAATTTTTATTATTGATTTTTCTTAACATAAAATAATATTCTTACCAAATGTATGTATGAAATAATGTAAAAAGTAATACTTAATATAGCAGATTATTGAATTGCTATATCCTGTTTCATGGAATTGTTGATTTCCACATGGTCCAATCTTGATTTCAAGGACTTTGTTATCTAGTAAAATTATTTTGCATCTTTGGCAATCAGCTATTTATTTCACCTATAGTCCTATAGTTCAGAGTTCTTGAGCTCTCATCCTTTTCAAACTTTTCTCTAGAGCCCCCATTTCATTTATGGTATCATAAAATAACAATAGTAACAAAACTAATCTTGCTTTATATCTTCTCCAGGAATTCCAGTAGATTATGTGTCATATCTCTGATGCTTTTTGAGGATTGGCTGGTTTGTAGATGATGTATTTATCATTTTCTTGATTAATTTTACATATATCGAGCCATTTCTTAAAACCAAGATTTATGCACTCCTGTAAGAAATAGTGTAGCCTTCTTTGGTTTAGAGCTATATTACCTTGGGACGGGGAAATGTGTGTTCCTAGATAATCTGATGAGCTGGCATGCTGTGATCTAAGTATAATCTGATCATTACCACCCCACTCAAATTCCCAAATCCTGATTCTTATTTGGGTGAAGTAGTTACAGGTGCTGGGCATTCATGACTTGGCTTTGGTCCATGCATTGCAAATGTCCCAAGATGGACTTTTCTGCGTGGACTCCTTCCTTAGTACCTATACATTTCTGGCTATATATGTGTACACACACATAATTGGACTGGCAAAATGAAATTACAGTACTATATCTATGATTTTATTGATAATTAATCAGTCTGATGTTCTTTTATCATCCTTGCTAAAATAATTTTTATAGAGCTAGGCTGTTCCTCTTCTATTCACTCTGCCATCTTGAGGAGGGATTTGGAATAGAACCTTACTTTCAAAGATATATTAACAATAAATATAAAGTCCTGCATTTAGGTTAATAGTAACTGGACAGTTCCAAGATGGAGAGAGCTTGGTTAGATGAAAGTTCATGTGAAATAGTTGTAGGCCATTTTGATGACCAGCAAATTTGTGATGAATTTGATATGGTAGCCAAAATAATTATTGAAATCTAAAGGTATATTAATAGAAACATATTGTATGGAAAGAAGCAAATGATAACCTTGTTGTATTATTCCTTAGTAAACCCATCTGTGGAGTAAAATGTCCACTTATGGGTACTATAATTTGAGAGACATTTTAAAGCAGATATGAGTTTAAGAAAATTTGGCCAGAATGTTTAGGATTTTTAAATCTTTAATTCATTTTGTCAAAATTGGGTCAATAAAACCATGGTGCTTACCTTGTAGAAGAAATATCTAGCAAGGAACATAATAGGATTTTACAAAAAACTGGAAAACTATGCTATAGCAGAACAACTAGAAGGCTTCTTTCTTTCTTTCTTTCTTTTTTTTTTTGGTCCTTGGAAGGAAGATCTCAGGGTAACAGCTGGAAGAGAAAATACTTGATAATTTGGATATCCAAAAATGAGATATACTACTTTAGGTATGTAGTGATTGCTTTGTAACTGATGAAAGTTTTTTTTTTTTTTAAGAGTTAAGATGGCCACTTCTCTTAGATGTTGCAGGCAGGATTTCATGCTTTGAATATTGGGTTGACCTAGTTGCAAGTACATTATTAAAAAGTTGTGGGTGGAATGTTGTCAAAGTCAATTAGATTTGAAATTGAGAGCGATTGTGGTTCTCATTCTGACTCAGAAGCTTACTGGTTGTGTATGTAAGCATGGGAAAATCACTAAACTTCCCTGAATCTCTTCTTGTCTGAAAAATGGAAATAATGCCTTTGCTTTCTTCCTTATAAGAAAGTAAAATTATTGTGATTTTGGGGGGTGGGGGAGAAGTGAAGAAAATTATTTTAAAACTTGAAAGCACTCTATCATTGTGATTTATTAATGTAATGTATAGAATGTGCTTTATAGAGACATAATGTTGTTTAGTGGATGGAGGGTCAGTCTTATAGTTCTTAAGTGCAGGTTTCAAGTTCTTCCCTTAACTTATGCTAGCTTTGTGACCATGGAAAAGTAATTTATTTATAGATATATACCAGTGGAGAAAATTTCAGCGCCAGGAATTCCCTACTGATGAACTTGGAGATATAGATAAAAAAGTAAATTATTTGGTTAATTATAAAGTGTTGCAAATTTAAACTATTACTTTCAACAAATCAGAATCCTCTTATTTTTCTTTACTAGTGCTAGTGTTCAGTAGATTTTAGACATCATAAATGTCCTATAATTCAATTCACTCTTTGCCTACAAAAATGTATGAAGGAATGTTAACAATAAATATAAAGCCCTGTATTTAGAGACCTTTTAGAGACTTTTTTTAGTTCCTTTGTCATTTGAACAATTGGAATCTAACTGAAAAAGTTTTACCAAAGATATGAGCTATTGGGACAAAAACTCAATATTTGAACAAAAAAAACTGCTAGTAAAACTGGAAAACCATATGGCAGAAACTAGGTATAGACCAACATCTCACACTATTTCCCAAGATAAGGTCAAAATGGTTATATGATTTAGACATAAAGGGTAAAATCAGACACAAATTAGAGGAGCATGGAATAGCTTACCTGTCAGATCTATGGATAAGGGAAGAATTTATAACCAAATAAGAGATATAGAACAGGATATAAAATGAATAATTTTGATTCCATTAAATTATAAAGTTTTTAACATTAACAAAACCCATGCAGGCAACATTGTTAAGAAATAATAAAACTGAAAAAAAGAAATAATAAAACTGGGGGGGTGGTCTACAGCAAGTTTCTCTGATAAAAGTTTCATTTCTCACAGTCAAATTTATAAGAATATGAGTCATTCTCAACTGATAAATGATCAAAGAATATGAATAGGCAGTTTTTAGATGAATAAATCAAAGCTATCAAGTCATATGAAAACATCCTATAAATTACTATTGATTAGAGAAATATAAATTAAAGCAATTCCAAGGTACCACATCACACATGAGATTGACTAATATGACATAAAAGGAAAATGATAAATGTTGCAGGGGATGTGGGAAATCTGAAACACTAATGCACTGTTGGAGCTGTGAACTGATCCAACCATTCTGGAGATCAATTTGGAACCATGCTCAAAGGGTTATAAAACTGAGTATACACGTAGATTTAGCAGCACCACTACTAGGTATTTATTTTTAAAAGATTTAAAAAAGGGGGAAAGTACCTATTTGCATAAAAATATGTATAACAACTATTTTTTTTATTTTTATTTTTTAGCAACAAACATTTATTTTATTTTTTCCAGTTACATGTAGAGGTAGTTTTCAACATTCATTTTCATAAGATTTAGAGTTCCAAATTTTTCTCCCTCCCTCCCTCCCTCCCTTTCCTCCTCCCTCCACAAGATCGAAACCAGGTTATATATGTACAATCTACAAGTGTTCTTTTTATCAGTTCTTTCTATAGGGGTGCATAGTAAGCTTCCTCATTAGTTCCTTGGTATTGTCTTGGATCATTGCATTGCTGAGAGTAGTTAACTCATTCACAATTGCTCATTGAATAATACTGCTGTCACTGTGCACAATGTCCTCCCAGCTCTGCTCACTTCACTATACATCGATGTTCATTAATCTTTCCAGGTTTTTTGGGGATTGTCCTGTTTGTCATTTCCTGTAGCACAAGACCATTCCACTACAATCATATAGCACAGCTTTTTCCATCATTCCTAAATTGATGGACATTCCCTTGATTCTCAATTCTTAGCCTCCACCAAGAGTTGCTATAAATATTTTTTTGTACAATTTTCCCCCCTTTTCTCTTTTTCTTGATTACTATTGTTAACTGTTTCCCTTCCATCCTATTGCCTTCCCCATGATATTTATTCTGTTATCCATCTTCTTTCATCCTATCACTCTTCAAAAGGGATTTGCTTCTGTCTGTCCCCTCCCCACCTCTGCCCTTCCTTCTTTTGCCCCTCTCTCTTTATCCCCCTCCTCTCCTATTTTCCTGCAGGGCCAGAGAGATTACTCCACCCAATTGAGTGTGTACATTATTCCCTCCTTGAGCCAATTCTAATGTGATTGAGGTCTTTGAGCCAATTCTGATGAGTGTTAGGCTCATTTACTGCCCAGATTAAATAGATTACTCCACACAGTTGGGTGTGTGTGTGTGTATAACAACTATTTTTGTAGTGGCAAAGAATTGGAAATTGAGGAGATACTCATCAATTGGAGAATTGCTGAATAAATTGTGGTATATGATTTTAATGGAATATTATTATGCTTTCAGAAATGGCAAGCAGTAATTTTAGAAAAACCTGTTGGGGCAGCTAGGTGGCTCAGTGGATAGAGTATCGGCCCTGGATTCAGAAGGACCTGAGTTCAAATCCAGCCTCCGAGTCTTGACACTTACTAGCTGTGTGACCCTGGGCAAGTCACTTAATCCCAATTGCCTCACCAAAAAACCCCCCCAAAAAACCAAAAGAAAAACCTGTAAAGACTTACATGAACAGATACAGAATGAAGTGGACACAATGAGGAGAACATTGTACATAGTAAAAACAATATTGTATGATGAAGAACTTTAAATGACTTAGCTATTCTTGGCAATACAATGATCTAAGACAATCACAAAGAACTCATGTTCAAAAATGCTATTGATTTACAGAGAAAGAACTGATGGTACCTGAATAAGACCAAAACATAGTATTTTTCATATTCTTTCCTTCTTTCATTTTATTTTGGTTTGAGTTTTCTTCCATAAAATAACTAATGTGGATATATTTTGCATGATTGTACATGTATAATCCATATTATATTGCTTACTGACTTGGAGAGAGTAAAAGAAGGGAAGGATAGAATTTGTAACAAAAAAATTGAACCTTAAAAATTGTTTTTACAAATAACATAAAATATTTTTTTAACATTTTTACTTAGAGTTTTGGGTTCCATTTGGGGGGGGGAGGTGGAGCAGGGCAATGAATGCTAAAGTGACTTCCCCAGGGTTACAAAGCTAGTAAGTGTCAAGTGTCTGAGGCCAGATTTGAACTCAGGTCCTCCTGAAACCAGGGCTGGTGCTTTATCTTCTGTGCCACCTAGCTTCTCCCATTGGGTTCCAACTTTTATCCCTCCCTCCCCTCCCACTTCCCTGAGGCAGCAAGCAATCAGATATGGGGTAGACATGCGTGATTATGTAAAACATTAACATATTTGTCATTTTGTACAAGAAAACTTGATTAAAAGAAAAAAATGAAAGAACGTGAAAAATAGAAAGCTTCAGTCTGTTCCATCAATATCAGTTCCTTCTTTGGAGGTGGATAGTATGTTTCATCAATAGTCCTTTGGGATCATCTTGGATCATTGTGTTTTTGAGAATAGTAAAGTCATTCACAATATTTCATCAAACAATATTGCCATCTCTGTGCACAATGTTCTCTTGGTTCTGCTCACTTCATGGTGAGAATATTAGTATCACCAGATGCCCCCTGCTGTGAGAGCATGGGTTGTAACCACACACATTTAGTTGTTTGTTTGTTTGTTTTTTGTTTTGTTTTAATTTTTGCAGGGCAATGAGGGTAAAGTGACTTGCCCAGGGTCACATAGCTAGTAAGTGTCAAGTGTCTGAGGTCAGATTTAAACTCAGGTCCTCCTGAAGCCAGGTCCGGTGCTTTATCCACTGTGGCACCTAGCTGTCCCTAATAACTAAGTATAAGGAAGTATTTAACTAAAGAAAAATTTGGAACTAAAAATCCAGTGAAAACAAATGTTGAAAAGTATCCTTATATATAATATGTAACTGAAAAATAATAAAAGAATATTATAAAAAAGAAAAGAATTAAGTATCTATCAAAGAATTACCAAAGTTAGGGTAGAGGGAACTAGTGGTCCTGATGATGCAACCAAAATTTTAAACAAAAATCAATTTGTTATACAATTCAAATTGTAATCAAGGGGAAGAATACTAAAGCCCATGACATGTCAAGTGCACAACTATTTTAGCCATTCCCCAATTGATGAGCATTCCATCAATTTCCAATTCTTTGTCACTAAATAGACCCCCTACAAATATTTTTGAACACATAAATCCTTTAGTTTTTGTTTTTATCTGTCTGGGATATAGACCTAATGGTGGCATTACTGAGTCAAAGATTATGCACACTTTTATAGCCTTTTGAGCATAATTCTAAATTGTTCTACAGACTAACTTTACTATTTCATAACCCCTTCAACAATACATCAGTGTACCTATTTGGTTTTTTTCATATCCCTCCTAGCGTTTGTCATTTTCTTTGATAGGTGTGATGTGCTACCCTATAGTTGTTTTAATTTGCATTTATCCAATTATTAGTGATTTAGAGAATTTTTTTCATATAAACATTGGTACCTTTGATTTCTTCTTCTGAAAAGTGCGTATTTTTTGAATATCAATCGGGAAACGACATTTCTATAAATTTAGCTTTTTCCTATGTCTTTGAGAGATGAGACCTTCTTATCAGAGAAATCTGCTGTAAATATGTTTTCCCAATTTTTCTTCTCATTTTGGCTGCCTTTCTTTTGCTTCTACAAAACTTGTTTTAATTTAATGTCATCAGAATTTATTTATTTTACCACAAATGAAATTATCTCCTCTTTGATCTTAAACTTTTCCTTTATCCATAGATCCAACTGATTTTTCCCCCATGATCCCCTAATTAGATTATAGTATGATCCTTTATTTCTAAATCATATAACCATTTTGACCATATCTTGCTATGGAGTGAGAAATTGGTCTATCCCTGGTTTCTGCCAGAATAGTTTCTAGTTTTCAGAGCAATTATTTATTAAATAGTGTGTTCTTCCCTCAATAGTTTGGATACTAGGTTATCACAGTCATCTACTTCAAAGTATTGTGTATCTATTCTATTCCATTGATCAATTACTCTTATTTCTTTTCCAATACCAGCTTGTTTTGATGATTTCCACTTTGCAGGATAATTTGGGATCTGGTACTGCTAGGTTGCTTTCCTTTCCTTTTGTTCCCCATATATTCTCTTAATATTCTTAAACTTTTGTTCCTCAAGATGAATTATCTTATTATTTTTTTCTGGCTCTATAATTCTTTGGTAGCTTTATGTTTATACCTCTGAATATATGATTTAATTTAGGTCTTCTTGTCATTTTTATTAGATATACTTGGGATACCTATGAGCAACTCACATTTTCCCAAATCTTTTAGACCTATGTTTGTGTGAAATGTGTATTTTAATCATGTTCATATAATTCCAATGCATATCTTGAGAGGTAGATTTACAAGTATTTTATAGTGTCTATAGTTATAGTATTTTAACTAGAATTTTCTCTTTTTTCTCTTCTTGCTAGGTTTTGTTAGTAGCACATAAATATGCTGATGATTTATGTGGACTTATTTTATACCCTAAGGATTTTTTTAATATCATAAAAAAATCTCACTAAAATAAAAAAGAAAATACTATATGAAATGGGAAAATGCTAGAACCTTTGCCAATAAATAGAGGAGTAAAACAAAGATATCCTTGCTTTGTTTATTATTTTATATTTAAAAAAAAAAGTGTGAGTCATTCTAAGATAACAGTAGGAAATAAATAAGGAACCATAGGAATTTACTTATGTTTATTTTGTGGTTGAGCCTGCCCTTGAGAAAGATTAATTTGATAATGAAGTAGATGTTGACCTGGAGTGGGGTAAGACTTTGGGCAGGGAGATCAATAAGAAGGGTTTTGCAATACTCTATGCATGAGTTGATCAGAACCTGGCCCTGATTGGTGGTGGTGTAAGAAGTGAGAAGAAGGTACACACACACACAAACACACACACATATGTAGATATACATAAATCACCCATATATACATATGATGTTACAAAGGTAGAACCAATAGAACTTGCAACTCTTTTAATGTTGGGAGGGAGGGGTAAGATAGAATGAAGAGTTAAAGATAACTTGTATTCCAAGAGGAGCACTGGGGTTTGGTGGTACCATATACAATAAGGGGGAAGTTTGGAAGATTGAGCCGATCGTACTTCATTACTTAATAACATAAAGGAAAACACCTTAATATATGCTCAAGATGTATAGCTTTACAAGTGAGAAACAGAGACTACTTTTAAACTGGGACTCCACAGTCAATCT
Organism: Dromiciops gliroides; assembly: GCF_019393635.1. Lineage (NCBI taxonomy): Eukaryota > Metazoa > Chordata > Mammalia > Microbiotheria > Microbiotheriidae > Dromiciops > Dromiciops gliroides. Next base: position 267,093,616 of record NC_057864.1, read on the forward strand.
TAACTTGACACTCTTAACTTGAAAAATGAATGGGGAGATAGACCACAAAGGGACCTTGCACAAGAATCATAATGATTATATCTGAGAGAAGATGTAATATTATGCATCTGTAGTCTAGCATTTATTTACTAAGGGGTGGGATTTGAGAAGGTAGTTTTCTGTAGACATAAAAAAGTCTACAACAAGAATCCCCTCATTTTCTTTCCCCACAAACCCCTATTCCTCTTGACTTTTTTTTTATTTGTAGAACCACCATTCTTACAGTTACCCAGGTTCAGAACTTCAAAGTTACGTACAACTACTCATTCTTCTTCATCATCAAAACCAGTTACCAAGTCTTATCAATTCCATCTAATCCATATCTTTTATTTTTATTCATACCATTGTCTCTAAGGCAGCTAGGTATAGCAGTGGCTAGAGTGTTGGCCTTGAACTCTGGAAGACTCATCTTCCTGAGTTCAAATCCAGCCTCAGATACTTACTAGCTGTGTGACTCTGAGCAAGTCACTTAATACTGATTACCTCAATTCCTTATATGAAAAATGAGCTGGAGAAGAAAGGGCAAACTACTGCCAACAAAATCCCAAATGAAATCACAAAGAGTTGGACACAACTGAAGTGACCGGACAACAAAAATCATTCTCTCTATTTACTTGATAACCATCCTAGTTGATCCTCATCTCATTTTGTGTGAACAGATGAAAAGCCTAATTGTTCTCTTGGCCTCAACTCTGTCTCCTCTTGAATATATCCTCCACAATCAATCCAGTTGGATGGGTATCTAAGCCTTTACTTTATACCTACTGGTATTTGGGTAATAGACATATTTACTTGCTGATTTCTGTTTTGGACTCTCAGAATATCAAGAATACCAAAATCAAAATATGAAATTTTATAAATAGTATAGTTCTGGCACATATAAGTTTTAATAGGCTTACCATTTAGATGTGGACTAATGTCATAGTGCAATAAATAAATTAAAATTCATTAGCTTTCCCCCAAAAAACCACCTCTCTTGAAAAATCCCTTACTAGAGTACCACCAACGTCCTAGTGACCCAGGATTCCAATGTCATTATAATCCACATGCCCACCCACCCAACACATCTAATCCATTACAAGATCATGTTGTCTCCATCTTCCCAACATAACTTCTGTGTATACCCTTCTGTCTACTCATACAGTCACAAACCTAGTTCAGGATATTATCACCTCTTGAGCACTGAATATGCTTATACATACATACACACATATGTATATATATATATGTATATAAATTTTAAGAAAAAACTTTGTAATTGAATTTATTGGTAGATTTAGTGCAAAATATTTTATAAATTTTGCAATTATTTTGAATGAGATTTCCCTTATTACCATTTTGATTTTTTATTACTTTGTAGCCTCCCATTTTGCTATGGATATTATTTTTAATTGCATCAATTAATATTTTTATTAATACCCTCAAATTTTCTAATTCTACCATCATGTCATCAACAATGAGATAATTTCATCTCCTCTTGGCTATTTTTACAATTTTAATATCTTTTCCTTTTAATACTGGTATTGCAAACTTTTCTAGAACTATTGAAAAATACTGGGACTATGAGCTTCCTTGTTTTACTCATAGTGACTGAGATGGCTTCAAGTATAATCCTATTTCTAAAGTAGATGTTTTTATGATATTAAACGAAAGGTCCACAAAAAGAAATATCCCTCTCTGTATGTATTCTCTGTTTTTTTGTTTTTTTTAAGTGAGGCAATTGGGGTTAAGTGACTTGCCCAGGGTCACACAGCTAGTAAGTGTTAAGTGTCTGAGGCCGGATTTGAACTCAGGTACTCCTGAATCCAGGGCCGGTGCTTTATCCACTGCGCCACCTAGCCGCCCCTGTATGTATTCTCTGTATGTACTACATTTTTAAAGTATAATTGTTTCATATTTTATGACAGGCTTTTCTGCATGCATTGAGACTTTCTTGTGGTTTTAGATTTTTTTTTAAGTTGAAGCATCTGTGGCAGCTAGGTGGTGCAGTGGATAAAGCATTGGCCCTTGATTCAGGAGGACTTGAGTGTAAATCCAACCTCAGACACTTGACACTTACTAACTGTGTGACCCTGGGCAAGTCACTTAACCCTCATTGCCTCACACACACACAAAATAAAGTTGAAGCATCCTTGCGTTCTTGTTGTATATCCAACATTACCAGTGTGAGTGATTTCTTGGAGAAATTGCTGTAAACTGTTTGGTAGGATTTTATTTAAAATTTTGGAATTAATATTAATTAATGTTGTTGGTTTATAGTTCCCATGTTCTGCTTTATCTTTTCCTGTTGAGACTTTTGGATTGTATTTATTTTATAAAATGAGTACAGTAGATAGTCTTCTTTCTCAATTTTCATTCCCATTTTCTATGGAGTCTTCTCTCTGGTTCCACACATTTCTAGACTTCTGGATGCTGCAGTTCTGATTCTGTTTCTCCTAAAGCACATTATGTATAAAGATAAAACATATTCTAAGAGGCAGTGGTTACCTGGATTGCCCAATACCTGCAGAAAATACTAGTTGTAAGATTCTTGTCTCCTACTGCAGAAAATATTTCTCCACCCTCTGTAGGAAGGTTCTTCAATGAGATTCTCTCCTAGTACTATGTCAAGAACTTCTGCCTTCTCAATTTCAATTCTTCCCTATGGCATTTCACCTATTCTCCAGTAGCCTCTCTTGCTGATAAACTACAGAATGTCCTCCCCTCCTTATTATTACCATTGGCACACAGTAAATGCTTAGTAAATAATTTTTCATAAGTTATTTATTCATCTATCTATCTGTCATTTAATAACACTCAGCCAAGAGAAACAACCAGCTCAAGGCAAAAATATCTAACATGGTAAGAAAAATAGTGACAAAACATTTTCCCATAAATCAGAGCATACTATCCTTCAGTTATCAACTGTGTAGTAAGGAAGAGTTGGTACATACATGGAGTATATTATTATAAACATGGGAAATATATATGGCCGAGACAACTCACACATGTAATTTGAATGTGTGCTGATGTATTTCTCCTGATTTTACTGCAGATGTCACTCATATGTGCTGCTTGGTGCTGTTTTTCTCTGAAACTCCACTTTTGAAAGTAAAGCCCTCTTTAACCTTCCATAGATCACAGAACTTATCTTAATCCTTCCTTGACTCACATGACTTCTTGACTGCAAATACCTTCTACCTGCTAGATTTGCGGCATAATTACTGGGTGAGTAGTTTTGCTGTAAGATTCCATGACTAATTTATCTATCTATCATCTATCCATCTGTCTACCTATCCATCCACCATCCATCATCAACTATCTATCTATCTATCTATCTATCTATCTATCTATCTATCTATCTATCTATCTATCTAGATGTGTGTGTGTGTGTGTGTGTGTGTACAGAGAAATACTTTTCTCAGAGGAGGCAAAAGGTGATTTCTTCCTAGGACCCTGGTTTGTCTTATTTCTCAGCTGCCAGATACCACATTCATTAGAACTGCCTTCTGCTTTGATGCTTGATTGCCTTCTTAGAGTGTCTTTCCTTTTATCATTTTTTTTTACTTTCATTTTTTATTTTATTTTTTTTAAGGGCATGGCTAAGCAAAATGTAATTTTTTCTCATTCAGCTTTGGTTTATGAACTTCTTCACACCTTATAAAGGGATAACAAATTGTGATCCTTTCTTAACACTTTTCTTAAGGCCTCAACCTTTCACTCTTTATTTTACCTTTTCCTTCTACAATTTTATCAACTGGGTGGAGGTGAAAATAGGGATCTCAATGTCAACCCCCTCCAACTACCTACTGTGCCAGAGGTGTCAAACTCACAGCCTTTTGTTGGCAGGTAGCCAGCAAAACTCTCAACTGTAGCTCAAACTCGATAAAAATGTACTTGGGAAATGTTTAACAGAATAAATAAAAAAAACAATTCCTTATAGATTATGGCAATTTGTGATTTTTCTAAGTCAATATATGTCCCATAGCGTTCTGTTTGTCTTTGAGCTTGGCATGAATGGCACCATTAGACAGGGATTAAGAGTGCCAAGGTATGGCATGTGCTGTCTCTAAAACAGTCCATGTTGCTGACCCTAGTGACTATCCAATCTAGATGTAGTAGTTTGTCTTGAACTTTGTGAGCAATCTCTCACAGGCTCCAGAGCTTTACATTGCTCCTAATTTTACATCTATTGTTGAACTTTGCAACTTTAAATGACAGAGTTTACATCCCTTTTCTTTGCTATCCATGAGGGTTTCATCTTTGTTGTTATGGTCAGAACCAATCATATCATCAATATTGTGGGCCTCCATTGTGGGATAGCAGGGACAACATGCCAAGCTTTCATCAAATTGAGCTGTGGTAGATGGCCAGTGAGTCCTCATAGTCCTTAAACAGGATAGTAAATTTGTATTCTTGTCTTTAGCAGGGAATAGCAAACAATATTTGATAGTTATTATCCATTGTGCTGAGAAAAATGCCTTGGCAGTATCAATCACTGTAAACCACTTAGCAAATATTAGGCTCAATTGTTCCAACAGTCATCATATCAGGCAAAACTGGGAAAACTTTGTGACTAGGACTTGATTCCAACATTCTATTATTTATTGTCATTCTTCTGAAACTGTCTTGTTTTTCCCATATTGGGGTGGAGGGCTTAAAGGTTAAAAATGGTGGTGGCATTTGGGTGACAGGTATTTGTTCTTCACTTTTCCATGCAGTAGACTTGATCTCTAGGCCTCCTTCTGAAATGCAATTTTGTTTTTCTTTACTAGTTTCAGAAGGAATTACATAGCCTATGCCACAATTTTGGTAGCAATCCCTCCCCCTCCCCCCTCCCCCCCCCCCCCACCGCTTACAATGGTATCCATATGAAAATTTTGATTTGAGATATACATGCTAGGGACAGCTGGGTGGTACAGTGGATAAAGCACCGGCCTTGGATTCAGTAGGACCTGAGTTCAAATCTGACCTCAGACACTTGACACACATACTAGCTGTGTGACCCTGGGCAAGTCACTTAACCCTCATTGTCCTGCCACCCCCCCCAAAAGATATACATTCTTATCCCAGGAACTGGGTATATGGGGGGAAAAATATGAGGGCCTATAAGTACCACAGTAATCCTTAGAAGAATAAGAACTTCTGTTATTACTTGGTCTCCATATCCCCCAACTTGTATTGAATATTCCCTAAATGTCCCTAGTATGTATATACTTATACTCAGTGTCTAATTATGTTCTCTCCCAAAAAGGTACCTTCATTCAACCCCTCCTCTCTTTAGCTTGCTTTTGTGTGCTCTATTCCCCCATTAGATAGTAATCCTTAAGGGTACAGACTGCCTTTCTCTTATTTGTATTATTATTTATTGTATTGTTATTATTTATATTTATTCTACCATTTATTTGTATGTCCATTGGTTAGAACAGTGCTTGGCACAAAAAAAAGCACTTAGTATTTATTGACTGACCAATGCCCCTTTACAGAATATCTTTCTTCTCCCACCTGAAAAGTCATCAATGTTAATACTGTTTATAAAAAAAAATTCCTTCTTCCTCTTTTCCTCTCAAACATCAAATCCTTTTCTTTCCCTCATTTCAGATTCTCCCTTTGTTGTCCCATCCATAGGTCCTGAAAGGACCTACTATGGTTTTCTTCTCTACATGTCTCATTTCTCAGCTACCAGATATCATTCCTGAGAGCCATTTCCTGTGTTGACAGTTGCTGCCTCCTTAGTGTGTCTTTAGATTTTCTTTTCTTTTCCTTTATTTATTTATTTTTATTTATTTATTTTTGCACAGGGCAATGAGCGTTAAGTGACTTGCCTAGGGTCACACAACTAGTAAGTGTAAAGTGTCTGAAGCTGGATTTGAACTCAGGTCCTTCTGAATCCAGGGCTGGTGCTTTATCCACTGTGCCGCCCCCTGTCTCTAGATTTTTATAAAAAGTTCTTTAGGGTATGACTAATCATTTGCTAGACAATGGTAGTTTTTTTTTTCCCTCATTCAACTTTAATCTGTGAACTTCTTTATACTTTGTAAAGAATAACATTTTAATTGTTTCTTAACATCTCTTTTAAGGACTTAACACCTCATTGATTAGGTTCCCTTTTCCTTCTATGATTTTGGCAACCTGACTAAGAGACACCTTTGATCTGGGGTTCCTTTATCCTATCCAATTATACCATTAGATAGCATATAAGCACCATTGTATGGAATATACTGTCTCTAAAAAACCAAATCCTTCAAAAGGTCTATGTGGTTCTGAATTTCTCAGTGGTCAGTGAAGTAAGATATAGTAGTTTATTTTCAGTTTTGTGGGAAATCTATCATAGGTTATATAGCTTATAAGGCCTCAAATTTTATATGTGTATATATATATATATATATATATATATATATATACATATATATATATATATGTGTGTGTGTGTGTGTATGTGTATGAGCACAAGTATATATAATTATATATATAATTAAATATGCAATATATGTTTAAAAGTTTATTTTATTTTATATAAACATATATTATTTATTTTAAGTGTATTTTATTAATATTTATGTATGTGTATATATATGTATGAATATATGGTTAAGCTTTGAAGCTTTAAGAGAGAGATTTGCCATCACCTTTCACCCAGGTAGGGACTGAGGGTTTTATCTATGCTATCTTTGTCAGAACCATAATATACAATATAATTGTTGTGGGGACTATTATTTGGTGTAGCAGAGAAAACATATCCTGGTTTTATCAAATTAGGACGTGAGTCCTAACATCCATGAGGCAGGATGGTGAAGTTGTATTACTGGACTTACAAGGGAAAGGAAAACAAACAGACTCATCTGATACATTACTTTAAAAATAATACATTATAGGATCAAACTCTTTATACTACTTGCCAGATATTTTACACTGTTGTTGTACTATTCAATATACCAGGTGGAATTGGATACTTTTATCCAGCACTTGATTCAATATTCCAAAATCCAGTTATTCTCCAGGAACTATCTTCTCCCCTTCCCCCCAGGTTATACTGGGAAGTTAAATGTTAGTAGTAGTCGTGGTGTCAGGGTCAGAGGTGCCTCTCTCTCTCTCTCTCTATATATATATATAGATATATAGATATATAGATATATCTATATCTATATCTATATGTCATATAGTGGCTGTAATTTCTCTGCTGCCTTCTGAGATGCAATATTGTTTTCAATGAACAATTTTATAGGAATAGAGTATAAAAACCTTATACTTAGATGTCCTCAGTTATGGACTCCCCCCCTTCCCATTATAGGGAATATGTACCTGTCATAGGAACTGGGGATAAGACAAAAAGGTAATTGTGAGGGCTTCTATAGCCCACAATAATCTTGACCAGAGCAAGAACACTTGTTATTATTTTGCTTCCCTATGCCCTAGGTTCCAAAGGTTTGTCATGCCGGGGTGGAAGTGGGGATAAGCTCTCACTCGCTATAAAATGCTCCAATAGCATGTGTCTCAAATAGCCTCTGACAACCGAAGCCCAACTTCTGGCCTTCTCTTGGTGGAACTGTTTCCACTAACAGGAGAAGGGGTGAAGGCAAGTCACTGGTGCTTTAAAACCAGTCACTTCGGGTAGGTGGGGCTCATTAGCCTTGTCAGGCAACCCGCATAGGGGAAGGAAACCCTGATTTTAAACCTCCGCTGCCTTGCAGCTATACCCATATATGGGAAAGGCTTCGGGAGTTAACCCCGAGTAAAAATCAGGAGTCGGAGTCCCTTAGGCAGTTGGATGTTGGACATCACATCCCTCTGGCAACTCCTGAGGCGCCACTGGTACCAAACTGTATTGGCTCTGCTTCTCCTTTGGATCCACCAATGTCTCGGAGAAGGAAAACCTGCTGCATGGGCAACAGCTTGTTTTCCATACTGATCCGCCCAGGCCAGCGCCCTGGAGAGGACACTCCAGGGGTAGATACAACACGGGATGCGGCAGTTACCGGTTATAAGTCACTCAGGAGCTGTGGCTCCTGTATCGGACTGCACAGCCACACTGGGGCCTGTGGCTCTTCAAGGCGCTGATCCATGGTCGTAGGTGACTGGTGGAGGCCTACTACTACTATGCCCTAACATGTAAGTAAAAAGAACTTAGATAACCCATCAAGGTCCTGAACCTTGAATTTCATGAATTAACCTTTACTGGTATGTTATACTGTGTGTAATTCCCCCACCCCACCCTCCCACCCCCAAATATCATTATATTCCAAAATCTGCAGCCAACACTAAAATCTCATTGTAGTACCATCCCTGGAAAAGGGGAACAAAGGACAAAACTACTATATCTTACATATTATACCCCTATCCTCCTTGCACAATCTTCAGTTCACTTCAGTGTTTCTTGATACCTACCATGGTTTTTGGAAAGTTTGAGTTGTTGTTTGTTAGTGATTTAAGTCACGTCCAAATCTTTGTGACCCCATCTGGGGTTTTCTTGGCAAAGATACTAGAGTGTTTTGCCATTTACTTCTCCAGCTCATTTTATACATGATGAACCAACATTAACAGGGTTAAGTGATTTGCCAAGGATCACATAGCTACTAAGTTTGTGATATCAGATATGAACTCATCAAAATGAGTGTTCCTAATCTCAAATATCCACAGTATCACCTAGCTGACCAAAACATTCATTAATCTTTATTATATACAAAGCACTACGTTCAGCACTAGAAAAAGACTCTACTCTTATGGAGGCAGTCAGTTTTTTTTTTTTTTTTTTTTTTTTTTTTAGTAGAGTATGACTCTTTTTGACCCGATTTGGGACTTTCTTCACAAAGATACTGAAGTAGTTTGTCATTTCTTTCTCCAACTCATTTTATAGATGAGGAGCTGAGGCAAGCAGAGTTAAATGAATTGCATGGGTTTACACAGCTAGTAAGTTCCTGAGGTCAGATGTGAACTCATGAAGATAAGTCTTCCTGACTTCAGGCCAGGAATTCTATGACCCTAGCTTTATGGTGCCTTTGGATGACAGAGACCCATTTCCTACCTTAAGGAGGAATGCAATTGCTTGTCCTCCTTGCTCACCACCAGAAAAAAGAAAAGAAAGAATGCATTCATTGATCTGATCTAAAAGAACCTGAATAGTTTATCATGCATTTGTCACTTAGGAATATCACAATCGAATAACCAAACTCAAAGATATTATACACTGTTATACACTTATCCTCTATGCTAAAGGGGGGGGGTGTTGTCTTTTTTCCTTGGAATTTTTTCCCCTTTCCCATAATCCTGAGGAACACCATCTTGGTGAGAGCTGCCCACACTAACATCTCTTGTCATAAATGAGTGAAGAAAAAGACTCCCTCCTGATTGCTTGGTTTCTGAATTTTGGGGGTTAGTGAAGAGTCTTAGAGTTCTCCTTGCTATTTAAAGAAAAAAAAAAGATTAGGTGATGAAGTATATAATACATCTGAGTTGTTATGCTTTTTTTTTTTCCTGAAGAAGAACTTATTTGCTTCTTTTATTTGTCAATGGCTCTCAGGTCATTCCACATGATTTCTTGTGGTATTCATTGAACTATAATATTTCACACACTGTCATTGTCCTCATCCTAGCAATTATAAAGCACTTTTAGGTTGGTAAAGTGCTTTATGTGTATTATTTGATCCTTACAACAATAATCTATACTAAAATATTATCCACATTTTAAAGATGAAGAAAGTGAGATTAAGAGAAATTAAGTGACTTGCCTAGAGTTATACATTTAAAGGATTTGAACTCATTAAATGCTGCTCAGGCAAAATAAATAAATAAATGAACAAACAAAAAACCCCATAAAAATAATTAAATAAATAGACAACTAAACAGGCAGCTAAATAAATAGCTAAACAAACAAATAAATGTATGTATGAATAAATGCACAAGTGCATGTGGGCACGCACGCACGCGCGCGCGCACACACACACACACACACACACACACACACAGAAAGGGCAGCTAGGTAGGTAGTACAGTGGATAGAGCACTGATCCTCGAGTCAGGAAGACCTAAATTCAAATCAAATGTGTAACTCAAAAGTCTACCCCTCTATCCACTGTGACAATTATCATAGCAGCTACTTGTTAAATGGAATCACTTGGCTTCCCTAAGAACTCAGCTTCCTCACCTGTAAAATAATGGAATTGGATTAATTGACTAACTCTATCATCCTATGAACTGAGAGTCTAAGCTTGGAATAACAAGTCCAGAAGAATATTTTGGCTTGTCTCCATTGCTCAAATGTATAAATTTAAGGTGACATCTTTAGTTAATTTTTCCCAAGGAATAAATTCTTTCTGGTCTAGCTTGATGAGAACACTCCCTTGCTGTTAGGCTCAAAGGAACCAGGCTGACTCTGCTGCCCTCTAGTGAAATTCTTTGGAAAAATCCTATAATTCATTTTGAGTATTATTCCTTGCATTTCAGGTTCAGGCCCCTTCAGCTCTTCTATACCTAATAATATCCCTTATGGCAATAACATCTTTAGCCTTATGGTTAGGGTAGGGGTCATCATAGTCTTTGACCAATTATATCCACATAGCACTTTGAGTTTTGCATAGTGTGTGTAGTTAGAGGTGATGTGGGTATGTATATATAGATATTGATTGATATATCTATCATCTATACACATGTCATCTGTAGCGATGTCACAAATGTTATCTCTACTTGTCCTAAATTTCTACCCATATGACTTCTCTTCACTCTTCTATAGAGCCATGATATATAATAAAGAATATTTTTTAAAAGAAAAAAAAAGAGGGGGGAAATCAGCAAAATTGATTGAAATATAGGAAATATCTGAAAATATTCAAAAATATAGGCAAGGTGTCATGACAGCCCATATGAAAGCAATATCTATGTGAGTAGAGAGAATTCAGATTAGAGAATTTAAAAAATTTTACTTTTATTTTATTACATTAACATTTTTAAACTATCTCCCTCTGCACTAGTATAGAAATTGTCAAATATTGGGTTCCTATCCCAGAAGCTGGAGTCTTTGGGTTTATGAAACAGTATATTACTAAAGTCATTTACTACTTTGTTTCCTGTGCCTAACCAATTCCATTGATCTACCATTCTATTTTTTATCCAGTGCCAAGTAGTTTTGATGACTGTCACTTTATAATAAAGCTTCAGATTTGGTACAGCTAGCCTACCTTCCTGTGCATTATTTTTTATTAGTTCCCTTGATATTCTTGTTTTTCCAAATGAATTTTTTTATTATTTTTTCTAACTCTACAAAATAAGTTTTAGGTAACCTGATTGGTATGGCATTGAATAAGTAAATTAATTTAGGTAGAATTGTCATTTTTATTATATTAGCCTGACCTATCCATGAGCAATTGATATTCTTCCAATTATTTAGATCTGATTTGATTTGTGTAAAAAGTGTTTTGTAATTATGTTCATAGAATTCCTGGGTTTGTCTTGGCAAGTAGAATCCCAAGTATTTTATATTATCTACCGTTACTTTAAATGAAATTTCTTTTTCTATCTCTTGCTGCTGGACTTTGTTGTTTGTGTATAGAAATGTTGATGATTTATGTGGATTTATTTTATATACTGCTACTTTGCTAAAGTTGTTAATTGTTTCAAATAATTTTTGGTTGATTCCCTAGGATTCTTTAAGTATACCATCATATCATCTGCAAAGAGTGATAGTTCTGTTTCTTCCTTGCCTATTCTGATTCCTTTAATTCCTTTTTCTTCTCTGATTGCTAAAGGTAACATTTCTAGTACAATATTAAATAATAGAGGTGATAATGGACATCCCTGTTTCACCCCTGATCTTACTGGGAAGGCCTTCTAACTTATCTCCATTATATATAATTTTTACTGATGGTTTTAGGTAGATACTGATTATTTTAAGGAAAGCTCCACCTATTCCTATTCTCCCTAGAGTTTTTATTAGGAATGGGTGCTGTATTTTGTCAAAAGCTTTCTCTGCATCTATTGAAATAATCATATGATTTTGGTTAGTTTTCTTATTGATGTGGTTGACTATGTTGATAGTTTTCCTAATGTTGAACGAGCCCTGCATTCCTGGTATAAATCCCACCTAGTTATAGTATATTATCCTGGTGATCACTTGCTGTAATCTCCTTGCTAATATTTTATTTAAGATTTTTGCTTCAATATTCATTAGAGAAATTGGTCTATAATTTTCCTTCTCTGTTTTGGCTCTGCCTGTTGTTGGTATCCACACAATATTTTTGTCATAAAAGGAATTTGGTAGAACTCCTTCCTCACCTATTTTCCCAAATAATTTGTATAGTATTGGTCTTAACTGTTCTTTAAATGTTTGGTAGAATTCACTTGTAAACCCATCTGGCCCTGGAGATTTTTTCTTAGGGAGTTCATTAATGGCTTGCTCGATTTCTTTTTCTAATAAGGGCTTATTTAAGGATTTTATTTCCTCTTCAGTTAACTTGAGCAAGTTGTATTTTTGTAAATATTCATCCATTTAATTTAGATTGTCAAATATATTGGCATACAGTTGGGCAAAATAGCTCCTAATTATTGCTTTAATTTCCTTTTCATTAGTAGTGAAATCATTCCTTTCATTTTTGATACTGGTCATTTGGTTTTCTTCTTTCTTTTTTTAAATCAAATTATCCAAAGGTTTAATCTATTTTATTGTTTTTTTCATAAAACCAGCTCTTAGATTTGTTGATTAATGCTATAGTTTTCTTGCTTTCAATTTTATTAATTTCTCCTTTGATTTTAAGGATTTCCAATTTAGTATTTAATTGGGGATTTCCAATTTGTTCTTTTTCTAGCTTTTTAAGTTGCATGCCCAATTCATTGATCTCCTCTTTCTCTCTTTTGTTTTTCATGTAAGCATTTCAAGATATAAAATTTCCCCTAAGCACTGCTTTGGCTGTATCCCCTAAGTTTTGGTATGTTGTCCCTTTATTGTCATTCTCTTGGATGAAGTTATTGATTGTTTCTGTGATTTGTTGTTTGACCTACTCATTCTTTAGAATTAGATTATTTAGTTTCCAATTAATTTTCAGTCTACCTTTCCCTGTGTGGTAAAATATGAAAGTTTTTAACAGTCGGCTAGGATAACTGAAAGACGCCAGTTTTTCAAGGACCACCCTTTTGGGGAGGAGATGTACAGTCCGCCTGCTGCGCATGTCAGACTGCCTGCCGGGTTTTTTGACTTCCGGGGTGGAGAGAACGGGAGTAGCCTTTTTTGCCGGCTTGGCGGGACTCCGGGCGGCACGGGACTGACGGTCTGACTCACTCCAAAGGTGGCCTAAATCGGTTTGGTGAGTTTTTATAAGGAATATAGACTAAGCCTAGATTTAAGACGATTTGTACTGTATTTCTATTTTCCTATCCTTCTAATCAACAACACCTTATATACAATAAAGGCTCTATCTAGAAAACCAGAAGCTTCTTCCATTTACTAGTCTGGGAGATAAATTAAGGGAAGGGTTAAGTAGGGGAGATTTATGATCTAATATCCAATTTTAAATCTCACAGTTTGGCGACCCCGAAGGGACCTTAAGGACCCTCCCACCCTCCCTAGTTTGGCCATAAGCCGGCTAATTCGGTGGATTTTCCAAATACCCCCCCCCCCCTGCGGACTTTCCCTTTGTCTAATCTCCCTTAAAGACTTTAAGCCTCTGAAAGTCTCGCTTTAAACAGAAAAGCCAGCCCAGTTTAAAGGGCAAGATGCTTGAATATTCTACCATCCCTTTGATTTTTCTCATCGGAATGTATTGGGACAGCATAACATCCCGACTTAGAGGAATAGTTTACTCAATGGTCCTTCATAACATTATTGGTTTTTTCCTCATTCAGGCAGCAAAAAGTTTTTTGTATAATAGTATACGTGAGAATCTTTGGGAAAATACGTTTAATATAAGTAGAAATTTTATGCCTGCAATTGAAATACCTTTTAATACCACATCCATAGTTCATACGACTAAGGATTTTATTCTTTTTTGTTGTTTTTTTTTTGTTTTTGTTATTATCATTGTTTTTGTTATTATCATTGTTATGATGTGGGGGAAACTCTCACATATGGAGAGAGACCTCAAAATGGCTGTTTCTACTAGAGATGATCCAAGTTCAGAATCAGATCAGCAGAAACTACTCCCTCTGCAGGAAGCTATAGAACATAGTAAGAAGGGAGTGCCAATTCAAGTCAGAAAATATAGCCCCTTTAGACCAAGTGACTTGAGCGCATGGAAATCAATCATCCCTAGTTTTGAGAAAAATCCAAACACTGTAATTTCACAGTTAAGGACTATATTTAATGCATATCAACCCAGTTGGGCTGATGTTACTTGCCTTTTGGAAACTTTACTGTCCCCAACTGAGATTACAGATATTATCTCAGCAGGAAATGCCCTTGTTGCGAAAGGTAAGGCCGATGTGGAATGGCCTCTAAAGGATCCAGAGTGGAATTATAATGATGATAGGGATTTCCAAAGATTAAAAGATGCTAGAGAAACACTTCTGAAGGGAATGGAATCTTGCTCTAGAAAACCGGAAAACTGGCAGAAATTTTTAAGCCTACCTCAGGAGGCTAATGAAAGACCAAACAGATTTTATGATAGACTTTGTGAGGCCGCTAGACAGTACACCAGATTGGATCCAGTAGATTTAAGAGATTCCTGTATCATTCTCAACACATTTGTTTATAATTCACTGCCAGAAATACGCAGATACTTTCTGAAACAATGTCCAGACTGGAGAAATCTCTCAGTAGATAGAATTAAGGAACTTGCAAATTATGTCTTTGACTCACGTGAGGAAGATCCAGATCACCCTAAACAGAGCATTCTGGCACCAGCGATTCCTAGTCAGCCATGTAGACACTGGAACAAGGACACTAAGGTGTGTTGTTACTGTCGTAAGGAGGGGCATGAATTGAGAGAATGTAGGACTTGGAGAAGAAATTCTAATTCTAATTACAGGCGAAATCAAAATAGAAATAGATCCTTTTGGAGGAATACAGAAAGGCAGTACCAGAATAATGGTAACCAAGACCCCCCTCAGAAGAGGACACAGGAATGATGGTGTCTTGGGGAGGAATGGAACATAGATAATGAAAGCCATATATTCCCAGATCCGGATTTTTTGAATGCACTTGTGCCAGTCCATTCACCTCCCCAGAGTAATGAACCACATGTCACCTTAAAAGTGGGGGAGACTTATTATGATTGTCTGCTAGACACAGGAGCCTCTAAATCAGTATTAGTAAGCAAACCAGATGCTGGGTGTAGACCTGTAGGATTTTTGAATGTAGTGGGAGTCTCAGGAAAGAGCCAGAGAGTGGCAAAATTGAATCCTCGCATGGTATCTATGGGGCCCTTAACAGTGGAACATTCATTTTTACTCATGCCTGATGCCCCTGTAAATTTATTAGGTCGTGATCTCCTTTGCAAGCTTAGAGCAACCATATCTTGTGCTCCAGATGGGGCTGTCTCCTTACAATTGCCAGAGGATACTGTTCATTTATTACCAATTTTACTTACAGAAGCTCAAGGAACAGCAGGGGAGGTATCCAAAATCCCCTCTGACATTCCTGAGTCTTTATGGGCCTCATCCCCTAATGAGGTGGGGCTCCTTAAGTCTGCCATGCCTGTTACCTTTAAAGTTAAGGGGGGACCACCCCCCTCCATTCCACAGTATCCATTGTCTAGGGAAGCAATAGAAGGGATCACCCCTATAATTGAGGCTTTGAAAAGCCAGGGTATTATTATTCCATGTCATCACTCTCCATGCAATACTCCCATTTTGCCAGTTAAAAAACCCAAGCCTGGGCCAGATGGTAAACCTGTTTATCGTTTTGTGCAAGACCTTAGAGCGATTAATAATTATGTTATTCCTAGACATTCCATAGTTCCAAACCCGGCTACGATAATTTCATCGATTCCCTATGAATCTACATGTTTCACAGTGGTAGACCTTTGCTCTGCCTTTTTCTCCATACCAGTACATGAGGACTTCCAATATTTATTTGCTTTTACCTGGAAAAATAGACAGTGGACCTGGACTAGACTCCCACAGGGATTTGTAGACAGTCCCACATTATTTTCCCAAATTTTACAGCAGGATCTGGCCTCTATTACCTTTAAGGGCTCCATACTAGTACAATATGTTGATGACTTACTTTTGGCCTCTCCTAATGCTGAAATTTGTCAGGAAGATAGCCGTCACTTACTGCTGGAGCTGCACAAGAGAGGACACAAGGTTTCCAAGACAAAGGTACAATGGTGTTTGCCCCAGGTAGAATATTTAGGATTTATTTTGGCTGCTGGAACTCGCTCTGTCTCTTCTAAGAGAGTCCAGGCCATTCAACAACTCTCTGCCCCCACTACTAAGAGGCAGTTGAGAGCCATTCTGGGAGCAGCTGGGTACTGTAGACAATGGATACCCTCTTTTGGTGAAGTTACTAAACCCCTCATAGCTCTTACAAAAAGTTCTGTTCCAGACAGTTTACAGTTGGATCCCCAGCATCTCTCAGCCATAAAAGAATTAAAACGGGCCTTGTTATCAGCACCTGCCCTAGGACTGCCAGATTATAGTAAGCCTTTCACTCTCTTTGTGCATGAACAAAGGGGGGTGGCTTCTGGAGTCCTGACTCAGTCACTGGGGCCTAACCAACGTCCTATAGCCTACTATTCAATTCAGCTGGACCCTGTAGCGGCTGGAGCGCCACCTTGCCTTAGAGCAGTGGCGGCCACAGCGCTTTTGGTAGAAAAAGCCTCTGATTTGGTCCTAGGTAACCCTCTAACTGTGCAATGCCCTCACGAAGTGGAGGCTCTCTTACTACGTCACAGGACACAAGCCTTTTCAGATCAAAGGCTGGCTAAGTATGAAATAACCCTGTTAGGTAATGAGAATATCACTTTAAAACGCTGCACAGTTCTTAATCCAGCAACACTACTCCCTAACTTACCATTCTCGGGGGAACCGTTGCATGACTGTGCTTCTTTAGTTGATATGGCTGAAAAACCCCGTGATGATCTTTTTGATACACCTTTAGAAAATCCTGATCTTGTCCTCTATACAGATGGTTCCTCATTTATGAGAGAGGGAACCCGTTTTACTGGAGCTGCTGTAGTTTCTGATTATGACACCCTCTGGGCAGCTTCTCTGCCTTCCCATTTTAGTGCACAGGCTGCTGAACTTGTGGCTCTTACACAGGCCTGTAATATAGCTAAAGATAAGAGTGCCACCATTTTTACTGACTCGAAATATGGCTTTGGCATATGCCACTTTATTGGTATGATTTGGCGTCAACGAGGCTTTCTAACATCCTCGGGCAAGGCTATTGCCAATGGGGACCTTATCAAGGACCTCTTAGATGCCCTAAAACTGCCTTCTTCCCTAGCCGTTGTACATTGCCCTGCCCACACAGGGAATAGTGATCCTGTTTCAAAGGGAAATGCACGAGCCGATTCTGCAGCCAAGCTTGCTGCATTAGAAGCTCCTGAACATGTATTTAACCTTTCACCTTCTGAGGATATTCCTTCCAACCTAACCTATGACGATTCTGAAGTAGAAAAGTGGAAAAAGAAATTTAAGGCGAAACAGATCAATGGCATCTGGGTGTCTCCGGAAGGTAAGCCATTTCTTCCCCGGAAATTCTACCACCAGGTATGCCTCTCTGTTCACAGAAAAGGCCATTTTGGTACACAAGGCATTGTAGACTCTATTAAGAGAACCTGGATAGCACCAGGTGTGACTAATACAGCATCTCGAATCTGCTCGGGCTGCTCCACATGTCAGTCTTATAATCAGTATGCTTTTAAGGTCAAAGCTTATGGAGGGCGTCCTCTAGCATATACACCTTTTGAGCACTTACAAATTGATTATATTACTATGCCAAAAGCAGGACATTATAAATTTTGCCTTGTTATAGTTGATCAGCTCACTCGGTGGGTGGAGGCCTTTCCCAGCCCCCGAGCCACAGCTGCCTTTGTTGCCAAAATTCTTCTTAAAGAGATAGTACCTCGTTTTGGCCCACCAGCCCGCATCGATTCTGACAAAGGCACACATTTCACTGATTCGATTTTATCCCAAATCTACTCTTTCTTGGGAGTGACTCCAAAATTCCACACGCCCTACCATCCACAAAGTTCAGGCCAAGTCGAACGTATGAATAAAGAGCTTAAGAGTATGATTGGCAAATTATGTACTGAAACCCATTTGAAATGGCCTGATGTTCTACCATTGGCATTATTCTATCTACGAAGTAGACCAAGAGGAGAACTTCATATATCTCCTTATGAAATGCTTTTTGGTCACCCTCCTATCCAAGCTAAAACTTTTTCCCCAGTTTATACATCACTGGTGGGAGGTGATACTTCTGTTGCTTCCTATATACAGGAATTACAGACCAGGCTACGTGAACTCCATGAGGCAGGAGCTGTGGTCCAGGCAGGACCATTAGACTTTTCATTGCATAACTTCAACCCAGGAGATAAAATATATGTAAAGAATTTTCAGAAAACCAGTGGAACTCAACCTGCCTGGGAAGGACCTTTTCAGGTATTATTGACAACTCCTACTGCCATTAAAATTGGTGAAAAAGACTCATGGATTCATTGCTCTCATATAAAGCCTGCACCATTCATAGGTGAAGAGATTTCAGATAGACCTGAGGTAGACGCTAAAGAGGTAAAAACCCTAAAGATAGCAACTGTTAAAGAGCAAAGAGAGTTCAGAGGAAAAAGGCAGTTCCCATTTAATAATCCCACTGATCAGTTAAATGCTTTGGGACTCAGTCTTCGTAAAGTATCAGGAGACGGAAATTGCCTTTTTAGGGCTTTAGCAGACCAGCTAGAAGGTCACTGTAGAAATCATCTCAGACACAGACAAGAAGCTGCTTCTTATATGATTAACCATAGACAAGAGTTTGAGTCTTTTATAGTAAATGACTCCCCTTTTGAAGAATATGTTGATGAATTAAAGAAATTTGGAAAGTGGGGAGGAAATGATACAATTGTAGCATTTGCTAAGCAGCATCAGCTGAATGTTGTGGTTCATCAATTAAATCAGCCTTTATTGAAAATCAGTGGCACAGACAAAACTGATGCTAGAGAACTCCACATTTTCTACCATAAAGAACATTATGACAGCATTAGGAAGATCAATGACAATTCAGAAACCCCTGCCACTTTGGCATGCAGAGAATTGGGGAACCAGTTAAAACAATGTGGCATACCCCAAACTCTAGCAGCTTAAATACCTTAAAATTTAACAAGCATTTCCTTCCACAGGCAAAAGCACTGAAGCACATGGCCTAGTTTTCTGGCCCACCTCAATTTCTCCCACCCTTTTCCCTACCCTATACCTATTTTTTTTTTTTATCCTTTTTGCTTTTTGTTTTGTTTTGACTTTTGAAAGGCACTGAAAAGACCTGGAATTCACCACACCTTTAAATTCTTTAAGAGCACAAAAGGGTGCTTAGCGAATCTTTTGCCTTTTATTTTTGGTTTTTGGTTTTGCTTTGTTTTTTTTTTTTACTTTTGTTTCTTTTGCTTTTCTTTAAAAACCCGATTTTGTAAACTAAGTGACTTTTCAAAGGCATTTTAAGTATATGCTATTGAATATTGAATCTTGCTTATTGAAGTCTTATTTCTTTTTGATGAATTAATCACCACTTTAAGTATCTGCTACTGTTATACTAGAGAATTCATGTATAAGATGATGTGGTCTAATTGCTAAAAGAAGATTATGTAATAATGTCTAAAAGAAGATTATGTAACAATGTCTAATATAATCAGCTATTTACATTCGTTTATTATTTATATGTCATTATACTCTGGGTATGGTTTGGAATTATTGTATATATCACTAATATATTCTCAGTTATGCAGCATAGCACACATTTTTACCATCATATTGTCTTTGGTGAAATTAATGAGATTTCAGAAATATGGAAACTTATCATTTCAGAGACTAACTTGCTGTGAACTCTGATGCAGGCCCTGGAGAGAATATATGTGCAACAAAAGGAGAGACAGGTATACATAAGTCCATGGTTTGCTTATGATGGTGACTATGTAGAGCACAATTACTAGGCACAGTCCAGTATTCATCCTCTCTCCCTCCTAATTTAACCTAATTTAACTGAACTTACTTATCTTTTTATCTCACTCAGTTGAATTCACCTGTGGCCTAGCACAATCACTGGCTGTCTCGGAACCATGAGATATGGTATGATAACCTTTCCATAACATTTTCAGGTGTCATGAACACATACTAAATTTGACTTTGATCCAGACACATGGTGGTAAAAAGTGTTACTGATTGCAAAATGCTATGCTAAGGTTTAGTAAAAAAAAAAAAAAAATACAGCAATTCAAACAGTTAAAGAAGAAATCCAGCTTTCCAGACCAGAGTCCAGAATCCAGAATCCAGACCAGAGTCCTGAATCCAGTTTTCCAGACCAGAATCCAGTTTCCTCCTGATGACATCTTACCACTTCAAGAAGACAAGAGAACTCAGAGACTTTATATGAACTGTTTTGCTTTATTAGCTTTTACTATCTCCTTTCTGTTATATACTATCTGTAACATGTACTCTCTGCAGAGGCTCTCCCTTTGCAAGACTAATGTCAAAGCGTCGGTTCATGAGGAAAGAAAAAAAATCGTCCCTCTGGACAAAACTTTCCTCTCTTCCTTTTCTGTATTGTTGTTCGCATATTATTAGTCAGCAGAAGTTATTATATTCTTTTTACTGTTCCATCAAGGAAACATTCCATTTCTTGAGGAAGCAAAGGGGGGAAATGTGGTAAAATATGAAAGTTTTTAACAGTCGGCTAGGATAACTGAAAGACGCCAGTTTTTCAAGGACCACCCTTTTGGGGAGGAGATGTACAGTCCGCCTGCTGCGCATGTCAGACTGCCTGCCGGGTTTTTTGACTTCCGGGGTGGAGAGAACGGGAGTAGCCTTTTTTGCCGGCTTGGCGGGACTCCGGGCGGCACGGGACTGACGGTCTGACTCACTCCAAAGGTGGCCTAAATCGGTTTGGTGAGTTTTTATAAGGAATATAGACTAAGCCTAGATTTAAGACGATTTGTACTGTATTTCTATTTTCCTATCCTTCTAATCAACAACACCTTATATACAATAAAGGCTCTATCTAGAAAACCAGAAGCTTCTTCCATTTACTAGTCTGGGAGATAAATTAAGGGAAGGGTTAAGTAGGGGAGATTTATGATCTAATATCCAATTTTAAATCTCACACCTGGCTCTTTATAACATGTAATTTTTATTGCATCATGATCTGAGAAAGATACATTTACTATTTCTGCCTTCCTACATTTGACCATGCAGTTTTTGTGCCCTAATACATGGTCAATTTTTGAGTATGTGCCATGTACCACTGAGAAAAAAGTTATATTCCTTTCTATCCCCATTCAATTATTTCTAGACATACATCATAATTAACTTTTCTAATATTCTCTTCACCTCTTTAACTTCTTTCTTATTTATTTTGTGGCTAGATTTATCTAATTCTGAGAGGGGAAGATTCAGATCTCCCACTAGTATAGCTGTGCTGTCTATTTCCTCTTGTAGCTCATTTAACTTCTCCTATAAGAATTTGGATGCTATACCACTTGGCACATACATGTTTAGTATTAATATACTTAATTATCTATGGTACCTTTTAGAAAGATGTAATTTCCTTCCTTATCTCTTTTAATGAGATCTATTTTTACTTGTGCTTTGTCTGAGATAAGGATTGCTACCCCTGATTTTTTTTACTTCAGTTGAAGCATAATGTATTCTGCTCCAAACTTTTACCTTTACTACACGTGTATTTCTCTGCTTCAAATGTGTTTCTGGTAAACAACATATTGTAGTATTCTGTTTTTTTTTTAATAAAGTATTTTATTTTTTTCCCGTTACATGTAAAGATAGTTCACAATTTTTGTTTATAGAAGCTTTCCAATTTCAGATTTTTCTCCCTCCCTCCCCTCCTGGCCCCCTCCCCTAGACAGCAGGTAACCTAATATAGGTTTTATATAGATGTAATAACTTTAAACATATTTCTGCATTAGTCATGTTATAAGAGAAAAATCAGAGCAATGATGAAAAAACCCAAAATAGAAAAACAACAGCACCAAAACCAATAGTATGGTCCATTCAGCATCTATGCTCCACAGTTCTTTTTTTTCCCTGGATTTGGAGATCCTCTTCTATCATGACTTCCCTGGAACTCTTCTGTACCATTGCATTGGTGAGAAGAATATAGTCCATCATAGTAGATCAACACACAATGTTGATGATACTGTGTACAATGTTCTTCTGGTTCTGCTCATCTCACTCATCATCAGCCCACACAAGACCCTCCAGGTTTCTCTGAACTCCTCCTGCTCATCGTTTTTTACAGCACAATAGTATTCCATTACATTCATATACCACAACTTGTTCAGCCATTCCCCAATTGATGGGCATCCCCTCAACTTCCAATTCCTTGCCACCACGTACAGAACAGCTATAAATATTTTTGTACATTTGGGTCCCTATCTCCTTTCCGTGATCTATTTGGGAAAAAGACCCAAAAGTGGTATTGCTGGGTCAAAGGTTATGCACAGCTTTATAGCCCTTTGGGCATAATTCCAAATTGCTCTCCAGAATGGTTGGATCAGTTCAGAGCTCCACCAACAATGCATTAGTGTTCCAGTTTTTCTACAGTTTCTCCAACATTAATTATTTTCCTTTTTTGTAATTTTAGCCAATCTGATAGGTGTCAGGTGGTACCTCAGAATTGTTTTAATTTGCATCTCTCTAATCATTAGAGATTTAGAGCATTTTTGCATATGGGAATAGATAGCTTTGGTTTCTTCATCAGAAAACTTCCTGTTCATATCCTTTGACCATTTCTCAATTGGGGAATGACTTAGATTCTTATAAATTTGATTTAGTTCCATATATATATTTAGAAAGGAGGCCTTCATCAGAAATATTGGCCATAAAATTTGTTTCCCAGATTTCTGCCTCGCTTTTAATTTTGGATGCATTGCTTCTGTTTGTACAAAACCTTTTTAATTTAATGTAATCAAAATCATCCGTTTTGCATTTCATAACATTCTCTATCACTTGTTTGGTCATAAACTATTCTCCTTTCCAAAGATCTGAAAGGTAGACTATTCCTTCCTCTCCTAATTTATCTATGGTATCACCTCTTATGTCTAAATCATATACCCATTTTGACCTTATTTTAGTATAAGGAGTAAGATGTTGGTCTATACCTAGTTTCTGCCATACTATCTCCCAGTTTTCCCAGCAGTTTTTGTCAAATACTGAGTCCCTATCCCAGAAGCTGGAGTCTTTGGGTTTATCAAACAATACATTACTAATGTCATTTACTACTGTGTCTCCTGTGCCTAGCCTATTCCATTGATCTTCCACTCTATTTCTTAAGACAGTACCAGAGAGTTTTGTTGATTGCCACTTTATAATAAAGCTTCAGATTTGATATGACTAACCCACCTTCCTGTGCATTTTAAAAATATTATTTCCCTTGATATTCTTGACTTTTTGTTTTTCCAGATGAATTTTGTTATTATTTTTTCTAGTTCTATAATTTTCAGGTAGTCTGAGTGGTATGACACTGAATAAGTAAATTAATTTAGGTAGGATTTTCATATATATTATATTAGCTCAGCCTATCCATGAGCAATTTATGTCTTTCCAGTTATTTAGATCTGATTTGATTTGTGTAAAAAGTATTTTGTAACTGTGTTCAGAGAGATCCTGCTTTTGTCTTGACTAGTAAACTACCAAGTAGTTTATATTATCTACCATTACTTTAAATGGAATTTCTCTTTCTATCTCTTGCTGCTGGACTTTGTTGGTCATGTATAGAAATGCTAATGATTTATGTGGATTTATTTTATATCCTGCTACTTTGCTAAAGTTGTTAATTGTTTCAAATAAGTTTTTGAGTTGATTCTCTAGGAATCTCTAAGTATACCATCATATCATCTGCAAAGTGTGATAGTTTTGTTTCCTCCTTGCCTATTCTAATTCCTTTAATTCCTTCTTCTTTTCTGATTGCTAAAGCTAACTTTTCTAGTACAATATTAAATAATAGAGGTGATAATGGACATCCCTGTTTCACCCCTGATCTTATTGGGAAGGCCTCTAACTTATATCTATTACATATAATGCTTTCTGATGGTTTTAGGTACATACTGCTTACTATTTTAAGGAAAGCACCACCTATTCCTAAGCTCTCTAGTGTTTTTATTAGGAATGGCTGCTGTATTTTGTCAAAAGCTTTCTCTGCATCTATCAAAATAATCATATGATTTTGGTTAGTTTTCTTATTGATGTGGTTGATTATGTTAATAATTTTTCTAATTTTGAACCAATGCTGCATTCCTGCTATATATCCCACCTGATCATACTGTATGATCCTGGTGATCCCTTGCTATAATCTCCTTGCATTAGCAATTTAAATTTAATTTTAATTTTAACTTAAGGACAATTGCATTGTCCCTATTTAAGATTTTTGCATCAATGTTCATTAGGGAAATTGGTCTATAATTTTCTTTCTCTGTTTTGGCTCTGCCTGTTTTTGGTATCACCACCATATTTGTGTCATAAAACGAATTTGGCAGAACTCTTTCTTCACCTATTTTTCCAAATAATTTGTATAATATTGGAATTAATTGTTCTTTAAATGTTTGGTAGAATTAACCTGTAAAGCCATCTGGCACTGGGGATTTTTTCTTAGGGAGTTCATTAATGCTTTGTTCAATTTCTTTTTCTGATAAGGGCTTATTTAAGGATTTTATTTCCTCTTCAGTTAACCTGGGCATTTTGTATTTTTGTAAATATTTATCCATTTCATTTACACTGTCAAATTTATTGGCATACAGTTAGGCAAAATAATTCCTAATCATTGCTTTAATTTCCACTTCATTGGTGGTAGAATTACCCCTTCCATTTTTGATACTGGTAATTTGGTTTTCTTCTGTCTTTTTAAAAATCAAATTAACAAGTGGTTTATCTATCTTATTCTTTTTCATAAAACCACCTCTTAGTTTTATTAATTAATGCTATATTTTTATTGCTTTCAATTTTATTAATTTCTCCTTTAATTTTCAGGATTTCTAATTTAGTATTTGATTCAGGATTTCTAATTTGTTCTTTTTCTAGCTTTTTAAGTTGCAGTGCCCAATTCATTGATCTCCTCTTTCTCTTTTTTATTCATGTAGGCAGTTAGAGCTATAAAATTTCCCCTAAGAACTGCTTTGGCAGTATCCAATAAATTTTGGTATGTTGTCTCATTATTGTCATTCTCTTGGATGAAGTTATTGATTGTTTCTATGATTTGTTATTTGACCCACTCATTCCTTAGAATGAAATTATTTAGTTTCCATATGATTTTCATTCTACCTTTCCCTGGCTCTTTATTACATGTAATTTTTATTGCATCATGATCTGAGAAGGATGCATTTACTATTTTTGCCTTTCCACATTTGACTGTGAGGGTTTTTTTTTTTTTTTGCTTTAATACATGGTCAATTTTTGAAAATGTGCCAGGTACTGCTGAGAAAAAGCTATCTTCCTTTCTATGTCCATTCAGTTTTCTCCAGACATCTATCATTTCAAACTTTTCTAGTATTCCATTTACCTCTTTCACCTCTTTTTAATTTATTTTGTAGCTGGATTTATCTAATTCTGAGAGGGGAAGATTCAGATCCCCACTAGTATAGTGTTATTGTCTATTTCCTCTTGTAACTCCTTTATCTTCTCCTCTAAGAAATTGGTTGCTATACCACTTGGTGCAAACATGTTTAATATTGATATTACTTCCCTATCTATAGTACATTTTAGCAAGAAGTGGTTTCCTTCCTTATCCCTTTTAATGAGATCTATTTTTTCCTTTGTTTTTTCTGAGATAAGGATTGCTACCCCTGCTTTTTTTACTTTAGCTGAAGCATAATATATTTTGCTCTAGCCTTTTACCTTTACTCTGTTTTTATCTCTCTGCTTCAAATGTGTTTCTTGTAAACAGAATATTGTAGGATTCTTGTTTTAAATCCACTCTGCAATTCACTTCCATTTTATGGCAGAGTCTATCCCATTTACATTCACAGTTACTATTACTAGCTGTCTATTCTCCTTCATTCTATTTACCCCTTTTTCACCATCCCCCCTTCTTTCACCCTATTCCTCCTCACCAACATCTTGCTTCTTACCCCTGCCTCTCTCAATCTGGCCTCCCTTTTTTATCACCCCATCCCTTTTCTTTACCCTTTTCTCCCTTGATTTTGTCCTCCCTTCTATCAGTCCCCCACTTTCCCCTTACCCTTTTACTTCCATAAAGAATAAGCTAAGTTTCTTTATCCAAATGAATGAACATGTCATTCCCTCTTTGAATCAAATCTAGTGAGAATAGGGTTGAAAAAAATGTTCTCCCCTCCCTTCTTTCTCTCTATTGTGATAGGTTTTTTCACCTCTTCATATGATGTAATTCAGCTCATTACCCCTCCCCTTTCCTCTCCCCATAAACTTCCTTTTTAAGCCCTTAATTTTCTTGATATAATCATATCAAAGACATTTTATATTTATACCCTCTGTGTATAATCCTTCTGTCTTCCCAAATACATATACAGTTTTCAAGAGTTATAAGTATTATCTTCCCATGTAGGGATAAAAACAGTTTAACCTTATTGAGTAACTTTTTCCCCCATTTACCTTTTAAACTTCTCTTGAGTCTTGTATGTTAAGATCAATTTTCTATTCAGATCTGGTCTTTTCATCAGGAAACCTTGAAAGTTCCCAATGTCATTGAATGTCCATCTTTTCCCCTGAAAGAGAATGATCAGTTTTTCTGGGTAATAGATTCTTGGCTCAATCCAAGCTCCTTTGCCTCCAGGAATATCATGTTCCAAGCCTTTTGAACCTTTAATGTTGAAGCTTCCAGGTACTGAGCAATCCTGACTGTGACTCCATGATACTTAAATTGCTTCTTTTTGGCTGCTTGGAGTATTTTCTCCTTCACCTGATAATTTTGGAATTTGGCTACAACATTCCTTGGAGTTTTCCTTTTGTGGTCTCTTTCAGGAGGTGATGGGTGGATTATTTCAATGATGATTTTATCCTCTGATTCTATAATATTAGGGCAGTTCTTCTTAATAATTTCCTGGAATATGGTGTCTATACTCTTTTTCTGATCATGGCTTTCAGGCAGTCCAATGATTCTCAAATTGTCTCTCCTGGATCTGCTTTCCAGATCAGTTGTCTTTCCAGTGAGGTATCTCACATTTTCTTCTATTTTTTTTTCATTCTTTTGATTCTGCCTGAGTGATTCCTGGTATCTTATGGGTTCATTACTTTCTAACTGTCCAATTTTAATTTTTAAGGCATTGTTTTCTTCAATGAGATTATGCACCTTTTTTTTCCATATGGTCAGATGAATTTTTTAAGAACTTGTTTTCTTTAGTCAATATTTGTGCTTCCTTTTCCAGGCTGCTGATTCTTTTTTTCATAATTTTCTTCTGTTGCTTTCATTTCTCTCCCCATTTCTCTCAATTGATTTTTTAAATCCTTTTTGAGCTCTTCCAAGAAGGCTTTTTGTTATTGAGACCAATTCATCTGCCCTCTTGAGGCTTCACATGTAGGCAATTTGGGAGTATTGTCCTCATCTGAGTTTGTGTTTGCCTCTTCCCTGTCGATACAGAAGCTCTCAATCGCAAGAACTCTTTTTTGTTTCTTACTCATACTACAGCTTTTTTTGTTGTTGATAAGGTGATATAGGAGCCAAAAATGCATCTCATGCTGCATTGAGAATGAAAAATTTACTAGAGCAATGAGAAAATAATATTGTTTTGCAGATCAAAAGAGATGATAAACTTATGGCCAGATCACTTGTTGAATATTTTGTTTATGACAGCCATAATTTAGAAATGATATCATACAGCTGAAGTGCCTCCATTGGAGGGTAATCATAATAGTTAAGAGAGTGGTTAACATAATATGTGAGACTCATTTGAAGAATCTTGGAAACTTTTAAACAGAATTTTTGAAGTTTTAAGAAGAATATGTTATCTACTAAAGTATTTATAGGTGGTTTTTTATGAGGAAACAGAAATAGATTTGTTCTTGTCAACCTAGGAAGGAGAACAAGAAGCAATTTGTGAATGTTTTAAAGAAATAGGTTTTGGTTCTATGTAAGTTGGAAAAACAAAACAAAACAAAAAGTATTGTACCAATTAGAATGGTCACCAAGTGGGATAAAGGTAGTGGCTTTTTGTGAAAGATTTTGCAAAAGGGACTCTTGATCATGTACCATTTTGACTAGAAGATCTCTGAAGTCCTTTCCAATTATGTGATTCTGTAAGATTATGTGGTTTTAAGACAATTAGAGTCCATGAAAGTCCCAGTCATTTGAGTCAAGTTATTATAGCTCCAGAGAATAAGCCTATTAAATCATTACTACTGATTAAGCCTTGAACATTCATTTTTCTATCACATTAACTGGCTGAGAATTCATAGACAAGAGATCAGTACTATGAGATATAGAATCCAAGAAAAAAAGGCTGTGGTGGAAAGATAGAAAGGGTCTGGAGAAAAATGCCCAAGATGAGAGTAAATACAATAAGCAGAAAGCGGTGTTGGGAAATTGGGGAACATAGTTTGAAAGGACATGAAAAGGTAATAATATCTTTCTATCTATATCTATACTCACATATCTAGACACAGTCACACACATATGTATATATACATACATATATATATATACATATATATATGTATTCATACATACACAAACATATAGAAAACAAGACACAAACCAACATCTGTTTTCCTAATCATTTTGTTTAGCCTTGCTTCTAGGACCAACAATTTGACATGAAAGTGAGATGCAGGAATCCAGTTCAACTCCATTATAATTCCATTATAGGATCATAGATATAGAACAATAAGAGACCTTTCAGGCCAGGTAGTCCAACTACCTCAATTTAAAGATTAAGAAAATGAGGTTCATGGAATTTAAATGATTGATTAAGGGAACATAAAAATTAGACATCAGGGGTGGGATTTGAGCACATATCTTCTGATTCCAGAACTAGTGCTCTTTCTACCAAAGAGTGGACTTAATCTCTCAGTAAACCTGTGGGTGGAAAGGACAGTACTAGTGCTTTCTACAGGCAACCTGATTAAACTCCAAAATATGGAAATTAAAAATGCTCAACAACAATGAGTTACAGATGGTTTTTGGGATGTCATTGTCTTAGTGATCAATTACTCTCCTCAAATTTTTTTGATTTGGAAAACTTACTGCAAAGTCCATCTTCACATTTGTCTGGGCAGTCTCCATATGGGATCCCCTTCTTATAAGGAGTAGTAAGAGTTGCAAGATTATTTCCCCTAGAACATCAGATCATCAGAGTGACTAAATCATAGCCATGTCTAAGGGTTATGAACTGTTTGCAGAAAATGATATCTATCCTGATGAGAAAAATCCACATAATCATATGAGCAATCTTTCATATATAATGTGGATGCTAAACTTCACAAAATCTTGCAGGGAGATTTCTCCATTTTTTACTATGATTCACAAAAACTATACTCTGTAACTGGTATGCCAAACCTGTTTTTCTGTTTGTGTTTTAATTTGATGCTCAGATTTCTATCTTCTCCTTCAAAACACATTAGCAAATTATGGAATTTTAGGTACAAGATGATAATCAGTATTGAGTCCATATTTTTGTACATGTAGGTACTTTCCCCTTTTTATGATCACTTTGGGCTATAGACCTAGTAATGGTATTTCTGGGTCAAAGCGTATGCACAGTTTTAAAGCCTTTTGGGCATGATTCCAAATTGCCCTCTAGAATGCTTGGATCAGTTCACAGCTCCACCAACAATGCATTAGTGTTCTGATTTCCCCATATCTTCTCCAACATTTATCATTTCCATTTTTGTCATATTAGCCAATTGGATAGGTGTAAGGTGGTACCTTAGAGTAGTGTTAATTTGCATTTCTCTAATCAGTAGTGATTGAGAACATTTTTTCATATGGCTGTTGATAGTATTAGTTTCATCATATGAAAACTGTATGTTCATATCCTTTGACCATTTCTCAATTAAGGAATGACTTATATTCTTGTATATTTGATTCAGTTTTCTATATATTTTAGATATGAGTCCTTTATCAAAAATACTGTCTATAAAAATTGTTTCCCAGCTTTCTATTTTCCTTCTGATCTTGTTTGCATTGGTTTTGTTTGTGCAAAATCTTTTTTTATTTAATGTAGTCCAAATGATCCACTCTACATTTCATAATGTCCTCTATCTCATCTTTGGTCATAAATTCTTCCCCTCTCCACAGTTGTGACAAGTAAAGTATTTCTTCCTTTTGTAATATGCCTATGGTTTTGCCTTTTATGTCTAGATCTTGTACCCATTTTGACTTTACTTTGGTATATGGTGTATGATGTTGGTAAGATGACTATTTTGAAACTGGGGCACTTTTGAAAGGTGCTTTGGTATGCAGGGGAATATGGGTAGCTCTATTTTTCCCCATGGATAGCTTGTGCTTACAGGCAGAAAAGTTGCCTTTGTGGAATGAATTAAAGGACACTGAACTGCATTGCCTGAAACAGTGAACTGAAAGAGAAATTTCTGCTTCAAATATCTCTGATGAGGATTTTGAATTCAAGACAGAGAGATGACTAAGTTATATCTAAAACCAAAAGCCATTAACAAATAAATAAGTGATGAAAGGATATGGACCGGCCTTCAGTGAAATATTATGAACCACTAATAACCATATGAAAGAATACTTCAAGTCACAAATAATAAAAGAAATGCATATCAAAACAATCCTGAGCTTTTACCTCAGACCTAGTAAATCAGCAGAGATGGAAAAAAGATGGAAATATGGGCATATAAATGATTTGTTGGTGGTTGTGAATTTTTGCAACCTTGTGGAAAGCAATTAGGAATTATGCAAATAAAGTGGTTAAAATGCCTATACCCTTTGGCCCAGAGATTCAGATATAAGGCATATATTCCAAGGAAGTAATTTACAATTTGAAAAGACCAACATATACCAAAATATATATAGCAGAACTTTTTTGCCTTCTCAAAGAATTGTAAACAAAATAGATACCCAGTTATCAAAGAATGGCAAAACAAATTATAGTATATGAACATGATACAATTTTACTTTGCTATAAAAAACAATAAATATGAATCAAAAGAATCAGGAAAAGACTTATAAAAACAGATTTAAATAAGTGAAGTAAGGTTAGCCAAGAAAGCAATATATTCATTCAATATAACAATATAAACAAAACAACCCACAACCACCACAAAACAAACAGAATGTTGCAAAAGTATAAAGAAAACTCCCCAAAGAAGAGATATGAAAAAATCATGCTTTTCCATCCATAGATCTGTAGTATCATATATAACATATGAATTTTTACATGCATCGATTATTTTTTTGGAGCTTCTCCCTTTTTCTTTTTGCCTCCCTTAGAAATTTGTTTGTTTTATGGTATGGTGTTGAGGGAGGGGGAGAAGGAAGAGGTGATCAGTAGATTCTTTCAATTTCTATTTTGCCTTCTGGTTCTAGGACATTAGGGAAGTTTTCCTTGATAATTTCTTGAAAGATAATGTCTAGGCTCTAGATATCCATCTATGAAAGAATTATACTCTCGCACACATTCCAATCAGAGATAATAAGGTTCTTATTTGGCACAAGGAAATGTGGCTGGGAGGAAAGTCTAAGATAGCCTCTGTGATGAAATAATGGGATTTAGCAGATACTCAGAGACCCACCTGGAGATTAATCAAGACTGATTGAATCAAGTGAGAGTAATTGAGTGCTGATTAAGCCTACTTCAAGTTAATTGGATTGTAATCACACCTGGCTATCCCTTAAGAAGGTATTGTTCTCAGAAACTAGACTGTGAACTCAACTTGAGAACACCTTCAAAGACAATGGATTTGGATGACGCCAACCAATCACCTTGAAGCAGTGTGTAAGGACAGCCTCTGTTCCAGATGTATAAAAAAGCTTCCACAAACAGCTTGCTGAGGAATGCTGATTAAAACAGGCTGGGGAAGGAGTTCCTGATTAAGACAGGCTCCTTGAGGAGTCCCTGATTAAAGCAGGCTCCTGGAGGAGGACTTCAGGAAGAACCCAACCAGGCTGGAACTCTAGACTAGACTGGAGCTGAAGCTTCTGATTTAGGGCGACCACAATTTAGATTTTAAACATCACACCTCTCAAGGAGGAGAAGGTTTAAAGCATTTTTCCTAAATGAGCCAGAGGGAAGGCAATGCCTTTTTAGAGGATAGATGGAGGTGGGTTCTTTTGGGGGTATGGGATACTTGTCACATTCCTGAGCACTGGGCTCAAGGGGGACCTTTGGTATGATAATCCTGATCTCTGAGGTTATTGCTGTCTCCTGGCTCTAGCCAGGTAATAAGCCCACCTGGCTGCCATTTAGCTTCCTGCTAGAAACTTTATAGCCCTTTAATTCCATGATATTCTTCCCTGTTATCTGATAGATTCATCATTATTCACAGGAAAATCTTTCATTGATTAGTCCTTGGCCTGTTGCATCTGTTATTTCTTTCTCACAGAAAAAGCCCCTTCTGACTGATTCTAGACCCATGTCAAAATCATATGGAGTACTGAAAAGCATTAATGGCATTAACACACTTCTGGCAAAAGTAACATTAGTAGTAAATTCTCTTTTGGCATTTTCTCTATGGCAGAAGACAATATGTTTATTTCTCCCCATCCCACCCCTACCTCTCAGGTACTCATCCTAGGAGAAGAAAAATTAACTAATGACTTAGCCAGTACAAAGCATTGATTGTGACAGAATGGAATGAAATATAGATACATTGTGATGGGGTTAAGAATGGCTTATAGCAGGAAATCCAAAATTCCTTTAAGTTGGTAAAAGAGTGTGATGACCTAGAAAAGTCAATGGACAAACGGTGCGTGGCAGTGATACAAGAAATGGAAGAATACAGAAAAAACAACCTTGTTCACTTTTTCACCCTAGGCTCATTTTGTCCCAATGCAAATGGAAGAAGCAGAAATTGCACTTAGGCTGGCCTTTCTTTTGTAAATTTATTCTATTTACAGAAGTAACCAGAGCTTCATGGGAATCACAGTAAGCTTTTAATTTCAGGACTTGTAGTTACCTCAGACTATTTGGATGATGCAGCTGATGCCTCCTTCTGTTTGGCTGTGGAAATAGATCACCAGATAGAATAAAAGATACTGGGTTTATGGAGGCCTGATATTATATTGTTATAAAAGATCTCTTCGTCAGGATCTTTTATATGTGATGACTGAGTTTCTTCAGGACATAAGATGCTGTCAGGGAGTAAGGTGGATATTCTGAGGTATGAAGGGGAAGTGAAGAAAAGGGAAAGTATTTGTTTCTCTAGACCATGAACATAACTAATTCCTTATCAGTACACTAAGTGATATGTCTAGATAGCTTTATATAGCTCCTCTTTGTCTTTCTATACTATAAAACCAAAAGAAAAACAATAATAGTGATGATGTTATTAAAATTTTAATATTAGTAGTAGTAATAACAATAACTTATGGGAATCTTGTGTTCTCTGTATTTATAACAAGGACCTGAGTTCAAATCCGAGCTCTGACACTTACAATTTGTGAGATCCTGTGCAAGTCACTAACCTTTCTGTTCCTCAGTTTCATTGACAATAAAATAATTAAGTATGAAAAGACAATTGCTAAGGTCAAATGCAACCCTAACAATATGAACCTATTTAAAGGTAAATTTAATAGTCAGGATGTAAAAGAATCATGATTAAGTATCCTGAGAAATGTATTTGTCATCTATTGAATCAACAATGCATGCTTTGGAAAAAGAACCTTCTATCCTGAAAGTTAATGTTAATTTGAATGTCAATTTTTCAACAATTAATAGGGAAAATTATGATGCTTTAGGTGGATACATTGTTAAGAACTTCTAAGTGTAGAGTTATACATACCCATGACAATGGTGACATGTATAGAAGTATTTAAACATCTCCTGATTGGGGCAATGAATGATGCCACAGCCAATCATATAAGAAGTAGACCATACAGTCTGAAAAAACCCAAAAGCAATGTAGTTATAAAACTTAAGTTGCATTTTTGATACTTTTTTTTAAAAAAGCATGAATCAGGGCAGCTAGGTGGTGCAGTGGATAGAGCACCGGCCCTGGAGTCAGGAGTACCTGAGTTCAAATCTGGCCTCAGACACTTAACACTAGCTGTATGACCCTGGGCAAGTCACTTAACCCCAATTGCCTCACTAAAAAAAAAAAAAGCATGAATCCTTACATGACAATGTTTTTGTTTTTGATTTTATTCTTCAGCAGCTTTAAAAATAGTCTAAATGCACAGTAGTAAATGACATTAGTAATGTAGTGTTTGATAAACCCAAAGACTCCAGCTTCTGGGATGGGAACTCAGTATTTGACAAAAACTGCTGGGAAAACTGGAAGATAGTATGGCAGAAATTAGGCAAAGACCACCATCGTACACCTTATACTAAAATAACGTCAAAATGGGTACATGATTTAGACATGAGGTGATACCATAGATAAATTAGGAGAGGAAGGAATAGTCCACCTTTCAGATCTTTGGAAAGGAGAACAGTTTATGACCAAACAAAAGAGAATATTATGAAATGCAAAATGGATGATTTTTATTACATTAAATTAAAAAGATTTTGTACAAACAGAAGCAATGCATCCAAAATTAAAAGGGAGGCAGAAATCTGGGAAACAATTTTTATGGCCAGCACTTCTGATAAATGCCTCATTTCTAAAATATATAGGGAACTAAATCAAATTTATAAGAATCCAAGTCATTCCCCAATTGAGAAATGGTCAAAGGATATAAACAGGCAGTTTTCTGATGAAGAAATCAAAGCTATCTATTCCCATATGAAAAAAATATCTAAATCACTATTGATTAGAGAAATGCAAATTAAAACAACTCTGAAGTACCACCTGACACCTGTCAGATTGGCTAGTATGACAAAAAAGGAAAATAATATATGTTGGAGAAACTTTAGAAAAATTGGAACACTAATGCATTGTTGGTGGAGATGTGAACTGATCCAACCATTCTGGAGAGCAATTTGGAATTATGCCCAAAGGGCTATAGAGGTCTCCATACCCTTTGACCCAGCAATACCGCTTTTTAGTATTTCTCCCAAAGAGATCATAGAAAAGGGAAAAGGACCTACATGTTCAAAAATAATTATTGCTGTTCTTTTTGTGGTGTCAAGGAATTGGCAGTTGAGGGGTTACCCATCAATTGGGGAATGGCTGAACAAGTTGTGGTATATGAATGTAATGGAGTTCTATTGTGCTGCAAGAAATGATGAACAGGAGACATTAAGAGAAACCTGGAAGGACTTGCATGAACTGATGATGAGTGAGATGAGCAGAACCAGAAGAACATTATACACAGTATAATCAACATTATGTGTTGATTAACTGTGGTAGACTGGGTTCTTTTCACCAATACAATGGTACAAGAAAGTTCCAAAGGACTCATGATGGAAAAGGCTCTCCCAATCCAGAAGAAAAAAAAAGAACTGCGAAATATGGATGCTGATTGAACCATACTACCTCTTTTGTTTTTGGTGCTATTGTTTTTCTTTTTTGAGGTTTTTTCCTTATTACTCTGATACTTCTCTTATAGTATGACTATTGCAGAAATATGTTTAATGCTATTATGTATATGTGTATATATATGTATATGTATATACATATGCATATGCATATATATATATACATATATATATATACACACACATATACATATACATATACATATACATATACTATATCGGGTTGCCTGCTGTCTGGGGGTGGGGGGAAGGGAGAAAAATTTGAAATTGAAAATCTCATGTAAACAAATGCTGAAAGCTATCTTTACATGTAACTGGAAAATAATAGAATACTTCTATTAAAAAAATAGTCTAAATGAAGCAGTCATGAAAATTAGTCTTTGCTCACAGTCTCAGGACTTACAATCCATATATCTTGAACTAAAGGAAATAAAATAAAAAAGTCTGGAAACCAGCAAACAATTTGATGATTCATCTCTTTAAAATTTTCTTTATTAAAAATTAGTATCTTTATGGGAATTTGATGAACCTCTGTCAAAGTTTTGGGGAGATAGTTCCTGATTTTCTTCATGAGTAATTATTAGAAAATGGATCAAACCACATATGTTAAAGGCTACTGCACTTTTTTTGTCAATTGACAAGATGACAGTTCTTTAGGTAATTGTCACTGAATAAGCACACATTTCGTTCAATAAAGAAACACATTTAATAACAACTATCTAGCATGTGGGCTATCAAGATATTTTTGTCTCAAAAAAGAACACAGTAATTCATTAATATGATTTCTAGAAATCCAGAATTTTATCTTTAACAATAACACCCATGTATCCCTGAAAAGACAATGGAAACAGGTAATCAATTCATACTTATTCTGAACCCAGCAGACTTATCATACAGTCATCAGAAAATGAAAAAAAAAAAAAGCTGACATTCTGCTGAGAAGTAAAGTTTAGGAAGTACTAGCCACTTCCTTCTCTTACTTTGCCCAGTAGGAAATATTGAAGGGGTCCAAATTTGTTTCACAGAAAATTACCTCTTTCAATTGTTTTCTTCTATTTTTTTTCATTCTTTTGTTTTACTTATTCTTGATGATTCAAGAAGTCATTAGCTTCCACTTGTCCAATTCTAAATTTTTTAGGAGTTATTTTCTTCAGTTAGCTTTCTTGACCTCATTTTCCATTTGACCAATTCTACTTTTTAAGCATTGTTTTCATTAGTAACTCTTTGTATATCTTCTTTTCCACATTTTTGTGCTTCATTTATCAAGCTGTTGATTCTTTTTTCATTATTTTCTTGCATTATTCTCATTTCTTTTCCCAATTTTGTCCCCTACCTTTTTTGATTTTTAAAATCCCTTTTGACCCCTTCTATTAGTTCCTTTTGGGCCTGAGACCAATCTTAATTTTATTTGAGGCTTTGAATAAAGGAGTTTTCATATTGTTTTTTCTGGATTTGCATTTTGATGTTCCCTATCACCATAATATTTTTCTATGGTCAGGTACTATATTTTGTTTTTTGCTCATTTTTTCAAGCCTATTTCATTACTTTTACTTTGTTTTTGTTTTTTGGTGAGGCAATTGAGGTTAAGTGACTTCCCCAGGGTCACACAGCTAGTACATGTCAAGTGTCTGAGGCTGGATTTGAACTCAGTTCCTCCTGAATCCAGGGCTGGTGCCCTATCTACTGTGCCACCTAGCTGCCCCTTATTTCATTACTTTTAAAGTTTAAAGTTTTAAAGTTCTTTGCTCAATCCACATCT
The DNA here is from genome assembly GCF_019393635.1 of Dromiciops gliroides. NCBI lineage: Eukaryota > Metazoa > Chordata > Mammalia > Microbiotheria > Microbiotheriidae > Dromiciops > Dromiciops gliroides. The sequence goes on from NC_057864.1 coordinate 267,131,041, forward strand.
GGCTCATGCCTTCTAAACATTGGTGTCCCTCAGAGTTGTGACCTGGGTCCTCTTGTCTTCTCCCCCTATACTACTTGACTTGATGATCTCATCAACTCCCATAGACATCATTAGTATGCTGATGATTCTCAAATCTACCTATCCTGCTCCAATCCCTCTTCTGATTTCCAAAATCTTATCTCCAACTGTCTTTCAGACATCTCAAACTGAATGTACAATAGACATCTTTAGCTAGACACATCCAAAACTGAAATCAGTATCATTATCTTCCCCCGTAAACCTTGCACCTTCCCTATTAATATAAAACGCAATATTATCCTTCTAGGCCCTAAAATTCACAAGCTAGGGGTCATCCTGCATTCTTCACTATCTCTCACAGTCCATATGTAAGCCTTTTAGAATGCCTGTTAATTTAAACTCTGCCACATCTGTTGAAAGCTACATCCCTTTTCTCTTCTCATGCTGCTACCACTCTGGTATGCTCCGTTATGGATTATTGCACTATGCTGCCGGTGTGTCTGCCTGCCTCTAGTCTCTCTTCCCTCTGATCCATCCTTAATTCAGCCACCAAAGTGATTTTGTTTATGTTCAGGTTCAACAATGTCACTCCTCTACTCAAACTCCAGTAGTTCCCTGTCACTTCCGGGATTAAATACAAAATATTCTGTTTGGCATTCAAAATCCTTGATAAACTGCCTCCCCCCCATGACCCCACCCCCAACTTTTCAGGATTCTTACATTTTATTCCAAGCCACATATTCTTCCAAATAGTGACATTGGCCTTCTGTCTGTTTCACAAACAAGACACTCCATCTCTCAGCTCCATTCATTTTCTCTGCCTGTGTGCCACTTGTCTGCAATGCTCTCCCTCCACAACTTTGCCTACTGTCTTCTTTTAAGTCCTGAATTAAATCTTATATTTTACTACAAGCCTCTCCCAAGGCTTTATTCTAGTGTCTTCCTTCTATTAATAATTTTCTATTTATCCTATAGATAACTTGCTTTGTCTATATTTGTTTGCATGCTGATTGTAAGCTTCTTGAGGATAGGGATTCTTTTGCTTTTTTTGGTACCAGCAAGGCTTAACATGGAGCCTGGAATATTAGAGGTTTTCATAATTATTGATTGATTAATTTATTGCATTTATTATATAAGTGGATGAAAATGCATTTTGCCAAAATTATGATATGTAGGTGGGCCTGAGACCCAAGCTGTTTAGATAGACAATGATCTGTTCCCAGAACAAGTTAAAAGAAACAAAAATCAGTTTATATCTTATTCAGGGAAGTGTCTAAGATTTCTTAAAATCCAAATCTCATTGATCTAGCATAAATGTTAACTCTTTAACACGAATATTCTTTTGATGATACTATGTGGTGGTGAAGCACAGAATACCACAGTCTCTGAACTAAAATAAGAAATAACTGAAGGATAAAGGGAAGATGTAGTGGCCATAAGTAGGTTGCATGATGTATGGTGCCAAGAATGATCAGCACATTTAAAGTGTCACATAACATTTTATCAAGGACATATATGACAATAAAAGGAGGTAGGCCACTCAGTGAGAATAGGAAGCAACAGGGTATACTAGAAATTCTTTCCAGTGTACAAGGTGAGGGGTTGCAGTGACCTCTATGGTGTTGGGAAAATCATCTACAAAAACTTTATGCAAAAACATCAATGAGAACAGAATCATGAAGAAGTTTTAACTTCTAT